>NW_026575029.1:688333-1376666 GCF_905146905.1 Nyctereutes procyonoides
TTTTAATTCATTGTTGGTCCATCGTACAGACAGTGAAGTTTGAAACTTAACTAGGATTCCACATTCCACCTTTAGTGGCTCCTCTTTTCATCCAGGTATGTGATGGAGGATTAGATCTTAAAATCACACATTTATATTGCAGCCTTGTGACTTTGAAAACTATGTTATATACCGATCATCAAGTGGTTTGTCAAATATCTGGCTCAGATTAGCAAGATTTCTTATTTGGTTTTTGCTACTCTGGGAGAACTTTAAATGTCTCTCTTTTCAGCACATAACATTTTCTGTGATTTTCAGCATTTCTGTTCTCTTGATCTTATCCCTCCACTTTAATAAATTTGAATGTGAATTTAATAGGTTGACATGTTTGCACTGCTAGCAATGTTTCCATTGTCTTCCTAGAGATGCACATGCACATTGGATGAAGAATTTGCATTTTTACTAAATAATGGGGAGGATGTGTCAGGGTGGTGTGTGTTACTTTGCTGATCAGAAAAAAAATGGGCATTAATTATCTAGTGGCCCAAGGGCCAGAGTTTTATCACTCATCATTATTTGATATCTTGTATTATCCTTCTGGGAATATCTGGAGATCTGAGTGGACCTGACTGAGAGAAAATTATCATATAGGAATATTGGTAATCAACGGTTTAATGGTACATACATTTACTCCTATGATACATGAATCTTCCTGGAAGATTCAAATATTTGATACTCTTTTCAGGAGTTTCATCTATCCTGGAAAGCTCATCTTAGGTGAATGTGTTCTGAGCAAGGGATGTAATTAGTATTAGCCTCCTATTAAAAAGCAAGTTAGCCAGTCACTCTATACTCAGTTTGAAAGTATATAAGGTTCAAGTAAACATGAATCAAATGCTTCTGTCAACAGTGCTAATATTATTTTGAATATTTTATAGTTTGTTAGTCTCAGGTGTTAAAATCAGGGCTTAATTATACACGGTTTATGGCAGACAAACTACGAAGATTTGATTTGAGTAGTTAAGTAATGTTTTATGTCTCAATTTCTAACTCTCTTCTGTTAATCACTGATAACAGATATCATGTATTTTGGCTCAGGCTCATTGTTATT
Source organism: Nyctereutes procyonoides (assembly GCF_905146905.1). Lineage (NCBI taxonomy): Eukaryota > Metazoa > Chordata > Mammalia > Carnivora > Canidae > Nyctereutes > Nyctereutes procyonoides. The sequence continues at coordinate 689,424 of NW_026575029.1, forward strand.
AAAGATATATTCTTGGGGAGTGTAAAAGCAGAAAATGCTGAAAGCAGTCTGTATTTTCTCACATAGTCCTTGTTTCACATTAACTGCCTTTAATTATCATTCTATTCAGAATCAGCCCCTGTAGGAATAGTTATACAAAGTCAAGAGAATTGCCTCACAAATATCTTGGGTCTGGCAGTTTCTTTGAGCTTGGCATAACTACGTTTTTCCTTCCCATTTGTTTTGTTAATATGATGTTTTTTTCCAAGAGGCTATTAATGGACTTTTCCAAAACTACATCCTATACAGTTTCTGTAAAGAAGTTCAATATATATTTGTCATCAGTAACAGAGTTTCTTTGATCCTTAAAAGTTAAATTAAAAATATACTATATTTTATGCTCTGGTGAAGTGATAGGTCTTTTCATTACTGAGAAAAATTCATGGGTTCTCAGAAACTCAGTCTCAATGTATAAACTTTGTTCTTGAAAATCCATTATTTAGTCTAAAACAAAGGTTCTCCCTAGAGAAGAGCCTAATATGTAGGTTATATGAGATATCATATAGATATTTTCATCAGGGCAATAAATAATTTAAACTTTCCCCTTCGGGCTTTAGAAACAATTGTAACTTACCTATTGACAGACTATTTGACCATACTTGATCTGTTTAATTACTGGTAAGGATAACTAACATACTTAGGATCTTTACTGAGGTCCCCTTAACTTGACCACAGACCCTGCTTTTTGTTTATTAGATGAAACTTCTTTACCATTGAATGTGCACAGACATACTTTTCCTTGGAACTGAAATGTGTTGAACTCTACCAAAAATGTCCTGCTCATTATTGGTCACAATATGTAGCTGGTGTATTTTCCCCTCCACTATCAATAGGGGGAACAGTTGAAATAGAAGCAGCATCAATGTTTGTCATGGTCTAGAAGAAAATATTGGACATGATTTTACATTTTTTCATGAAGTACTTTGGGGAAATCATTTCAACAGTCTCTATTTGACACTATTTCTGGGGAAAATTCTGAGCAAGGCAGAAGAGGAGAAACCAGTACATATATATCAATACATCAGATTTGACTATAAAATATCTAAGATTTATAGGCACTGAGATTATTTTTTCTTACCTTTAGAATGCTGTTTCTAAGAAGAGCTTGGGAAGATGGCAGAGTAGGAGGATGCTGAAGCTCACTCCATCCCACATTCACAACTAGATATAATCCACATTCAAGTCAATAAACTAGAGAATGACCTGAAGACTGACCGAACAAACTTCACAACTATATTGAGGGAAGAAGATGCCTCTGAAAGGTTAGGAAGGTCCAAAAGGCAGAGAGAGGCTGCCTGCAGGAGGGAGGGAGCTGAACATGTGAAGAGGGCAAAGAAATGGGCCATTGATTGTACCAGGGAGCTCACTTGAGGAACACTAATTCCCTCAAAACATTTGGCTTTAAAAAACAGAGGGGCTGGATTCCATCAGTTTATAAGCCCTTGGTACTTGGAACCTGGAGCTTTAAAAGCCATCTCACTCAGCCCTGAATGAGCTGAGAGGGCCAGTGATAGCTGGGTCTCTGCCCTTAAAGAGACAGCAGCCTATGCTAAGAGGCAACATAAGGACAGCAGTTTACAACCCCAGGACAAATGAGAGATATGTCTCTTCATACTGATTTCAGAGTGTGTTGGGGGACTTCTCTGAAAAGGAGGGAGCTGGCAGGTACCATTTTCCTCTCCCACACCCCCTGCATTAAAACAGTCACCCTTGGGAGGAAAGGCTACACAGATACTTGTAGCCTCTGCTCAAGGGAAATTTTATTAAAGCTACACAAACACTACACCCAGCCACCTGGTGCATGGTTGCCATCGCATGCAGCACCCAGATATTGTGCTTGGCCACCCTTGGACCCCTAGTCAATCAGTGTACAGCCCTAGCCTCTGGAGCACTTCAGGGGCTCTGCCATAGGATTAGTGGACCAATACAAATATTGCTAACATTGCCACACCATTCTCAAGTGCACCAGCAGGCACCACCTTCAAAGCTGGCAGGACTGGGTCACTAACACCACAGAGAGTAAACAGAGCATACACAGGCAGAGAGTCTATGCAAATGTCTTCAGTGAAAGGAAAAGTGACTAAGACACAACAGCAGGGTGTAAGCAACATACAGAGAATACTCTCCTGAAGGACCAGGTTCTAGTGAACAGAACACTGCACTGCAGGACATACTGGGACCTCTTCTTCCTCTTCTTCATAACGTCGCTACTTTCAAAAGCAGAACTCACAACTGACTTTCTTATTAAAACAAAACAAAACAAAACAAAAAACAAAAACAAAAACAAAAAAACAGAGAGGCAGACCAAATAAGCAGACAAAGAAATCTATCCCAAATTAAAGGACAAGACACGGCCACAACCAGAGATCTAAGTGAAAAGTGAAGCAGATGAAAGTAAGATGCTTGATAAAGAATTTAAATCAATGATCATAAAGATACCCATTGGACTTGAGAAAAGAAAGAAAGCCATGAGTGAGACTCTTAACACAGAGATAAGGGAGAAGAGAGCAGAGATAAAGGGCTCAGTAAATGAAATGAGAAAAATGCTTGATGGAATGAACCTCAGGATGGAAGAAACAAAGGAACAAATTAGTGACCTAGAAGACAGAGTACTGGAAAGTAATCAAGTTGAGCAAAAGAGAGAGAAAAGAATTATGCAAAATGAAAATAGACTCAGGAAACTCAGTAACTCCATCAAACATTACATCATTTGTATCTTAGGCTTTCCAGCAGAAGAAGAGAGAGAGAGAGGAAAGAGAGTAGAAAATTTATTTGAAGAAATAATAGCTGAAAATTTCCCTAATTCAGGGAAGGAAACAGATATCCAGATCCAGGAAGCACAGAAAATTCATAACAAAATCAATAAAAGAAGGCCAACACCAAGACATATTATAATTACTTTACAAGATATAATGACAAAGAAAAATTTTAAAAGTAGAAAAAAAAAAGAAAAAGAAAATCCCTAAGGCTATCGGGACATTTAAAAAAAAAAAAAAAAGGAACCGGAAGAAGTGGCATGATATATTCAAAGTACTGAATGGGAAAAATTCTTATGACCAAGAATACTCTATCCAGTAGGGCTATCATTCAGATTAGAAGGAGAGATAAAGAGTTTTCCAAACAAAAACTAAAGGAGTTCATGGCCACGATACCACCCATGCAGGAAATTTAAACGGGACTCTGTGAGTGGAGAGAAGAACCAAAAATAATAGTATGAAGGTAGGAAACACAAAATCAGTAAAAATGAGTACTTTAATAAAGAATCAGTCAATGAACTCACACACATACACAAAGGATATATCATATAGTAATATGGTAAAAACAGGGAGGAGGAAAAAATAATGAGTTCAAACTGAAATGGCCATCTTTTTTTTTTCCATCAACTTAATATAGAACTGCGACATGCAGAAGAGGTTATGTGCAAACTTAATGGTAACCTATTGGTAATCATATTTCAAAAACCACTAATAAAAATGCAAAGAATAAAAAGAAGGAAATCCAAGCATATTACTAAAGAAAATCAGCAAAACATGGAAGAGATAAATACAGGAAAGGATAAGAGAAAATTTCAGAAACAACCATAAAACAAGTATTAAAATGATAATAAAGACATGTCTACCAATAATTACTTTAAATGTAAATGAACTATATTCTCCTATAAAAAGACATAGGGTGGGCTCCTAGGTGACTCAATGGTTGATCATCTGTCTTTGGCTCAGGTCATGATCCCAGGGTCCTGAGATCGAGTTCGGTATCAGGACTCTGCCTCTGTTTCTGCCTTTTTTTCTGTGTCTCTCCTGAATGAATAATTTTTAAAAAGACATAGAGTGACAGAATGGGTTAATAAAAAACAAAATAAGACCCATCTATATAGTGCCTACAAAAGAGACCCATTTTAGACCTAAATATAGCTGCAGTTTTTTGTTTGTTTTTTTTTTTTTTTTTTTTGATAGTCGCAGAGAGAGAGAGAGACAGAGACACAGGCAGAGGGAGAAGCAGGCTCCATGCACCGGGAGCCTGATGTGGGATTCGATCCCGAGTCTCCAGGATCATGCCCTGGGCCAAAGGCAGGCGCCAAACCGCTGCGCCACCCAGGGATCCCCTATAGCTGCAGATTGAAGAGGAAAGATGGAGAAACATCTGTCAAGTAAATGGATGTCAAAAGAAAGGCCAGAGTGGCAATACTTATGTTGTACAAAATAGACTTTAAAACAATGACTGTAACAAGACACAAATAAGGACACTATATAATAGTTACAGGGGCAATCAAAGAAGAACATATAACAATTGTAAATATTTATGTACCCAACATGTGAGCATCCAAATACATAAAACAGCTAATAACAAATATAAAAGAACTTATTGATAGTAATACAATAATAGTAGGAAATTATAACACCTCACTTACATCAATGGATAAATAATCTAAACAGAAAATCAGCAAGTAAACAATAGCTTTAAATTACATACTGAAACAGATAAATTTAATAGATATATTCAGAAAATTCCATCCTAAAACAGCAGAACACACATTCTTTTCAACTGAAAATGGAATATCCTACTAATAGATCACATATTAGCTCACAAAACCAGCCTCAACAAAAATCAAGAAGTTTGAAGTCATACCATACATCTTGTCTGATCACAATGCTATGAAACTAGAAGTCAACCACACACACACACACACACACACAAATATGGAAAGACCACAAACACATAGGGTTAGATAATATGCTACTAGACAATGAATGGGTCAACCAGGAAATCAAAATAAAAATTAAGAAGTACAAGGAAACAAGTGAAAATGAAAATACAACAGTTCAAACCTCTGGGATGCAGCAAAAGTAGTTCTAAGAGGGAAGCTGATAGCAATACAGGCTTACCTAAGAAGCAAGAAAAATCTCAATAAAACAACCTAAATTTGTATCTAAAGAAGCTAGAAAAAAGAACAATAAACAAAAGCTAACACCAGTAGAAGAGGAAGGAAATAATAAAGATTAGAACAGAAGTGTTACAGAAACTAAATAAATAATAAAACAGATTAGTGAAAACAGGAGCTGGTTCTTTGAAAAAGTCAATAAAATTGACAAATCTTTAGCAAGACTTATCAAGAAAAAAGGAGAAAGGATTCAAATAACAGAATAACAAATTAGAGGGGAGAAATAATAACCCATACCACAGAAATACAATAAATTGGGCAACCTAGAAGAAATGGATAAATTCCTAGAAACATGTAAACTACCATCACTGAACTAGGAAAAAATAGATAATTTGAACAGACCCTAATCACCAAAGAAATTGTATCAATAATAATAATAATAATAATAATAATAATAAACAATAAACAAGGTCCAGGACAAGATGGCTTCAGATGAGGAAGGTTTGTCTACCAAACATTTAAAGAAGAGCCAATATCTATACTTCTCAAACTATTCCAAAAAATAGAAAGGGAAGAAAACTTCCAAATTCAACCTGTGAGGCCAGCATTGCTCTGATGCCAAAACCAGATAAAGACCTCACTAAAAAAGGGAACTACTGGCCAATATCTCTGATGAAATTAAATACAAAAATGCTTAACAAAATACTAGAAAACCAAACCCAGCAATACCCTAAAAAAAAATCAATCATTACAATCAAGTGGATTTACTTCTGGGTCACAAGGTAATTCAATATTCACAAATCTATTAATGTGATACAACACATCATTAAGAGAAAGGAGAAGAACCACATAATCATTTCAATAAGTGAAGAAAAAGCATTTGACAAAGGACAACATTAATTCATGAGAAAAAAACCCCAACAAAGTAGATTTAGAGGAGGCCATATATGAAAATCCACAGCTAATATTTTTCTTAATGGGGAAAATTTGAGAACTTCCTCTAAGGTCAGGAACAAGACAAAATGTCCACCACTTCTATTCAACATAGTGAAAGTTTTACTTCTTCCTTGCCAATTTGGATGTCTTTTATTTCTTTGAGTTGTCTTATTGCAGTGGCTGGGACTTCCTGTACTATGTTTTATTTTATTTTATTTTATTTTATTTTATTTTATTTTATTTTATTTTATTTTATTATTTTATTTTATATTACTTTATTTTATTTTCTTAATTTCATTTGCAGACGTCATGATACTATGCAAAACCTGAAAAACTCCACCAAAAACCTGCTAGAACTGATAAATAAATTCAGTAAAGTTTCAGGATACGAAATCAATGTACAGAAATCTGCTGCATTTCTATACACCAATAATGAAACAGCAGAAAGAGAAATTAAGAAAACAATCCCCTTTACAGTTGCACCAAAAACAATGATACTTAAGAATAAACCTAACCAAAAAGGTGAAAGACCTGTACTCTGAAAACTGTAAAACACTGATGAAAGAAACTGAAGATGACACAAAGAGATGGGTTTTCCATTTCATGCTTATGTAATGGAAGAACAAATCTTGTTAAAATGTCTGTACTAGTCCCAACAATCTACACATTTAATGCAATCCCTATCAAGTTACCAAGCATTTTTCACAGAACTGTAACAATCCTAAAATTTATATGAAACCACAAAAGACCCCAAATATCAAAGTAGTCTTGAAAAAGAACAGCAAACCTGGAGGCATCACAATTCCAGACTTCAAGTTATATAAAAAAACTGTAGCGATCAAAACAGTATGATAAAAGCTTAAAAATACACACATAGATCAACAGAACAGAATAGAAAATCCAGAAATAACCCCATAATTATATGGTCAATTAATCTTCTACAAAGCAGGAAAGGATATTCAATGAGAGACAGTCTGTTCAACAGAAGTGTTGGGAAAAATGGACAGCTACATGCAAAAGAATGGAACTGGACCATTTACACCATATAAAAATAAATTCAAAATGGATTGAAGGCCTAAATATGAGACCTGAAACTATAAAAATCCCAGAAGAGAACACAGGTAGTAATTTCTTTGGCATTGGCTGTAGCAATTTCTTTCTGGTCATGTCTCCTGAAGAAAGGGGGAGAAAAGCAAAAATAACTATTGGGACTACATCAAAATCAAAAGCCTCTGCAGAGTGAAGGAAACAATCAACAAAACCAAAAAGCAACATGTGAAATGGGAGCAGATATTTATAAATGGCATCTCTGATAAAGGGTTAGTATCCAGATTATATAAAGAACTTCTACAACTCAACACCCAAAACCAAAAACTTTAATTAAAAAATGGGCAGAAGACATGAGTGGACATTTCTCCAATGAAGATATATAGATGCCAACAGAAACATGAAAAGATGTTCATCATCCCTTACTATCAGGGAAATGCAAATAAAAACTACAATGTGATATTACCTCACATTCATCAGAATGACTACAATCAGCAACACAAGAAACAGTGTTATGAGGACATGGAGAAAAAGGAACCCTCCTGCACTGTTGTTGGGAATGCAAACTAGTGCAACCACTGTGGAAAACTATGGTGGTTCCTCAAAAAGTTAAAAATAGAACTACCTTATGATCCAGCTATCACACTATTGTGTATTTACTTGAATACAAAGGGATGTATGCACCTCTATGTTAATTGCAGCATTATTTACAATAGACAGGATATGGAAGCAGCCCATGTGTCCATCAGTTGATGGATGAATAAGGAAGAAGTAGTACATATATACAGTGGAATATTATTCAGCCATAAAAAGAATGGATTCATGCCATTTGCCACAATATGGATGGAACTAGAGGGTATAATGCTAAGCTAAATAAGTCAGGCAGAGAAAGACAAATATCATATGATTTCACTCATATGGGGAATTTAAGAAACAAAATAAATAAACAAAAGGAAAAAATGAAAGAGACAAACCAAGAAACATACCCTTAATTATAGAGAACAAACTGATGGTGACCAGAAGGGAGGTGAGTGGGGAGATGGGGGAAATATATGGTGGGGTTTAAGGACTAATTTTGTCATGATGAACACAGGGTGATGTATGGAAGTGTTGAATCACTATATTGTACACTGGAAACTAATATTCACTGTATTTTAAGTAACTGGATTAAAATAAAAACTTAAAAAAACCAAACAAGAAAGAATGCTACTTTTTTTTTTATAATGCTTTTCTGTCTTGTATCACTTTTTATTCACATCCATCATGGGGCTTTACCTGAGCTCTAATTTTTTAGTGACCCTACTTTTATTTCCGTATGATTTACCTACATTTTTTTCTCCTTCTCAACATCATCAGTGACTCTCAATGCCTTTTGATTCAGTTCTACATACATACTTTTCTTAAGTGTTTCAAGTCTTTCACAGAGGCTGGGAGGTTTGGATAAAGTTTCTTTATGCAGCCCATCTGCTTGGGCTGATACCATTCTTGAGACTGAACAGGAAGGGAGTCTGTTTTGTTAGCAAGAGCTTGAACTTGTGGCAATGTCATCTGCATTTTAATGAGTCTTAGACTGCCTCAGAACCTTCCTCTTTCTATCATAATTATCCACATCTTAAAATGATCAACTCAAATGCAATTTCCTCTCAAGGATTTCCTGATTTCAACTGGAAATGATATCTGCTTCATGATTTTACATGGTTCCTGATTTCTTGCACTTCTCTCCATTCATTCATCCATCCATTCATTCAAGAATCCTACTTTCAAATAACTTCCATTATAACAGGGGGAGACAGACAGCAAACAAATAATAAAATACAGATATACAGTATATTGGAACCACAATGGAGGAGGTTCAACAGAAAGGGATGATAAAGAGGACTGGAATAGGAGAGTAGGGTATAGACTGCCAGGACTTTGTCAGAAAAGGTCTCATTGAGAATGTGACAGCGGTGTAAAGATGTGAACGAGGTGACAAAATAATTCGAGTTACTCTCTGGAAGGAAAACTTGATAGGCAGGCTGCAAGGGTATGAATAGCATGTTGGAGGGAATCATAGGAGTCAATAGAGCACTGAAAGGATATGACTTGTACTGTGGTTCTGTTCCTGCTGCAAGGACTTCTCATCACTCAAGAAAAAAGAACATGTCATGAATGTGTTTATAGCCCCAGAATCCCAGGAACAAACTTGCTATTAAGTATATGTTTGTTTGAAGTTTAATGCTAGAGACATGAGAATCACTATTCTAAGCAGACACCTAAAATCCAGAAAATTGGAAGGAAGGAAAAAGTTAGGACAGTAGGAAGCTTCATTTTACACATAATCAATACCAGGTATCTCCCATGCTTGCATTAATTTACAACTTATTTAATTTTCCAAGAACCCTGTTTTTTTTTAATATGAAGATCAAGCCAAGTCACAAATGTTCCAGTGTTGACAAAATGTGGATATGTACCATCAGATACAGCTGAAACAGAGTAACCTTTCTGTGGAAGGGCATGTTAAATTGGGGGATTTTTAGTCAGTGTTCAAATTGAGATTAATTTCTAGAATATGTTAATCAGAAGCAGCTGCATAAAATGATCAACAAATTCCAATTTCAAGAAGTCAGTGGAAAGTGGGCATACTTTTGAAGAAGTTCAGCAGACGATTTAGGGAATCTCAGATATTAGGCCCTCTGTATTGAAGAAACTGGTGCTATGAATAGAAAATATGGGATCACGAAATGAGTATCACGGATTCTAGTTACTGGAAACTGAGGTACAAATACAGAGGTACAAATACAGAGAAGAACGTATAGAGGTATAAAATAGAATTGATCCTTTGGCTATTTGTGCATGTAATAATCTGGGCCAAAGTTTGTCTCACTGTTTGGAGCAAAGCAGACACTACAGGTGATTTAGGAGTCTAGAGACAAAGAGCCAAGTAGCCCATTAGTGTAAAAATGGATTACTGAGGGTTATTAAAATGAGGAAGAGGCATATCAGTACTTATCCTTGGGAAACAAAGACGCTTTAGGAGAAAAAAATCTCTTGTGATCATTTAAGGTGAGTAGAATATATGAGAAGAAGAGCATTGACTCATAAATGGTTTGGAAGATTTGAATTGTACCCATTTGGAATAAACTTAATCTGTTTAGATTGGGATTTCTTCTTTTATTTATTTTTTGGTTGCTATATTAGGAACTATATTCCCATAGTTAAGAAGCATATGGGTAAATTTGTGTGGTTGTTAAAATGACTGTAGTGGGTGGTTGTGGCATAGATTTCTGTAAATCAATGTGACTATTGGAAGAGCCAAAAGTAGTGATCTTGTTTACTTTTTAGAGAAAAGCAATCTTGAAACTTTTGTTGCTATAAGGCCAGTGTGTAGGGAAAACTGATTCATACATACAAGGAATTTTAGTTTCCTAAACATATTTTATATTTTTAATATATTTTCACAACTCTTTTGCGATGCCATACTATTCTTTTTCCATTTTTCTAAATGAAAATATAAAGGAAGTGCCACCAATTTCTTGCTATATGTACTTAAAGTACTTACTATATGTAAAGCACTTTGCCATATACTGGAAATAAAAAGATATATAAATTCTTGCCTTTTGAGAGTCAGAATCTAGTCAGGGAATGGCTTACTCTCCTTGGACTGCTATAATAAAAATACCATAGACTAAGTAGTTTATGATAAACAATTATTTGTCACAGATTAGTAGGCTGAGAAGTTCAAGATCAAGGTGTCAGCAGATTTATTGTCTGATGAGGGCTCGCTTCCTGGTTCATGGATGGCCATTTTCTGGCCATGTCCTCACATGGTGGAAAAGGTAAGAGATCTCTCTGGGGTCTCTTCTAAAAGATCACTAATCTCATTCAGGTGTGCTCCACCCTCATGACCTAATAAGCTCTCAAAGACCCTATCTCCAAATATCATCACATTGGGGATTAGGTTTCAACATATACAGTTTGAGGGAGCACATACATTCAATCTATGGTAGAGAGGGAGACATGCAGTTCATGCATTTTATAGTGATTTCTACAATAATGTCTTAGAAATATATAGGAAGGAACTCTGATATATACAGCATATAGTTTGGGTTGATATTAAAAATATTTAACAACATGCATCCATGGAGATATGACCGTATTCTGAGAACCTATCAGCCCTGCAAACAGATGAAGTGAGATGCGCTACATGAATACAAAAGGAAACAAATTTAAAAGAAGAGACTGTGGAGAATAAAGAGATAATTTTCTGTTATTTAATCTTTCTGTACCCACCTCCTCATGTATAAAATAGGAATAACACAGCAATTCTCTTATAAGACTACTGGTGGCATTAATTTATAAGTACAATTTACAAATTATGCACAGAGTGTTTAGAACACGGTAAATACTCAAAGTATCAGCTCATGTTATTGTCATAGTTATACATCTTATTTCTATTTTGGAGATTTATACATCTTAAAAATTCTCTATCGAGGTTAAGTATAAATATAGAAATGACCCTTCTTTGCATTAGTCTTGATGTTGATATTGGTGACAACTTTGGCACTCATTTCCAAAACTGAGGTACAGTGAAAACTCTATTGTTAATTAAAGTATTTCATTTAGTTAATAGATTTTTCTCTAAGCATCATCAGACTTCAGTTATCACTTGCTTGCTGATATCTTCCTCTATTATATGTTCTGTGTGGGAAAACAGCCTGGGAGAGATAGGGGACACCTGGTCTCAGAGGTGACCATTGCTCCAGCATATGCCATATGGACGTATCCCAGTGCAGCAGCTGTCATTGAGATCAGGAGCAACCTGCCCAGTTCAGAAGGATCCACTTTATAATAGCACCAGATCATATTCAGAATGAGAAATGCCATTGGCTCCCCTTTTCAATTACCAGTCACTTATTGTGCTCTAATAAAAGCTAATGATATCTTTAGTTCCCCTCCAAACCAGGGAAAGAAGTTCTGTATATTTGATGTTTATTGTTTTCATTCTATCAAAGAAATAGGTATGGTATTGACAGATCTGGGATCTAAGATATGTTTCCCTTCTTTCCTCAAGAAAGCATCAAGTATTTGGGGCTTAGTCTTTTCTCAAAATAGCAACAGTTGTATTCTCCTTTTGCATTTTAGGACGTCTAAATGCTTAGATTTGTGTTTTCAAAAATCTGTGGAACATGTGGACTTCCTTGAAGCCGAGGTGCTAAAAAAAGTAGTAACACCCTAAGTTTCTGGGTTTTGTCCAGAAGATGAAAGTCAGTTGGCATTTGTCATGGCTGCAGACTCCCAAGTCTATGTGCAGAGACAGCCCCGGCTGATGGCAATAATGAATACAGTGTGGTATGAAACATGCCAGGAATATCTTTGAGACAAACCATGGAATGCTCTGACATCGTATTTTCCAAACATCTAAAACACGTTTTTACAAAAACAATGGCTTTTCAACATTGATATGATTGAATATGAGTATTACATCATGCTTTTTCTTTCATAGACTTTATGGACATGAAGCAGGAGCCATGATTTCAAAAATAAATGTTATGATCTGGAACACAGGACTATACTGAAAATCAATGTTTTCATTGGCTGTATCTTTGACATTTTGCATTTATACCAGAAACCCAGCTTAATTTTGACTAAAAGATTTCACAGGATCTAATTAAGCGACAGTTAATCTAGCACTCTGAACCCACAGTGAATAATGTGCCTTGTATGATTTCTGAAGAGCAACCTATGCATTTGAAAGGTTTAAATTTGCTTAGTGGAGACTATTTTAGCTGAAAAGTGACTGACTTGTAGGTATATATGACAGATACAAAACCGCTTAATGGATTTTTTTAATTGCACATTTTTAAAAAATTAAATAATGCAATTAAGCATTTTAGCTACACACGGTGTTTTTAATTAAATAATGTTTCGAATTCGTTATACTGCCTATGAGATAGAAAAATAGATGAAACAGTGGGGAGAAGGGAGAAAGGGAAGTGGTGAAGAAGGAGAGGAGATGGATGACATATTACATGTCCACCTTTGCACCTAAGATTTGCTAAGACATTAATGCTGCTAAAAGGTGTACTTGATTGGACATTTGAAGGGTCCCCTTAATTCTAGCTCATTGCTTACATCTTATTGCTTCTAACGAGCCTGTGGCTCCATGCCACTCTGGTCATTTCCTATTAGTCAAGTTTTCAATTATCAGGCTTCTCTGGATCTCCGTGACCTTGAATAATTGAGAACACTGCATTGTGATTGGATTTAAGTGGATATAAGAACAATATGGACAGCAGTGCCTGACTCACACCTATGGTGTGCCCAATAATAGGTTAGGAGAACTAATTATCAGGAAACTGAAAATTCTTGTTGACCTGTGAATGTGGGAAAGCTGAGACTACAGAAACGTTTCATTCAAGCTCCATTTTTATGAGATATTTAAATATGTAAGTGATAATAATAAAATAAGCAGTAAGAACTGGGTCATATTTCTAGTTCTCTAGGTGTTTGACTTACAATATTATAAAAAAATCCAAATAATGTACCACTCAACAAGTGTAAACTTTAACCTATCATTTCTACTATCATTAATATCTTAAATTATTTACACATCACCTTGGAAAAACCACATTATACATTATGCAAATAAACCTAGCCAAGTTATGGGACACTTCTCAAACTTTAGTGTGCTCAAAATTTATGAAGAGATGTTTTTTGAAGATTGAGATGTCCAAGCTCTGTTTATAGTTTCTAGTTAGGAGGTCTAGGAGAGTATCCAGGAATTTTTCCTTTAATAAACAATGGGAGATTATTTTAACGTGGGTGGTCTATTATCAGTGCTCTGAGAATTATTGTTTTAGGACATTCCAAAATACTGTCAGTTTCTCTTTCTTAGAACTTAGCAGAATAAGCCACAAGATATAATAATCATCTATCAAGGGCTCAGTCTGTGCCAGGCATCGTTCTACGTGCTCTGCATGTATTAATTGCTTTGACTCTCACTGCCTGCGAGAGGAGTATGTTATCGCCTTACCAATGGGGCACTGATACCAACTCCAATTCTGTCACATATTAGCTAGCTGTGCATTTTAAGGAAAAAGTCATTCCAAGCTCTCTAAATTAGTGTCTTCATTCAAAAAATAAGCGCATCACAGAACCACTGGGAGGATTAATAAAAAAGTACATGGAGGTGATTTGAGTGCCACATGGGAAGGATGCAACTGAAATAAAGAATAAACAAGTACAAATTTCTCTAGGGAAGTTCTTTTTTTGTGTGTTTCAAGTTTTTATTTAAATTATAGTTATTAACATACAGTGTAATATGGGTTTCAGGCATAGAATTTAGTGATTTATCACTTAACATACTACTCCCAGTATGGCAACAAGTGCCATATGAGTGACATCATCTGGTATTTGTCTCTCTCTAACTGACTTATTTTACTTAGCATAACATACTCACCCTAGGGAACTTTGAATAATGGGAATAGTCATGGCAAGCTATAATACACTTACTTTCTTACTTTCTTTTCTGCTGGATGAAGCACCTCACCCTTTACCTCTACTCCGTACATTGCCAGTGGAAAACCAAGAAAAGATGAAGTCAAACAGCTATAGCTACAAATGACTGTTCTGGTTTGCTTTTTTAGTAATAATAATTAAAAAAAATAGTACAATGATGTTTGGAACCAGATTATAACAAATATCTGAGATTATTTTTCTAAAGAGAAAAATGGATATTTTGGTATGAATTTATTTTAAAATGTGTAAAGTATAAATATATTTTTATCATGTATTCCCCCTTTCGGAATCCTGGAGGTGTTAGGAGCTACCACTTATTTGTAAGTCTAGTGGTGATAGTGGATAAACCTATTAACTCCAATTATGGGACTTAAGGAGTCTAGTAAAAGAAACCAGCAGGAAGACAGTGGTGAGAGTTAAGACAACCAGGTTGGAAAGGAAAAAGTAATCTGTCTTGAAGTGCCAATTAAGTTTAACGTTTTGGATAAATGGACAATCTCAAAAAGATTAGCTTGACTTAAATCACTCATTTAAGTGTTTCTACTCGCTGGTCTAAAACCTTGACAAATGAAACAATAACCTCAACTTTAGTTTACAAATGTAATGCTTATATTGATTTTTTTTTCTCTCATAAAGTGCTGGCCATTGAATACCATAATGTGCCTCACGATTACAACTTACTCTTTTATGGGCTTCCACTATCCTCAAATTTAGCCGCCTGTCTTCTTTTAGTGAAGAATGGTGTCAGCATTTCTTTTTCTAGTTCCACATCAGTCCATGTATCATGCATTTATTATCCATCTGTGTTTGTCTCTCCGTCTGTCTTTTAAAATGACAATTTATTTTTGAACTACTTGTAGCAATATTTAACCACTGAACCTTTTAATTACTTACACTGCTGACAAGCAGAGCACATTCACAGTTGGGAAAAAGAGCCTGGTGCATGAAAACGGAGTCGAAATGGCTAATGACTGCACTTTCCCATTGGATATCCTGCCAAATTTATATAGCACAGTGAGAACACTGAAGGCCAATGTTTACAACATCGAGGGCGCCTCATCTGTGTATCATGAATAACCTGAGAATGTAATTGACCCATTCTGTTTGAAGCAGGAATAAGTGTAGATGAGAATAAACAAGAAAATAGGAATCCTTCCCCGCTTCCAAATAAGAATTTCAATTAAATGGGCCTTTTTCTAATGAGTCATTCTGGAGAATTGTGGAGGCTATTACAGATTTCTGTATTTGTGGAAGGGATAGTCAGCATCTATTGTTCATCCAGCTCTAATTAGTGAGGTGGTGGGTAGTTACTTAACATACTTTATTCATTTTGGAATCAGTACTTCATCTTTATTCTATAGACAAGCAACAGTCGTCAAAAAAAAAATGAGTTTTCTCTCTGGTTCCAAATGACATTTATTTAGTACTAGTGTATGCACCATCCTATTGTTGAACTTTGTGTTTGTAGAATTGATCAAAGTAATTTGAGAAAAAAAATATCTTGGGGTGTCTGAGTGGCTCAGTTGGTTAAGTGGTTGCCTTCAGTGCAGGTCATGATCCCAGAGTCCCGGGATCAAGGCCGGGTTTGGGCCCTGCTCAGTGGGGAGTCTGCTTCTCCCTCTTCCCCTCCCCCTCCCCCTCATTCATGTGTGCTCTCTCTCTCTCAAAATAAAGTCTTAAAAAAATGAAAAAAAAATCTTGCAAGTTTCCCTTAGCTAAGGCCATTGATAAAATTGTTACAATGTGCATGCAGATTTAGACTATTGAAAGATTCAAAGGCATTGGGACACCTGGGTGGCTCAGAGGTTGAGCATCTGCCTTCCGCTGAGAGCTCAGGTCATGATCCCAGTCCAGGGATTGAGTCCGGCATGGGACTCCTGCCTGTATCTCTGCCTCTCTCAGTGTCTCTCATGAATAAATAAATGAAATTTAAAAAAAAAAGACAGAAAAATTCAGAGGCAAAACAAAATTTATATGAGCATATTCCAGGACTGGTATATGGTTTGGAGGTCTTAGTGCCAGCATGGTGGTGAGGGATAATTTGGGAATTATGGATTTGGAATGACTTTTCTATCACTTTGGTTTTATTTATTTTTCAATAACTTTTTATGGTTTTAGAATTAATATTGTTTTGCATAAGAATAGAATATATAAAATGTATGAGAAAGAAAAATTACTGGGGCATCTGGGTGGCTCAGTCAGCCAAGAGTCTGCCTTTGGCTCAGGTCATGATCCCAGGATCCTGAGATCAATCAAGTCCCACATCAGGCTCCGTGGTCATTGGGAAGTCTGCTTCTCTCTCTCACTCTGCCCCTCCCGACTGCTTGTTCTCTCTCTGTCTCTCTCAAAGACATAAATAAAATATTTAAAAAGGAAAGAAAGAAAAATTACCTGTAAATCTATTACCTAACAACCTCTATAAATATTTTTCTATATTCTATTCCACTTTTTTAAAAAATTATACACATTTAAGCAGTAGATTAAAGAAGTATAATTTGATAGGACACAATTATAAAATAACTGAGTCATAGTCATATTTCCTATTAAACTTATTCGTTTGCTCATTTCTCTGCCCCCAGATGGAGTCTCATGTAGTTCCCCTGCTCTTTCTATTGACTCCAAGATAAATCCAAGTCTAATGCAATATCACAACTCCAAACTTCAGAGTTTCTCCCACTTTCATTCTGATTATGGCCCTGATTGAAGGGATCTAGGGTGCCTTGCACAGGGATTGCAGAGTAGTAATCTCTGATAAACGTGTGATCTGACATTTTATGTAGGTGACATGTAGAGTTGCTGGTTCTTTCTCTTGCGATACAGTTTCCCAGGAGCACCCCTTCTATTTCTAGCTGCAATATCTTTGACATTGGCAACATGCCTCCAGCAGATGACTTATCCACCACCCTGTCACATCCTCTGGGCCTTCATCTTCCCTGCCTTCCAGTGAGATTTCCTTTTCCTTTCTTCATGGCCCCTTTGGGCAAGGTCCCTGAACCACCACTGGTGAAAGCACAGCTCCATCCCTGTGTAGCTGTTTGTTTCTCTGTTAACTAAGCCAACATGTTGTGGAACGTGCGCCAATATCTGAGTGATTTTATTAAAGTCCATTTCATTTCGCTCGGGTAAGAGAGAGACCCACCCTACCCTCAGAGCAATGGGATGCTTATAACATTGACGATTCTTACCAAACATAATTACAGCTTTTTTTTTTTATCCTCAAGGTAGATGTTGGACTGAAGTAGAACAAACTAGTTTTATGATCCGTAGGCATGATCTGTATAACACAGAAATAGAAATTTAGGATGTGCTGGGTATTTGATGTCCATTTATCTTGACCCCAGCTGATCTGGAGACACAAAGGACTTTATTTTAAATGTTGCATGTGAAAAAAAAAATGTTGCATATGGTCTGTCTTACATGAAAAGAAGTTCCTGCTTTTTTTTCATTTAACACTGAGTCATGACTTTTTTAATAGTGAAAGTATAGGTATAATATCTTATAACTGTGTAGTAATGCATTCTAAGAAATGCCACATTTTAAAACTATTCTCATGTTGTTATTTTCATGTTTTATTGATGTTAAATGTATCCTTAATAATTTTAAATTCTAAATTCTTACCAATTAAAAAATTGGATAGATTCCTTGAAAAAGAATAACTGATCAGGGATATGAACATTTTAAGTTTTGATCAAATTGTTCAGAATTTTAAAAATTAATTTACATCATTATTAGCTAAGTTTGATAATACTCAATTCACTGTATCCTGACCAATAGATATTATTTCTCAATTATTTAATTACCAATGTATGACTCTAGTATTAATTTTAGTACTTTTAAATTTTTATTTGTTGCATGAATTTTCTAAACTGGTATGTCTTCTACAAAATAATAATCTTTTTTTTAATACATACATTTTTTAAAAAGATTATTCATGAGAGACAGAGAGAGAGAGTCAGAAACACAGGCAGAGAGAGAAGCAGGCTTCCTGCGAGGAGCCCAATGCAGGACTCCATCCCAGGACCCCAGGATCACAACCTGAGTCCAAGGCAGACGCTCAACACTGATCCACCCAGGTGCCCCTAAATACACACATGCACATGCTAATTGTAACTGTTTTCTGTCATAGACAGAATCTAAGCAACAGTGTTAAATGATTATGGATAATACACGTGTAAAAGGATGGATTTTGTTGCCAAGCACTAACACTGCCGATACCCATACCTTAGAACCGAATATATGCCTTATTCAGAGAGCTGCCCTTTGGGGAGGCTGATCTCTTCCTTTCAGACTTTGCTGAGATACGTCTACTAGCAAAACCAGAATTGCTCACCCCCCATAATCTTGACTCACTCATTAGTAAAAATATGACTAAGGAAGTGTTTAAGTTTTAGAGAGGTAGTGGGCATGAAAAGAGACTATTTTCCCTTTTCAGCTTATGTTGATGTTGAGTAAAAAAGAACCATTTAAAAAATTTCGAATATGTGAACTGTTCACTCTGAACGATGGTGATCTTTTCTCATTTGAATATTGCTCTGCCAGTATATA
Source organism: Nyctereutes procyonoides (assembly GCF_905146905.1). Classification (NCBI taxonomy): domain Eukaryota; kingdom Metazoa; phylum Chordata; class Mammalia; order Carnivora; family Canidae; genus Nyctereutes; species Nyctereutes procyonoides. Next base: position 708,370 of record NW_026575029.1, read on the forward strand.
GTGTTACTCAGATGTTGAAGTAAAGAGTACGAGAGAGAGAGAGAAACAACTGGAGGAAGGCTTGCTGGTGAGGCAGCCTGTCTTCCTACTGTGTATTCAGCGGAAACCACAGAAGGTTTTTGGGACTTGAGGTTCCCTGATTTTCAGTTAGTAATTATGGTGGATCACCAGGGCAGAAAGAGAGAGCAAATGACCAATCTCAGACTAGATATACTATATTAAGAGCAAAATTCCCATAGCATCTTTAAAATAACAAATATGGGAAACAAAAGAACTGGTCAATGTTGGTAAAACAGAAAAGACAACCACGAGAGAGATTTCTTACCCTCTTTAATAGTGCTCACACCCCTGGATTAGAGGCTCGTTGAGCTCTGACTAGTGCCTTTTGTCCCAGAAAAACAGTCCCTCATCTGGGCAATGTGCGGAATCTATGGTGTGAATCCTGAAAAGCAGTGACCAGGTTATCCACCCTCTGGAAAGGCCTTTGTCCCCTACCAATGAAAGGCTATTTGCTGGAGCCTGTAGGGTTTTTCATCCTTGCAAAAGCAATATACTCCCTTTCAAATGTACCCCAGGAAGAGGAGTGACCCCAGGGACCCCCTATACCACTTTGTGCATGCTCCCAGCCCAGAACTCTCCTCTCCAGGAGCACATGATACAGCTCCACTCCAGTGAAAGCCATGCATTTCCAATCTCCAAGCTTGAGCTCCAGTCACTGTTTGCAAAAAACCTACACCATTCAGTCGTCCCCCTCCCAATCCCCCCAACTCCCGCTCTCCAGTCTGCGCCCCCAGATGTTTGCTTCTTGTGCAAACTTAATGCCTCACTCTCTCAAACCCTCTCTCCCTCTCTACTTTTTCTCTCTCCATAAAAAAATTTCCTTCTCCACTACAGCACAGCAGCTCTTCTCTTCCCCACATTCACTTCTACGCACCTGCCACGCTCTCTCCCTTCAACCATGGAAAAATCCTTCTTCCAATCATCAGATCAATTTCCTGGGTGTTCCAAGTCATCTGACCTCAATAAAACTATGTTGAAGGGAGAAGGGGAACCCAGGGTCCCCCTACTTCTCGGTCGTCTTAACTCCTTCCTCCACTGAATTTTTTTTCCTCCACTGAATTTTTATTTGAATCATCCAAATGACTTATTTTTACCTTCTGATTATTCTATATTTGTACCAAGTATAAATGATTTATACTTGCCAAGTATAAATCAAGTATCTGATTTTATTTTAAGGATAACATCTCAAATTTTGGTATTACCTTTTCCTTGACTGTTTTGGTGTTTTTCGTTTTTGTTTTTGTTTTTAGCTTTTAGATTATACTTTCATTTGATGGTTTCTTTGTTTGCTTGTGTCTTGCCAGCTCTGTGGTTAGAATATGAAACACATAAACTAGTTATTTGTGTTTTGGCTTATTGGCAGGGAAAACACAAAAATACTGGGAAATACTAATTCCAAACATTTGGTGCTCTTTGCTCTGGGGCCAGGTTATTCACCTGGCTGCTGGAAAAATCCATGAAAGGATTGGAAGGGTCCATGTTTTCTTTTATTTTGCAATACAGGGCAGTTTATTAACATTATTTTCTTTTGTTCAGGAAGGCTCTTGTAATTAAACATATTTCTTCTCTATATAGAAAATACTATTTTATTCTCATAATGGAGATCATTTTTATAGCCCCATGCTAATATTACTTTTTATTCATATCTAGGCTTGGTATTGGCTAAGGCAGGCTGTTCCATTTCCTTGTAGTCCACACTGCTGTCAATTAGGGAGTAATCGTTTCTCAGAATTCAGATAAGGAGAAGGCTGATGGTGAATATTCCCTACTCGAAATTCTGGTATTATGTGGTATTTGTGGGTAATTTTTGAAAGTAGTTCTTTCAGGTTCCAGAAAGATTTCCTTGAGATCATTCTATTTAGCATTTCTGATATGAGAAGCAGAAGTTATTCTTAGATTATATAAATATTCCTTTAGTACCTTTCTCTCTGATGGCCTCCTCATATCCAGGACATGATGTCCATTGTCTTTCACTTTCCACTCTTGAATAGATTTGACTTATTAGTTTATATGAAATACTTATTGATTTTTAAAAGTAATACATGCATACAATGTGAAAATTAAAAGGTATACACAGAACAAGTCAAATTTATGAAGCAGAGAAATTCACTTATTTTTAATTTTATATATTAAAATGTTAAGCCTCTGTAGAAGTTTGTGAGAAATTGAATATTCTATTTTTTTAATCATCATTTGAGAATACATTAACTATGAACCTTAGCGTGGGCCAATTACTTCTCTCTTAACAATTGTGTCGCTAAAGTATTACTTTATGTTTTATTTTCCCCACTCTTAAAATTCCCTTCCTTTTCAAAAACATAAGATTTACAATCTGATGCAATATATACGTCGAAAAATATATTTTAAAATATTTTAAGATAATCAATAGTTTTCGTTATGGAGTAGCATAAAGATAGTATAGGTTTTCTGCATTTATATTTCTTAGAATATAGAACTGACCTCATACTTATTCTATAACTATGTGGGCCCAGATAAAGTAAACCATAAAAGTCCCCTTTTGTGAAGCCTTCAGAGAGTTTTTGAGAACCACTGCAGGACTATGGAATTCTCCCATTGGCCCCCTTATTCAATGCCTTGAAACTACTGTCTTCCCTATTATCAATTCTTTCAACTAGGAGTGTGTGAGAGCATACAGGGCATCTCTAGGGGAATCAATGGCTCTTGCATTGCATATATAGCTAATTTCACATGGATGTAGATACATGCATATAAATACATAAATACATATACATGTAGAATATCTATTTTATGAGAATATACATATGTACACATATGTGTGCATCTTTATACTATATAACTGGAAAGCTTTGGTTAATAGATGAGTAGATTGATAGAAAATTTGGTAACTTCCAATTAGCTCCTTTTGGAAAAACATTTTCAAGCCACTCATTATAAGGTGGATACATATCATTAAATTTCAAGTAAAATCATTGTGCTCCTTATATAGTAGAAATTCCACCCTCAATTTTTGTTTATTTCTTCTTACAATAATGACCCCCAGCAGTTTGTTACGAACTGTGGATGTTTAAATTGGTATTTTTCCATTGTAGAAAGTACACTATGTGGTATTTGCTGAGCCCACGCCTCTTATAAAATAATATATATATATATATATAATTCTCAGTCCACAATCTCTTCTGAAAGAGTGGGCCTAGTCAGAGAGCAATACACTATTTAACCTCACCTCTCTGAGCTCAGCTTCTTGGATCTGTAGTGAATTTTTATCACAAAGTAAACTAATCCATGGGTTGGGTCATTCATTTTTTCTCTGTGAGAATTTGAGCAATAAGACTCAGAAAGTCATGAGATGAAGGTTAGCATGAAATTAACAGAGTTGGTGCCAAAACAAGTCAAAACTTCAGGCAAATAAAAATTATAGGACCGAAGGAAGCTGTTATTAAATAGCAGAGACCACTGAGAAGAAGAAAGCAAAAGAGTGAAGAACACAGGTGCCGAGCACCAGTGACATAGCTCTAGAAGGCACTTATAAACTTGTGCCCTGTCCTAATGCCTCTGAGGGAGCTAGTTTCTCCTGATCCAGGTTGTCTGCTTGGTGTTCTTTACTTTTAAATGTTCCCTATTGAAGTTTCTTCCTTGTTTTGTAGGGTTAGGACTTCTCTCATTACATTTATTTCCCCAAATGTCCTCCTTTTCTAACTCTGTGCAATTTATTTGTTTTTATATATTTTAAAGTAATGAGTAATAAGATCGGATAAATACAAGGCAAATGAGGAAGTATGAAAAAGATGTACTTGGAAAAGTAAAATGTACTTCTACCTAGAGTATGTTTGTTTCTGTAGCAAAAAATTGCTGCATATTAATTGATGTACTACTGTACAGTTAAGCTATTAGACTCCAGATGTAGTTTTGGGAGCTGCTATAAAAATTGCTGGCTCAATGTCCACAATAGCCAAACTGTGGAAGGAGCTTCGGTGTCCATCGAAAGATGAATGGAAAAAGAAGATGTGGTTTATGTATACAATGGAATATTACTCACCCATTAAAAATGACAAACACCCACCATTTGTTCCAACGTGGATGGAACTGGAGGGTATTATGCTGAGTGAAATAAGTCAATCGGAGAAGGACAAACATTATATGTTCTCATTCATTTGGGGAATATAAATAATAGTGAAAGGGAATAGAAGGGAAGGGAGAAGAAATGGGTAGGGAATATCCGAAAGGGAGACAGAACATGAAGACTCCTAACTCTGGGAAACGAACTAGGGGTGGTGGAAGGAGAGGAGGGCGGGGGGTGGGGGTGAATGGGTGACGGGCACTGAGGGGGGCACTTGACGGGATGAGCACTGGGTGTTATTCTGTATATTGGCAAATTGAACACCAATAAAAAATAAATTTATTATTAAAAAAATTGCTGGCTCATTATTAGGTCATATAATTTTGTGCAATTTTATAGGTAAAATTTTGAAACTTTGAAAAAAGATAACTTTGAGTAAAAAGCTTTTATTCAGCAGTGCAATGGTGAAGAATGCAGAAACAAGCATAAAAAATCCACTGACATAATTTGTCTCAATATTATTGGACTCTTAATGGTATTCTTGTAGCTTACTGCCAATTCCAGCTTATTTAATCAAATTAGTGATTAATCAACTTTGAACATAACTAGTGGATTATCCTACTTTTACATTTGTCTCTCAAACTGAGCTTAATCTTATTTATTTATTATTTATTTTTCCACATTAAGGTACAATTAACACCAATTTTAATAGCCAAATCTCAGACACTTTCCCAAGGTAGTTTAACCTACGTGGATACCATTGGACCTCTAAAAGGTTTTTTTTCCTCTTTGTTCTTCAAAAAGATTCTGAATGTTCATTTATGCTGTTAGACTCATCCTGAAGTACCAGAAACTGAGCGTCGTTAGATCACACAATGAAGAATATGGTTTTAACAATCTTTTGGAGAAAATATGAACTGTATTCAGGTTATGATTGAAGACAGTTGGTGGGATGATGCACATAGAGGAAGCACCATGTGAAAAGCTTCTCCATGCTATTAACGTTAGTGTATGTCAGCTGTGGGTGCTGGTCCAGCTGTGTTTGCAAGTGTATGTGCCAGATCTGATAGCCCGGAAACTGCTGCAGATGAACATCCATTGTCAGAAAGGATGACGATGATACTGATGAGGTCTAAAAAGAAGGAAAAGGGAGAATCAGGACATGCATGTAGTGAGGACGTGGGCTTATTTAAAATGTTCATTCGGAAATATGAAAATATAGCTGCAGTTTCCTACTGCTGTTATTTTAAAGAAACATGTTGAGAATCCAGTGGTTTTTCTTTTTGTCCTCACTATTAAATTTATTTTCTCTATGCCACATTTGATTTCTGAAACAGTTCATACTTAATGCTCGGAGAATGAAAAGTAAATCTTTTACATGTCTTTATGTCCTCAATTTTTGCTGCAGGATTGTGACATTAATTAAAAGATCCTACAAATGAACCATGTCTTTGTAATTTTTCTCAATGAGTCTTAAAGGAAAAAAAAAAGCAAACAATGTACAGTTGATCCTTGAACAAGTCAGGCTTAAACCATGAGGTTCCACTTATAAACTGATTTTTTTTTTGCAGTAGAGTACTAGAAATGTATTATCTTTATTATTTTCTTAATAATGTTTTCTTTTCTCCAGCTTATAGGAATACAGTAGATAATACTTGTAACATACAAAACATTGTAAGCCAACTATTTATCTAATCAGTAAAGCTTCTGGTCAACAGTTGGTTATTAGTACTTAAGTTTTAGGGAAGTCAAAGTTATATGTGGATTTTGGACTGTGCTGGTTTTGGGGCCCCTAACCTCCATATGGTTTGAGGATCAACTATAACTCCAGTGGGAAAGTGAGCTTTAATCTTTCTAGTCATGCTATTCTATTAGTATTTATATCACCTTAAAAATGAATAAAGTTTGGGTGTTAGAATAAAGACTATAAAACATAATACCATTTGTGCTTGAGTCACTGTAACAATATATTAATAATTAATTGAAGACTTCCAATAAATTTTCAGCTATGGTTCATTTGTTGAGGTTTATGAGACATGGTGAAGTTTTTTTTTTTTTTTCATGGTGAAGTTTTTAAGAACCATTCAGGCCTAAAATATTAAGACCCATGACAGAAGCAAATATTATCACTGCTATTACACATAAACATATTAGGTTTTTCAGAGTTCCGTGGTCTTGTAATTAATATCTATTGGTACAATGTATTGCAAATATGAATTGTCAGAAAACAATTGATAGGCTTATTTCTCTTATTAAATATTTTATCTATAGACATTAGAATGTTAAAGCAATTTTTAACATGTGTAATGAGTGAATATGTATGTTTACTTAATACATTTGTTTAGTCTTTAAATTGGGACTCGAAGCAAGCTAATTGAAATAGAATAGCTAACCTATATAACTTTTTCTTTCTTTTTGCTTTACTTGTTCAGCATGGAACTCTCATTTTAACATGATATACTTTAGGAATATCAAATGTATCCCTATTACTGTAAATACAAAGAGACCGATAAGGTGTAGAATTGTACTATTATTGTAACTACATTTCAGGAGATTGCAGGTTTAGAAACACTTGATGGGTTTGCTGCCTGTGCTCTGATAAAATGGTGTTTACAATGTCCAGCTTATAATATTCTGTTAAAGGAGTAATTGGGTGCCCTGTCACTTTACATATCCCCAAGATCACACTAGACTCATGTCTGACTTTAATATGTCTCTTATAAGGATATCCTTCAAACATTTATTAACAAAATGGAAATTTAGTCCGTGATGAACTGTGTTTGCTCTCCAAGCAAACAAGCCCCATGGAACTCAAAGGCTTTCATGCAAAAGCTTTGTGTTTGTGCTGGAAGTTTGTTCTTTTTCCAAACATGACATGCTGATCACACCCTAAAGCAAAAGATCACCAGAAGTTAAATAGGGGATCTTTCAACAACTCACAGACAGTGGTCACTTTTGAAACTCTACACCTAGGAACAACTGAAGTGGTATCTCTTGTTTGACTAAATTTATCTTGAATAGAATCTTTTTCCGGGCTAAAGGATGAGTTTAACTAATCATGCAAGAAAAATGTATTCTGAATAAACATAAGGAAATTAAGAAAGGATTAATTGAAATAAAGAGAGCCATATAAAGATTTTTATGTTAAAAAATGTTGTTGAAATGGCAAATTGCCTTAGTGAAAAATATTATGAGGTCTGTTCTGTGCTCTTCAAAATGATAGGCTGTAGATTTTGTAAGGAGATTAAAAAGATGGGAAAAAGAGGATGGAGTGTTGAGTTTAAACTTCTGAAAAACATGGTCTTTTTTTTTTTTGGCACAAATCATTTGTGATAGAAATTCCAAAAAAGAGCCGTAAAAAATCATTAAAAAATACCTTTTCTTGCTTTTTAAAATATGTAATCAAGACAATGAGAGTAAAATCAGTGTTTTTTTATTAGATAAGGGCTGACAGTGCACAAACATTTTATTTTCTCAGAAATTTATGTGGGGTCTTCCCATTGTTCTGTTTTGTTTTGTTTTGTTGTACCAGACATCATTCACAGAGGTCATAAAGACTTCCAGTCTTGCTAGCACAAAGTTAAAGAACGATGAATTGTTTTGTCTTCATGAAAATTTCTACTGCTCTGGGTCTTTGTTTTTGTTTTTTGGGTTTTTTTACATTTTTAATTTTAAAAAAATTATGGTGGTGGTTGTATCACACACCAGTCAAAAAAGAAGAGAAAATAATAAAAGTTTCATGAGTTCATTAAAGTTTTACAGGCACTGCAGAGCCTGGAAAAATAGTTGTTGCTATAATCCCCTGCAGTAGTTCTGGTTGGGTGGCATCTTATTCATTATGGGATAAGGATTGAAAAGGGACAAAGGGGATGCCAGAACCAAACAGATATGTCATTTGGACAATATTCAAGGTTCTCATAGCTTTCTGTGCTGCCATGTGGAACTCAACAAACACTATCTGGGAGAAAATAGGGTTGTGGGAACTTAAATCCCAGCAGTTCATAGAGGATCACTCCATGGTAACTATGCTAAGGAGGTACCGTATTTGGCTAATTTCAAGATCAAGGTTAAAATTTGTGGAAACCACTCTTCTTCATTGTATCTTTCAAAATAATTTATCTTGTGTTAAATGTATTTAATCCCATGTTATGTATGAATATCCCTGAGTGTATATTATATCTGATCATTGCTACCAAGAAATCAATGTTACTTATATTTTACAAAGGAAACACAGGCCTAAGTTATATGGCGAAGGGTTTGTATTTCACTCATTTTTAAATCTCTTATTGGCAGCCCCGGCGGTGCAGTGGCTTAGTGCCGCCTGCAGCCCAGGGTGTGATCCTGGAGACCCTGGATCCAGCCCCACATCAGGCTCTCTGTATGGTGCCTGCTTTTCCCTTTGCCTGTGTCTCTGCCTCTCTCTCTCTCTCTCTCTCTCTCTCTCTCTCTCTCCTCTCTCTGTCTGTCTCTCTGTGTGTCTCTATGAATAAATAAAATCTTTAAAAAAATAAAAAATAAATCTTACTTATTGAATATATAGTTTTTCAGCAACAATAAGAAGTCATTGGAAAAAGAAAGGAATACATGATGGGTAAAATCACTCGTCTCTGTGGGCTGCTGAAAGATGTACAGGTAGCTCATAGCACTAATATTTGAGAAAACATTGGCTAATTTAAAATAATGAAAGATGAGGGGTACCAGGGTGGCTCAGTGGGTTAAGTGTCTGACTCTTGATTTCTGTTTAGGCCACTATCTCAGTGCTCTGAGACCAAGTCCTGTGTCTGGCGATCTGCTCAGCGTGGATTCTGCTTCTCTTTCTCCTTCTGCTCTTCCCTCTACTTGGAAGCTTGCTCTCTGGCTCTCAAATAAATATAAAGAAATAAAATCTTCTGAAAAATAAAATGAAATAAAATAATGAAAGACAAGCAGTTAAATAAAATAAATATATTAAGAAGTTAAAAGAATATGATGGCCAGTTGCTAAATAATTTGTGTTTCTCTTTCATACCTACATAGAGTCTGCCTTAGGCTATTTAATTGTTTTTGAAGATTCTTTTCTATTATTGCTTAATCTCTGCTTTTAGGTATAAGTATTAAATGCTAGGTTACTACTGCATAGCTGCCTATTAGGCCCATTAATATCTTAATAACTCTCCTAAATTCCTCCTAAATTATCTTCTCCAGTTTTATGGAATAACTCCTGCACAATTATCAACCTTCCCATGATGATTCTTTTGAATGACTCTGAGCTCTTTTCTACAGTGAAATTATTTTCCTGATTACTGCCCAGCTTATGACATTTCACAAAATGTAGAAAGAACCATGTTGAAAGCCTTGGCATTTACTGGTTCTTTTATATCTTTCAGGCATCAGTTACTTCCTCAAATAGTCCTGTCTAGCTACTCTCTGATCATGCCTTTCTATCGTCTTAATGGAACATGAATTCTGAAGTTCTCTTCATCAGTTTCTATGTTAATGCCTTTCTCCACCTCTCTCCACAGCTCTCCCCAGTCCCTGGCTGAGAGCAGGGGCTTATCTATACTCTACTGTATCCAAGCACTTTTGAGAGTGTGGCTATCCACTGCAATTTAGAAAATATATGTTTAAGGAATGAATGGGTTCATTAAATAATGAAAAATCAGTTTTTCTGAGAAGCATTCGTATAATCAATAATACTAGGTTTTGGAGATAATTCTTGTAAGGCTACACACTAGCAGGAACCATATTTTCTCTGTTCAAGATCACATTTAATTTAATACTCTACAAAATGTGGAAACCTAATATGACAGATTTCAAAGCTTGGATATGATATTATTTTTGTATACCTATGAATTTTGTCTTATAGAACTTAGTATAGTCTTTATATTGAGTATTCATTTTCATCTAATGATAGAAAACAATTTTCATCATTTCAACATTTCAAAATTTCAACATTTTTTAAGTCGATTTAGATATAATACTTTCTTAAGTCCCACTCAAATATCTGTGCTATAATTTTCTCTTCATTACAGTGATTACTCCTCTGAGCTTCAGGGTCAAGAATGATTCTTTCACTCATGTGCTATTTACAATTGTTAAAAGTGGAGTTGTCTATCCAGGATAGTCCAAATGGGGCAAGGAAGGATCACATGCATATTGCTGGCAAACGAAAATTATACTCTAGAGAAATTAGACAATTAATAGGGTTTCTCTGCCATGATGAATTGAGGCAGTATTTCAGTTGTGGGGAATGGTAAAGCCACTGGCTTGGCTTTTCCAAGTTTGCTGAGTACCCACAATATCCACAAGGTGTCCAAACCCAAGTCACATATAGTGCAACCTCTGGATGCAGCCCTCACTCCACCTCCCTCTCCTAGAGAGAGCAGGGACACTCATGTCCTCCAAGATCTCAGCCATTCATGTTTCATTGACTTTGTTCTAACCTGATGACCCCTTCTAAAGATTCCTCAATAGTAGAGAGACTAGTGATAAAGAATGTTTTTTCCACTATGCTCTTTCCAATTCCATATAATGCAGCATAAACTGATTTTATTATAGCCTTCTGACTAACCTTCAGAAATCTTTTGGAATACAAAGAAACAAATAGTAACAGAAAAAAATATCAACATAGACCTGCTCTTTTAAAGTTATGCAGTATAAAGTTTCATTAAAAAATCCTTCTGGCTGTGTAGGGGAAAGATCAATGTGACAGGGGAAATAAAGACACAAATATTAATATTTGAAATATGTCATTAAACAAATATGAGTTCAATCGGGTCAGAGTTACCCCCAAATCTCCATAATTTCCACGTAATATATGATATGGGGGCCTACTTAGGTAGGTAAGTGGGTAATGTCTTGTTTCTGGTCATTACCAAAAAAAGCCTGGCTGGCTTTTGTTAAGCTATAACTAGATCTATCTGGTTCAGATCCCATTTGCTTCAAAGACTTCTACATTTTTCCCTGTTAACTTCTACTCGGCTTCTCATGTTTCCACTTTATTATATGGTACACAAGACTTTCCACTGGTGTCCTGGTTACAGTCCTCAGATTCCTGAACAGTTGCTAGCTTTTTCTGTCACTAATTCTATATACTACCTCTATAGACCCTATGTACAGACAGGTTCCTCTGCCTTCCTTCACTTTTTTTCAGCCACAGGAAGTCTAGCAAAACTGCTTCTGATCCACCTAAGACCTCTTACTCATCACCTCTCATATATTGCTTCCACAGAATCTCTGATAGGGATATGAACCACTCTCATTTTTCTGGGACCTCATGTTCAACCAGAAATTTTGGAATATCATTAATCTCACAATCTCAGCATTTCTTTTTACTTCCAGAGACTTGATTAAGAAAAAAAATTAAAGTTCTCTCCTCTCCAAAGAGCTATCTATAGCAGTAACAGACTCTGGATTTCTTTCTAATTTTCCCAATTTGCCAATCTAGAAAGAACTGGGAAATTTTCTTTCTGGAGAGGAAGGCTAAGAACAATCTAGACAAGAAGATGTCTCCTTCCCCTGGATATAGGAACCTGTGCTCAGGTGGAAGGAATTATCTCAAATAAAAGCATGGGAGTTTATCCATTGTAATAGGATTAAAAGGAGAGAAAATCTAAGTTGGGAGAGAAACAAGAGATAGTTGGTAGTAAGACAATGTGAATGTATTTCAATTATTTTTATTTTCTCCCTGAAGTAGTAAGAAAGGTTATCAGCCAAGAGTGAGAATGAGGAGGCAGATTTTGAAGTTTGGAGAAAGAAAAGTCAGAACTTAAAGTCCTAGGAGGGAAGACAAATAGATGTGGGAAATGCTAGGATTACCATGAAACATTAAGGAATCACTTGAGGTTTGTGATTATGAATTTAAAAGTGAGACCAGTCAGCATGATCTGTAGTTTTCCCTAGCCATGCTTATTTGATTTGGGGTAACAGAGAAATGTAAAGGGAGGAGAATTGGAAGAAGTTATGACAAGGATCACTGTTACCATAAACATGGAAATGTAGGCAAATAAAAGTCAAAGATATTCCTGTATTTCTGGAATACATGGGGTTTTTGTAATTCTAGATCATGCTTGTGTTCCAGTCAATCATGTCTCCTGATGAGTTTAAACATATAAAATAATTTATACAACTCAAATCAGAGGTTCAGTTCTCTTTGGAATACTGTATTTAGATTATTTTTGACCAAGAATGATAGTTTTTGTCCAGTTGCTCTTCTGAAACTATAATCTAGCCAAAAAGAATGTTGTCAATTACTTTAAACTGAAAGAGGAAGAGAGAAAGGAAATATTATTGAATACTGATTGTGCCAAGACCTATCCTAGAATCATTTTCTTCCTTCTTTCTTTCTTTCTTTTCTTTCTTTCTTTTCTTTCTTTCTTTCTTTCTTTCTTTCTTTCTTTCTTTCTTTCTTTCTTTCTTTCTTTCTTTTTTTTAAGATTTTATTTATTCATGAGAAACACACACAGAGAGAGAGAGAGAGAGTCAGAGACACAGGCAGAGGGAGAAGCCGGCTCCATGCAGGGAGCCCGACGCGGGACTCGATCCCTGGTTTCCAGGATCAGGCTCTGGCCGAAGGCGGTGCTAAACCGCTGAGCCACCAGGGCTGCCTTCTTTCTTTCTTTCTTTCTTTCTTTCTTTCTTTCTTTCTTTCTTTCTTTCTTTCTTCTTCCTTCCTTCCTTCCTTCCTTCCTTCCTTCCTTCTTTCTTTCTTCTTTCTTTCTTTCTTTCTTTCTTTCTTTCTTTCTTTCTTTCTTTCTTTCTTTCTTCTTTCTTTCTTCTTTCTTTCCTTCTCTTTTTTTTTAGGATTTTATTTTTAAGTAATCTCTATACCCAATGTGAAACTGGAACTCACAACCTGAGATCGAGTTGCATGCTCTGGCAGCCCGGGTGGCTCAGTGGTTTAGCGCGGCCTTCAGCCCAGGGCCTGATCCTGGAGTCCCGGGATCGAGTCCCCGTATTGGGCTCCCTGCATGGAGCCTGCTCCTCCCTCTGCCTGTGTCTCGGCCTCTCTCTCTCTCTCTCTCTCTCTCTCTCTCTCTGTCTCCCATGAATGAATAAAATCTTAAAAAAAAAAAAAAAGAGTTGCATGCTCTGGCTTTGATGAACATGGTACTCATTTACATATATAAATTTTTGTATGTTAGTAAAAATGGTTCTTTTTTAACACTGCATTTTCTTTTTTTTTTTGCATTTTTCTTTTGAAGGCAAGTAAGCATATATAAGTTGTAAAAGTTTTCTGAAATAAAAGTATGCAATTTAAAGTGAAAAAGAAAGTCACATGCTCTACTAACTGAGCCAGCCAAGTGCCCTATCCTGGATTCATTTTCAAACATTATCTAATTTGATCCAAACAATAACTTTTTATTATAGGCCACATAAAGACATACCATAACCAATTATTTGAGAATACAGTCTTGGGATCCCTGGGTGGTGCAGCGGTTTGGCGCCTGCCTTTGGCCCAGGGCGCGATCCTGGAGGCCCGGGATCGAATCCCACGTCGGGCTCCCGGTGCATGGAGCCTGCTTCTCCCTCTGCCTGTGTCTCTGCCTCTCTCTCTCTCTGTGTGTGACTATCATAATAAAAAAAAAAAAATTAAAATGAAAATACAGTCTTAATATGATAAAGTTTAAGATGAAAAGTGTGAAAATCAGAATCAACCTAACAAAGACTTTTTTCAAAAGATCTTTTACAAAGATAATTTTGTGTCATTACAAACTTAACCAGTGAAATATCTATGGAGTTATAATTGATGATTTTGAAGGCCCTTAACATCTAATATTGCTATTTAGACTTTTTTTAAAAAAAGATTTATTATTTATTCATTCAGAGAGAGTGAGAGAGAGAGAGAGAGGCAGAGACACAGGCAGAGGGAGAAGCAGGCCCCACACAGGAAGCCTGATGTGGGACTCGATCCCGGGTCTCCAGGATCACACCCCAGGCTGCAGGAGGCTCTAAACCGCTGCGCCACCGGGGCTGCCCCTATTTAGACTTTAAGCTCTGAAAAATAACATCTAATATCAAAATTGAGCAGACACATTTTTTCCCTAATTAGCAGATAATAAAGATGATTGCCCCTATGAAGAACTGATAAGATGAGGTCAGAAATAAGCAAGTGTAACTTGTATTAAAATAATGAAAAGTAATCTCTTTAATATTTCCCACTTGAATGCGTTATATATTCAGGTTATCAACACAGCTCAAATCATGCTACATTTCTAGTATCACTCAGTCATAGGAAAAACAGGAACAGTTGGGTTTATTACTCATTACAGCAAGGGAAAGCACACTGAGGGAGAACCATGGGGTATTTCAGTTAGAGGATACTAGAAAACACCTATTACAGAACTTGACCCTTGGTTTTGAGATTTGGGGAAGGACCTAGGAAGCAAGATTTGTTTTAGATAGAAGTTTTCAGGAGCATCTGGGTGGCTCAGTGGCTCCCCTGCAGGGAGACTGCTTATGTCTCTGCCTCTCTAGGTTTCTGATGAATAAATAAACAAAATCTGAAATGAAAAAGTTGTTTTCAGGAGCACTTCTATGATTGGTCATTTCAGTGAATCTTATCTATAGGAAGGGCAGACCATGGGACACACCTGGGTAGCTCAGCAGTTGAGCATCTGCCTTCAGCTCAGGGCCTTATCCCAGGATTCGGGATTGAGTCCCACATTGGGCTCCCTGCGGTAGCCTGCTTCTCCCTCTGCCTGTCTCTGCCTCTCTCTGTGTCTCTCATGAATAAATAATGTTTTTTTTTAAAAAAAGGAAGGGCAGAGCACAGTGATATAATTTATGAATATATAATTCATAAAGAAGTAGCATTCACTCATATAAGCTGGTATGGACAGATGTTTGCTATTTGGTGGATGCTACAGTAACTTTATTTTTGCCTATTCTTAGAGAAAAGAATTCTTTGACAAAAAATTATAAAGTAGCTTTCATTTTATTTATCACAGTCTCAGAGTAACCTTGGATGAAATTATTATTCCCTGGCACTTTTTAGTAGATTTTAGTAAGATAAATATAGAGAGGTAGGTCCTTAGATTTAGAGAACTCTAGATGCAAGACTGTTTACATTCTAAGTATCCTCTTCCTAGATATGTGCCCTATACACCTTTCTCAACCTCTCTAAGTCCCAGTTTATCTTTTCATATTTACAGTATGGATATTGAAGCATATCTTTTTCATAAGATTTTGTGAAGATTTATTAGATAATCTATTTAGGAGGCCTAATATAAGATGTATAATGTAAAAAAAAATACCCAATATATCTTAGCTAAGAATATTATTACTTTCAGATATCCAGTAAGTTTTGACAAACTAACAGAATCAATTAAGATCAATTAATCAAAATTCTCTATGTATTTTACTTGATTATTTCCCGTAATTATTTCAGATACGCAGTATACTTAAAAACAATGAAAATAGAGGCACTTTCCTGTGTTTAGTAAAATCTGTATAATCAAATTTTTTTCTGTACACATCAAGCATTAAAAAATATTTCATAAATGTGCCAAAGTTCTTTCTTAAATAGATAATGCATTTAAAAAAATAAACTGTTTCCTTTAAAGTATTTGTATGTTTGGGTGAAGTTAAATAGTAGGAACTAACTTTTATGTAAATATGTTTAAAGATTTGGGAAGGGGCATGGGCAGAGAGGAGGGCAGAGGGAGAGGAGGAAAGAATCCTTAAAAAGCTCCACACCTAGTGTAGAGCCCAACATGGGGTTTGATTTCAAAACCATGAGATCATACATGAACCAAAAACAAGAGTTAGACACTTTATCTATTGAGCCACTAGGCATCCCAAGAGTTTTTAAAAATAATCTCTATTTAGGACTCAGAGTTATAGCCTGTGAGATCAAGAGTCATATGCTCTACTGAATGAACTAACCAGGCATCTGCTTTTTTACATTTTCAATACAGGTTAGCAATACTGTATAGTAGGAACTCTTCCTACTCAAATGTATTACTTTATTTTGCTATTTTTCTGATTCATCATGTTAGAATTTCAGTTGGTAGCACTACTAAAATCATATGCATACAGCATGTTTCTCCATTATTTGGATGTATCTTAATATAGAAAAATGAGGGCAGCCCGGGTGGCTCAGTGGTTTAGCGCGGCCTTCAGCCCAGGGCCTGATCCTGGAGTCCCGGGATCGAGTCCCATGTCAGGCTCCCTGCATGAAGCCTGTTTCTCCCTCTGCTTGTGTCTCTGCCTCTCTCCTCTCTCTCTCTCTCTCTCTCTCTCTCTCTCTCTCTCTCCCCCTCTGTGTGTCTCTCATGAATAAATAAAATCTTTAAAATATATATCTGTATATATATATATACACATGTATAGATACATATATTTAGATATGTATACATATATATATTTACATGTATCTATACATGTAAATATATATATATGTATTTGACTGATTTATATATGCACCTGAAAATAAATCTGAATATCCTAAAACATGGGCATATCTTTTGACTATATATATTTATTTAAAGATTTATTTATTTATTTATTTATTTATTTATTTATTTATTTATTTTAGAGACAGAGAGTGCGGGTATGCACAGGAGGAGGGGTAATGGATGAGAATCTCAAGCAGATTACCTGTTGAATACCCAGATGGAGGCTGGGCTCAATCCCATGACCCATGAGATCATGACCTGAGCCAAAACCAGGATTCCAACACTCAACTGACTGAGCCACTCAGACACCCCTTTACTATATTTTGTAATTGGTTTTAGAATGAAATAATATTGCAAAAAAACTTTAGCATTTAAGTAATAAGCCAATTTAGACAAAAATAAATTCTAACTGAAGATATTTGAAGAGACTTGAAATAATTTTTTCACTACTAAGGTATAAGCTCTACAAATTCATGATTTTGGGGTTACTTCAGTCCTGATGTTTTGCAGACCCTAGAATTTTGTCTAATGCATTGTAAATGACAAATCCATTTTCTGTTGAATAAATAAGTGAAACCTTATGAATGTTCTGTAAGCTGCAAATTGACAAAATATAAAAGAAGATATGTAGTGCTAATAATAATTCTGGCTATATAAAACACAACTCACAGTTTATACACTTTAATTATCTGCTATATAAAGTATCATCCTATATTTAAAATTATTACATTAGGAATTAAACACTCAGAAGAAATTAAAGACCCAAGGGAAATAATGTCAAAACCACACTTGATTTAAATATTTGAAATAGCATATCTTAAGCAAAATATTATGAAAAAATTTTTTCTTCTAATAAATGGAGAAAAGTGGTTCTCCATTTTAATAACATTATAATTAGTACAGTAGTTTTTCTAGGGTTTGTTTCCAATCAATTTCTATGCAGAAGACAATTAAAATAAGTCCCATATCTTACAGTAGTGCCATGTTTTCCTTAACATTTTCTCCTAGTGTTTACTTCTCAATGGACAAAATATAGTTTCATTCTATATTTATTTTCACTGCTTAAAGTCAAAACATTATTTAAATAATTATTTTTAAAATACTTTATTGATGTATAAAATGCATAGCATAAAATCCACCATGTTAGTTGTGTGTGTTTCAATAATTTTTATTAAATCTAAAAAGTTATGCAACCAGTACCACAATTCTATGTTAGCAAATACCCATTACCCCAAAAAGAGTCTTCTTGCCTATGAACACAATCCCTGTTCTAAATCACAAACCCATGTAATCACTAGTCTGCTTTCTTACTCTATAGGTAGGCCTATATTGGACTTTTAATATAGATAGCATATACCTTTTTTTTTTAATCTGGCTTCTCTCATTTAGCATGTTTTTGAGATTCATCTATATGGTAGCATGTATTGGTACTTCATACCTTTTAATTGCCAAATAATATTGCATTTTATGAATATGCAAATTTTGTTCATTCACTCATTAGTTGGTGAATATATGAATTGTTTCTAATTTTTGGCTATTAAGAATAATGATAGCATGAATATTTGAATATATGTCCTTGTATGGACATATTTTCAGTTCTCTCAGGTACATTCTTAGCAATGGAATTATTGGGTCATATGGTAAATTTATGTTTAACTTATCATGACTTTCAAATTGTTCCAAAGTGGCACATTATTTTACACTCCTGCCTGCACTGTATGAGGGGGTCCTCTTTCTCCATATCCTAACACTTGCTATTGTATGAGACTTTTATTATAGCCATTCTAGTGATGTGAAAACAGTATGTCATTGTGGTTTTAATTTATATTTCCATCATAAGTAATGATACTGAACATATTTCCATCTACTTATTAGTCATTAATATATCTTCTCTGATGAGATGTCCATTCAAATCTTTTGCCCATTTTTTATTTGGTTTTTGTGTTCTTGTAATTGAGTTTGCAAGTGTTATTATATATTCAGGATAACAGTATTTTATCTGCAGTATAATTTGAAAATAATTCACCTTAGTCTATGACTATTCCTTTTATTTTCTTAACAGTGTTTTCTTTTGAATGTGGTATAATCATTTAAAATATTGAGAAAGTCCAATCTATTATATTTTATTTGTTGTTCATGGTTTTGGTGTCATAGTAAGAACTTTTGCCCTCACCTAAGGTTACAGAGATTTATACCTGTGTGTTCTTCTAAAAGCCTGATAGTTTGAGTACTCACATTAGTTATATGATCCATTTTTTAGTTCACTTGAAATAAAGTTATAAATTTATATTTTTTTGTGTATGAATATCCAATTGTCTCAGTACCATTTGTTGACAATACTATTTTTCCCCATTGAATTGCCTTGGCAATTTTGTCATGAATTAACTATAAAGGTGAAAATTTATTACTAGACTTTGAATTTTGTTCCATCTACATATAATTCTATACCTAATGTCATGATTGCACTTCCATATAAATTTTAGAATTTGTGACAAATTATAAATTTCTGCAAAAGCAACCAACCAAACACAAAATAATGACAACCTCAAAGAAACAAACAAAAACTTCAGAGACTTTAATAAGGGATTTCCTTGAATCTATAGATCAATTTGGGAAGAAATGCCATGTTAACAATATGGAGTCTTCCCATCCTTTTTTTTTTTTAAGATTTTATTTATTTATTCATGAGAGAAACACACAATGAGAGGCAGAGACACAGGCAGAGGGAGAAGCAGGCTCCATGCAGGGAGCCTCATGTGGGACTCAATCACAGAACTCCAGCATCACTCCCTGAGCTGTGGGCAAAGACTCAACTGCTGAGCCACCCAGGCATCCCAAGGCTTCCCATCCTTGAACATGGCCTGTTTTTTTTTTTTTAAGATGTTCACTGATTTCTTCCAGCAATAATTTGTCATTTTCAATATATAAGACTTATACTACTTTATAAAAGTTATTCTGAAGAATATTTTTATGCCACTAGGAATGTTTTTTTTTAATTTTGTTTTTAGGCTATTTACTGATAGTATGTATATAGGTATACAGGTATTTGTTGACATTGGTGGATAGATCTTGCATCTGTCTAATGATGAACTAATTTGGCACTTCTAGAAGGATTTTTGTGCACCTTTTAGGGAAGTTTTGTTGTGTTGTCTTTTGTTTTTACCTAGAGGATCATGTTGTATGCAAATAAAGAAAATGTTATGTCTTTCTTTAAAATCGGATGCTTCTTATTTCTTTCTGTTGACCTACTGCACTTGTTGAACTTCCAGTACAATGTTCAGTAGACATAGTCAGTCATTATCTTTGCATTATTTCCCATTTTATAAAGGAACCATGCATTTTTTTTACTCTGAAATGTAATGTTAGCTGTAGGTTATGAATGCTCTTTATTATATTGAGAAGTTTTCCTTCCATCTCTACCTCTAGTTTGTTGAGAATTTTCATAATGAAGAAATGTTGAATTTATATTGAATGAGTGTTGAATTTTCTCAAAAGTTTCCTTCCTTGAGATATAAATTGGCTTTGGTATTAAATACTAGACTCAAAATGAGTTGGAAAGTGTTCGCTCCATTTCTACTTTCTAGAGGGAGGGGGTTGTGAAGAAGAATTAGAATTTCATCTTTAAATATTTGATTGAATATATCCGTCAATACATCAGGGTCTAGAGTTTTCTTTGTGAGGAAAAAAAATTAACTATTTCTTTGTAATTGTCGTATTCAGATTTTCTATTTCTTCTTTCTATTTCTATTCTTCTTTTCTTTATCTGAATATAGTTGACACACAATGTCACATTAGTTTCAGGTGTAAAACTGAGTGATTTTTCAAGTTTACACATTATGTTATGCTCACAAGTATAGCTAATATTTGTCCCATTATAACACTATTACATTA
The DNA here is from genome assembly GCF_905146905.1 of Nyctereutes procyonoides. NCBI lineage: Eukaryota > Metazoa > Chordata > Mammalia > Carnivora > Canidae > Nyctereutes > Nyctereutes procyonoides. The sequence continues at coordinate 728,736 of NW_026575029.1, forward strand.
TTGTTGGCTGTATTCCCTATGCTCTGCTTTTTATTCCCATGATTTATTCATTTCATAACTGGAGACCTTTATCTCCCTCTCTCCTTCACCTATATTGTTCAGTACCCCACACCACTACCCTCTGGAACCATCAATTTTTTCTCTGTATTTATAGTTCTTATTTTTGTTTTTGGTTGCTTATTTGTTTACTTTTTAGATTCCTTTTATGAGTTGAATCATATGGCATTTGTATTTCTCATTCTAACATATTTCTCTTAGCATTATACCCTCTAGGTCCATCATTGTCTCAAACGTCATGATCTCATCCTTTTTATCGCTGTGTAATATTCCACATGCACACGCGCACACACACAGATATAGATATAGAAATATACACACATTTTCCTTACCCATTCATCTATTGATGGACACTTAGGTTGCTTCCATAATTTGACTATTGTAGATACTGCTACAATAAACATACAGGTGCATATATTTTCTTGAGCTAGTGTTTTCATTTTCCCCAGGTAAATATCTAAGACTAGAATTATTGGATCATATGGTATTTCTTTAAAAAAATTATTTATTTATTCATGAGAGACTGAGAGAGGAAGGGGCAGAGACACAGGCAGAGGGATAAGCAGGCTCTCCATAGGAGCCCAATGTGGGACTTGATCCTGGATCACACCCTGAGTCAAAGGCAGACGCTCAACTCCTGAGCCACCCAGGCATCCCCGATCATATGGTATTTCCATTTTTAATTTTTTGAGGAACATCCATACTATTTTCCACATTGATTGCACCAGTTTACTTTCTCACCTCTTTCTTCTTGAATTATGGAAATTTGTATTTTTTAGAAATTTTTCCATTTCAATGTTATCTATTTGTTAATAGTCAATATAAAATTCTTCATATTATTTTCACAATAATTTTAATTTCTGTGATTCAGTAATTATGTACATTCATTCTTGATTTTGTTAATTTATATCACCTTTTTATTGTAGGTCTTACAAAATATTTGTCAATTTCATTGGTCTTTTTTAACACGAACTTCAGGTTATATTGGTTTTTCTATTGTTTCCCTGTTTTCTTCTCAAATCTTTATTATTTATTTCTCCTTAATTTATGCTTAGTTTACTCTTCTTTCTTTAGTTCATAAAATAAAAATTTAGATTATATTTTTGGAATCCTTATTTCTTTATGTGGACTCAAGTTACTGTCTATTATTTTTTACTTTGTGTTTGAATATTTCACTTAGCATTTTTTTACAGATTTACTTATGTATTTGAGAGAGAGAGTGCAAGTGAATGAGAGGGGCAGAAGGAGAGGGAGAGAATCTCAAGCAGACTCCCCTGCTCAGGGGAGGAGGCGAGATGGTGGAAGAGTAGGGGTCCTCAATTCATCTGGTCCCACAAACTTACCTAGATAACTTTCAAAACATCCTGAACACCTACGAATTTGACCTGAGATGTAGAGAGAACATCTAGAATGCAACAGAGAGAAAAGTGATAATTTCTGACAAGGAGGAAGGTGAGGAAAAAGGGTGGGGGAAGGGAGCCACAGCAATTGGTCCCAAAAGGGGAGCCCTGACCAGCCGAGCCTCAGAAAGCCAGGGCTGAAAGCAGAGCCCTGGACAAGCAGGAACCTTAAAAATCCATGCCTGACTCTTCCCTGGTTGAAAAGTGCTCAGCATGAAAATAGGGCAGAATTTCAGGAGGGGCAGTGGAGCCTCAATATTCCCAGAGACACAATAAGAGTAGGGGCGTTGGGGAGAAAGCTCACCTCAAACTGCGGTGGGATCTTGGAAAAGGGCTGGAACACTGCAGCCCTCTGGGGCATTTGGGAGAAGCCAGCTGGTTACTGGAGCTCTCTTTACCCCAGACAGGCAACAGATGGAGATGGCTGTCCTCTGTACCCTCCAGGAAAGGCAGACCCCAAAAGGGCACAGGACAGTGAGAATCCTCCTGATGCTGGGCATCCTTCAATTTGTGAAGATCAGTGCACCTGCACCTGCCCCCAGGAGTCTAGGCCAGCATAGACTGGGAGACTGTGGTTTGCTACTCCTGAGGATTGCTTGGCTCTGGAGCTGGACATCTGGCTGCTGCCATTTTTATATTTTTCCTCTTCTTTTTGCCTTTCACCTGGGGAAGACAGGGCCTCAAGGGAACAAAGGCCTCACAGGGTGAATAGCTCATACTAAACCCGGCCACCTGGCAACGGGCAAGGCATCTCCACCCAGACATAGATACCTGAGAATCTGTGCAGCAGACCTCTCCCCCAGAAGAGCTGCTGGAAGAACAAGGGAAAAGCAAGTTTGCTGACAAAGCAGCACTGGAAAGCTCCAGGACTGAGAGAAAATAGTATAGAACTAGAGGGTTTTTATTATTATTATTAATTATTATTATTATGATTCATTTTTATTTTACGTTGAAAATCTCCAATATTTTTTCTCTATTCTTGCCTTAACTACAATATTTTACTAACTCCTCATTTTTAAGCCTTTTCCTTTTTGACTTTCCTATTTCTACAGCTACATGTCTTAGACATATTCTTCATTACTGGATTCCCTTCAATGTATTCAAGTTAATTTTAGTATATATATGAGTTATGGGTTTTTGTTTTTTTCTATCTCGTTTTGTTTTATAAAGGTGGAAGTTAGTACTTCTAACATACGGACCAAAATACCCCCAAAACCAATCGGAATACCATGTTGGTTCATTCTGTGAGACTATATTCTCTCTTCCTTATCATTCTGCCCCCCTCTACTACCTGTTTCTGTTTTTATGGTTGATGTTGGCTCTCTATAAAACTTTTGCTGGTTTATATAAATTTGGAATTGAGCATCTTCTAACATATAGAACAAAATACACTCAGAACCAAGAGGATCACCCTTTAGGTCCCCTTGGGAAGACTATATTCCCTCTCCACCACCACTTTCTTACCAACCCTCCCCTTTTTATTTTCTTTGTTTTTTGTTTTTTTATTCTTACTATTTTGTTTAAAACTTTGTTTTTCACTTTAGTGGTCCTTTCATTTTATTTTGTTCTGTTCCTCTTTTTCGTTTATTTTCTGGTCTTTGACCTCTTCAGAATCATTTAGGGTGTATTTTACCTAGGTTGTGGTTGGTATTTTTGACTCTGCTCCCTCATACAGCCATTCTGCACTGGACAAAATTACTAGAAGTAAGAATTTACTACAGAAGAAAGAACCAGAAGTAATACTGTCTGCCACAGGATTGCTGGACCTGGATTTAAATACAATGTTAGAAATACAATTCAGAGGTACAATTTTAAAATTACTGGTGGCTCTGGAAAAAAGCATAAAGGACTCTAGAGATTCTCTTACTGAAGAATTGAGATCTAATCAGGCCAAAATTTAAAATACTTTTCACTGAGATGCAGCTTAAACTGGGTGCTTTAACTACTAAGGTTAATGAAGTAAAAGAGAGAGTGAGTGACATAGAAGACAAGTTGATGGAAAGGAAGGAAGCTAAGGAAAAAAAGAGAAAAACAGTTAAAAACCATGAGAAAAGGCTTAGGGAAATAAATAATAGCTTGAGGAGGAAGAATAGTCTTCTTATTGGGATTCCAGAAGAGGTTGAAAGAGAGAAAGCGAGGACCACAAAGTATATTGGAACAAATCATAGCTGAGAACTTCCCTAATCAGGGGAAGGAAATAGGCATTCATATTCAAGAGATAGAGAGGACCCCCCCAAAAAAAATCAACAAAAAAATGTTCAATACTTTGACATTTAATAGTGAAATTTGCAAATTTCAAAGATAAAGAGAAAAAAAAATTAAAGATTCTATTTATTTATTCATGTGAGAGAGAGAGAGAGTGAGAGGCAGAGACATAGGCAGAGGGAGAAGCAGGCTCCACACAGGGAGCCTGAAGTGGAACTTGATCCCAGGATTCCAGGATCACACCCTGGGCCAAAAGCAGGCCCTAAACTGCTGAGGCACCCAGGAGTTCCCAAAGATAAAATTCTCAAAGCAGCTTGAGACAAGAGATTTTTAACTTATACGGAGAGGAATATCAGATTAACAGCAGACCTATCCAAGACACCTGGCAGGCCAGAAAGGGCTGGCATGATATATCCAGGGTACTAAATGAGAAAAACAAGCAGCCAAGAATACTTTATCCATCAAGGCTGCCATTCAAGCAGACTCCCCATTGGGTGTAGAACCTGATGTAGGGGTCGATCTCAGGACCTTAAGATCATGAACTGAGCCCAAACCAAGAGTCAGTCACTCAACTGACTGAGCCTCACTTAGCATTTTTTAAAGTTTGATCTTCTAATGATGAATAACCTTAATTTTGGTGTATTGTAAATGCTTCAGTTTTGAAGAATAGTATCTATGCATCTGAAACTCTTGGTTGACAATTTTGGTTATTTTGTTGCTTTTAGGGAGAGATTTTAATGAACTCTTCACTCAGCCATTCTGGAAATTAAAAAGGATTCTTGAAAACAAATTATTTTTATAAGCAAGGTAATTCTAAAGGAAATAAAGAAAAAAACATATAACATTAGCTAGAGCTTGGTTATTTATGGGCTTGAATATTTTTTAAGGGCTTGATTATTGATTCTTTACTCAGTTGAGACTATTAATGGATCTAAATTTTTGACTTTCACCAATAGTTGGCCAAGACCTAGTGACTATTCTTACCATATTTATTTCACTTTAAATACTTGTATAGAATAAATAGAAAGGCTCTTAATTATAGATATTATACAGTTGTATTAAAAAAAATCCTGTGTGGCAATCTCTGCCTTTAGATTGCATTTGTAATTATTGATGTGTTGGATTTACATCTGCCTTTTTGCTATTTGTATAATGCAATTAACTACACTTCAACTGTGAAAATATCCATTCTACATGCACTCTTTTTCTCCTAATTCCAACATACTGTTTATTCAGTGTTTTTGATTATAAGAGACAGAAACCCAACTGACCTGAATTAATAAATGAACAAATAGGAATGAATTTGTTCATGTTGTGGAAAGGTTATCTTAAGTACATATGAAGTTTAAAATGACTCATAAAGTGCTTCTTTCTGTCTTTTATTTCTTCTTTATGATTTTATTTCAATAGCAAAAAAAGGCCATTATAATACACAGATTTGTATCCTACCTGTTTGGGCACTGCAAAGGGAAATGATCATAATTTTCCCCTAAGTTTGAATAAGAATCCCAGGACTGATAAACATTGGCTATAACTTACTCACTTTGGTCAGGGGGGTGAATTTATTTTATTGGTTAGACATGTGTCAATGACTGTTACAGGTGCCAAAAGATATAAACTACTCCAGAGCCTGAGTCTCCCCAAAAGTAAACAGATATTTTTGAAAAAAAGAATGCTAAGCTGACAAAAAACAATAGCTTTTTCATATATTCCTAAACAATAGCCTTTCCTTGATATACTGCTTTACTCTTCTATTCTTTTTTTTTTTAAAGATTTTATTTATTTATTCATGAAAGACACAGGAAGGGAGAGGCAGAGACACAGGCAGAGGGAGAAGTAGGCTCCATGCAGGGATCTGGATTTGGGACTCGGTCCCGGTACTCCAGGATCACACCCTGAGCCAAAGGCAGATGCACCCAACTGCTGAGCTATCCAGGTATCCCATTACTCTCCTATTCTTAATTGATTTTATTTTTCCCAAAGTACTGACAGAAGCTAAGTGTTTGTAAAAGGGCCTAGTTGATCATGCCTACCCCATTCATTTAATGAAGTAAGGAATTTCTTTATCAACCTCTTAAAAAGAGTTCCAGCAGTTTCCATAGATAATACAGTTTTATATTTCCAATGAAATTAAAATGAGGCCAAGTGTACCAGATTGTGTCCCTCTAAAACTGAGAGGTCTGTTTTCCCTCTCCTTAAATAGAGTAAGACTTATGTCTATTCTGACCAATAGTGGCAGACTTCATACTATGTGATTTTTGAATCTAATTCATAAAATGATACAGCTTTCTTGCCCATGTCTAAGAATATTTTCTCTTGAAACCTAGCCACCATGATGAAAAACAAAAACAAAAACACAAACAAAGACCACATGGAGAACTCATATATAGATGTTCTAACCCACAGCACCAAGCAAGGTTCCAGGCATATCAAACATCAACTTTCAGACATTTAAGTTAGTAACCCTTCAAATAATTATAACTCCCAGATTTTGAGCCTTTTCAGCTAATACCAAGAGGAGCAGAATCAAATAATTCTAAGCCATTCCATAATTGCAGATTTGAGAAAAATAAATGTTATCATTTAAACCATTATATTTCAGATACTCTGTTAAGTAGCAATATTAACTCCAATTAAATAATACATGCATTTTTAAAAACACCTATTACTCTTTCACATATTTTTTTAAATTAATTAATTAATTAATTAATTAATTAATTAATTTATGAGATACACACAGAGAGAGGCAGAGAGAGGGGGAAAAGCAGGCTCCATGCAGGGAGCTCAATACAGGACTCAATTCCCAGATCAGGATCACGCCCTGAGCCAAAGGCAGACACTCAACCATTGAGCCACCCAGGCATTCCTGCTCTTTCATTTCTATACAGTACTGCTGAAGAATAAATCATATGAAAAGTTAACCTCTAGGTGACTGTCAGTGTGAAAACTTAGGGTAATAACTAAAAGCCTACTAGCAGCTAATTGTTGAAAGGAGAGAATATGATGAATTGGTGTAAAATTTGGTTTATCTCTTTCAGCATAAGCCCAAGGTATGCTACTACAAATGTTTGGCACATATTTATCAGGAATAGTGGAAATCAATGTGAATTGTTAAAAGTCTCAAAGGAATGCCTGTTTCTGAAGCAATCAAAGCCAAAATATATGCTTCTAGTATGTAATTTCTGACAGGTTAATGTCTCTAAAAATATACCACTCATTTCTTTTTGGCATTTGCTACTAATCTCCATTAAAGCAATTATTTAAATTTTAAGTGTTCTCATTTTGGGTGTACTAATTTAGTGATGCATTTAAAATTAGTTATTTTAAATTTTAAAAATCAGTTGTGCTGCATCCATTACCTAAGTCTCTAAAAATTATCTGCAGAATTATTACTTTGAGAAATCATTTTTTTATACAAAAATCTTTTGCTATGCAATTACCTTCATTTACTCTAAACAAAGGAAGCTAGTTATCATATATTAAGATACTAGTGAATGCTCAGATATTTGAGAGGTTAGATTACAGAACATGCAATGCTATAAAAAGCCAGACATGGTGAAGGATATGATTTTTACTATTATATTCTATGAAAGTCTCAATGTACTTACTGAGGCAGAGAACAGAATGAAATTTTATTTGAATGGAATAACTACTTGTTCTATTACATTATCAAAGATAATATGGGTCAATAACCATATTACCACTCAGGGCTTCAGAATCAAGTTGTCAAATCTTTTCTTGAAAGTATAGCCAACTATGAACAAGAAATGTCTAAACACATAAATTTGAGTTTTAGTAAATTATTTTGGACAATAATTCAAAGCCAGTGTTGACCTGTTAACATTCACAACCCTGCTATCAAAATCTTAGACAATAGGCATAATTTGTGAATTAGTAAATGCAGTACTTTAAAAAATTCTCCCTGTAAAAAACAAAATAAACTGCAGCTATTGCAGGAAAGACATGGTATTGTATGCATTTGCAGTAAAGTATGTGTTTATATAAGTGTTCATGTGTGTGTATATATGTGTGTATAAATAAAACATTCATGTGAGTAATCACACATTTTAACTTTAATATAAAATTAATACATAGTTCTAAACATTCAAAGAATTTAGATAAAGATACTTTTTCAATGTATTTTTGAGTATGCAATCTAAACAAGATGGTGTGGTTGGATAATTTTAATAATATTATTTTTTTGATACTGTGTTTAGATTGGCATCAAATTATCATTTAAATTACTTGTTTTTAAGAAGCTATATATAAACATGTTTAAAAAAAACAATTTTATAATATTAGTTTTCAAATTTCAAGCCTTAGACTGTTTGTCTGAGTATATAATTCAGAATCGGAAACAGTCTTTGCTTGGCTTTGAAACCATTGCTCTATTGTCTTCTACCTTCCAAAGTTGCTGTTGAAAAATCAGATGCCTATCTGATTTCCTACTCTTTATATGTGAACTTTTTTTTTCCTTTTTCTAAAATTTTAGGATCTTTTCTTTGTTCTTGTATTCTGAATTGTCCTGATGATAGGCCTTGGCATAGAAATCCTTTATGACTCATTATGCTGTACTCCTTCAATTTGGAAGCTCAAGTCTTCCAGGTTTTGGATGTTTTCTGAATTACTTATTTGATAACTTCTTCTCTAACCCTCTTCCTATTTTTTTGTTCTTTTCTAGAACTCTTTTTATTTGGACTTAAGAACTTAGCTCTGTCCTAATTTTCTGTACTATTTTTCTTGTCTTTGTATTTTTTTTTTTTACTTCATAAGAAGCTTGAAGAATTTGTTCTAATTAGAGCTATATAAGGATGCCTATATTCCCACATCCCAACTAATATCACGCATTATCTGGCTTTCTAGTTTTTGCCTATATGGTGACCATAACATTATACCTTTTTTGCAGTTTTAATGTGTGTATATGTCTTAATATGTATTTGAAAACCCCTTCATACAACTGTCCTTCAGAATGTATTCATTTTAAAATGTCTACCCTTCTCTCCCTTTTGCAATTTTGGAATTCCTTTTGTTTTTACTGCTCATGGATTTCAGGCATTTCTTTTGTATTTAGGCACTAATCTCTTGTTGATTTTAGACACTGCCTGTTCTTTATCCTAATTTTTTATTTATCCTAATCTTTTCTTAATTAGTTTACCTTTAATGTCCTTTATTGGAAAAAATTCTTAATTTTATGTCATCACATTTATCTGTTTATTTTTTTCCATTTTGGGACTTTTGAATATTTACTCAAGAAATTGAGTGTGTCTCTATGTAATTAACTATTGTTAACATGTTAATCTCTGTGTCCAAGGATATTTTCCTACATTATTGACTCTTAGTTTAATAGTTTTCTCTTTACCATCTGGAGTTCATCTTTGTATATAGTTTTAGGTAGGGATCTGGCCTTATTTTTCTTAATACAGTAAATTTACTCACAACATCTGTCAAAAGTATATTATTTCTTCATTGATTTGTGATAACATTGTTACAAACATTTTTGTGTTCATTTGTACATAGATAAATTTCTTTATCCTCCTTTCTGACTATTGTTCCACTGTTTTCTTGAATCAATGTAATATTCTATTTGTAATTATGACTTTATAATATCATAATATTCCCTTTAATAATCAACATTGAAAAATCATCTAATTGAGAAATTGCTTTTGAAATGAAAACTTAAGGAGTTTTACCTGGGAGCATTTCATTTATTTCATTTATTTTATTTTTAAAGATTTTATTTATTTATTTGAGAAAGAGTGCATGAGAGAGAAAGAGAGAGAGAGAAAGAGAGAGAGACTGAGCAAGAGCACTCATAAGTGTGGGGGAGAGGGAGATAGGAAAAGGGAGCCTGAGTGGAGCTTGATCCCAGGGCCTCAGAATTATGACCTGAGCTGAAGGCAAATGCTTAACTACAGACGCTTAACTGACTGAGCCATCCAGGCACCCCACCTGGGAACATTTTAAAGGAACAATCAGTTATAAGATGATTTAAAATCTTTGGGAAAGAAAATAAATTATACTGAAGTCGCTTAAAAGTAATTTGCTATGGCTTGGTTAATATTGTAACTGAAACATATGTATTAAGTTGCTGATATGTTTTCATATTTGATCTAATAGAATAGTTAATTATTTGGCAAAATAAGAAAACTGTAGCCTGTATTTACCTAAAACAGATGGTTCTCAAAGTTGTTAAATACATTTTTGGAAAACAAGTAAATAGTTTTAATTATCTGTAACATGCTTAATAGAAAGAAAGGAGATGGAGAATTGATTAAATACAGAAGTTTATTCTGTTCACATCTGTACCTTACTTCACCAACTATGATTTTTAGTACTTTCCATCATTTAAAATACTTTTTATTTTAAGGCTATTTTTTAAAATATATAATAAACATGGCTTATTTTCAATTATGAACTATACTGTGGTTGGTACTGCTATATCTGTGTATCTATGTGTAGTTATATTTAATTATTTCTTTGTATTAATTGATTATTCTTGATAAAAATTGATATTTGGTTTTGTTCAACTCTATTATATGTTAATTTTCACTTTAATAATTTATATTTCTATCATTTTCTTTCTTCCAACTTGTTTCAAGTTCTACAACAAGCTTTTCTAGTTTCTTGAATGAAAGTTCATTTATATTCAATATATTTTATATCTTAAAGTCTATATATTTTCTATTGCATATTGCTTTGGGTTTTTTTCCACATATTTTGCAATTTTTTCTTTTACTTTTTTACCAGATGATTACTTAGAAGTGTATTCTCACATTTCCAATTACCTATGGGTCATAGGCTTTTTGTTGATGATTAAATAAGATAAAGTGCTATAGTACTTATAATAATTCCTAGTAAATAACATATGCTCAATAAATGCTCTTTGATATTGATAATAATATTCATAAACTCTAATTTCATGGTTTCATTATTTTATTCTGAACATTACACATTTGTAACATTCTATATAGAGAGCATGCCCTAATTTTTTAAACTGTCTTCCATGCTTGCTTACTTCATACACAGAAGTAATCTTTTTATTCTGACCATTAATTTTATTTATTTATTATTTATTTATTTACGATAGTCACAGAGAGAGAGAGAGGCAGAGACATAGGCAGAGGGAGAAGCAGGCTCCGTGCACCGGGAGCCCGACGTGGGATTCGATCCCAGGTCTCCAGGATCGCGCCCTGGGCCAAAGGCAGGCGCCAAACCGCTGCGCCACCCAGGGATCCCATGACCATTAATTTCTAGGCACCTTATACCCCCCCCCATTAAAATGTCTGTCTTTATAGTATCTCTTTGATATTTGCATTGTATTTTACCTCTGTGCCATATTTAAATATGTCATATAAACTGGCCAAAACTAATTATACAATTTCACCTTAACTTCTTTTCTCCTGCCTTGTGTTCTATAGTTCCCCTCTCCCTTCAACAAAACAAGATACTTGGCCTTTATTCATCCTTTCCTGATTCTCTTCCTTTTGTTTACAATGCCTTTTTCTGTCACTCATTTCTTGGTCTTGGTCTCTTCTCCCTAGATACTTTCACTTCTTGGAAGATATTCCTGCACATGCTAAGTATAACTCTATAATATTTGTTTTAACTTCTCATTTGATACTTCCCTTGCTAATTTTTTGTGATACGTACTTCATGTCTCTCATACCATATAGGCCATTGGAAAGAAGAAAATGTATTGTGTTTGTCTATCAAACTCCCTTGTTGTACAAAAAGTAACAAACCCCCATGTTGTCTGGGGATCTGGGGATGAGTATTGAAAAATTAGAATTATTCTTATAGCTGTGGTGAAGGTCTGGTTGCTACATCCAGGTTATAGAACTAAAATAGAGTCTGCATAATCATACACAGTCCACATGGGAAGTTGTTCAGTTCAGAAACTAAGTGACAAGAGCCAAAAAGTTATGTATCAATCAGGTAAACTAGGGTTCATGCATATCATAAGAAGTGAACCCAAAAGTCCTGGGATGCCATAGCTAAAGAAAATATCCAAAATCAAGTTCAAACATACCCAGATTGGGCAGATGGTATGGATGACAGAGTTGGAACAAATGAACATCTGAAGTTGTCCAGGGAAAACCTGAAGTAGAGGTGAGATGAATCATGAGTTTGTGTCCCATGAAGTAACAAGAGGAAGAGTGGACATTTGTCTCTCAATCCTTTTATCTCCAGAATCCAAAAGCAAGTTTTTCCCGAAGTGATTTGACTGGAACGTGTAGTGTTGCCCAGGTCAGACGTTACCTTATGTTCATAGAAGTCCTGGTATTTTGAATGGATTAATCAGTATTACATATTCATAAACAAAGTGGTTATCCATGAGGCTATTCAGAGCCAACAGTTCATCCATAGAATACCACCTATCTAAACACACACATACACACATACATATTCAACTTTATGCATACTGCCGCCCCCTAATCTGGAGGTGAGGATGGGATGAAAGGAGAGAGGAAAATAGCATTGCCAGATATCAGGTGGCCTACTTAGTTGAAGGAAACAATGTAAACCTGCAATGTAAACTAGGTTTTCAAAAGTAAAGAAATAATCCAAAACTCAATTCAAGCCAAAATACATTGTCTCACTCAATGATCTAAGTGATTTGATACAGAGATTGGGCTGCCAAAGTCCAACAAAAATCTAATTGCTAGAATATAAAGGGTGTACAGTTAGATATAGGACCATGACACTGAGGTCAAGCTGGCCCTGGTTGAAGGCTCAACACAAGAGAGTAGAATGGGTAGGGGGTCTGAACTTATTCTGAAATCAGAGAATGACCCAGTCACTGCTAGCATAGTATGAGGTGGAGGGCTCCTGGAGGATTAAAGATATTCTAAGAGTGTGGTCCTCTGTACTTATTTCTGTGCCCCCTTGTTCAGAGAGGGTGAATCACAGAGCACAGAAGTGAATTCAACTATAACAAAGTAAAGCAAAGGCTTTGGTTGTGTTGGTACTTGCTCTGCTTTGGAGTCCTTAAATTCATACCTGAATTTAGAGAAACTCATCTGGCAATGAATACGCTTTCCACAAATGCTGATTAGATGTATGTGCCTGAATAGCAAGAAAAACAAGGGAATTTCTGCTGCATTAGGACTGATGGTCTTTAAGTAGTAGTTTTCTTAAACAAAACACATTCAAATTGTAGTTTAATAGGAATTCCAATCCCAAGCTATGATCCACTTTTTATCAACAATTGTTTTTAATAGATTTCCATTGAAGAAAATTCAATATTTCATTGTAGTAGCTTGTAAGAGGAATTTTCTCTATTTTGTAAAACAATAACAAAAAAAAGTCAAAACATGCACTCAAAGTTTTCTTTATTGTTAGTTTTTATTCTTGAAACTAGATTCTCCATTTGTCAGCTTCTTTCTTTTTAATACTGATTTCTTCTTTTGCTTGTGAAGAAGCTTCACTAAGTATTCCTGGAGTCCTATGGCATCCTTTCTATGAGCTTTATTGATATAAATACATAGAAAGGGTAAATTATCTTCTTTTCTTTAATCTCAGTATCACTTGGTTGTGTCCTCCAGCATCAGTGCTTAGTATTACAGTCACAATGCTCTTACCTTTAGTTGATAATTTCACAGCACTTTTGTCACACTTAGGTGCTGATCAGATTCAATTTTGTCTCCCCTTTACCTGTATCTATGTCTTCTATGTGACCATTAAATGCTGTTCTTTTCCTACTGAGTAACTATTTAAAGTTATCCTGACTGTGTCTTCTGCAGAAATTTCTGATGTATTGAGCTTTTTTTCAAGATACTGAATCATCGTGATTCTTTTAACTTAGTAGAATGAAACTTTGGGATAGACAGTTTGCACTGTGTTTGGGGTCAAGCAATGCTTTACTCTACCAGAGCTCCTAAAATAAATGTGATCTTACTTTCTCTAGGAGAATCTGTACTTTACCACAAGACATATAGTAGAAAATAAAAATATGAAGGATAAACTCGATACCTGAAGATTTTAGAACACAACTTGAAAATATGATTAAGATAGGAAATGTCTCCCTCCTTTTACTGCTTTTTAGTGTATACATTTTAGATGTAACCAATTAGAACAGTCTTGATGTAACTATATTAGCTTTTTCTAGGTTTTTAACTCTTTGAAGAAGTATGTATTTATTTCATCATGAAGGCATTGGTTGATTTTTCTAATTCAAAGGTAGTAAAAGTAGAACGTTTAGAAGTCCCTATAACCTTCAAATGAAAATTAACAACACTAAAGGTCTTTCAGGTTTTTTTTTCAGGATTTTTTGAGCATTTGTATTTTGCCTTATTTTGTGCAAGTTCTTTTTCATTGTTGTGAACCCAACAATAGTTTGGTACAGATAATTGGAGAAAAAAAACATTTGGATTCAAAATCTATTTCTATGGCTTAGTAACTGAATGTGAGTGGCTTAAGGCAAGTCAGTTGGGTTCCTAAAGCCTTTTTCTCTTTTGTCTAAAAAAGGAACATAAAACCTCCTCTTTTTTATTTCAGAAACTCAAAATGAAGTATATAGTGAATACATAAACACACATATACTAAATTTATGTAACTTACTGTTAAATCTTAAATGTAAGTCAACCACATCATGTTATATTCAATGGAAGAAACAGTACTTTTTCCCAGCACCAGAGGAAAATCTGCTATATTGAATATTTGAGAGTTAGCGTGTTAATCTATAATGGGAAATTCTCCCAATGGATTCTCATTGTTAGTTTTGTGTTTTTATTATTTTTACATAATGCTCCCATTTTAGGCATCTCCCTTTAGAATCTAACTACTGCATAAAGTGATAGTGTAGGATGCTGGAAGTTAAACTGCATTAAATAATAGGAAGTTATATGCTAATGAGTAACTGGTGTAAGATAATGTGGGAGTGCAGAGGGAGCAAACTAACACGGCCAACTCTAGTAGAAAAAGGTATCATAAGGTAGGTAGCATGGGAGAAGGGCCTTTGAAGGATTTGTAAAGTTATAGTAGAGGTGGGAGAAGAAGAGCGTTGTAGATAGAATAGCTTATGGAAATTTATGATGATCTAAAAGAGTAAGTTCTATTTGGTGACTGGTAATTAATTTAGTGTACTTGTATTCTGAACATTTGAAAGACTGGAAAAATGAAACTGAAGATTTGGGGTAAGATATTAATGATACCTTTTGTATGCCTGAATAAGGAATTCAAAATCTACACTATGGGGAAAATTGGATACTTTGAAGAAGTATTAAGTAACATCTAAATGGGGATATTTTTTATGAAAAAAGACTAGAAAATGGTAAGAATTAGGAGTCTTAGAAATTGTATCTGCTAAAATGGGAAATAAATAAGGGTTGAATTAAAGCAGTGGCAATGAATAAGAGGAGGGGGTAGATTTGATAAAGACTTTTTTTTTTTCAAAAGAAAATATATCCAAATCTCATAGGTAGGGAGTTCAAAGACTTTTGGTATACTGGGAGATGCTATTAGCAGAATACTTTGTATGTGTGCAAAAAAAATGTAAAGTCAGAAAAAAGAAAATAAGACATTGAAATAGAGATTGCTGAGACATGTGGGGAATCTGGGGAAGGATTAAGTCATCCTTTGATGGTAGGATTGAAGAAAACACAGGAAGCTTTGAGAGCAAAAGATCTCCAGCTTGGAGTATTCCAATAAAAACTTTTGCTTCTGCCTTAACTATCCCCAGGCCTACCTATGGGAAATGTGAACAAGAATGTAGGAGTACTGATTAATCTGAAGGCTGAATAAGAAAACTTTGATGGGAAGCAGCTCCAGTAACTGGCTTCTCAATGCTTTTCATTCATTAAAATCACTGTATAACATGACAGTTACAGAGATAAAATCAAATATAATTAATTAGCAACAATATTGCTAAGTGAATTTAAATCTGATTTTAAAATGGGCACAGAGTTTACCTACATTTTTTTTTAAACCCAGTACTTTTATTTACTCTGAGCTCAAAGAAGAAAAGAACAGTGAGCTCAATGTTGCAGAACACAAGATATTCAAGATCTTAGATATGAGTCATAGATTAGACTTTTTTCTTCTGTGTACAATTCCGCCAAAAACCCTTAAAATTATTATATATTAGCCTAACGAACTTTCTACTCAGGTAATATCAGAGAGAAGAAACAGTAGATACTTCTTTATATCGTATCTGCATTCTGGAGATTAAAAAAAATTCTGATTTTGGGTGTAAGAACTCATTTCAATATTTCTGCTACCACCTTGTCTCTCTCATTAGCATTTTTGAGTGTGTTAAACTGTACACCTTGGGTTTCAATGTAGTTAATGAGACCTCCATGCAACACTCACTATGCAAACCCATGATCTGAAAGAGTAATACCAACAGATGGGATGACAAAAATTCAGAAAACGAAAAACACTACATTTTAGCAAAAGTGTATGGTGCTAAAACTCTCTTGCATGGTCGGTAAGAGTGTGAAATGGTACATTTTGATAAACTACTTAGCAGTATCTTGTAGAACTAAACATATATCTGTCTTATGTCACAATACTTTCACTACTATGTATTTACCCAAGAGAAATGAAAACACATGTACCAAGAAATTGCACAAAACTTTTCATAGAATTTTTATTTACAACAGCCAAACACTGAAACGAACTAAATTTCTACCAGTGGGAGAATAGATAAATGAATATTACTCAACAATAAAACGGAAAGAAACACTTATATATGCAATTCCAAAACTGCTAAACAAATGAAGCTAGACTAAAATTGCTACATTGCATATTATACTTACCAGAAATATAAAATAAAGTTTTAAAAAAGTAAAAACCAATTTATAAAGTTAGAAATTAGAACAGTAATTGCTTATGGAGGGGAAGAGAGAGGGCATAAAGGACCTCAGAAATGGGTCCTTTCATTTGGGAGAAATGAAAAAAATCTGTGTTTTATTTAGGATGTTAGCTACTTGGTTGCATAAATTATCAACATTTATTAAATTATATGCTTAAATTCTTTGCATTTTATCATTTAGATATTTTACTTAAAAAACAAGAAGGTGATATGGTGCCTGCCCCCAAAGGAAGAGTCAAAATAAACTCAAAATTTTAAAAACACAACTAGGTAACATTTATAGATATTTCATCATATTATGTATTATGTAATTAGTTAGAAGAAAGGTAGCATTTATAGAGTAATTAATAGGTCTCCAGCCTTAGAATAATAAAATAAATGTGCATCAATGTCTGTATATAAAAAGAGTCACACCTTGAATGTTATCCAGGATTAGATATAACCAAGTATATCTCTACAAAAGTGGAGTTTTTGTTAGTAAAGGGATGTTGTGAAGAAAAATGTATTGATAGATAAAAAAGTAAATTCAGAGGGATATCAAGAAGGAAAGCAGACTGAGAATGAAGTAGATAACAGGAGAAACATCTGGTATCCTTATGGAGCATGTATAAGTACCTCTGTCAGCTCATTTGTCAAGCTAGATTTTTACACAAAAATGATGATATATGATTAAAGTTTGGAGGATCAGAAATTTCAGAATATAATATGGAACAGTTTGGGGCAAATTATATAGTTTCTTGTAACACAGTCTAACCATTGCATCCTGAGTCCTCATCAGCTAGGTAAGACTTCTTGGAGTGTTCCTAGTCACCGAGCTCTTCTTTTGCCATCCTTCTTCTATCCCATCCCCAAAATTCCTCATCTATTTAGAATTAGCAAATTGTGAGATGACTCAAAAGTAACATAAGAAGGGATTAGAGATCAGATCAAAAATAGATCTTACTTTTCCTGTTAATTACAATAAGTCAGCAGTCACTGCCTGGAGTGCAATATTGAGAAGGGATCGGAAGCCTTATCTAGGCTTAAGGAGAAAGATACCATGATTGCTTAGCAATGATTAATTAGCCATATCTGTAAAGGAGACATACATAGATGATACATATAATTGGAGATCCTAGACTAGAGGATATCTCAGCTTAAAGGTGTGCATTTTTAACAGTAGCTTTCCAGAGCAGTAACTTTTGCTAATGGCCTCATCATTGCCTCCAATGATAAGAAATACTGTTCACCAGAAGGATTTTTCAGCTTCCTACAGCATTCTGCAAATTACTCAACTGTCTGTAAGAGTTTTAACCTATAGTAGAAGGTACCATGTTGAATGGTAAAACAGTACCATGTTTTAAGGAATAAATAACAATTTAAATGAATAGAAACACATTTCCAATTGTTCCATATATGTATATGATTTGATAAAAAATTATAAGACGTTTTTATTACTAAGCAGAAGTATCTAGAATATTTGAAATCTAATTATTTGTGGGCTTATTCCTGGTACTGTGAATTTTGGGAAAAAAATTTTTTTTCATTATTTGAAGTCTCAGTGATATGAAATTTGTCACTGTACATGTTCAGAGAGCTGAAGTATAGGGTAAAACATGTGTATAACAATACATATGTGGTACTAGTAATAAGACTTCTTGATTTTAGAAGAAATAATGTAAGACTACATTATCCTTTTTTTTTACATCATCCTTTTAATGTTAAATTGTTTATCAAATGTTGTATTAGCTCTTGCTGTGCATTGAGTATGGAGTTATTCCTAGAGTTGAATCTGGATTATAGTTTACACTTTCGGACAGTCAAGGGCAGAAATGAAGCACAGGCCACACTTGGCAAATAGAACTCCTGGGGTGTGTTCCTGAGAATGCTCAGAGCAGTGAATGGGGAAGTGACTCACCTGAGTTAAAACTGAGCATCACTTTAATGCAGAGACACTAGCTGTGCTTCAAAGTGATACATCAATCTTGAAAGATCATTTGAGCTGAATGTCTCACGCCAGAGCACAGAGCTTCAGGTCCTTTCTGGTAAATATCCTGCCCATGGGTTGCATACTGACCCTGGCATGTTCTCAGACCTCTGGGAAGTCTCTGAAAGAAGTAGCTGCACACTGAGAGCATCATCAAGTAAAGGAAGCCCCTGGGAGCCATAACGGGCTCACGTCAAGGGCTAATGCCTTGTGGGGACATCTTGATATCGCTATTTCTTGGCTGAGAAGCAAACCACAGCTCTTCCTTAGAGACTCCACTCAGCAATCGTTTCCATCTATAAAGAACATTTTACAGCTGTGCTAGAAACACAGAGGGAAGCTTTGAGGCCATGTTAGAATTTCCACCATAGAATAACAATAGCAGAATTTCCAACCTGTGAAACACTCATATTCCAATTCAACTGCTCCATGCCAAACATCATTTTCCTATTTCCCAGAATATTTAAGGCAAACAGAGGTTAACCCTACCTTGAGGAAATGTTGGTGATTATATTTTAAAACTCCTTGAAGAGTGATTCTGATTCACGTATGGCACTTTATAGGAGGGTGATTTTAACTGGTAGGAAGCAAAGCATGGTGCCAGTGGATTACTTGTGCTGTGAAAAAGTGACCTAAGAAGCCTAATGGAATAAAAATGTCATTTGTGTAAACTGGGTTCTTATTAGAAGCTTAATTTTTAGGGGATTCTGGGTGGCTCAGTCACTTAAGCATCTCCCTCTCACTCAGATCATTGTCCTGGGGGCCTGAGTTTGAGCCCCATATCTCAGCATGGCTCTCTGCTCAGCAGAGAGTCTGCTTCTCCTTTTCTCTCTGCCCCTCCCCTTGCTCATGCTGTCTCTCAACACTCTCTCTCAAATAAATAATGATAAAATATTTTTAAGAAGATTAAATTGTATAGTTTCAGTGGGTACAGAGATGGGGCTTAGTATATAGAAGGGTTTACATATTTTTGCTAAATGAAATGAAAAAAAGTGAAAGATATTGTCTCTTGCATACCAGCATACTCCACCTACCAGGTATGCAGGCTGGAATTCTTTTCTCTAGGGTTAGGGATGTGCTCATTTTGATATATATGCCCTATTCTTACCTAGTTTTTTTGCAGATTGGGAATGGGCACAGTAGCACCCAATTATTGGCTCTGATATTCAACAAAGCTTTAGTTGTATAAATTCATAACTATAGGCTTTTACACCTTATTGTACAGGTAAGAAAGAAATATTTGGTACAAAACCTCAGGTTACCTTTTCTGGCTGTTTTATATGAGAAAATAAGTTATGATGTGTATATATAAAAGTGAACAGAGCAGGAAAGATTTTGTATGTGACTCACAAGGCTTGAACATGGAACTGTTGGCTGGTGCACAGGATTGGGAGGGTGGTAGCACTCAGACTATCCCAAGAAACAGAACTGATCCCATTTCCACACATTTCCCTTAACCATCATTCACACAATGTCTCTAGAGCTCCAACATGCTGGACTTATAGCCATACAGTGTGGACCGGGTCTGAATTGCCCTACTATTGTGGAAGTCAGTCTGAGGCAAGCTTAGAGAGAGGTGGAGCTTTCAGGATCCTTCTCAATCTCCCAGTCCTCTAAAACTGTTCCTCAGCTGGATCTTTAATCTCCCCACATGCAGGCTCTGTGTTGTCCCAGATTTCAGACCAATCCTGAGTGGCAGCAGGAAGCACTTAAGCAGTTTAATATTGATGACAATCTTTATTATGTTACCATGAGACATTGTGGTGCCTTTACTCCTGCTATTTGGTGTCTTTAAAGCACATATTTCAAACCTCACCTGGACCAGATGGTCCCAGTGAAAGCTTCTGCAATTCTATACCATACCCCAAGTGGAATCTCATCATCTTCTTTCCCTGACTCAGTGACTGTATTCTGATTCTCAGACTCCAATGTTTATGCATTTTCAGCATGCTGACTGCAGACTGATAAAGACTCTAAGTGGATCTTTGTGCAAATCAGAAAAAGAGCATCTTCTTCTTGGTATTGGCCATGCCCTTTGCACATGATGTGTGACTGGTGTATAGTTTTAGGTAATTTATTAAAGGTGCCTTATTTTCTGGGGAGATGCAGCCCCATGCTAGGCTAGATGGTCTCGACAGCAGAGTATGTGCTGAATTTAGTCCCACTCTCCCCTCAGTGAGGTGTTCATGTACACTGGGCAACCTATACAACCAAAGGAATGACTTGGTCCATTATATGAATTATTTTCTTGGTAGGCTGCATAGTCCAGAAATTGCCCTATGACTGCAGCTTATTCTTGCCTGGATCTTGATTTAGCATAGAGGGAGCTAGGATCTGTCGCAGAAATTCTGGATGTCAAACACTGCTAAAATATGGAATTCTGACATTCTCTAGATTTAGCAAATACTCTATTCCTAATAACCTAATTGTGATTTGTACCACTGTTTTCAAATAGACATTCTTGTTAGAACCAATCCTAATAAAACAAGAACAGTCTCTGGCATATAGAGGAAATATAATAAAAATGTAGGTGAAACTAATGAGCCATTGCATCTCTTCACCATTGGTACCTTCCTGCTGCCCAAGAATCAGATGCAAACGCTGGCCACACTGGCCATATCTTGCTCTTGAAAATCACCCTACTTGGCTAATAAATCCCAAGATATAACAGTAAAGGTTAAAAATTAAAAAGTGATACTAAATTGAAAACATAGATTGAAGACCTAAATACATTGAAAGAAGTAACATAATGTGTACTGAAAGGAATGTTCTGTTGAATGGTTTTGGGTGCATTTGATAATTTTTTTTACCAGAAAAATAAGGATGTCATAGATATATACCACAGTGAATTATATTTATTGGTTAATAAAAGTGAAGTGATCCTGGGGAAATCTGGCTGATTGTGTGCAGCTTGACATCCATTTTCTTTTCTCATACCTTCATACTTGTGACTTGTTCAGCATTTTATAACCCCTTGTAATTAAGTCATTACATCACATCTCCCTCATATTTCTTTTCTAGACAAATATTTTTTTTTTCATTTCTATACAGAGAGTGTGTGCATTGTGTGAGAACAGCACTGTGAGAGATGTTTTCTTTTCAAACCTAAGGGACTGTGGACCAAGGACAACCACTGAAAAGCATTAGTGGCTGTTTTTATGTAATAGAAAATTTCAAATGCTCAGACAACTTGGACAAGGTCTGGGAAGGAAATGAATGCTTTCTTCTCCAATGTGTCATTTCGTATTAGCAGAAACTGGACAGTTTGAGAATTATTCCTTGTATATCTGGAATTAAATTTCTAACACTTTGAATGCTCATCCTTTACAGTGGTGCCATGTTCTCGGAAGTTTAGCCAGTAATAGTGTTTTCTGCCACAATAAATACAAGTTGTGGAAGTTAATCACAGCCACTTTCCCTCCTCATTGAACAAAATGAATGATCATCCATTACACAGATAACAAAGCAATCAAGAAAGAAAACACTTGGTTGTTGCTTTTTGTTTTTTGGGTTTTTGTTTTTTTTATTTTTTATTTTATTTTATTTTTTGGCTCAAATGGAAGGTGGTAAGCATGCTTGCTGAACTATGTGGCCAAAGAAAACACAAACAAACTTGTGGATTTCTTCTTGTTTGGGAAACAATAGACTTCAACGCTGAAGACCTTCTGATGTGGACAATGTGGGAGTGGAGCACGTGAAATGCTTACTAAGGAGGGCAGTGAAATTATGTTCCATAAAACCATACACAATCATTCCCTTAATCAATTGTCTTCAAGCATTCCATTTAGGTGAAAATGAATTACATATATTTCCACAAAAGGAAGTGCGATCTCATTAAAAAAAAAAGTGGTATTGGAATGCAAAAATAAATAAATAATAATAAAGCAAAAAGATGAACTGAGTCTTGTAACAATGTAAAACATATGAAATGACATTGTCAATCTACATTTGCAGTGAGATGATGAACACAGTGACATGTGAGTTTGGCTTTAAAGAACAGCTGGGATTTTGACAAGTAGAAATGAAGAGATCAGGTCAGGCAGTCAACATAGCATGCAGATAGATCCTGCAAAATAGTACGCGGAGGCAAGAAAGGGCTTGGAGGGGATGGAGTTCAGGCATGTAGACAGGAGGGCTTGCAAATTGCACTGCCTACAGGGAGCAAGCAGGTGTTTGCCATCTCAGAAGACCGGTTCAATTTATCAACAGAAGTGTCAGGTACGGATTTTTAGGTGATATTTCCTGTTTTGGCTGTGCTTGTTTTGTTAGAAGACAAGGGTCTTCTGCCAATTGCTAATCCACATGCAACGCTATGATGTGTGCGATGTGCGCAGCGCCACTTGAACGTGGTGTGGTCCCACACACTCCAGTTGACGTGCAGCCGGGCTCCTGACCCGACCCACCCAGCAGAGGGCGCTGCTGCTCCCTGCCTCCTCTCCTTCCCACTACCCATTCACAGCTGTTATCACCGTGTGGAAAATGTAGCTATCACTGGGGCACAAGTGTTTAAGTCACTTCGTTGCTGATTTATACACCATAAACATGAACAATTGTGTGTACACTATGATGACATATGTGTGGGTGTAATCACCACCACATCTCAAAATGATTCTAATGCTTGACAGTAAATCTTTTTTTATTATTATTTTTTTTTACAGTAAATCTTTTAATTTTTTTTTTCTTTTTTTTTTTGGGTGGCCATGGGAAATAGGCTCATGGGTCTTCAGTGTAACATTTCTTTTGAGGGCAATGATTCAGCCTTGGATTCTGAAGACGGCAGCTGAAGACTGGAGGTGGGTCACTCATTAAAGTCACAGTCTTGAGGAGGACTTCTAGGAGGAACTTGTGTAGAGAGGGGTGTTGTGAGGATGCTGTGAGGATACGTTTAATACCAACAATGAGAGGTTTTCAACATTATTGCTAATGATAGAAACAGAAGAGTTACCTGTACCTATAAACGTGAAAAAAAACAATGAAAAAAAATCTGACTTTATAAGAATAGTGCTATTTATTAGGGTTGACTCATGTTCCTTATTATTTATTAAGCATTATCTAGCAGCAAAATAGAAATATGTATATATACTATTGATGTGATAGATGTTCTTATGTGAATTTTATTTCACTGTTATATTATGGGCATTCTTCAATGCTAAAAAGTGAAGTGATTTCTCTTGTGCAATCTTTTTTTCTTTTTTTAGATTTTATTTATTTATTCATGAAGGACGCACAGAGAGAGGCAGAGACACCGGCAAAGGGAGAAGCAGGCTCCTCGCAGGGAGCCTGATGTGGGATTCGATCCGAGTCTGTGGGATCACACCCTGAGCCAAAGACACATGCTCAACCGCTGAGCCACCCAGGCATCCCCCTTTTGTGCAATCTTAAATTTAGCACATTGAAAAGTTTCACTGGGGCAAAGCAAAATTTCTGTGAGTTCTTTCTTTTTTTTTTTAATTCTATTTGTCTATTTTTTTTTCACAATTGCATCAGGTTTTTTTTTCCTTTCTTTTTTTCACTATTGCTAATTGATTAATATTAATAAGTAATTAATAATACTGTTTGTAATTCTTCTCTTTTAAATTTTTTATTCAATTTGTTTCAACAACAACAAAAAAAAGTTTATCCATTTCTTACCCCCTCACCCCCGCCTCTTACAACCACCAATCTGTCTTTTCTTTCTTTGCATCTATGAAAATATTTTTTGTTTTGTTTTTAGATTCCACATATGAGAGAGATCCTATTTGTATTTGTCTTTCTCTGTCCAACTTATTTTTCTTAGCATAATCCCCTCTAAATATCTCCACATTGTCACAATGGCAGGATTTTATTCTTTCTTATGGATGAATAATATCCCGCTGTGTATTTATAGACCATAATTTCTTTATCCATTCATTCATCGGCAGACATTTGTTTTCATATCTTGGCTATTGTAAATAATGCTGGAATAAACATGGAGTTGTGTATATTTTTTGAAGGAGTGTTTTAATTTTCTTTGTATAAATCCCCAGACGTAGAATTGCTGTATCATACTATATTTCTATTTTTAATTTTGTGAGGGACCTCAATACTGTTTTCCATGGTGGTTATACCAATTCACTTTTCTACCAGCCTTACACAAGGCTCCCTTTTCTCCACAATCTCTCCAACACTTGTTATCTCTGATCTTTTTAATAATAGCCATCCTAACAGGTGTGAGTTGATATATCATTGTGGTTTTAATTTTAATTTGCATTTCTCTAATGATTAATGATGAGTATTTTTTCATGTACATATTGGCCATCTGTATATCTTCTTTGGGAAAATGTTTATTCAGATCTTCTGCCCATTTTAAAATCAGATTGTTTGTTTCTTTGCCATTGAGTTGCATGAATTTTTTCTATATCTTGGGTAATATCCTTTTATCAAATACATGATTTGTGGTTACTTTGTCCCATTCAGTAGTTTGCCTTTTCATGTGTTGGTGGTTGCCTTTGCTATACAAAAGATTTTTAGTTTGATGTAGTCCATCTTGTTTTTTGTTTTTGTTGCTTTTTCTTTAATGTTAGATTAATTTAAAAAATCACTGAGACATGTCATGGATCTTACTGCATATGTTCTCTTCTAGGAGTTTTGCAATTTCAGGTTGCATTCAAGTCTATTTGACTATGAGTTAATTTTTGTGCATGATGTAAAAAAGTGGTCCAGTTTCCTTGTTTTGCATGTAGCTGTCCAGTTTTCCTAACACCATTTATTGAAGAGATTGTCCTTTCCTATTGTATATTCTTGGCTCCTTTGTTGTAAATTTATTGGTTATATTTGCGTTTGTTTATTTCTGGGCTCTCTATTCTGTTCCATTGATTTATGTATCTGTTTTTATGCCAATAGCATACCGTTTTGATTACTATTGCTTTGCCATATAGTTTGAAAAAAGGGAGCATGATGCCTCCAGCTTTTTCTTTTTAAAGATTGTTTGGCCAGTGGGGATCTTTTGTGACTCCATACCAATTTTAGGATTGTTTGTTCTATTTCTGTGAAAAATACCACAGGAATCTTTATAGGGATCATATTAAATCCTATATTGCTTTGGGTAGTGTAAACATTTTAAATAATTTATTTATTACTGAGGTTGCTAGATTAAAAGATAATTTGATTTTTAACTTTTGACATACTCCGTACTGTTTTTCACAGTGGCTGCACCTGTTTGCATTCCCACCAACAATGCATGAGGGTTCCTTTTTCTTCACATCCTCACCAAAACATGTTTCTTGTGTTTTTGATTTTAGCCATTCCGACAGGTGTGAGGTGATATCTCATTGTAGTTTTGATTTGCATTTCCCTGATGTAAATGTTGAAGAGCATCTTTTCTTGTGTCGGTTGGCCATCTCTGTGTCTTCCTTGGAGAAATGTCTGTTCATGTCTTCTACCCATTTTTATTTGAATTATTTTGTTTTTAGGTATTGAATTTTAATAATTGTTTATATATTTGGACTAATCCTTTATCAGATATGTCATTTGCAAATATCTTCTATAGGTTGCATTTTAGTTTTATTGATTTGTTTCAACCTTGCTGTACCGAAGCTTTTGATTTTGATGTAGTCCCAATAGTTTATTTTTGTTTTGTTTCCCTTGTCTCTGGAGACATATATAGAAAGAATTTGCTACATCCAATGTCAAAGAAGTTACTGCCTTTCTTCTCTTCTAGGATTTTTTTATGGTTTCAGGTCTCATATTTAGGTCTTAATCTGCTTTAAATTTATTTTTCTGTATGGTGTGAGAGTGGTCCAGTTTCATCCTTTTCCATGTGGCAGTCCAGTTTTCCCAACTCCATTTGTTGAAGAGATTGTCTTTTTCCCTTTGGATATTCTTTCCTGCTTTGTAGAAGATTGATTGACCACATAGTTGTGGGTCTATTTCCAGATTTTCTATTCTGTTCTAGTGATGTATGTGTCTATTTTGTTCCAGTACCATACTGTTTTGATCATTATAGTTTGTAATGTAACTTCGACAGCTCTGTACACACATTGTGTTAGTCATTAGCTCTATGTCTAGTTTATAGATCTACAATTTAAATTCAGTAAGTAAGGAGTATCTTAAAGTGTAGAGCTGCCATATTTGCTAATGCAGTATCTGAAAATATAGAGCTGCCATATTTGCTACTTATTAAATAAAGTTGATATCTATTATTCAAATTGTGTTCTAAATATAAATGTGGAATATACAAATCTGGTGTGTTAGCTATTAGAGAAAATGAAAAAGAAATTATGTCTATCTACATTGATATTTGAGAAATTGAAGAATAAACACCAACCTGTAGGTAGTAGTAGGTATTCTAATATTTTGTGATGTATTTTTATGGAATGTTTATAGAAATATAAAACACTGTTACTAATTTTTGAAGAAAATGTTGCAACTTGCTTCTGTAGCACTTAATTTTGTAATATTTAACAGTCTGCAGCCTTCACCATTAAGTGTCCTAAGTTACTGAGAAGAGATTTAGGATTGATGTTTCTCCTGAAATCAAACTGTCTCGTTCAATTCTAAAGTAATTTTTCCTTGATATTTAGAATTCTTTCATTTTCTTTAGGGACCGCTTTGATTTACCACTTAATAAAAACTAATTTGTCTATATAAAGTTTCTTAATGTATTTTAAATATGCTATTAATTGGAATCCAGATGTTAAGACATCTTAGCCTTTGATTCATGTATTTGATAACTGAAGCACTAAAAAGATACATCATGCATGAAGGCAGTAATAATAGAATGTTAATATTCTATTAAATAGGAAAAAAATGAAGGAAGGAATTGTCATTGACTTGATAACCAAGGAATATAATTTAGTACTGAAAGTTTTTTACCTTCCAGTTTATCCCATAAGGTTGTGTAAGTGACTAAATTATGTAAAGAATTGCTAGGTATGTTGTACTAATCTTTACACAGCCACAATATAGTACAGTTTTAATATCAACACCCCCAAAATCTTATATGACACAATCAATCATTTCAACCAGCCTCATGCCTCAAATTTCCACGTTTAATTCAATCACATTGAATCAGAAAGACCAATTAAGCAACAGTCCATTCCACAATCAACTGAATTTTTATATAATAATTAATCATAGCTGAATAGGTAACATTGAAATGTGAATACCACCTCAATGACCTAGCCCTTGGATTTGATTACTTTCCATGGATGATAATATTTGGGAAAATCATCATGTGGACTTAGTTTCCTAATTATATTTATCGGATTGATTGCTATTTTTCTATCCAATATCATTGTCCCTTCCTTTGTATGAACCCAACATAAAGTGATGTTCTAGTCTCTTTTGTAGGTATATGTGACCCCTGTGTATAAATTCTGTCAAGTTATACATTATAATTATATATAATATGTGTTATATAAATATATTAGTATAATTCATATGTATAACCATATATATTTATTTAAAACCATGCACACACATATGTACAGATATGGAAAATGGATCAGATTTTTTCTTTTTTAGGATTAAGGATAGTAGAGCCTATACAAGAAGAAAGAGGAGCTTGTGAGGAAAAAGAATAATGAGGAGATTCAAGAGTTAGTGTACCATGCAGAGGAAGATGACCAATGAGGACTTTTAAAAATGCTACATAAATATTAAGAACACTAGATCTGGGGTACGGTTATGTTAGTTCACATCCTGGCTCTACCACTGACTGGTAAAATGACATTGTGACAAATATTTAACTTTCTAAACTTTGGCAGTTTGTGTAAGATCATGACCTCTAATGACCTCTAATGAAAATTCTCTCTTCATATTTTTTTGAAACTTGTACAGACTTGGCCCTTAAAAGTGAGACTCCATTGTTATGCATTTTCTCCTGACAGTGAAAAAAAGAGAAAGAAAAGTTCTGAATAAACAAAGTAGACAACAAATGTATTTTAGGAAATAACATATACACTTATGTATAAAACTCCTATTCTTTAATAAACATTGTTACAGAGTCAATTTTCGTATTTTTCCAGTTCACTGCCTTTCCCAGTTCATCGAACTTATCAATATAAATGGAAGAGAAAAGTTGTTTTCTTTAACTCAGAGTTAGTTAATGAGAGATACCATGCAAGGAAAGGACATAAAAAAATCACTGTAATAGGAATTTTTAAAATCTGAAAATTACATATTGTCCTTTGGTTCTTGTGAAATGTATATTAAAAATCAGTATGTTTCTTCACATTTGCATTTGTTTCTATGGAATTAATAGGTCACTCTGACAATCTGGTAATTATCTGCATTTTAGAAAAAATGACAATAGTATAAAGTATATATTGGACAAACTTAATAGTACTTCATTTCATGGTTCTCTGACACAAATCCTCATAAAATACCATAGCACCTGTAGTATGGAAGCTCTAGCAATTGAAATGCCAAATATGTATGGAAACACATCTAAGGCAATTGCATGGCTATTTAAAGGTGGGTGGCACACATTAAGTTTTTATTATTGATTAAAGGTTCCAAAATGGAGTAAGTTCACTTCAAAACCATATCAAGGGGATCCCTGGGTGGCTCAGTGGTTTAGCACCAGTCTTTGGCCCAGGGTGTGATCCTGGAGTCCTGGGATCGAGTCCTGTGTCGGGCTCCCAGCATGGAGCCTGTTTCTCCCTCCTCCTGTGTCTCTGCCTCTCTTTCTTTCTCTATGTCTATCATGAGTAAATAAATAAATAAATAAATAAATAAATAAATAAATAAATCTTTAAAAAAAACATATCAAGTTTATTTTACAGAAGTATTCTGTGAAAGGAAAACCAGAAGCAAACTTATGGAGATCCACCCTCTCAAAAGTACATGCTCTTGAGCAGAGGATCTGAAGTGCAGTGTAGTTTTTAAGTTGATTTTAAAAGTAATGAAAATAAGAAGTGAAAATCTTTAGAACTACATTAATGGAAGTTGCTGTGGCAGTTTGTGAAATACAGCCCCATGGGTAGATTTTTGTTTGTTATCTCTTTCTTTTTGATTTTTTTCTAACAGCTGAGGCTTCCACATATGACTTCAAGAAAGTTGCAATTGAGTTATATTATGCCAGAAATGAGAATCTCATGAAACTAAAATGTCAGTAATTTATATTGACATCCAACAGCACAGAACTCAGAAACACGGTGACTCATTTCCGTAACTCATACTATTACAAAATATTTTTTCCATTTTTACCATATTCTTATTTAAAGTTCACTGCCTGATTGTACCACTTGATAGTTAAAGCACATTTTACAAAGTATTTCTGTAACATATCCACTCAGCAGAATCTAAAAGGTAGTCAGACTTGTTTTCTTCATTTCCTAGAATGCCTGATTCCTCAGTGTGAATCAAGGCATGTGTGGGGAGGATACTCTGAATTCAGTTGAAGGTGGGAGACCCACTATGTGGATTTCCATATGGGTAATCATACTCTTTAAGCCTATAGGAGATCATATGTTCATAAAACTCTAAAATGAATCTGATATTAAAATTAGAAGAAATACTATTAACTATTTTGTAATGAAAAGCGTATATACACACAGGATCAATGCATTATACGGGGGCAGGAGCAATGGGAACTAAACAAACTAGCAAATATAAAGTAGACAAACTCAGTTGTGTTTGTTGACTTTTTTGGTCATTATTTTAAGATACTATCAGAATTTAAGAAATGAATAAAAGCACTAGTGTATATAGAAAGAGAGTAACGTTTTGACTTTGCTAGATTCTGTTGTATTAAGAGCCATTCAATCAAATATAATGGATATCATAATGAAAATTCGGAGAGAAGAAAATAAAACAAAGAAACAAGAGCCCTCTGGAAGCTGGCAGTTTATGAAATGGCATATTTTGAAGAACATGGTTTAGAAGATATCCAAATATGATAGAAATTGACTCTTGTGGCAGTACATATTTGATTATGTAGAAACATTATATGTGGTTTGAGTTACCTGTATCTATTCATTTTTAAGTGTATTGTAAAGAGCAAGAAATAGTGCTAAGTTTTTAACAAATATTAACTCATTTCATGGTCTCAAGAGTTCTAAGGAATAGTGATATATAACCTCATTTAGCTTATGAAAAAGTAAAACCCAGAAAAATTATTTATGTGTATGCATTATTGCTGAGTAGTCTTTCATTATTTGAACATTAATATACTACATTGCCTCTAATTTTTTTAAAGATTTTATTTATTTATTCATGAGAGAGACACACAGAGAGAGAGAGAGAGAAAGGCAGAGACATAGGCAGAGGGAGAAGCAGGTTCCATGCAGGGAGTCTGATGCGATCCCTGGTCTCCAGGATCAGGCCCTGGCCTGAAGACAGCACTAAACCATTGAGCCACCCAGGCTGCCCAATTGCCTCTAATTGAAATGAGAAGTCTGTATTAAAAAGTTAAAGAGATCACTGTAAAAATAAAATTCATTCTCTTGTGTAGGAATGTTGTAGGCATAGACAGAAATACATTTGTTACTATAAAAAGGTCAGCATGATGAAACTTCCACATTTTGTTGTTGTTTAACTTTCTTTGACTTATGTTGTTTAATGGCAAACTGTATGTAAGAGTTCTCTTTTCTCTACATCCTTGCCAACACATTATTTCTTGTCTTTTCAATACTAGCGCTTTTGACTGGTGTGAGGTGATCATTGCAGTTTAGGTTTTCATTTCCATGATGATTAATGACATTAAGCATCTTTTCATATGTTTATTGGCAATCTGTATATCTTCTTCATAAAAAATGTCTATTCAGGTCCTTTGTCTATTTCTTTATCAGGTAATTTGGATTTTAGTGTTGAATTATAGGAGTTCTTTATATTTTTTTTGATATTATCCCTTTTCAGATATATCATTTGTGAATACCTTCTCTGATAGGGTAGGTTGGGTTTCAAAAGCTTTTTATTTTGATGTAGTCCCAATAGTTTATCTTTGGTTTTGTTTTCCTTGCCTAAGGAGACATATCAAGAAAAGTGTTACTAAGGCTGATGTCCAAAGCATTACTATGTTTCCTTCTAGGAATTTTATGGTTTCAGGCCTCACATTTAGATCTTTAATACATTTTGACTTTATTTTCGTGTGTTGTGTAAAAAAGTGGTCCAATTTCATTCTTTTCATGTAGTTGTCCAGTTTTTCCAACACTATTTGTTGAAGAGACTGTCTTTTCCCCATTGTATGTTGTCGCCTCCTTTATGATAGATTAACTATATAGCTGTGGATTTATTTCTGGGTTCTCTATCCTGTTCCATTGGTCTGTGCATCTATTTTTCATGCCAGACCATGCTGTCATGATTACTATAACTTGGAAATATAACCTGAAATCTGGGAATTGTGATACCTCCAGGTTTATTCTTTTTTATCAAGATTATTTTGGCTAGTCAAGGTCATTTGTGGTTCTATACAAAATTTAAGGTTATTTGTTCTAGTTTTGTGAATTTTTATATAGATTACATTAAGTTTCTATAGAAACTTTGCTTTGAATAGTATGGATATTTAACAATATTAATTCTCCCAATCTATGAACATGGTATATTATTCCATTTGTTTGTGACATCTTCAGGTTTTTTCATCAGTGTCTTATAATTTTAATTGTACAGATTTTTCATCTCATCAATTAAATTTATTCCCAGGTATTTTATTATATTTGGTGAAATTATAAATGTTTTTTTCTTTCTGCTCCTTTATTAATAGTGTATAGAAATGCAACAAATATTCTACATATTAATTTTGTATCCTGCAAACTGTATTTATTTCTATATATTTATGGGAACCTTTAGTCTTTAAAGGAATGGCCTTATTAAGAATGGCCCCTGTATAGTCTGCACATATCTAGAAGTTTGGGCTGGCTGGCTGTAGCTATAGCAGGTGCAGGCCAAGGGTCCTGTCGTACTGCATGCTGGTGCCACCCTGGAATGGCTGGACCTAAAGTAGGCATGGGCTCGGGGTATTGCAGGGTGCTCTGGGAGGTCGCAGGAACTAAAATGGGCATGGGCCAGGTGGTCCTGTGATGCTTGCTGCAGTGGACTCTGGTGGAACGGCTGGAGCTGAAATAGGAGAGAGGTCCCAAAGCACTCTGAGCAGTGGGTGCTTTGGTCAAGTCTTCTGAAACCAAAGCGTGGATGGGCCTGGGGTATTTTGGGGTCTTGCATCTGTGTCACCTTAGGGCAATGGCCGAGGCCATAGTGGGCATTGTCCAAGGGTGTCCTAGAATGCACTGCACTGGAGTCACCTTGATGGAACAGCTAGAGTTGTATGGACACAGGTTAGGGGGCTGCCTTGGGCAGATGGCTCAGATTAGTGTGAATTAGGAGTCTAGGGCTCTCTAAGGTAGTGGGCTGACTAGGGCACCATACCCTGCTTTCATCTACACTATCAAGATGGAGGGGGAACGTAAATGGCACTTGCCAGCCCCCTTAACCCCAGAGAACACTCACTGAGTCAGGAGTCCAGCTAGGGCACTCAGATCCTGCTTATTTCTGTCTGTACTATCAAGTTGAAAGCCGAATGTAAATAATGGCACTCACCAGTGTCTCCAACCCTGGAGAGAGTTCCTATGCTCTCCCCTTATGGCAGGACTCTAGGGCTCATTCCTTTGTTCTAGTTGCTCTTTCTTTTTTTTTTTTTTTTTTTCTAGTTCCTCCTTTGAACTATGGCTTTTTTTCGTGCCCCAGGGTAGGTGACTCTGTTCACAGTTCCTGGGGTACAACCCCCCCATTTCACCCCCCCGCGCCCGAAGTCTGCAGTGTCAGAGATGAAGGTTTCCTTCATTATGGTGTCTCTGTCTCTTATGCCATTCTCTGTGTGGTTCCTTTCTCTCTATCATTTGCTGTGCAGATGCTGCTGTTCAGTCATCCCATAGTTCTTTTTCAGGAGAAATTGCTCTCTATATAAAGAGATTCATTATATCCATGGGAGAGGTTGAGTTCAGGATCTTTATATGTCATGAGCTTGGACCCCCAAATAATATAAAGCACATCTTATGAAGGAAAAAAAAAAGCTGCTAATATTACACTTTATATTTTAACCACTTGGGAAGAAGTAAAGTAATGGAAACTAAGAAAAATCCAAATCAAAAGTTCAGACTTTAACTTTGTCATCATTCAGATGGTGAATGATGAAATAGTACCATTTTTCCAAAATGTTCCAAGGCCTATTCTATACCTTCAGGTTATTACATAGTTAAATACTTAAAACATGGAAATAGTTATTTTTATTTTTCCGAATGTAAATGATGAATGTGAAAATATGTCTTATAATTTCCATCACAGATTAAAGATTGAGCCATTCTTTCTAGAAAGCCACATCAATAATTACTAAATGATGATGACAAAGGGTAAAAAAAAAAGTGATTTGAGCAATTTAAGATGATTTTTACAATAAACTTTAACAATCCTCATTTTTAGCAAGGGAAACTTCACAATCCATTTGATGAATGGACATGTGGGTACAAATACACAACCTTCTCAGACATAGCAAGCAAAGAAACACATAGTAATGGGCAAATCCAATATTCTAGTAGAGAGTTCGTGACAATATTAATTATTTTAACCTGCCAAAAGTCCTTAAAGTATATTCTACTAAATAAATCTTTGTCACACCGATCCAATGAAGAAGTTTTAGTAAGAGCAAATAGGCTTTTAAATTGCTGAAAACTTATTAATATTTCCATATAATAAAGAAATGTAGTTCTTTTATAAAAAGTATTTGCTTTTTCTCCCTAAGTGCTCTCCATTGAGATTAGACTTCTGTAGGGGAAATATGACATAATAAAAATGGTAAGCATGAGGCATATGAGCCAACAGCATGATGTTGATAAGGGAAATTTGCTAGATGTGCCACAGCACTAGCTTAGCAGTACAGATGTGAAACCATTAAAATCCTTGCATACGCAATGCAGCTAGTAAGATATTTAAGTGGCTGGTATATATATATTCATTGCACTTTTCCTTCTCTAATGGAACACTGTTTAGTTAGTCAATCAGTCTTCACTTTTTCTTTCATGTATACAGGCATTTTACTAGAAATAGTAAAAAGAATTGTCACTGCCTTCAGGGAGGTTAAAATTGAATGGAGGAATTGAATAAAAATAAACAGAATCATATTAAAAAAAAACATGTACAACGTAGTCTTCCTCCTACAAATGAATTCTATTTTATACACATGTGAATAATCCACTTGATAGATTGCTTGCAGTTTTAGGGTCTGTACTGTTTATCACAATCATGACCAATTTCTTTTGATTTGAACTAGAATCGGTTTAATGAGTGTAAACTATTTATTGAAAGACAGGGAGAGAGAAGGAACACACATGCACACTCGTGAGCAGTCAAGAGGGACAGAGGGAGAGGGAGAGGGAGAAAGAATCAAAGCAGGCTCCAGGCCCAGAGCACAGCCCAACATATGGATCCATCTCACAACCCTGAGATCATGATCTGAGCTGAAATCAAAAGTCGGTTGCATATCCGACTGAGACACTCAGGTGCCCCCTGAGTGTAAAATTTTAAAGTTACTTTAAAAATTAGAAAATCAAGTTTTGATGTTAAAATAAATAAATTTGATTCCAAAGTGAAATAGAATTAATGTAAAGGTTATGTTGCACTTATTTCCTGTTAATATGGGAATTGGGCTAACTGTATGCCTGTGTGAAGAATACAAAATACTGTAACGTGTGGCCCAGTTATGACTACGAGTAAATGCATTGTTAAGAAGTGAGGTTTCTGCACTTTCTTCTCCCACATTTTCATTACCTCTTTATGGATTTTTTTTGCATTTGTAATCATTAGCTGTAAGCGTTCTTTGAGGTATCTCATTCCTCAATATTTAAAGTGACTGTATAAGGTATGATCCAAACTGACACTTCTGAAAGAGAAACAGGAATGCTAAGACAATACATAATAAACCTACAGTGTCTTCGGCAAATCAGGTTACCCCATCTAAAGTTTTTGTTTCAGAGATTGTAAACATTCCCATCACTTGTTTGAAAACGACTTCTAAATAACTATCATATATCAACTTTTTCTAATTTCCTAGCTTATTCAGTAACATGCAATGATTCCCATTGCCATACTGAGCCACTCAAGACTCAATTGTATAACCTAGATCATACACCCAAAGGCACATTCATTGTCTTCTTTTCCCTGAGCTATTCCATAGATCTATTCGATCAAACTGGATTTTTTTTTCACATCCCATAATTTAACTTTTTAATGTCTATAATTATGTTGCTTCTTCTACCTGGAATTCACTCTTTAACTCTTTATTTCTATTTTTTTTGTTTTTGTTTTTATTGAAGTTCGATTTGCCAACATATAGTATAACACCAGTGTTCATCCCATCAAGTGCCCTCTGCAGTGCCCGTCTCCTAGTTGCCCCATCCCCCCTGCCCACCTTCCCTTCCACAACCCTTTGTTTGTTTCCCAGAGTTAGAAGTCTCTCACTATTTGTCCTTCTCTAATTTTTCCCACTCATAAAAGTATTGTTAATTCCTTAGGCATCCCTACTTAATCCTTTATTAATATGACTTCTCCTTCATAAACAAAGAGAGAATGGGTTCTCTACCTCTCTTGAACTTTGTTTATACCTTTTACATTACTACTTCATCATTTTACTTTACTGTTTTATTCTACAAATATATGAAATTAGCTTTTAAGCAGCGTTATAACTTCACTGAGGATTATAGATTTCACCTTATTACTGTATCTTATAGTATCTTGTTTTATTTTGGCTGTAGTAAATATTCAGTAAAAATATATTGATCTATTAAAAAACAACTATAGGGGCACTAGGTGGCTCAGTAGTTGAGCATCTGCCATTGGCTCAGGTTGTGATTCTGAGTTCGTAGGATCGAGTCCCGCATCAGGCTCCTCACGGGAAGCCTGCTTCTCCCTCTGCCTATGTCTCTGCCTCTGTCTTTGTGTCTCTCATGAACAAATAAAATCTTTTAAAAAAAGGTAAAAGTAAAAAAAAAAAAACAGTTTTAATATTAAATTAGAATAGTATTATGAATGCATAATTTATCAGTATTAGTAAGCGTTATTTGTAACATTGCTTATTTCTTGTGTTTATTTTCTTTTCTGCTATTATTTTATAAAATAACTGAATTCTGTGTAATGGAATTGATTTTGATTGGATATTAAAAATGATTGATGGCAAGATACAGAAATAAATCCTTCTACTATTTTTAAATAGTAGGCATTCAATAATTCTAAGACTGAGCAAAAAGCATATTCATTCATATGGAGAACAGTGTTTTGAACATGATTAATGTTTAAGTTTTTATATTTCCTTAGACAAACTTCATATGACTCAGTAGATGGTCTAAATTAGAAAACTCATATTAACTCATAATTAAATTCAATGTGTCATCTTATAAAAATGACTTTTATTCATTAAGATATAGAATAAAATATCTGCTACAAAATTATATTTTTTTAAATTTCTCAGCTTTAAAAAAAATTCTCAACTTTTGTCTAAGAATGAAATTTTCTAAATTTGTGAGGGTTTAGAATTCATTTTGTGAAGCATATTTTATTTCATCTTTTAGAGGTGAAGAGTCTTTCCTGGGGCCATGTTAATGTTTTTCAGCTTTATTTCATATAATACCTTTTATAGTACTGCATACGTAGTTGTCCTCAATAAATATTGGTTGAATAATTCAAAGTTTGCTTTTCCTGCAAATTCTTACATGGAGGATAAAATGTTATTGTCTGATGCTAGAATTAGGAATCTGTGCAAACATAATATTGAATTTCTGCCAATAGTGGCTGATTAAGTAGATTATTTATTAAAAATTATGCAATCATCCCAAAGAACTACTATATTCTTTCTATAGAGGAACCTTATTTTACCAAATCATTTGTAAATTAAGCAAACAAACAAAAAATAACCTATCATAAAATTCCTATAGATCAGTGGGGATATATGGACTGTCTAAATTTCCTCTCTTATGAAGATATACAATTTAGACAGCAGGCATGTACATGTACAGATGAAAAGACCATGGCAACACAGAGGTAGAACATGGCCATGCACAAGCTAAGGAGACAAGCTTCAGAAGAAATAGAATCAGAACTGTGAGAACATACATTTCTGCTGTGTCATCCAGTCTGTGGTACTTTGTTATGGAAACCTGAGCAAACTAATAAAGCAGCCAAATACCTTTGCTATTGCCTGACTGGGTTGGCTCAGCCTTCTTGAAGACCCAGCTTGACTCTACTGCTTTATGAATTCAGTCAGATCCAGTCTGGAAAGATCATTAACTTACTATCATAGAAATTTTCCTGGATATGTAGCCTTAAACATTTTTTTCTTTCTCAAGACCCAGACAAAGGGGACTTCCTCTATGCATGCCCTTGTTTTTCTTATCAATAACAATATGGAAAAAAAATAACAATATGGAAGAGCAGCTTTCCACTCTAGCATGTTACGTGGGAGAAGTTTAAAAGGGAGAAAATGTGACTTATTTGATTCTGCTTTTCTCATCACATGAAATGTAAGAAAGAGACTTTCCAGTGACTAGTTTGGACTAATTGGAATGATTAGGAAGTGCTGTTATCCACATGCTCGCATGTAATTTCCCAACATGGTTCAGTAGCAAGATATCAATGAATCCATCCAAAAGGATTGTCCTATTTGCAACCTCAGTGTCTTCATTGTTACGCTCCTGTACCATCACTGTAATATGAATTAGTGACATGATGCAGTGAGAGGGCTCTACTATTTCTTCTCGGTTCACTTTTGCAAGATATAAATTATCCAGTAATGTCGACAGCCTAACTGTGATGTTTTCCACTATCACCTTTATATGCAGGACACCCAGTAGGTGTCTGAAACCACAGATAGTACAGAACCCTATACATACTATATTTTTTCCTACACATGCAAGCCTATAATGAGATTTAATTTGTAAATTAGGGGGCAGCTTGGGTGGCTCAGCAACTTAGCACCACCTTCGGCCCAGGGCATGATCCTGGAGACCTGGGATCAATCCCACATCAGGCTCCCTGCATGGAGCCTGCTTCTCCCTCTGCCTGTGTCTCTCCCTCTCTCTCTCTCTCTCTCTCTCTCTGTGTGTGTGTGTCTCTCATGAACAAATAAATAAAATCTTAAAAAAATAATTTGTAAATTAGGGACAATAAGAGATTAACAACAATATTAATAAAATAGAATAAGTATAATAATTTATTGTAATAAAAGGTATATGAGTATGGTCTCTGTCTTTTGAAATACCTTTTACCGTATTCACCCTTCTTGTGATGTGTGAGATGACTAAATGCTGATGTGATGAGATAAAGTGAAGTGAATGATATGAATGTTTTGATGTAGCATTAGGCTACCATTGACCTTCTGACTCTATTTCAGAAGGATGATCACCAGCTTCCAAACTTTGGTTGATCACGGGTAATGAAGACCGTGGAAAGTGAAACCACAGGTAAGCGTGGAGCTACCATAACGTGGCTCAAGAGGGTAAGCAAGCGTGCTTGCTTCTATCTTTGAAATGCATCCATGGCACCCATTAGAGTATTATGCACAAAGAATATATCTCAAAACCCAGCTATGTTTACCTTATGGTGTATACCTTATGGTGTATTGAGTCAGTGACTGTCTAAATTCTTTATATTTTGTTCAGCTGCTTTTTAAACTTTTAATTTGTCTACGTATAGATATATAATTATATTAATATAAACTTTCCATTTTCTATGTGTTCTATAACCTCTACTGCCATTCATTCAGCATGTATTTATTGAAGGCCCAATGTACACGATCCTGTTACATTTTAGTTATCGTGCCTTTTTTTTATACTATGATCTATTCAGCTCTTAATCAAAACTGAATGCTGTCCTCAGGGATCTCAGTCTACTACAGAGATAATTCATATATACAAATAGCAGTAGGAGAAACATAGACTTCTAAGGATTTGCTCTCGATAGAGGGGAAATACATTTCCATTGTAATTTTTTATAGGCCAAAATTGATAGGAAAGCCTAAAAATCTGATAATCATTAACAGGAAAGTGTTTCCATTTTCTTTTTTCTTCTGGTGCATTTATTGCACAGGAGGGAGATTCAGGTGGAGTAAGTAGTGGAAAGCCAATTGCTTGAGAGAGAAAGTCAAAAAAGGTTGGTGGAGGTTGAGGATTGACACCTAAAAAGAGAAGAGTCTTGAGAGAAGTAGTGTCCCCCAGATGGTGATACTCTCGGGAATGAATTATGGACAAGCACTGGGAGACATTATCTCTTTCAGTAAATGGCTCGTGAATTTTTAGGATAGCAGTGTTCTAATCTCAGTTGTTGGTAGTCAACTGGCATTCTTAAATCTCTCTTATTAAATCAAAATTTTAGAAAAATCTCTAAGTACGCCATCCTTGTGGTGATGGGCCTTTTGGTGAATGAAAGAATTGAGATCCAGCATATTGGGACACAGTGCAGCAAAAGGGCACAATGGTCATTAAAAATTGGTCAGAGTAAGGATCAATAATTTAGTGAATAGAAAACTATAATAAAAGGAAAGAATCTACCAGGAAAAAATATAATTTATACCATAGCCCCCAGCCGAGAGTAAATGGAGGAGAAAAATAGATTTCCCATTAATTATAGAATGAGGATCTCTCAAGACATTATATGTGGTTATGAAAGTAAAGGACAACCAAGAAGCCTTAAGGGAAATATGAGATATGAAAATAAATATCTGGGTTACAGTATGAAGTGACCTCAAAGAGATTCAGAAAGAACTCAGGGTATATTCAGGTGAAGAATAAAGCAGTCTGAAATAAGCACTTAATAGAGTGTGTGCTCAGTGATTGTCAGCTGTGGTTGCTGCCGCCCATGACATTCCTTGGACATCTTCCTTTTCTGGTGTGTTATCTTTTGATCTATTTTTCAAGGCTCATCTTACCAGTTGAGGATCTTAATTTCTCTCTGAATTTGTTGCAAATCATTACAATTTAACGAGTCTCAAATCTATTCAAAATCTGTTCTTCATAGACAAGTTATTTTGTCCCCAAATCAACAAATCCAGATATCAAAATTATAAAAGGTAGCATAATTTAAGTATTGTAGGCAAAATATTGTGTGCATATCTTGTTACATATTTTATTAAGTTCTCCATTCTAGCTTTTTACCTGGGCTGCATTCTTACATAACACAAAGTTGCTGTAAAAGGGCCGAAATGCTAAATGCAGTTAGCACAGTGAAAGATATATAACCAAGTATTATTATATAAATGTATACAAATAAAAACCTCAGTGATTGTTGGGGCTTCTTAGAAGAAGCAGGCTCTGTAAAATCATGATGGCATCAAAGATTATTCTTTCACCATCTCTATAGGTCCTTATAGATACCTCCCCCTTACAGTCTCTATATGTCCTTATAAATGCCTCCCCATATAATAAGAATCTTTCAGGAAAAATCAATCTCAGTTAAGCATATATGTAGTTCACAAGTAATTTTATAATTTCATAAACTATAAACTATTTTAGTTTCTATGATTGCCAGTCATTATGACATGCCTGTATTACCTCTTGTATTCACATTACAACCTTCTCAGGTAGATACTATTGTATTTGCATTTTACCTGTAAGGAAACAGAGAAGCACAGAAGGGCTAAGTATCTCACCCAAATCATCATTTGGACTTGTATTTGACCTTGACTGTGGACAGTCTCACTCTCAAGTTGATACCTTTATCCACTATCTTTGGTAGCCATGCAACTATGCATTATTGTGTAATTATTCTAAAAAATGCTACTACATATCAGTTATATTCAGTGAATATTTAATGAGTGCCTGGCTCTGTTCTTGGGACTGGTGACACAAAGATGAGTAATGATCATCCTTGCCACAGTCAGGCGCACCCCCTCGCACTCCTAACCTGTACTTCTCATCAGAAAAATCAACTGTACTCCTGCTACAAGCCTGACTCGGATGTCTCCATGGCTGCCCTACAAGAGGGCATGAGACTGACCTGAAGATACAAGGGTTTGAGATTGGTGTCTTCATCTTTGCTTAATAATAAACTGGAGCACTAATGAATTCATCTAAGCTTTTAAAGTGGATAGTGTTTGCCCACTTTCATATCCACTCCTTTACTGATGTCATCCCTAGGGTGGTGGAGTGACAGACCTGATTGAAAAATTTGAGGAAACAATGCATGCTCTGTTCATCCCTTCCATCCTTTTAGGGGAGTGAATTGCTGCCGGGGAGTGGGCTCATGTGCTTCCTCAGGACTGTGCTCCTGAGTAGGTAGAGGACTGTAGGGCTTGGGTGGGGGAGCCTATAGATTCTGGGAGTCACTATTAGCATACCAAGTAGGCCAACAGCTTCAACCACATCCTCCAACATGTTCTCTCTCAGTCTGAAGGATGGAAAAGAGAGCATTTCTCTCTCTCTGGGGAAACCCACACCCCCTTACTAGGTTAAATTCTTTTTTTTTTTGATTTCAATAAGGAACAGACAATTAATGAGTATCTGGGCCACAATTACCCGGGAAGATATGTACAATTTTCTGAGTTGTCAGCCTTGTGTGTGTCTTTGTGGGTATGTAGACAGCTAATCCTAAAGAACAAGCTAAACTCTTGCTTCTTTTCTTGCTAATGATTGCAATGTCTTAAAATTTTTCATTTTCTTGCCCAGAATCACCTGCTATCCTATAACCACATGATAGCTGAGATCACTTGGAAATAGAGATCTTAAATTATTGGAGACATCAGTTTTGGGAAATAGGTTTCTTAAATGAAAACTAGTAATTCCATTTTTGTCACATATATTTGACTTTTGACTCTCATAGTCTAGCTTTCCTCAATAGGCCTATCCATATAGCCAGTCAGCTTCCAGCCTTAGTGCATTCATTTAAATTTTAGTATCAATATTGTAACTATGTTATAAAGTTTATAACTCATAGCATTTTAGTATAGTCATATAGAATCAAGAACAGTATCATAATTGCACAAAGGGACCATTAAGTCTGCTGGCTGGAGTAAAAACGCTTATGAATGAATCTGGATTAAGCCCTGTAGCAAGTGAGGGGATCTGGGATGTCGAGACCAAGGGGCATGATACTTTATCCAGCTCACCTCGTGCTTATGTGATTCAGGTGAAATTGATATTTCCGTACACAGCTGCCATGTGGCTACACCGCAGATACACCGAATTCTGGCCGCTTTTACAATGCTCTGAAGGTAAATGAGCAACATTCAATTCAACACTGATTTATATGGGAGTTATTACTTACAACATCTGTACTTCCAACACAAGTTGATTTAATTTGCTCAAATTTCCTGGTAATCATATAGTACACCGACCTGGAAAGGATATTCTTTCTTTTTCTTACTTTCCTGGAAAGGAGAACAACCATCCAATCCCTCCATGTGAATTTAATGCACTTTTACCTATGGCAGCCTTTGAGTGTAGCTTGCTAAGGAGTTGGAAAGGTTAAGGTACTTTGGCCTCATTCTCTGGGAAAATAGGATTCTAGCATTGTTGCTCCAGAGTTTGTTTACTAGGCAATGAAACTGCAAAAACTGAACAAAGACAAACACTCTGTTAGCGGTGAGGCTGCAAAATGGAAGGTGTTTAATCTCTAAAAAGACCAACTGTGTCATCTCTTTTCCCTGCAACCATAAGATCGTTCCCTTTGGTATAATCCTTTTTCTCTCTCTGTCCAGTCCAGACTTAAGTGATACCAGATGTTGGCTGGCCAGCAATATTTTGTTCATTTTTCGGCTGGAAAATCAGCTTTCTCTTTTTCTCTCGCTTCTTTCTAAAACAAAAGATGAAACAAAATTTAACAAATTATTGTTGACTACAGCAAAGCATGAATTGATGTTAATTATCTTCTGACTACAGCAAAGCATGAAATGATGTTAATTATCTTCTGCATCAATTAGTAAGCAAATATTTACTAACTGGCCACTGAACAGGACACTACACCAGTTGTGGTTTGATCCCAGCCTAGTGAAGGATTTCCAGGATTAGTAACTTTTTATAAAGTAATATCATGATATACATGTATGTGTGTATCTTTAGTTATTTTATGGAAACTTTATTTTGTATAAATCAAACTAACATAACAAATTTTGTCCCAAATGTTTCCATATAAAGCAGTTTTACTGTGTGGTGAGATGCAGATCCAACATTCCTTTTTCATCAGTCCATAAGAGGATACTTTAGCTGGGCACCAGAGTCCTGGAACAAAGTGGAGAGTCTCTACAAACAGTAAATTGGTTCCAAAATCTATCAAGGTGTCAGTCATCAATATGACTTTGAGTTCAATTATTCAGTAAACTCCCGTGTTCTGCCTTAAGGAAGGACACAGTATACATACACGTGCATGAAGCACGCAACCTGATAGTCTAATTTGGCAGGAAACAATCTAAGGTAGTGTTTAAGAACATAGGTTTTAGAGGAAATTAGAACTGCCCAGGGAGGTCAAAGAAGTATATGAAGGGGCTTCAGATTCAAATCTGTAGAGGTTAGGAATAGGAGGAGGTAAACAGTAATAGTGGAAATAGAGTAATAGCTGTATTAGCCTGCTAGGGCTGCCCTAACTATGCACCACAGGCCTGGTGACTCAAACAACAGAAATTTATATCCTCACAGTTCTGGAGGCTGGAAGTCTGAGATCAAGGTATTAGCAGGTTTGGTTCTCCTGAGGCCTCCCTCCAGAGCTTTCGGATGGCTGCTGTTACACTGTGTCTTTACGTGGTCCTTTCTCTGTGCAAGCACATCCATGATGTCTCTCTTTGTGTCTCCATTTCCT
The DNA here is from genome assembly GCF_905146905.1 of Nyctereutes procyonoides. Lineage (NCBI taxonomy): Eukaryota > Metazoa > Chordata > Mammalia > Carnivora > Canidae > Nyctereutes > Nyctereutes procyonoides. The sequence continues at coordinate 772,903 of NW_026575029.1, forward strand.
CTTCCTATCAGGACACCAGCCAGATTGTATCAGGACCCTCCTAAACTATTTTTGTTTTTTTTCTCCCTAACAGTGTCATTTTCACTTAATCAGCTTTTAAGAGCTCTATTTCCTAATAAATATCATCACACTCTGATACCCTAGAAATTAGGGCTTCTGCATGTAACTTGGAGGAGAAGTGGTCATAATTCAGCCCATAACAATGGCCATGAATTTAGCAGGAAATTAGGCATCATGATGGATGCCAGCATGGATAGGTAATAACTATGAAGGGACAGAGCCCTCTTCTGACCATCCCATGTCTTATAAGCCTCAACAACCAGATGCAGCCTCGAAGAATACAAGTAGGGGGAGATTTTAAGTTGCTCGATTAACTAAGATTGCCCTGAATTAACTAAGATTCATTTCTTCCACTAAAAAACATAGCCGTTAAGTGCAGTTATAGGAAAATTAAAAAGTAGCTTTGCTCTGGACTGTGTCTGTAATTTGGGATTATACCTGCTATAGCTATACTTCCTATACTGCCTGGCTATCTCACAATACGAGGTTACAAATAACTGAAAGAGATTCAGGCTAATTGAAGTAAAGCAATTTATTGAAAAGTTTCAGAGAACTCATAGAATTAATGGAAGGCTGCCCAGAGTGGATATAAGAATGGCACGAACTCAGCAGCTCCAAAAAGATAAGAAGCAGGAGGCAGGGAGCAAAACAGTGGTCTTGTAGCTGAAAAGGCCTCGATGCGACACTGAGAACACTACTCTGGTGACAGCCACCACCAGGGTGAATGACCAGGCCATTCTAGCAGTCCTTGCATCACTTCCTTGGGAACCAAAAGCATGTGTTTATTGCCTGGGGGGTCCCGGAATAAGGAGAGAAAGGTCTGTGCTCTAGGCTTTATAGGCTATATAGTCTCTTGGAATTTTCTTCAATTCAAGACTATATACAAGGCCAAGACTATATAGAGGCCAAGATCATTGCTCGCTAGGCAAAAAGGATGCTATTTGAGAGAGAACAGGAGCTAAAAAACCCAAATATGACATCACCCACTGTACTGGCACATAAAAAGCATCCAGTGTAGCAGCAGTTACAGTGTCTCTATTAATTATTCTTGCACATTATCAGTTCCAAGAATTCCCTAGGGAGGTAGTGAAAGAGAAAGTCAATGTAGCCTAGAATAGTTGGATTGAGTTGAACAGAGGGTGTTGGCAGTGGGCAGATTGTGAATGTATAGGATGTGACTAATTAGAGCAGGAGATGCAGCAAGTTCCAGGGCGGAGTTGCATGAGCTCAGGCGGGTAGACGGAAGGCAGCGTGATTGATCGTCAGTGTGCAGATGGTCTCTGAGCTGGCTGAGGCAGACCAGCTTGCATACTTCCAGTGGGAGTCCCATAGAGAAACTCTTATGTTTCCACAAGAAGGAGTTTGATTTATTGGTTAAAAGGAAGCCATTGTAGGTTCTTGAGCAACAATTTCCCAGTGGCCCAACGTCTCCTTTGTTTGAAGTTTAAGGACAGAACAGCTGAAGTTGTTCAGGGGCCCAGGAACCTCAGTTGTCATCAATTTTCCTTTTAGCTACTGTTAAGTGGTTCCCTTCTACCTACTATTTCATTTTCTTTGGAAATTTTGTTAGTGATCTTTTTTCTTCATGTGTTTCTTCCACTTTAAACACAAAAGCTATCGTATCTACTATTTATTTCTGGTTTTAAAACGATTTGAAAAAAAGTTTATGTCCCACGATGGCATGGAACATAAACTTTTTTGAGTTTTGTTTTGTTTTTGTTTTTGTTTTTTTTTCCGATGCAAACTAGTTTTTATTCAGAGCTGGGAAATATTTTTATTACCAAACAGAAACAATAAAAGCGTGAACAAGGTAGCTGGGACAATTTTTGTACTCACCAGTTTTCACAAAAGATCAATTTGTGAAATCCTCCTTGGATGTAAGTGGATTTCAGTGCAAACTTCTGATTTTAGCTTTGTAACAAGCATTTGTTTTCCTGCATGCCATCCTTTATGGAATATTTTTCAGAGCACATTGTTTTCTCTAAAATCTTTAATACATTTGGATGATTTTTTTTTCTATGTGAAGGTCAGTACAGATCCATAAACTTTTTTTTTTCTAAAGGACAGAGTTTAGATTTAAAACATCAAAATAAAAATAATAATAACTCTTCAATTACTGCTACAACTCTTGCCTCTGCCTCCCACTTCTCTGCCTTTGGTCCTACATATGTCCTTGCTGAGATACTGAGCAAGCACTGAAAGGCACAGTGCTCTACTGGAGCAGACTGCCATGGAGAGTGTTGGACGGAATTATCCTTCTAATGCAGAAAGCATCTCCGTATCCATCTTGCTTTGCTATGTAATCTATGTAATGCTGCTGCTCCTTCCAGCAGGAGGTAGGATCTATTTCTCCAATTTCTTGATATTAGGCTGGCCTTTTGAATGATTTTGATCAAGTAGAATGTGGTGGAAGAGTCATATGGAGGTGACTGATTTGCCACAGACAACAGAGAGCACAGATTGCCAGATGAGTGAAACTGTTCTGACTTTCCAGTCCCTTCAAGCCATCAGATAGATGACTGGCCCTACAGTGGGAACCCCAGTTAGACCAGCTTAAGAACTGCCCAGGTTGCCAATGAACGTAATTAAGGGAAACAATAAATCATTATGATTTTATGTCATTATTTTGGAGGGATTTTGTAATAGGAATAATAAATAAGGGATGACATGTTTATTTTTCAGAAAGAGTTTTCTATTGGTGTAATTCTCAGTTCAGGTTGTTTATGTGTATGATGCTAAATCTGAGTCATTTCAATTATCTACTATGAATCATAGTTAAGAGCTTGTTATATAGCCGGCAAAGGATTTGACTATATGAAAATTCCAAATTCTTTTTTTTTTAAAATATTTTATGTATTTATTCATGAGAGACACAGAGAGAAAGAGGCAGAGACACAGGCAGAGGGAGTAGCAGGCTCCATGCAGGGAGCCCGACGCGGGACTCAATCTCAGGTCTCCAGGATCACACCCTGGGCTGAAGGTGGCGCTAAACCGCTGAGGCACCTGAACTGCCCGAAAACTCCAAATTCTTAAAACAAAATTAATACTGTGTTGAGCAGAAAATTCTGATCCTTGCATAGTAAACTGAGTGAAAAGCCAAAAGAATCCAAGATGCATAAGGGATCACTTTGAATGGTATTATAGTATTACAGGGTCCTGATGCCCCTTTTCAGGGCCCAAGAGTTTATCCTAGCAGATAGGACCCTTCCCATACTGAAGAGTTGCTGGAGACAATAATAGACCCTAATTCCTTACATCCTACTTTTTAAGACTCCACAGGTGCTAATGTCCTTCTAGAGATAATATCACATCACCTGGACATCATTGCATTGTGATCTCAGATTTCCTGGAGGTGAACTCTAAATGGACACAAAAAAACTCAGTAGTAGAACATCTATGAACACTCGTGTGTTTTTACATAAATCAGTACTTAACTAATCTAATCCCCAAATTTTGTATTATGTCACTATATTCCTCCTATGTCTTAAACAAGCTACTCACAAATCTTGGAGCAGCCACTTACATCCTTGGAACATTTTTAAAGTTGATATAATTATTTACATTATTTTTGATACTTGCAAACCAAGGCTTTATTTATTGTAGCAGGAGCTAAAGTTCCTTCACAGTAATACTTTAGCACATTATTTTCATATAATAATGGGGCTAAAATATCATTTTAAAAGAGATATGGCTTAAAAGATTCAGCTCTACTGATTTTACAGCTCTCTTGTGCAAAACATAATTACTAGATATCTTTCCCCTCGTGAGGAAGTGATATTTAAGATACTGAATTAAGCATTTTTCCACAAAATTAATACTTCTGCTTATTTTCACAATTAATACTTTCTGCTTATTTCTCGATTCATATAGTCTCCCTTTTCTAGTCCTATCAATAAAGCCATTCCGACTCTCCTCTCAGCCCCCACCACAACAAAAACAAATAAATGAAGTAGTCAAAATGAGGGATGGATAAAGGGAGTTTATAAAATCTTTTTATCTTCAGTGTATTAGCAAAACTCTTCAATAGCATGCCCCAAAAAGTGCAAATGTAGTTTATATAACCATTATGAAAAATAAAATTTCCTAATCACACTTTTACCTTCATAGCATAAGAGGGATACCTGTAATCATGTTACAAGAGGTTGAAACTATATTTTCTATCATTTGAGTGGAATTGTCAGCCAAAATGTTTGATTGGTACCTGTGAGGACAGGTGGACCCTGTGGATCCCTAGGCATTTCCTCTGCATACTAGTTTGGGTCAGAATGAGCTCAAGTGCATATAACAATGATGAAACCTTCCCCTTTCTGCCTCAGACCCCACAGTGGTCTGTCAATACGATGTTTTCTGCCATCGTGCCCTCCCCAGTGCCCTACCTGGTCATTGAATCATTTTCTGCCCTGGAGTTTGAAATTGTCCCTGATTTAGCTGACATGCATGGAGGTGATGAATGTCCATCAGTCTAGAACAGGTGTTCCAGTCACAATGGCTGCCAGTCTGGTCACAGTTGTCTTCCAGTGGCCCTTGTTATTTCCACCATGAAATTAGGGACAAAAGTTACAGTGATGGCAAGTTTTAATTCTTTGTATCAACAAAGAGATAAAGGATAGCCAACCAGACAAATTCAATAGCTATCTGCCTTTTAAAAACTGTTAAAACCCCATTAGAGGGACACCTGGGTGGCTCAGTCAGTGAAGTGTCTGCCTTCAGCTCAGATAATGATCTCGGGGTCCTGAGATTGAGCCCTGGGTCAGGCTCTCTGCTCAGCAGGGAGTCTGCTTCTCTCTCCCTCTGCCTCTCCCCCTGTTTGTGCTCTCTCTCTCTCTCTCTCACTCTCACTCTGTCAATAATAAATAAATAAATATAATATAAATAAATCTTTTTTTTAAGAAAATCACATTTGATACTTTCCAATATTTCTGATATGTTATTCAGCTACTTTTGTCCTTGTGTATCCTTGATTCGGTATTAACTTTTAGGCTGATGATGAAGGCTATAAAACTTGTTGTTTATACTCTGGGGTCCCTGGGTGGAGCAGTCAGTTAAGCATCTGACTCTTGGTTTCAACTCAGGTCTGGATCTCAGGATCCTGATCTCAGGGTCATGGGATTGAGCCCTTTGTTAGGCTCCCTACTCAGCATAGAGTTTGCTTGAGATTCTCTTTCCCTCTTTCTCTTCTCTCTAGCTCCTGTTAGCTCATTCTCTCTCTCTCTCTCTTAAATAAATAAATCCTCTTTTAAAATTCTTATTTATATTTAGACACCTAATTGGACACAGAGTTGTTAGAATCTTTTACAATTTTGTGTTCAGAAATGGGCCTAATAACCATCAACAAAGCTGTTTTTTCTCTCTCTTTAATCTTTTTGTGAACAAGAATGTCATGCCAACTCTATTTGTTTTTTGGAGCAAAATATAAAAATAACATCTTTGGCATGGATTCCCTGGTAATCATTTATAATTATCATATATAATATCTGATACAGTTACTTTTTAACATGCCTGCACATTTTAATGTGCTAAGTAGTCAATGATCTACTTGAGTGGAAAAGCTTTTTTAATATGGTATTATGCCACCAATAATAAAACAAACATCAGTAATAATAGCAATACACAAATAGCTTCTGTTCATTGAGTTCTTATCGTTCCAGGCACAATGCCAACATTTCCCATACATATCTAATTTAACCCTTAAAACCATTCCACAAGGCAACTATTATCCATTTTTAATAGATGACAAATCAGAGGTTTTGTCATATAAATGACTTGCTGAAGGTTATGTTCTACTAAATGAAAGGTTCTGTTGGTCCATATATATTCTGCTGTTTTTATTTTTTATTTTTTTAAAGATTTTATTTATTTATTAGAGACACACACAGAGAGAGAAAGAGAGAAATAGGGAGGGAGAGAGAGAGAGAGAGAGAGAGAGGCAGAGACACAGGCAGAGGGAGAAGCAGGCTCCATGCAGGGAGCCAGACATGGAACTCGATCCCGGGTCTCCAGGATCAGGCCCCGGGCTGAAGGCAGGTGCTAAACCACTGAGCAATCCAGGGATCCCTCTGCTCCTTTTATTAAGTAGTAGTAACAGTAGAGGCCCCAGTGTGCTGTTTACTGTCCTTCCTCTTCATCAGACTGTCTGCATCTTGAAGTCCTCTTGCTTGTACAAAAATACAAAAATACAACCCTAGCACCCATAAAGCTTTTATGCATCACTAAAACAATATTAAGGAATGTATGCGGAGGATTGGTAGGGTCTCTGGCTTGAGCCCCACTCCTAGAACATCACATCTGTAAGTCAGGAACTCCCTACATGTGGAAAACTATTAAGTGGGGGAAATATTATGAAGAGGTCTCGCTGTTGTACTTTGTAATAATTTACAGCATTTGCTCAAATGCATATCTTACATGGGAGAGTAATTACACAGGTAATAAACCGTATATCTGAGAATACAGAATACAAAACACCCAGCTTTCTCATGCACACCTGACTTCTCCTGATTTATTAATAACTTTCTCACATTTAAGTGATTTTTCTTCTTATTCATTGCTTTGTCTCTCCCTGTGGCAGGACCTTAGCCAGTTACTATACTGCAATTCTTTCATGATGCTTCTTAATCCCACATTTGCTATCATATAAAAAGTTTTGCTTTATAGCTGACAGTATGGCTAAGCAATAGGGAAGAACGATGAAAGCAGAGACATGCAAAAACAACATTGAGAAGTGATTATCAATAATAAAAGTGTAGAGAAACTGGAACCAATTCATTCTCTTCTTGTGCAGCTGGTTATAAGCACATGGTATTTTCTGAAGCAGAAAACAACATTTCTACAAAGCTGTTTGCAACACCATATCAAACATCATACTAATCTGAACATAAGAGTTCCTCAAAAGGTGATAAATTATAACACAACATTTAAAAAAATGTTTTACTGTTATTAACAATACAAATGACAAAGGGACCAGAGCCCCTGGCATTTTCAGTTAATAAGCTAACTTGTTTATCTTTGTAGTTTAATCACAAAATATTGTTTTCAGCAGTGAATGTGAATAAGTTCTCATCCTCATTTGACGTTAAATCTATTTTTAATTGTGTTAGTTCTTAGAAGCTTCTTCACTGGGAGAAAATAAGAAGTGATTGAGGCTCTAAGTAATAGAGGCCATGCTAGCATGTGACAATGAATAAGTCATAGATGCTGATTTATTTTCAGTGCTAAATAGTTCGGTTTGTTACAATTATTCCTATTTGGTTACTGAAGCAGGCGACAAAGCGAGGTATGATTTTAATAGCGAATATTATGGCAAAAGTGAGAGTATCTGTTTTTATAAGTGACATAAAAAATAGACATGATTTTTAAAGATGGGAGTAGTATGATTTCCTACGACTCATTAAATCTCTGTGAGTGGAAAAACTAGTACTTCTTGCTCACAAACGTCTAATGCTTATAATTTGTTGACTTTCTTTAACTTAGGTATATTACCTCTAATTTTCAAAAAAAAAAAAGAAAGAAAAGAAAAGAAAAGAATCCTTGGAAGTAGATACTAGCATTCCCTTTTTGCAAAGGGAGGAAAGAGAGGATCAAAACTAGAGTTTCAACTCAAGTCTATCTGGCGCTAATGTTCAGGCTTCCTCCAATATTCCATTCTACTTCCTGACTGATAGTAAATCGGAGTAACCAAATCTGTTTATTTCATTTTTATCTAATATATGACTGTGGTTCTTCATATATTCTAAAACAAGTAGCCACTATCTATTAATAATCACAATCTGGAGAGAGAGCTAAACCAATAACAACAAAAAAGGCTTCTCTCATGGCAAATGCCCACATGGATAGGTCAACCAAACATGAAACTAATTTCTCAAAACTCTACAGATATTTCAGAATATCATATAATTTGTATACAGTTGAGCACTTCTGTCTCAGAGCTTATGATACTCAGTACTTATTTCTGGTCACAAGGAAAAGACTGGTCATCAGAAAATCTGTATTAGATTATTTAAATCTTTTTGGCACTGAGGTGTAATATGTGACTGAAACTCTCCACCAAAACAAAGCATAAGTATGACAGCCCAATATATGACAAAGGCATTTCTTTCCACCATTCATTAAAGAAAATTCAGTCAGGAAAAACTAAAGATAGTCAAGAGAAGTAACATTTCATATGTGACCATATGTCACTGTGCAGTTATATACAATAATCTCTGTGTAATTCAAAAATGTATTTTATATATAATAAATGTTACAGTAACATAATTTCAAAATAGAATACAGTCTCCTAAAGATTTCTCTCTGTTTTTGATACATAAAAATATTACAGTAAACAGCAGGGGAAATATTGCCAAAAATTTACTTTCTTAATGCTCAAATTTTCATGATATTGGACCTAGCCCTACAAAAGTGAGAGGACATCTGTTATGTAAAATGGTAACCCCTTTCTTCTTCAAGAAGGAATAGACCTTGCAAGTAGATTCTGGCATCATAATTAATTTGGGAAAGTTTTCAGTTAAATGATCTTTAAGATTCTTTCCAAGTCCAAAATTCTACATTTTCCTGACTCTAATGGTAAAAGCTGATTTGTTCACCAAGAAATTCAGAGAAATATTTATTCAAGGTGTACTGTTCACTCAAGTAAGGATAATGGAATGGAATTGAGGAATGAGCAAGTGGTTAATCTGGAGATCTGTATTTCGTCCTGTGTCAGCCACTAATGTTTGTTTGGATAATTTGGGCTCTTTGATTCTCACTGCATCTTGATAATCTGTGAAATGGAAGTTGGAAAACTGACACTGGGGAAGTAAAAAGAAAAGAATTAGTTGGCAAAGTTTTCTGTGTAACTGGACAGCAACATCTACTGTTAACAGATTCTGTAGCCAAATGAGAGCATTCTGCAGCTGAAATGAAGCACAGGCTGTCCAGCTCAGCGGTGGGAGGCATGTACGTACTCCTGAGACCCTGTCCCCACTCTGACACTGACCGTTCCAAGCAAGGCCATTCCCCTCTTTGGGAGTCAGGAGCCTCACATGTAGAAGAAAGCTGTGAGCTACATGACTACAAAGGTCACTCCTTTTTCTCTCCAATTCTTGAAAACACTGGCACTCCCTGGGAAAAGAGTTGGGGTTCAAATTTTAAAGGGAGGGAAGTAAGGATGATACCAAAAATAGCCTGGACTAAAATTATACCAGAATGATTGAAAGCCTCCAGAGAATAGGTATTTTCTCCTTTTCATCCTTTCTAAATCCTTTCTCTTGTTAAAAAGCTTTCCTATAAAGTTAACGGTGCTGTCTACTTCAGAGAGAAAAAGTCATAGCCTTTTTGTTGGAAATTTTATCAGATAAGTTTTTGTAACCTTTGTAAGTTGAGAATGTGCATGTTTGAATGTATGGTTTAGTACTTAATTTGTTTAGTAAAATTGGTTTAGAAAAAAATAGTTTTATTGAAAAAAAAATTTAAAGTGGTTTAGAAGAGTGGGTTTTAGACTTAGAAAATCAAACTCAAATGCCCTGAACAGTGAAGGGGGTTTATTAGCTCACAAATGAACAAGTCTATGGATAGATGGACTTCAGTCAGTGTGTGGACAGAACTCTGTTTCCATGTCACCTGATGTCTATGCAGCGCTACCTCTTGCCTGTCATCTGTATCCTCAAGAGGGTATCCTTGTGGTCTATGATGGCTATCAGCTTCTCTTGTGCAATCAGTTTGAGAAAAAATGACCTCTGTCCTCAATTGTTGAATAAACATCCAAGTTTGGTCTGATTAGTCAACTTTGAACCAATTTGTACCTACTTCTGGTTTTAGACAGAGTTAGATGATGAATGATAAGATCATCTTCCCTTCAAAATTAGTGGGAAGGCAAGTGCCCTTGCCCTGGGCACTATTCTGGGGATAAAATGAATCCCATCCAAACTTCCTGGTGGCTACACAAAATGAGGGGAAGGGTAAGTAGTAGGGTAGAACAGAGGTTGGTAATGCCATTTTACTGAATACATGAGTAATTTCTCCATGGGAAACTTGATGAAACATGGACTCCATGCTTTCAAAAATTATAGAGTAGAAAAAAAATGTAAAGACAAAATCTAATCGTCATATTTTGCAGACAGGGAAACTGAGGCTCAAAAAATTTAATAGTTTGCCCAAGAGATGATAGCAGAACCAGATCTATACTCCACATCACTGATATTAATCCAATAAACTTTCAACTCTATACTATTCATTTGTTTATTTGGTCAATATGTCATGAGTCTTGCTGTCAACAAGCAGCTGGTTTCACAGCTCACTTCAAAGGTGACTTCTTCCTTGAAAACTTTCTTCATAGAGGAAAAAGTTCTTCCTTTCACTTTCCTAGTCAAAGATTTTTTTCTTCAAATTATGTACTCTTGAGAGCATTTTTAACCTCTATCGCCTTCTACTTTTACAATATATTTTTTTTAAGTCTCTCCCACTGAGTATGAGTTCCTTGAGCAAAACAGCCATGTTCTCTTCCATTCTGTATCTTTCAGAGTCCTGCCCACAACTTCTGGGATGTTCCACATATTAGCATTTGAATACAAGCATGAATAAGTGAATAAATGACTTAGCCATGTTTTGGCTCTGGAAATGATGACTTGAGAATTTCTTAGGGGTAGACAATCTGCACCCTTTATGTTTCACTAGAATCGTGTTTATTTTGTCCCTTAGTAGTAGCTAGGGTTGAAACAGGCTGGCTTTTGGTGGCCTAAGACTTGGACTCAGGCAAAACATTGGCATGAATCAAGTTTGCCTTCACTTCTATGCATCTATTTCCAGATCATTTTTCTCCTGAAGATGCTTGTGCAGGCACAGAGAGCAGCACCACAGGTAATCTTCCCCAGCCCTATCAAGATGTAAATTGTTCTATTACATTCCGGCAGACTCTTCTAGGAACCATTTGAGAAAAATTTATTCTAACTTTATGTTCCTAACACTCTCAGTGGTATTTGATTTTTACAGGCACCCTTGAGGTAGACATTTTAAGAAATCTAAATTAAATTTTGAGTGTGAAATAGCATGATAAGGTAATTGTGTGACCTTTAAGCACAAGATGGTCTCCTTTCTCCTTTCTTTACTTAATTGCCTTTTTGACTTGACCATCTGTAAGGCCAGCCTGGCCTTTGCCATGCCATGGTTGATTTCACAAGATCCCTTGAAATTATATCATAATAGGGAAAGAAACAAGTATTGAGAGAACATGACAAACTTCTCTACAATTGGACCCACTGGGACTCCCATTTTCCTTGACGAGGACAAAATTGATGATATATTTGATATGGAGGAAGCTGAAATAACTCCAACATAAGTGTCACTGCCTCAAAGTCATAACAGAAGTAGTGCAAATGCTGTTATGTGAGAAAGAATCTATGTTTATTAAGAGGCCACACATTGAAAATTTTAGGGGGCTAAATCTGCCCTGAGGGAGATATATTGAGACATATTGAGATGGGTCCCTTCTTTCTGTCAATATTATATTACGATTGATTTGAATAGGATAGTAAATCTTGAATTGCAGATGAGATAGCTAACACTTAGCACTTTATCTTTGCTGTCACAGTACCACATATCAAAAAGAGTACCCTTCAGATGAAATGAAAATGGTCTCTAAAAGCAATTTTACTATACCATTAGAATCTCTATGTATGAAATAAGAGTAAATTATTTCATGCATAGTTTGTCTACCCTATAGGAAAAAAAATGACTGATTTTTCACATTCTAACCTTTCTTTAAATTATGCTTTTACTTTCCTTTATCTTACATAAATTTTGCCAGGGAAAAAAATGGATTGACTTCTTAATATATGTTTAAACAGCATAGGATTGGATATAACAATAGGACCAGGAAATAAAAATGAGGTGTTAAATGTAGTGTTTATAGTGGCAACCACGATAAAAAAAATGTGCATTCTAGTTGCCTTTTATAATCCTATGTTTTCAGTTCTTTGGACATTCATAACCCTTTTGACTTTAGAATTCAACTTTTCCACACTTCATCTAAGTGATAAGGTGTTTCTTTTGGAAAGCTCTGAGAAAAAAATAATCCTTTCAGTTATTTTTGAATTATGAAGGAATGGGTCCACGGATAACTAAAATGACTGAGCACAACCATTTCAAATCTGGTATGTGGCTAAGCCGCCAAGGAAATAGCTGCATTTAAAGGAAAGATACAAAGAAGTACACAAAATGAAATAGCTTCTTCTAACTGCCTAGTTGGCATTTACTGTAGTTTGAGTCAAGGTTAAAGGAGACATTTGTCATTGCTTGTGTTGGATGTCACTTACTTCTGAACAAATATATAAGAACATGTGATTCTCATGGTTTGGATTTGAGTTTTGAAAAACTGTGGAATTGTTCACACATAAAGTATAAGATCCAAATTTGTGTTCAGATGACAAAGGAGTGATTCTAAACGGGAGGGAATTTCATTTTACTACATTCAGGAACCCCCATTCATTTTACCTCTTTTTCCTCCCTACACTTTGGGTATGGGAAGGCTCCTTTCCTTATCAACTTTCTGATGGAAAATTATTCCTGATGGAAAAAAAAAAAAAAACAACAAGCTAACACACCATTTCTACGCTTCCTGATCAAGCTTCATGTGGAGCCAAGCCTAACCGACACGTAGTGATGTATTAGCCTCATTTATCTTTTGCTGTCAGAGATGTTTTTCAAACAAAAGTAAAATTTTAAAAAACCAAACTGTATCTATTTAAGCGTTGGAAGATTTTCTATTTGAATGATTTTTCTAATCCTAAAATGTCTTACAGACATACTCCTTGCCCTTCTGACCTGTGTCCCCACTGCTCTATTCATTCCCCCTCCTCAACTCCAGCCGTGTTTGTGCACTGTACTGAGACCTGCTGGGTGATTTGCTGTCCTGAAACTCACACCGTATGATCCCACCTTAGGGCTTTCTCATTCTTGTTTCTTCTTTCTGAAATTCTCTTCCCCCAGACATCCATCTGGCTAACTTGCTTGCATCCTTTAGATCTTTACTCAAATTTCACCTCCACAGTGATGTCTAATCTGACCCCCTGCCCTATTTAAAGTTACAACTCGTGCAGTCTCCACACTTCCACGTCCTGTTACTCTGCTCTATTTCTTTTTTTTTCTGCTCTATTTCTTAAACCAAAGTATTTCTTAGCCTTAGAACCTATTATAAACTTTACTTACTTTTTTTGATTTATTCATTTATTTTAGAGAGAGGGAGGGAGGAAGGGTGGGTCAGAAGAAGAGGGAGACAGACTCCCTACTGAGTGGGAAGCCAGATGCCCAGATGCCAATGTGGGGGTTCAATCCCAGGACCCTAAGATCATAACCTGAGCCTGAATCAAGAGTCAAGTGCTTAGCCTAACCGACTGAGCCCCCCAGGCACCCATACTTTAATTATTTATTATGCTTATTTGTTTCTTTTTCCTCTTACTAGAAGATAAATTCCAGTAGGTAAGGTTTCTGGTCTGTTTTATTTACTGATGTATTCCCTGTCTGATAAAATAGTAGAACAGTATGTAGCACATAGTAAGCACCCAGCAATATATTCTGAATTAAATGAATACATTTTTCAAATTGAGTTTAACATGTGAGAGTTAATAATAGCTCTCCAATAATTATGAATACTTCATATTTTTTTGTCAAAAGTATCTGCTCAGATTCCTTCTGTGCTAATTTAAAGATTCTTTATTTGAATCAGTCAGATTTGCAGATATTTGCTGTTCAGATAGAAAACATATTACTGTTAATAGAAAATGAAGTTGTTTGGTCCAAAACTAGACTTTAATCCTATATGTTAACTCTAAACTTTAGATAAAGTACAATAGAAGAAGGCTTGATTCATTATTGATTGATTCATTATTGTGTCTTTATGATTTTTCCTAATTATTGAGGTAAAATAGTAAAACATTTTAGGAATAAATAAAATGTATAATTCTCCAAGGTTACCACCTTCTGACCTCCTCACTGAAATAACTCCCTTATAATATATTAGCAGTTATAGATTCCTTCACATTTATTCTGATAATGTCATAAATATATTTTAACTTGGCTTTAAATCTCTAGGCAAACAGAAATTTCATTTGTGAAATCCAAATATTTATTTATATTATCCTTATTGAACTCATTAAAAAATAGAGCTATAGAGAGAGTTGTGCCATTTCTGACAAATATGTGGGAGGAGGGATTTTTAATAATCTTAAAAAAAAAAAGCAAAAAACCTGCAGTGTTAACCCAGAGCAAATGTCTGAACCTAATACTATGTTTAATCAACACAAACAGAAGATAAAAATAAAAGATATGTACCCTACTTTAAGTTTTTCCACAATGTGAATTATTGAATTACAATATAAACTAGGGTTATATTGCAAGGTGTTGGTCTTAAGGAGTTCAAGACTTAGAAAAAGTAAATGGAGGGGTGCCTGGGTGGCTGTTGTTAGGGATCTGTATCTTGATTTTGGCTTAGGTCATGATCTCAGGTCCTTAAGATCAAGCCCTGGGTCTACCAGGCTACCGACTGAGTAGAGAATCTGCTTAAGATTCTCTCCCTCTACCCTTCTCCCATTCTCTCTCTCTCTCTCTCAAATTAATAAATGAATCTTTAAAAAAGTAAATGGCAAAAGCAACAACTAATAGATTAAAAATATTTTTGCCTTTTTCTTATTTGAATTTAGTGCATAACAACATTTGTTGTAATAGAGCTAAAAATATTTTGTAATGCCTAGGACTAAGCTTTGTGAGATGATGTAAAGATTAAGTAACAATAATTCATACACATAGGGGCCAAAACACAATTAGATATTACTTCTAATTATGGAAACTGACCATAAAATTATCTTATAAATAGAGTACTCTGTTTTGAGATTGGATATGAGAGCCAATCAACAAGAATACACTGAAACGTGGCACAAAATGAAGGGATCACAACTGGCTGGAACTAGAAAGTAGTAATATAGAAAGCACAATGAAGTTTTCAATCCATGAAAGTGACAACTCTCGTAGAAATGAAAGGTCTCCACCATCTCGCCATCAAGACCTCATTCCTATATTTCTGCATCCTAATGGACAATCCCCAAAATAATAAGAGAAAATGGATGAAGATGTTGGAGAATCTCCATAGTGATAAAGCTTCATGAGGAAGTCTAGTAGAGGTGCTACTGGAGTTTCTAATTAAACACCGCCTTCAATTTTGAACTGAAAATATATGAGTTGTTTTAACAGCTACTGCTTATCTTTAGAGCTCCATATTATAGGGAAAAAATTCTCATATTTGGAAATAACTACATCAAAGTTAAAGCATCTCCTCTTCAAGGGCTTTATGATGATTTCCCTCACATGACCTTTTATATTTTCTTCTAGATTTAGTATTGGCCAGAATAGTGATATAACTAATATGTTTCTCTCTTTCTTTTTCTAGTGAATTAATTACAAGAGAGGCAAGGCTATTGTCAGTAATATTGGATTAAATGTGGATTAAATGTGATATATCATTTCTCACTGATGTACTCATCAGTCTATGGCCATGAAGACAGTATAGCTCCTTGAGGTCGTTAAAGCCAAGGTTCCTTCCATCTTGTTGTTTGGCTATTCCCTAAGATACTGTGCTCATCTGAAATGTTGAGGCTTGATTACTACTCTGTGGTCATTCTAGCCAGGAGGAAGAGTGGTGGTGGTTGCAGGTCGGGGATGGTATCAATGTTCAAGGGAAATGACTTGGAAATAGATTAGGCTTTTAATTAAATCAGTTCCCCTTACATCTAATTAATCTAACTCTAGTCATATTAGCTACCTATTTGAAGAGAGACTTGGAAATTTAGACTATATCTATGGGACCATGTACAGAGGACAAAGAAAATAATTCAATTTGAAGGAACAACACCTATATAGTATTGACTGGGCTTCTCACATCTATGGTTTTCTGTGTTAGTAGTGGAATGTAATCAACTTATATCAGAGTTAGTTACAAATTAATCTTGAGTTTTAGCAGGAGAGATATAGGGAAATCCAGGAAGTGTTTACTTGATTCACATTGCAATGATTCCACCTACAGTGATTCCTTTTAGTATGAAAGAAACCAAGTTCTTGTCCTATTTCATATTTCTTTTTAATTATTTATTCCATTCCTGTTTTTAAATGATTTTTATAGATGTACCCAGCTTCTCTTTGTTTCAATAACTGAATATTTACTTATAGACTTAAAATGTCACAGAACATTTCCTTAATGAAAGCCATCATATCACTCTGAGGCTGCAGTCCTGTCTTTCTTGATCTTTGCCAATTATAGACTGACCAAGATTTCCCTTAGATCTTAGACTCAGTGTATCAGCATTGATTTGTATCTTACCTATC
The DNA here is from genome assembly GCF_905146905.1 of Nyctereutes procyonoides. NCBI lineage: Eukaryota > Metazoa > Chordata > Mammalia > Carnivora > Canidae > Nyctereutes > Nyctereutes procyonoides. Next base: position 789,304 of record NW_026575029.1, read on the forward strand.
CTTTTTTCCCTGTTGGCTGATTCATCAGTTTGAGCCATTTAACCCTCTATTCTGCAATTTTTATTACTAAAATTAATACGCTCTTGCTTTCCTCCACCTAAGAAATCTCAGGCCTTTACTTGATCAATTTGATATGTTTGGAATTCAGTTCTGGTTTCCTCTGGTCAATATTTTCCAGATGCCACTTGAGTTCTAATTATATAACCTTTCTGAACCTCTATTTTATAAAATATTCCATTAGAATAATAATTTCGGGCTAAGAATAAGTTCATGTAACTTATATATGAGGAGGGAAATCACTTTTACCACACCCATGATAAAAGAAACACACATCCCACCTTAGTAAAATGTAAACAAACACAAATGAGTCAAAAGTAATCTCTGAAAGAATGCTTTATCAAGTGTATTTAAATCAATGACCATGTGCTCTATAAATCAAGATTATTCTCAGCATGCCAACTATAGTTATTTGTATATTTATCACATTGAATTATTGGAGGATTGGTGTATCAAGCTTTTTTATGTGCCATATATATTTACCAATTTTCTTACAAGTGAAATCAGTAAGTATTCAGTGCGGATGGTGCTTGGTGTGCAGTTTAGTGTTCCTTTTACCTAGACAAGGTACAAAATCCTTTTCACATGTTTGCAAAGTCTAGTATTACACCTTCTTGTGTTCCCAGTTAGGAGTCCTTCCAAGTGTGTTAGTTGTTCTTTCTATTGTAGGTCTGAGATTGTAATGCTTATCTTCAGTATTCCACACCAAACTGTAACACGGCATCTAAAAGGCATTTACTGAATATTGCATGGTCACAACAAGACATAGTGGAAAGTTTTGAGAAATAATAGTCTTCCAGTTTGCTTCTGGCTTCTCGGTGCATGGGTTAGCCAGGCTGAAATGTCAAGTAATTTTCCATCGACCCCTTCCTGAAGTGTAGATTCCTAAGCATAAGAGTCTACTTTTGCTTTACTTTACCATTCTTTTGGAGGACTCTTGAACTCTGGCTGAGTTTCTTAAATGGTATAAAATTTCCAAGTGCCAGAGGCAAGCCTGGCCCTGTCAAGTAGTATCAGCTCTTCTTAATATAGTTACTGTGAATATGCATAATATTTTTCAAGTCTCATGGGAAGGATTTCTACAGATGATAGTATTATACTGATACAAAGAACATTAAAATATTACACAGAAAAGTCCTGGTGGGTTTATTTTAAAACTCAATTCACATTTCTCAATATTAATGTTCTGGCAATTCAAGGTTTTGTTTTTTTTTTCCTCCCACTTGAGATTGAACAATGGACCTGAACAGGAAAGATGGAATTATTTTGGTGGTGCTTGAGCAGCTTTTAAGGGTTCAGGTTCACTTGGATTTGAATTATTGCTCAACAATCACACTATTCTCTATTTAACTGGCTGCCTATTGTACACCGTGTGCCCCAAACTACTGTGAACACAATAAATGGTATGGAAATAGGATTGTCCCATGAGCGTACCCAGATTCCCTCACCTAGGCAAATATTCAGACAGACATATATTTATTTTGTGCTCTAGAGTGAGTATAAGGCTTCGATGGTTATCCAAGCAAATTTTGCCAGTTTGAGAAAATATAATTTCTATTGGAAAATATGGTTTCTGCCCATGAGGAAATAAATTCTAAACTTTATTTTACCCTGAGATCATGAAGTATTTACTGAATGCCCTAGTATTGATTGAAAATGGTCTGAATTTATATGGTATTTGAGTCTGTGCTCCAATGTCCTGTCTGATGTGCATACAGGTAATCTCTTTTTCCTCCAGGCAATGGTCTCCTCTATTCTGTTAAGAGAGTGTTTTAGGCATTTCATCATGGTCATGGTCTGTGACTTCAAGGCAGGGATTATCTGAGAGGAAACCAGCAGTTAACTTGCTTCTTCTATTCTTCTTCAGATAAAAAAAAAAATAAATAAAGCACACTTGCTGCAATAGACCAATAGCCAGGACCAAAAACAGTCCATTCTTTACAAAGGATATCTTTATGAGCTCACAAATTGGGCAGTGACTGCTTTTCAGAGTGATAATTATTCTAATAAAGTAAATTCAAGGTTCTTATCTTGCCCTCACAATTCATTTATTAACAACATTCCAGGAATCTCTCTGACACTGTAGAAGATCAATTATTTTCAGGTAGTGCCATCTTTCAGACAAAGGAAAAGTCTTCTACAAGGTGTTTCAGATGTTTTATTTACTTGTCTCTGCTGAAACAATTTTTAAAAATTGTCAACCCTACAGTTTCAGTGGGGTTCAGTCTTTATGGCATGGATTACTTTGAAAAAGTTAAAAAAAATCTTGACTGAAAACCTGCTCTTTTAATGATCTGGACAGGACTTTAAAGTATGAAAGTTCACATGAATTCTATGTCTTCTCTTCCATTCTTCTTTATAGGCTTCTCCTTTTTTTGTCTTCTCAATATCCAGTCTCTTGGAAATTGGCAAAATCCCATAGTAGGTTGAGGGGTGATAGAAGTGAAAGTTTTGGGTGACAATTAAAGCCACTGGAGGAATCCATTAACTAAAAATACAGAAAAAAAGAAGTATATAATAAATAATTAATTGATTTATGAATAATGAGATCCCATTGTAGTTTGCTTTCTCTGAATATTTGTACTTTGTAATCTGTTGCTTGTCCTGTAATTTTATTTGACAATAATCATAAAACTGGCACATTAGGTGGTATCTCTTTCCCCCTAATTCTCTGTAACTTTTACTATGGATATTTGAGTCATCCATTTCTTTTCTTCTTTTTTTTTTATTAGAGAAATACATTTATTATTTTTCAGTGTAAAAACCATGATACTGGCTTTTTCAAAGGTCATTCATTTCTTATTTTTTTAAGATTTTTTTATTTGACAGAGATAAAGAGAGCTGGAGGGAGGAGAGAGAACCTCAAGCAGACTCCCCACTGAATGGAGCCCAAAGTGGGGCTTGATCCCATGACCACAAGATCATGACCTAAATCTAAACCAAGAGTCAGCTGCTGAACCAAGTAAGTCACTCAGGAGCCCCAAGAGTCATTCATTTCTAATGTGAAACTTCAATCAGATATTATGGCATATGGTTAAAATCAATAATTTGGGGGAAACTATATTATTTACTTATTAATTAATCAATTGATTTATTCCAAGCATATGATATATTTGTAGACTCTGACAACAAAATATATACTTATAATTTAATTAAGCTTCATATCAAACTTCATGTTCTAGGGCACCTTCACAATTAAATTAAGACATATAACCAAAGTAAATTGCTTCCTTCCTTCCTCCATCCCTCTCTCTCTTCCTCTACCTATTCCCTCTCTTTCCCCTTCCTTCCTTGTCTTTTCTATCTCCACCTATTTTTTTTTAAATGTATGTATGTATGTATGTATTTTTGAGCATGAGAGAGCAGGAGAGCAGAAGGGAAAAGGCAGAGAGAAAGAGGGAGAATCCTGAGTAGACTTCATGCCCAGCAAATGTGGGGCTCTGTCTCACAATCCTGAGATCATGACCTGAGCCAAAATCAAGAGTCAGACACTTAACCAACTGAGCCATCCAGATGCCCACCAACAGTTTGTCTTAACTCAGTTTTCTTATAATTCCCCAAATCATAATTTGTTGTTGATGTTATTGATTTTGTTCAATTTACTATTATTTACTTTGAATTAAACTACTTAATGCAAGTCATATTCAGGCATTATAGTAATATCTTAAAGGATCATACTATCTTATTTTGTTGTTTAATTATTCTAAGATAAAAGCTGAAATGCCAAAAAAAAACATTTATATATTCACAATGCTTTTAGTACATATTTAAGAGGAACACAGTGTTTGTAATTGATGAAGATAACATTATAAGTCTTAAATTGTATTACCAATATACTTAAACTCTATGTATATTCACTAGTAATTTTATTAAACAGGATTAATTTCAAGCTCATTCACTATTTTTTATTTAATAGAACATGTTTAGAATTTATGTCACAGAGAGTAGTGGATTTAAGGTAAAGATGATTATTGAGAAAAAGTGGAAGAAGAACAAATCCTCAACAACTTGAAAAACCACTAGACTGTTTATATGCCAATTTCAATTTCAGATAGAACCCAATTAAATAGCACCATTTGCACACCACCAGGATCTCATAAGAGGTAATATTAAACCGCCTAAAGTTTTCCTTATATTTCTCATTATATAATCCATAAAATTTATGGATAGAAAGTGACATTCATATTGTTTACCTTAAAATGACTATATTTGACTGAACTTTCCATTCACTGTCAACACTGATGCTTTAGAAAAAAATATTTTCAAGAGAGATTAGAAATTTTTATTTTATATTTTTGTATTTTTTATTTTTAAAATATTTATTTATTTTATATTTAGAGAGAGCATGTGTGTAAAGGGAGGGAAGGTCAGAGAGAGAGAGAGAATTCCAGGCAGACTTCCAGGAGACTGTGGAGCCCTAATGTTAGCTTGGTCTCATGACCCTGAAATCATGACTTGAGCCAAAATCAAGAGTTGGACACAACCAACTGAGCCACCCAGGCCCCCTGTGTAGAAATTTTTAAAAGGGAGAAGGAGGAAAATGTTCCATAATTTCTCTGAAAGAAATATGTAGATGTAAAGATCTGATAGGAAATATGGTATTAGAAGAATAAGAATTATTGGAAACCATCAGAAGCTAGTAGAAGGGGAAATTCTGCTTTCCAGATGAAGCACTCCTTCCAATGCTGATATATAAATTAGCTGACTTTTCATGACAGTAGATATCAGACATTGTTGGTTTGCTATTCAACATTTTTTTCTTCCTTCCATGCTAACCAGAATCTCATTTTTTTCAGTTATCTACCTTCAGAGAGTGGTACCATGTTCACAGCTCATGGACACATTCCTCTTGGTAAAGTCAATCATTGTAATTCCATTATTTTTTGTCAGTGTCTCTGATAGGGGTGGACATAAAACTCACTAACTTCATTTCTGGTCAATGAAACATAAAGACAAACTTAAGGAAGACAGAAGTGAGGGCTTTTCCAAAAGATTTTCTCAGTCATAACAAGAAGATATTAAGAAATATGGTCCCCTTATACATCTGCTATGTCTAGATGTGATTCTTGGAGTTCCTTTAACCATTTTGCTATTATATTGAAAATGAGACAAATAGAAGGAAGAATAGAACCATGGAAATTCAGAGAAGTGAACATTTTGGCAATACAATGCTAAGAGCTACTCTGTCTCTGGACCTATTGTTTTGTGAGCTAATACATTATAACTAAACACTATTTAAGTTAATTTTGAGTTCATTTTTCCATTTCCTTCAGCCAAATATTTTCTATCTGATAAAGCTTACTTCTTTTAATTAAATTACCAGACTTGTTCTGTTTAGTAAGTATCAGTTTTATGTAAACATTATTAGTTTTCATTACTTTAAATCACCTAGAAAGCCAGGAATGCATTCCTAAATTAGTTTGGCATGGCTCTAATCTTTCCTCCCATTAATCCATCCCCTTTACTTCACCAGTATGATTTTAATAAATGCAATTGTAGCACTCCTATTTAAAAGCTGTCCAATTGCATTCCACCATGTAAATGGTAGCAGAGAATTTTGTAGTACATCTTTTAAAACATGATCTTTTGAGGCATTTGAAGCATTATTGAGCCAACATGTCAGATTACATAATCTAGCAAATACTGAAGAGTGTTCATTTCCCCAAGCTCCAGATACATAGACAACTTGGTCTATGGAAATGTTTAGAATAACAAGCAATCTATCAATCTAAATATTTAGTTATTAATAACATTAGATACTACTGAAACCAGTCTCTGTGTCTGATATTCAAATATGTCTTACATTTTAACTGAATTTCTTGTAGAAGAATGTGTTGCTTTAGTTCCTTACAACTTTTAAAATTGGCATCTCGACAACATTCCAGAATAAATTGAATAAGAACAAAGTATCATGTCTTTTCCAAGGGGTCTTGATGCTATAACTGTATGATTATAGCATTTTTAGCAGCGTTCATAAGAATAGCTACTACCAATTTATTGCTTATTTTAAGCTATTGCTTATTTTAAGCTAGGCACCTATCACATGTAGACACACACACAGACATACACACACACCTGAAATAACATAGGCTGATATATTAAAAATTCACTAGGAAGTGCAAATAGAGTCTTAGACTGTGTTTAAGGTGGACTATTAAACTATTTTGGACTATCATTTGAGGTTTACTCTTTTGGACTATCATTTGAGGTTGTGCCGTCAGAACAATACCAGGTTAATGCAAAATTTTATGCCTCTCTAAAATTTTATTATATTTTTATGAAACAATTTGTCTAATGTAGAATTTGCATTATTCTAAAGTATTTGACCCAGAGAGTTTTGGAAGTGGTTATTATTTTGAGCAATATGAAGGTCCTTTATCTGTATTATATATATATACAAAATATCAGTTCGATTAAATCTGAGTGAGTAGTATAATGTTCTTCCATTTTGAAATTTATTCCATGTGGTATTGTTCTTTCCTTGGGTCTGAGGAAAATCCACTCTGTGTAGCAACAAGGAATGATCACTGACACTAACTTTATTGTAACCCTTGGAGGTTGTTGGAGAAAAGGTTTAAATAGAATGAGAGGGAAGCCAAGGTCATTTCCCAGAGAAAATGGTTACTTGGTTATATGGTTAGCCCTTTACTGCAACAAATTAAGTCGGAATGGTCCTATGCAGGTTGTAATAGTTATTACCAGGTGTTCCAACTCATGAGATTCAAACTTGCTGAAACACATACCCACCTTACAATTAATTTTTATCAATATGTTTCCTTTCTGTTTTGTATCACTGTATACAAAGCAGTCAAAAACAAATCTGAGAGGAGTGGTTTGTCTGAATTCAGCAAGGGTAAGGGGTAAAACAGAACTCTGCAATCAAGGTCTGAACAGATGAGTTCAAGGTCATAAGTCACAGGTGGTAAGAAAGACAAAGAGACAAGGATCAACAGTTTTATTCTGAGATCAGTGATAACTCTGGGTGGTCTTTGATTCAGTGGAATTTGAAGATTTGGGAGGAGTTTATTTACTTGTTACAAACTATCTCACCCTACACAAAAGGACTGTCTGGGCTGAAAAAGATTCTGACCAATAAATATAATAAGTCTGTCCCTTAGAACACAAATATCTTAGAGTGCTACTAGATAGAAGAAGGAAGAGGAGAGAATTTCTTTGAATAACTTTGGGAATTCTAGATCAAGTAAAGTAAACAAGATTCCTGCGGGACTTCTCAGATCTCTCTCTCTCTGTTTTTTTTAAGATTCTATTTATTTATTCATGAGAGTCACACAGAGAGACAGAGAGAGAGAGAGGCAGAGACACAGTCAGAGGGAGAAGCAGGCTCCATGCAGGGAGTCTGAGGGGGGACTCGATCCTGGGTCTCTAGGATCAGGCCCTGGGCTGAAGGCGGCGCTAAACCACTGAGCCACCCGGGCTGCCCCAGATCTCTTAATAGACTTCTAAAACATATTAGAAGATGTGAAAAATTTCTAAATGAAATATCTGGAGGAATGAGTGATGTGTAGAAAACTCTTTGGGAAGTCCTCAAACTCTTCAAGGAAGGACATTTTCTGCATTGGCACATAGGTTTCTAGATTCTTTTCCTAAGAGTTAGTTGTCCAAATTCCTGGTGTATGATTGTGGTTTAACCAGTTCTTTTGTGAAGAAAAACTAGAAATTTGACTCCCCCCTCTTCATTTTACCTCAGCCTAGTAAAAGGGAGCCAGTCTCATAATGTGAACCCATACCCCAATTTTTCCCTTAATGGGTTATCTCTCTGGTCTCCTAAAATACAAAAACCACCACAATAGCAATAACATTTATTGAGATGTCGTGTGTCAACCACTTCATAAGGACTGTCTTTGTTAATAAACAATAAAACTCACAATAAACCTAACAAGTGGGCATCATTATTATTCCATCTCATAGTTTAAAAAGAAGAATCTTATAAAAACTATGTCATTTGCTCAGCATTTCTCAGCAATGAGTTGTTAAACTATGAACCACATAGATTTTTTTTCTTCATGACTCATCTATTTAATTGCTTTTACTTCATTTCTTAATATTTTCTGTCTACTACAATTATTTCTGTCCACAACAGTCTACTTTTCCCAATAACATAAGCTTAATAAACGTTTTGGAGTTCTCAGATCCAAATTTAAACTCCATTCAGTCATTAAGCGTTGTCTTCCTTAATTGTATTTCTTACATTTAGTTCATTATTTTTATTCCTATGACCAATACCATGGGCTTCTTTCACTAATTTAATAGTAAAAATATATTTCTAATTTCCCAGTTCCAGTTTCTTCTAATCTAGCACAATTTGCATACAACTGCCAGATTAATCTTCTGCAAGCCTCACTGTCACTGACTGTATCACCAGGCTCAAGTATCTCTATGTGTCCTTTCATCTTAAAGATAAATTCCATAACCTGTAAGTAGTATTATAGAATTTTAACACGTATTTTTCCTTATTCTTATAAACTGAGCCTTCATTCCAACACAGAGACCTACTAATCATGCCTCAATTTGTCCTACAAAGTCCTGATGTGAGTTTTCACATGTAATTCCTTGCTTGTGCAATGGACTATCCCTTTCTCTTCGCTATCCAAACTCTCCTTGTGCATTATGAAAGCATAAGAATTCTTTGACAGATCACCACGTTAAAAAAATGTCAAAGATTATTTGGTAAACACAACTATGAGAAGTCATTCAAATTACTAACACAGTTTTGCTTTATCCTTCACTGCAGTTTAGCTAACATTTTTTAAGGAGATTGGTCCTGCAGTACAAGGGTCTCTTGTCCACTTAATAAACAATTTTCTGTCAGGTAATATATTTCTTGTGTGTTTTGGATTCAGAAGTTTGTGACAAGCCATTTAGTTGATTATGGAGGAGAAAGAGAGTCATATAGCTTCCTTAGAAACTTCTATCCACTTATTATTTATTTGCTGCACAAAAATTCTAAGGATAAACTTACTTCTGCTTTCCCCATAAAATTAGGAATTATTGGTTAAAATTTTTGAGAAAACTATTCAGACTATTGAGACTGTTTTAGATATCCTCTACACTAGATATTCTCTACCTTAGAGACAGCTTTCATATTTGGCTCTCAGATAATTTGGGAGCTGGATCAAAACTGGGTTCAATAATTTAAAATATCATTATTTTAATAGCATTTCTAAATATAGCCCATGTCCTAAATTTTTGTAAGAGTATTAGAATTGATCTTACATACTTTTAAGCAAAGTAATGTAATGTTTTCTCCTTTGTAAGGACAGCATTGTTTTAGACTCCTCTCAGACTTGGTTTGTGTCTATGAGCACAGGGAATGTGGGGGAATTGAAAGCATTATGATATCTAATTTGATTAATTACCTTACTATGGCCTTAGTTTACCATCTCCCTCTGTGAGTGAAAAAGCCAAAATATGAGTCCTCTGAAAAAGTCCCAAGTATCGAATTGCATGCAGATTGTTTTTTAAGGAAACATTTAAAATCTCATGAATCTTATCACCTAACCAGGTTAAGAGTGTGTCAATAGGAGAAGATGATAATATTCACTAGAAATCAGTTTGCATCTTCAAATCAATCTTATATTTTATTTCCTCTTAAATCAAATGGCAAGAAGCCTCATTTTATTTTCTCCTGTATGAACAAATGTGTACTGAAAATTTCCATTCGCCGTGAGTTCACAATTCAGCCTAACATGCAGCTTAAAATGTTCTACAGTTTGATTCTTAAATTTATAAGTGTCAGGTCCATGAATTGGACCTGAAGGGAAATGTTGAGCAGGGGTTTCAAAGTCTGAATGTAAAACACAGGACAATTTGTATATGGACATAGTTATCTGCTTCTATTACACTGCATATACTCAAGAGAATTTAGTCTAAAATGAAAGAAAATACTCCAATCTTTTTTTAACCATTAACTTGTAGACCTTTGATCTAGCATGATTTATTACTATCCCCACATGCAGTTAAATATCAATCTACTTTAAGCTGAGAAATATTCCCAGGTCTGTAATAATTTCTGTTTTCAAATTGAAGCATAGCAACTGGTACACTATCATCATTGTGAGAATGGACCATAGGTTCTAGGTGGTGAGACTTCATTTAGCAATCAATGCCCTTCTTTCCCTTGTTTCTTCTCTGAGATGGAATCATATCAAACCTACAATACCCATTTCTTGATAAAGTTTTATAAGAAGATAAAATCATATTGATAGAATACACTTGTAATAATTACTTTATATAGCTCCAATTTCAAATAAAATGGATGATCCACCCACTGTTTAGCTGAAATGAGAAGCCACATCCCCATATTCTCTTACTGCATAGATTCTAATGATTTAGTGGCTAAAGCCTGCTCCAGCTGAAGTTCAGTCATGTTAAGTGTTTTGCAATATAGTGCTGGAAATTTGAAACTGGTATATATTTAAGTCTGAAAGAAAACCACCTCTGATTTAAACACAAAAACAGACCAACGAAAAAAAAATTATCCATGTCTACCAAGTAAAACAGAAGATTGTGGGACTCCAAGTTAACAAAACTATTTTTGCTTCATTTTAAGCCTTTATATTAAATATCAAATTAATTTATGTATGGACCTGCCAGATTACCAAGATCATATTTCTGGTTACTCTAATAACCCCAGTCCTTTTAAAGATGAGGTTATGTAATTAAACTTTAGAAACTGTGTGTCTGAATTGTGCCCGAAAAAACCTTGAAACAAATATTATCATGAACATGCATGTTCACAAGCATATGGATATCTTATAATAGATTACATATATTCAGAATTCATTTTCTTACTCCACAAAAAGAGCATGCTGTATAATTTGCCTAATTGTACATCATCCCTATTACAACTTCCTTCTGGGCAAATACCAGAATATTTCCCAGCCTCCCTTGGTTAAGAGAGGGGAGCATGGACATGAATTCTAATAAATATAATGCGAATATATTTACAGTGAATATATTTACATTTACAATGTAATTACTATTTACAGCATCCCAACTCTCTATGTTATTTTGACTCCTAAAGCTCTGAGTGTACTTCTGTTTTAGTATATCTTCTCAGAAATCTCTGTAAGGGCAGGGACCAAAAAACATAGGCATGTTTGAATATTTTTTATTCCCAGTTTATATATGCTGAGAAGAGAAAAAAACTATATGTATCTGCTTTTATAAATTAACAATGAATTGTATATATAGTAGCTATACGTTCTGTCTTGCTCTCAGAACTTACCAAGTTTATGCATTTTGCTGTGACATCTTTGTGAATCCGGCTCCTTTTCATTCTCAAAAATGTCCCAGTTTGTAATAATCAAGCTTTTGATCTGTCTCTTCTATAATAAAGCCCTCCTCAGGGTATGCACACAGGTGAGAATTGTTTCTCTTTATAAGCATATTCTTACTAAGTAGTGAAGAAGAATTGATAGACTAAGATTACCACTTTGCAGCATCTAATGCAATAATGGATTCAGGCAGTGGCCATTAATGGCTGCCATCATCATGAAGAGCCACCTAGAGAGGGCCTCCAGATGGCTCCTGCCACTTACGAACCTACTTTGTGGAAGTATCAAACCAGAATTTGATTAAGCCTCTAGATTTAGAAATAACAATTCACAGGGAATATGGGGAACGAAGGCCATGATGAATGACATCACAGGAAATAATTCTGCTGTTAAAATCCAGTGGGAAGAAAATTTCACAAGACAAGAAAACAAATCAGAAAAATAAATCACAAGGAGAAAGGAGTAGAGAAACCTAATGATCAAAAGAGATTTATAAACCATATCAATGAGTTGCAACACATGGATTTTATTTAGATCCAATTCAATCAAAGAAACCTTAATAAGAGATACAAAAAAAATGCTAGGCTATTTAGTTATATTAAAGAATTACTCTTATTTTTAGTTACATGCCAAGATATTTACAGATGAAATAATATAATATTGAAAAGATGTTTCATAATCATCCAAAGGAAAGAGAAAAGGAAAGACAATGTTGATGAAATAAGATTGGCTACGTGGTAATTGCTGAAGCTGGGTGATGTTCTATTTTGTTTATGTTTTATTTTTTTCCAAAAAATATATACATATATATTTTTAAAGAGGTGTATCTGTGTGTGTCTGTGTCTCTATGTGTGTTTCTTTACTAGGTCTCCACTGCCTTTTAGGTGAATCTTATTATCAATTGTTTCCTTCTGTTGTCACATGTATGTGGGACGAGAAAGACCATTCCATTGGGCCTTCCTCTCTACTGCTTTTGATTTTTAGACACCTGCCTGATATTTTAGTCGTTTTACTGAAGACTCTAGAGTGGAGAACACATGCTTCTCATTCCTTTGAAATTAAATAGGTATAAATTATAGATGAGCAAATATCTGATATGGAACAGAATAAGAAATTCAACTCAGAGTGCAAAAACATAGCTTTAGATACACAATTTTAGTTGAAGAAATGAACAAAATGCAGTCGACTCAAAATAGGAGCCAGAATATATGTGATATCTAAATTTTATAAATATCATCAAGTAGCTCAAGACCAAAAGTCAACATTTATGAACTAATATTTGAGAAGTCTTTGGACAACTTTTGAGTCTCATTCTGTTTATTTGTAAAATAAGAAATGAGAAGTCCTATGTGATAAACTTGTATGAGCATTAATGTGTTGTATGGAAAAGTACCTGGCACATTGTAGGATGAATTGTTTTGAACTTCATGGGTTACTGAGCACAAGGATAATATATCACTAATACAAGGGATCCCTGGGTGGCGCAGCGGTTTGGCGCCTGCCTTTGGCCCAGGGCGCGATCCTGGAGACCCGGGATTGAATCCCACGTCGGGCTCCCGGTGCATGGAGCCTGCTTCTCCCTCTGCCTGTGTCTCTGCCTCTCTCTCTCTCTCTCTGTATGACTATCGTAAATAAATAAAAATTTAAAAAAAAAACCACTAATACAAGTAAAAGGGAAAACATTTATAAATAATCATATAAACTCAGAAATACACACTGTTATTCATCAAATATTTATTAAGTACATACCATGAGATCAGCATTATTCTTAATGCTGAGGATATAGCAGTGAACAAAATAGAAAAATGCCCACCTTCATGAAGCTTACATTCTGGTAGTAATAACTGGTAGCATATATAATACATGGTTAAAAATTGTAGTATATATTTCTTAAATTAATTTGCCAATTTATAATACACTTTAAAACTTAAGCTATTCTGTTAATGATTTCACTGAGCAATACCCTTGATTCCACTGACCAATACTCTATACATGCATACACAAACACACACTCTCTGAGAATGAAACTTCACTTGGATCTTTCTCTCATGAGTAGAGACTTATAGTGAAATTCAGGTTAATATAAGAACCATTTCACTCATCAGTATTCTGTGAGAGTAAGAGTGGCGGTCGATTTTTTTTCTAAAAACTTGGAAATACACTTCCAGCATTTACTGAGCCAGTCTGAGAGCAGGTGGTTGCAATCTGCAGCAGTTTTACTTAACTACTTTCCTCCATTTTGCAAGCTTTGCTTTCTCAAGTTCAATGACACTGCACCTGAGGACTCATCAGTATGCGAAGACACGTGCGCCTGCCTACAGTAAACATAAATCCTTCTTAAAAAAAAAAAAAGTAAGAACATCACAAGACAGCACTTTCCTTTGTAGAATTTGTCACTCGTCATTTCAAGGGTTGTATTTTTCTGGGGGTAAAGCTTGTTTTGTTTTTAAATTTGTCATTGATCCAAATGGTGAAGATGCACAGGTGTGAGGATTTAAATGGCAGTGATTGACCTGGCCACCCACAACAAATTCTAAATAGAAAATTAAGGTTGTTGCCAGTGTTTGCCAGTTTGATTGCTCTATCCAACATTAATTCATGATCTCTGGGATGCTTAGCTTGCCACAAGGAGATCCTCCCCATTTTCTCTAAAACCTACTGGGAAATCATATTATACCTGTGACTAAAAATAACATACCCAGAGAGGCAATGTAATTGAAGTTATTTATTTTAATTGTTTGAAAATAGTTTGTTAGATAGGTTCCAGTCAATCCCAGTCAACACAATCCACATGTCATTAACGTTCCGTAGTACCTCAGTGCCTCTTTCTGAACAATGAGAGAACAGTGTTCAATTAGAGTAGCGTTTTCATAATTACTGGATTACAATAATTTTCTAAGATGATTTTGAAGCTCTTATCCAAATCTAAGCAGTCTTAATTTTAGTAGGAAAGCTTGGGATTTGTAATTTCACAATCATTGATGAGGCAAGTTAAACACTAACTTGGACAATATAGGATTAAGAACAAATAAACTGTACATACATGTGAACATACCATATGAGGAATCAGAATTAGCCAAGCCGTGAGAGGCACTGGGTTATGATGGTGATGGCAAATGGCATTTCTGATTTTAAAGTGCTTACAGTCAAGTGCAGTGGGTGGAGTGGGATATAATAGGTATAGCTGTATGATAGAAAATTATGGCTAACATTTGGGAAAGGACTGCTGAAGAAATTAAGTGATATTTTATGATGCTCTCCCATTCCCAGGGGAAAACATAGAATATGGAAGATGAAGATTTATTTAAGGTAGGATTATACAAAGCTATATATAGAATAGCTGTATCTGAGGGACACCTCGGTGGCTCCATCAGTTAAGCCTCCAACTCTTGATTTCAGCTCAGGTCATGGTCTCAGGGTCATGAGATTGAATATTGAGCCTGAGAGTTCAGTCTGCACTGGGGGTGGAGGCTGCTTAAGATTCTCTATACCTCCCCCTCAGCAACCCCCTTTCTTCATCTCAAATAAATAAATAGCTGTATCTGAGCTCAAAGCTGAGTAACCTTACCAAACATAATTTTACATCTTCAAAACCATTGTCATATTACATTTTCCAAGTTTTTCCAAGTCTTTCTGTGATAATCTCCTTTTTATCTAATCATGTGGATGTTGATGTAGAGTTAAATTTACTTAATATGCGTTTGTTTATTTATTTTAAAGATATATGTCTTTATTTGAGAGAGAGAGTGTGTGGGGAAGGGCAGAGGCAAAGAAGCTCAAGCAGACTCCCCACTGAGCACAGAGTGCAAGAGAGTGAGATGTAGGGCTCCATCTTATGACCCTGAGATCATGAACTGAGCCAAAATCCAGGGGCACTTAACTGACTAAGCCACCCACACACCCTAATTTACTTAACATTTAAATAAATTGTTTTTAAAATCCCACTTTTGTTTTTTAAATATTTTATTTTCACAGATAAAAGCTCTTTCTCAAAAATTAACATTCATAAATCAGTGGTTTATGAACTGTTGAAAAAAATTATTTCCAGTGAATGGCATGCAGATAGTCAAAGAATAACAGGCATTTACAAATCCTTCTTTACTTAATAGCTATATGTGAAAACCCATTAGCTTCTTTATATAAAAAAACAAGTTTAATATTTGCAATTCCATATCCTTCTCATCCCCTATGGTCCTGCATTTCAAAAGAAGTGTTCCTCAATGAACTTATACTTGTGGTTCATCTCTAAAGGAGAAGCTTTTCTGAAATCAATATTCATGGATTTTTTTTACATTATTTATTAGAGTTAGTAAATGCAATCTTAATTATGTACATAGAATTTCCCAGATGCAATTTTCCTTTAGACGCAAAAATATTTCACATAAAAGCAGTCAGTGGTAAGTTATCTTTGAATTCACAATCACAAGGAAAGAAAAATCCATAATTAAAAGACTTTGTACGTAGGGATGAGTGATTTTTTTCCAGTTTTTCTTTAAGTTTTTCTTTAAATTCTAGTTAGTTAACATATAATTTAATATTAGTTTCAAGTGTACAATATAGTAATTCAATATTGTGTAAGTTTAAGGTATATAACTTATTGATTTGATACATATATGTACTGCAAAATAATAACCACCATAGCATTAGCTAACCCTTCCATTCCATCACATAGTCACCATTTATTCTTATCATTTTTTTTTTTTTTTGGTGAGGGTGGTTAAGATCTACTCTGTTAGCAATTTTAAAGTACATAATACAGTATTATTAGTTATAATCACCATGCTTATATTAGATATTCAGAACTCATTCATGTTCCAACTGAAGTTTGTACCCTCTGACCAATATCTCCCCATCTCCCCCATCTCCAACCCTGATAACCACCACCGTACTCTATTTATCTGAGTTAGGCTTCTATAGATCCCACATACAAATGATACTCCAGTGATGGGGATTGTATTGAATGTATAGCTGGCTTTGTGTATTATGGACATTTTAACAATATTAATTCTTCTGATCTATGAACACAGGATAGCTTTGAATTTATTTGTGTCTTCTTCAATATCTTTCATCAAACCTTTGTATTTTTCAGGGTACAGATCTTTCACTTACTTGGTTAAATTTATTCCCAAGTATTTTCGTGTTTTTGATGCTATTGTGAATGGGATTGTTTTCTTTATTTCTTTTCCATTGTTAGTGTATAGAAACACATTCTTTTCAGTATGTTAATTTTTATCCTGAAAACTATCAAATTTATTGATTAGTTCTAGTAGGTTTTTGGTGGAGTCTTTAGGATTTTCAATGGATTTATATGAGTTGCAATCAAAGATAATTTTACTTATTTCTTTCTTATTTAGATGCATTTTATATTAATTTCTTGCCTAATTGTTCTAGTTAGGATATCCAGTACTATGTTTAATAAAAATATTAAGAGTAGGCACCCTTGTCTTGTTACTGAGATTTTCATCATTTAATCATTGAGTATGATGTTGGCTATGGGTTTGTCATATATGGCCTTTATGTGTTGAGGAATGTTCCTTCTATATACAACTTGATATGTTTTTATCATGAAGTGATCTTTTATTTTGTCAAATACTTTTTCTGCATCTACTGAGCTAATATGATTTTTTTTTTTAGATTTTATCTATTTATTTGAGAGAGAGACAGAGAAGGATGAGAGACAGAGCAGGAGCAGGGAGAGAGGCAGAAGCAGGCTCCTCACTGAGCAGGGCGCATGACCTGGGCTGGATCCCAGGACCCCGGGATCACAATCTGAGTCATAAGGCAGATGCTTAACTGACTGAGGTACCCAGGTGCCCCGAATCATATGATTTTTATCTTTTATTCTATTAATGTAGTGTATTTATTTATTGATTTGCATTCATTGAACCATTCTTGCATCCCAAGGATAAATCCCACTTGATAATGATGTGTGACCTTTTTAATCTGCTGTTTAATTCTGTAATATTTTGTTGAGAATTATGCATCTGTAGTCATGAGGGATATTTCAATTTTATTTTTTAAGTTATTCATAGTAATGTTTTAAAGAGTAATTAGCTACTGATGGGATATCTATCCATTTTATATAGATGGTATATTTTAAGAAATTTAACATTCCTACTTATAATATTTTAAGAAACCATTCATATTGAAAGTTTTGAGACTATTAGTTAATTGTTATCAGTAACATCATATAATAGTATATTATATATTATACAATTGACATGTACAAAAACAATATAACTGAACTTGGATTTCAGGTATGATTTAATAAGCTGCGTCAATATTTGATATGAAAATGGATGAATTCACATTCTTCTGCTTGAAGCTCTTCAGATAGACACATGATAGGTTTCATATAGCATTCCAGTTGAATTGGCCCCAAAAATAGGTGATCCCCACTTAACATTTGTCCAATGAGACTTATCCATAGTAGAATGCTCTCTATGACCTGAGAGCCATTACATATCTAGGAAACTTTCCTACAAAAACAACAAAAAGCAAAACATGTTCCTATCAAAATATTTTATTTTCTTTCCAGATTTGGCCTTTTAAATAAGATGAAAACATTTCATCAAAATGTTCTTCAGGATTGACCCATCACATTTTCTTTTTCTTGAAAATTCCAACCAGTCACACATCACAAGGGAAGAATAGGTGAAATAACTCTAATATAAATAAGAAAAACAAACAAACCACATTTTAGAAGATACTCTGTGTCCTTTAAATTTACATTTGTTGGGCAGTCCAATGCTAAATAAACATTTGTTTAGCACTGCCTTCAGGCCAGGGTGTGATCCTGGAGACCCAGGATGGAGTCCCACATCGGACTCCCTGCATGGAGCCTGCTTCTCTCTCTGCCTCTCTCTCATGAATAAATTTTTTAAAATCTTAAAAATAAATAAATAAATAAATAAATAAATAAATAAATAAATAAATAATAAATAATCTACATTTGCAATTTGGTGCTCCCAATTCTTATTCTTTAGTGTTTATATCAAGGAGTTTAAAATTCTAAATGAATAACTAAACTGAATGCTTAAATTCATTTCATAATCAAAATTCTCCTAATTTATAATTTATAAGTTGTTTTTCTTTAATATGTCATGAGGAAGTTTTATTTATTTGCTTATTTATTAATTTTTTACAACCCATAATTTATCAACATCAGCTCTTCATTAAATATTTTTTTAATGTTAAATTATTTTATTAAAAAGTTGTCTTGGAGGTACTTAGGTAACTCAATCCATTAAGAGTCTGCTCTAGATTTCAGCTCAGGTCTTGATCTCAGAATCATGGGATTGAGTCCCTCATCAGGCTCTGAGCTGGGCATGGAGCCTGCTTAAGATTCTCTCTCTTCCTCTTCCTCTGCTCTTTCCCTTAACTCACATGCACACACTCTTTCTCAAAAAAAAAAAAAAAAGAAAGAAAAATAATAATAAAGTTTGTCTAACTGGTACTAGATGCAAAAAGACAGCATTTTTTCACCAGTAAACAGAGGATACATATTCTTTTTCTTTTTCTTTTTCTTTTTTCATATTCTTTTTTCAATGCAAAGGAAAACTATTTTAATGACAAGACTTTTAGGTCTGTTCCATTGTAATTAACATCAGGAAAGCAGAAATCCAATAGGCTGTATAGTCTAGTCACTTCTTCAATGTGTTTTCTTTTCTCCTTATAGTTGTGTTGTGGAGTTTGTTCTATCAGTCTTTAAGTCAATTTCTGGGGTATTTAGGATGATTTGATGGTTATCTAGTTATGTTCTTAGAACTAGATGAGTCTAGGGTCTTCTTACTCTGCTGCCATCCTCCTTTCTTTTTCCATTGAATACTTTTTTTTTTTTAAAGTAAACATGAATGGTATAAAATGTTCTAAAAATGTAAGTGTTCTTATTGTGATTGTATGTAATCTAACTATATTGGTATCTGAAATAAGTTAAATCACAAGTTATTTTTGGCATCCAATATTTGTTTTGATTGAATCTCACATTTTTTAATATCATATATAATTTTATTTTTTAAAAAAATTGAGTATAGTTGATAGATAATGTTACGTTAGTTTCAGGTGAATCATATAGTGACTGGAGAACTCTATACATTATGTTATACTCACCACAAGTGTAGCAATCACCTGTCACCATACAACACTATTACAGTCTCATTAACTATATTCCCTATGCAGTGCCTTTTATTCGTACATAATTATAATTTAGTATAATTTTTAAAATTTATGATTTTTCCTAGTGTATAGGAGAGAAAGGAGATTTTGACAGTTACTTAATCAATCTGGGCTCTAGTTCTGATTCTAGTGCTAACTAGATGTCTAATCTTGAATATATTTCTTAAACTTTCTTGGCATTGAGCTTAGTCAGCTGATAAATGCAGGCTTGGACCAAGTCCATGTTTTGGTATAATTTTTATTCTGCTTTGAAGTGTATGATGAATACTATTCCCCTGTGGGTCACACTGCCAAGTGATTCCTAAGAATGTGCTAGATTTCCAGAGTATTTATTAACTTCATGACTATTTACAAGTTAATTAGTATCTCTGCAACTTTATCTTCTCATTGGTAAATGAGGATAACATTATCAACTATAGTAAGGAAATCATGAAAAGGTCTGGCATAGAAGAAATACATACCAAATGTTCATAATTATAATATTAAGGCCAAATCTTATAAAATAATACGGTGTTATTAAATACTTATATATAGTTATTACTATTATCATTATTATTATTTGAATTAACTCCACTAACATTTCCCCATTCAAAAAGTATATTGGAGTATGGTATTTTTTTATATAATTTTGCATGTCTGAAAATGAGTATATTATCTGATCTTTTTTTTTTAAGATTTTATTTATTTATTTATTCATAAGAGACAGAGACAGAGAGAGAGAGAGAGAGAGAGAGAGAAGCAGGCTCCATGCTGGGAGCCTGATGCGGGACTTGATCCGGGACTCCAGGATCATGCCCTGAGCCAATGGCAGGCGCTAAACCGCTGATCACCCAGGGATCCCCTATTATCTGAACTTCTATGCTGTTCGTGCTACGTAGGTCGAGGAACACTAAAATTGATGATTGGAAAATATCCTTTGTGTTTTATAATTCTGTATTCTGGATCATACCTGTATTAGTCAACTGGGGCTGCCATAACAAAATACTATAGACTGGTGGCTTTAAAAAATTATTTCCTCACAGGTCTGGAGGCCAGAAGTCCAAGATCAAGATGCCAGCAGAGTTGAATTACTCGTAAGTGTTTTCTCCTGGCTCACAGTTGGCTGGCTGCCTTCTTCTTACATGTCTTCACAGGGTCTTTTCTCTGTGGTGCCTCTCCCTCTTCGTATAAACACACCAGTCCCATCAGATTAAGGACCCATCCATCTGATATCATCTAATCTTAATTATCTCTTTAAAGGCTTTATCTCCAAATATAGCCACACTAGGAATTAGGGCTTCAATATATAAATTTAGGAAGAAATAATTTCGTCCATCACAATCAAAGCATTTTCTGGAGGGTATTCACTATAATGGTTTGTCAGATTGTGTAAGATATGCATTGACTAAAGCCTGAGAACAGAAAATATGCATTGCTCATTGTTGTGTATGTGCCTTTAAGTTGCATTCAAGAAGTTTTATGTATATATATATATATATTCATGAGAGACACAGAAAGAGAGAGGCAGAGACTCAGGCAGAGGGAGAGCAGGCTCCATGCAGGGAACCCAATGTGGGACTTGATCCTGGTACTCCAGGATCACGCCCTGAGCTGAAGGCAGACGCGCTTACCCACTGCTGAGCCACCCAGGCGTCCCGCAAGAAGTTGTTTTAAAAAAAACTCAGTACTTATACGGGACACTTCAGTGACCAGAAGCATTTTTTCCCCAAAACTGACCAATTCTTTGATCCTAGCTAAGTGTCCTACAATTCAATTCAATTCTGTCACCAACCAGAGTTAAGTCAGACCCACAGGTTAAGAGTCAGTCCCATAAGACTGCCTCCCACTTCAGCCACAAATCACAAATTATGGATCCCCAGGTTACCTACAATTTCTGTTCAACTTGGCTACAAATCAGAGGTTCCCACTATTTTCTTGGGTTCAATAAGGAATTTACAGACCCAGAAAACAGTTTACTTACTACTGCCAATTTATAACAAAGGGTATTTTAAAGGATATAATTATATAGCCAGATGAAGATACACATGGCACAAGGAATTTAAAGACTGTGTCAGATACTGGGGTCAAAGACCAAATGTTAGAACAAATGATTCTCCTAGCACCTCTATTTATAAGGGTTTTAAAAGCTCTGTGTTAGGAATCTGGGATAGAGACCAATATATTCATTTATTGTTTCACAGAAATTATTTTTAAAAAATATACTTCAACATGATAACTACATTTCCATCAGAATGACAGGACTCATTCTGAAATGCCCTTCCACCATAAAACACGCAAGCTGAGTAAATTACAACCACAAAAATTTAAATGCACTGCTGAGTCCACAAGAAAGTACCAAGGATCCCAAAAGTCCTCTGTACCAAGAACTAGCTTGGGAGTCTGAGGAGGAGGGGGATTTTCCTGTCATGGAGCAGAAGAAGAAGCTTCCTCAGTGATTTATCCCAAGGCTCCTCTGTCATGTGTAGACGTAAAAATACCACATGCAACAGAACCAGTCTCCTTTCAAACTTTCATGTGATATAATATATTGGTGCTATTATGAAAAACATCTTTGAGGTATATGTCGGCATAACCTATATAAATAGGTTAAATAAGTTTTAATAAATGGAACGAATCTTTTCTTTATATTTCATTGGCCCAAACTATTTCATATATTTTGTTTGTTCTACTATTTTTTGTTTTTGTTGTTATCTAAAAGGTCTACTTTTCAGGCTTAGCACATATTATTGGAAACATAACAAAAAAGGAGACCCCAAACTTCCAGGGTTTATGTCAATAATATTTCACAAGGGACATCCTGTTTTCATATCACCTCATTACTTTTTCACCACAGCTCATGTAATCAATGCTTGCAGTAGACGGGCCATGCTTGTTGACTGAAAACAAGATAAACTCCTAAACCCTGACCTGAAAAAAAAAAAAAGAAAAAAGAAAAAGGAAAAGAGAAAAAGAACCAAAAAAAAGTTGTATCAACTAAAGTTAAAATTTTTAGAAGGCCATACTTTGAATAGAATTGGAACAGTGCTGTGAAACTGTAGAATACAAAACACAGACACCATAACCATTAAAGTCAAAGTAAGCCTGGATTTATTTGTATTTTTTAATGGGCATGCAGAAGGAGGCAGGTGATATTACAGTGTTTATATCAAACTGCATGAGCTGAATGGGCTAAAAGAAACAGTTGGGTTATCCATGTGTCAGCATTCTAATCCTATCAGGCTAGTCAGATCTATAATTTCCAATGTATCACTTAGTTTAAAATACAGTAGGGGAGAGCCTGAATGTTTGTTTTTTTTTCTGATGAGCCTATGACTCAGCAAAGACTGAGAAATAGAATACTTCAGAAAATGAGAGAGTGTTGCAAATTACAGTGGTTTTGTTCACAGCTGTATAAATTTATTTTTTTCTGTAAAACAGGTACACATTTAGCCATATTTCCTGGGGCCCAAATTCCTGGAACAGTAATTTTCTACTCTTCTCTGGTTGCTTGAAACCAAGCAGCTTCCAATGTGCCTAACCCCAATGGAATAATTTTGGAATCTTGTTTAACTTTTACCTTTTAATTATACTTTTGAAATGCAGCAAAATTAAGCTCCGTAGCTTAGATATATACCCAGTTTTATCATTGTATGTGTATCATTATATAATATTTAAATAATTATTTCAGAAAATACCTAAGGCCATGGGGTCCAGTCTTATATTTTCAAAAGAGTGGCAGGGTAGATGTTCTGAAATGCCCTTCTAGCAAAAAACATACAGATGCTGGATAATTTACAACCATAACCTTTTAAACGCATTGCTGAGTTTATAAGAAGGTGATGGAGATCCCAAGGGCCTCTGTACCCTGCTTCTCCCGAAAGAGAGTAAGCTGATACCAGGGTGGTAAATAAATACAGAGATTGGGGCTTCCCTGAGTGCAAAGGAGTTTGGCAGGAAAAGGGAGCTTTGATGGGAACAGGACACAAGAATTTAGGCCTGGCAGAGATGAGAATCTAAATCTGCAAATACCAGATAAATAACAGGCACAAAAAGTGCCATAACCTCAGCATAAGCTTTAAACTGAGAACTGTCTTCTTGGAAAAAATAGAACCAATCTAGAAAATAGTTTATTTTTATAGGTTCCACATGAGGGGAAAAAACGATGATGCAAATTTTTCTCTGAGAATCACAAAGCCTTTCTTTAGGAGGATCTGTGGTTTGAATTTACATTCCCTCCCCAATCAGGGAAATCTCATCTATAAAAATCAACTTAAAATACTTAGAAGTGGGTATGCCTGGGTGGCTCAGTGGTTGAGCATCTGCCTTTGGCTCAAGTCATGATCTGGGGTCCTAAGATGAAGTCCTGCATCAGGCTCCTCTCAGGGAGACTGCTTATCCCTCTGCCTATGTTTCTGCCTCTCTCTGTGTGTGTCTCTCATGAATAAATAAATAAATAAAATCTTAAAAAAAAAAACAACAACCCTACAGGTGGGTAACACTTCCTGTCTGGAATAAAGGAATATCCCTTTAATGAATATTATCCTTAATCCAGGCCCTTAGTGTTCATGAGAATTAGATTTGGGTGCATAAAATTTAACAGTAAAAAAATAACAAATATATATGAATAATCAAGGCCTATCATATCAGACTTATAACACCAAGGACTTCATAGAGTGGAAATATCAGACATGACAATATGAAATGCCTTCATATGAAAAAGTTACTGGTATGCATAACTCAATGGAAAGATTGACGCATAAATAAGACACAACCGTTCAACACCTCGACATTTAATAGTGAAGCTTGCAAATTCCAAAGATAAAGAGAAGATCCTTAAAGCAGCAAGAGACAAGAAGTCCCTGACTTTCATGGGGAGGAATATTAGGGTAACAGCAGACCTCTCCACAGAGACCTGGCAGGCCAGAAAGGGCTGGCAGGATATATTCAGGGTCCTAAATGAGAAGAACATGCAACCAAGAATACTCTATCCAGCAAGGCTCTCATTCAAAATGGAAGGAGAGATAAAGAGCTTCCAAGACAGGCAGGAACTGAAAGAATATGTGACCTCCAAACCAGCTCTGCAAGAAATTTTAAGGGGGACTCTTACAATTCCCCTTTAAGAAGAAGTTCAGTGGAACAATCCACAAAAACAAGGACTAAATAGATATCATGATGACACTAAACTCATATCTGTCAATAGTAACTCTGAACGTGAATGGGCTTAATGACCCCATCAAAAGACGCAGGGTTTCAGACTGGATAAAAAAGCAGGACCCATCTATTTGCTGTCTACAAGAGACTCATTTTAGACAGAAGGACACCTACAACCTGAAAATAAAAGGTTGGAGAACCATTTACCATTCAAATGGTTCTCAAAATATACCCTAAAAACTATAGAACACTTCTGAAAGAAATTGAGGAAGACACAAAGAGATGGAAAAATATTCCATGCTCATGGATTGGCAGAATTAATATTGTGAAAATGTCAATGTTACCCAGGGCAATTTACAGGTATAATGCAATCCCTATCAAAATACCATGGACTTTCTTCAGAGACTTAGAACAAATTATTTTAAGATTTGTGTGGAATCAGAAAAGACCCCGAACAGCCAGGGGAATTTTAAAAAAGAAAACCATATCTGGGGGCATCACAATGCCAGATTTCAGGTTGTACTACAAAGCTGTGTTCATCAAGACAGTGTGGTACTGGCACAAAAACAGACACATAGATCAATGGAACAGAACAGAGAACCCAGAAGTGGACCCTGAACTTTATGGTCAACTAATATTCGATAAAGGAGGAAAGACGATCCACTGGAAGAAAGACAGTCTCTTCAATAAATGGTGCTGGGAAAATTGGACATCCACATGCAGAAGAATGAAACTGGACCACTCTCTTGCACCATACACAAAGATAAACTCAAAATAGATGAAAGATCTAAATGTGAGACAAGATTCCATCAAAATCCCAGAGGAGAACTCAGGCAACACCCTTTTTGAACTTGGCCACAGTAACCGGAGAAGGACAAACAGTGTATGTTCTCATTCATTTGGGGAATATGAATAATAGTGAAAGGGAATATAAGGGAAGGGAGAAGAAATGTGTGGGAAATATCAGAAAGGGAGACAGAACATAAAGACTTCTAACTCTGGGAAATGAACTAGGGGTGGTGGAGGGGGAGGAGGGCGGGGGGTGGGGGTGAATGGGTGACGGGCACTGAGGGGTACACTTGACGGGATGAGCACTGGGTGTTATTCGTATGTTGGTAAATTGAACACCAATAAAAATTAATTTATAAAATTAAAAAAAAAAGACACAACTGAAAAGAGAACTAGTGAACTAGAAAAGAGTTTTTGAGAAAATTTTACAGAATAAAGTAGGCAAAGAGATGACATACATGAAGACAGAATAAAAACAAAATTATCTAAAGTGCATCTAACTTAGTTTAGAAGAATCTAAAAGGTTTTCAAATTTTTTGGTATTAGGACTCTTTTACACTCTTAAAAATTATTGAAGAAAACTCCAAAGTGTTTTATTTGTGTGGATTTATATTTACTGATATTTAGCCATTAAAAAGGAGACCTGAGGGAAATTAAAAATATTTTAATTTCTAATAACAATCAACCAATAATGTTAATATAAATATTTTATCAATAAATATATTTTCCAAAACAAAGAAATACATATGACTATTGGCATTATTTATGTTCACTGTTTTATGATTCAATGGGATGACAATTTAAGTTATGCTCATCCCTGTGGTCTCAACGTGAGTGACTAGAGTGGCAGGGTCATCTGCTTTTCATCATACTACAGGCTATCCTTAGCTAGTGCACATAGCCCTTATAACAGGGATCCAAACAGTAGCAAGAATGGGAAGGGCCAACACACCAGTGATTTTCAAATTTCTGCGTTTGTTAATCTCCTTGACCCATCTGTCAAAACTAGTCACGAGGCTAAACCAGATTCAAGGGGGCGGAGCAAAACGCTCCCAACTCTCAATAAAAAGACCTAAAACAATCATAAAGGTATAAACTCAGGGAGGGGGAGAATTTGTGGCCACGTTTATAATCTACTACAATGAATTTAATAACCCAAAATAAAAATATATAAAGTAATAATCGATAGAATTACATACAGGAATAAAGATTTTAAAATAAAATTACGGGATATAAAAATATCTCTTAGTAAATCATATACCTATCCCTGAAAAAATTTTAAAGATATAGATGATTAATAAGCCTACCTGTGTGTGTGTGTGTGTGTGTGTGTGTGTGTGTGTGTGTATACTTTTACCAAAGAATTGATGTATATAACTTAGGTATCTAAAGCACACATAAAACATTTAACCAGACATATTTTTGGAGTTTAATTTATCTATAATGAATGGCATAGACTTTAAGGATGCACATTTTAGCATTTAGTAGAATGTTAACTATAAGGTATTTTTAAGATTCCCTTTTTAGATCAGGGAATTTCCCTTTATTTCTAATTTTCTGCATGATATTTAAAAAATTAAATATCTAATAATTTTATAGAATGATTTGTTTGCACCTTTTGAAAGGATGACAGTTTTTCTTTATTGTTTTAATATGGTGGGTAAATTGATTTTTGAATGTTCAAACAATCTTGCTTAAGATCCTAGAATAAACCTCATTTGGCCATTGTGCTTTTTGCCTATTACTGGGCTATAGTTTTTCATTTATCTTTTAAGGCTTTTGAGTCTATATTCATGATAGGTACTTTTTTGCAGTTTTCTCTTCTAGTATCTTTGTCAATTCCCTTTTTTTTTTTTTTTAGATTGTATTTATTTATTTGACGGAGAGAGAGAGAACATAAGCAGGAGGAGTGGAAGACAGAGGGAGAGAGAGAAGCAGGCTCCTGGTAGAGCAGGAAGCCCAGTGCAGGGAGGGACTTGATCCCAGGGATCAGGATCTGAGCTGAAGGAAGATGCTTAACCAACTGAGCCACCCAGGCTCCCACTTTGTCAGGTTTGGTATCATTCTTATGGTGGTTTTCTTAGAAAAGTTATACATTTTTCCTTTATTTGCTATTTTATAAAATAATTTATGACTGCTATTACATCTTCACAAAATTGAAAGGATTTACCAAGTAAGCCATTCGCACCTGTATTTTATTTGTGGAAAATTTTATTTGTGGAAAAATTTTAAAGTACTAGTTCAATATACACAGATTTTTCCTATATCTTACTATATCAAATTTGGTAACATGTTTTAAAAAGAATTTTTCCATTGCACCTAATTTGTTGAATTTATTGACATAAAGATTTTAGCATTTGTGGGACGCCTGGGTGGTTCAGCGGTTGAGCACCTGCCTTTGGCCCAGGGCGTGATCCTGGAGACCGGGGATCAAGTCCGGCATCAGGCTCCCTGCATGGAGCCTGCTCTTCCTCTGCCTGTGTCTCCGCCTCTCTCTCTCTGTGTCTCTCAGGAATAAATAAATGGAATCTTAAATAATATACATACATACATACATACATACATACATACATACATAAATACAATCATATAAAAATAATAAAGATTTTAGCATTTGTATGGTATATAGTGAGTCCCTTCTTTCATTCCTCATACTGGTAAATTATTTTGTTTCTATTTACTTGATTAATCTTACAATTTTAATAATTCTTTCAAAGCATTAGATTTTATCTTTTTAATTTTCTTCATTATCAATAGTGTTTCTATTTTTTCTTTTTATTGTCATTTTTATTGAATACTTTTTTCTGCCTCCCTGTGTTATTTTGCTCATTTTGTAGCTTTTAAGGTATAAACAGGTAATTTATTTCAGATTTCTTTTCTAATATGCATTTTGAAAACAAGTATAAAATATTTTTGTTTCCCCTCTGTTTTCCTATTTGGGTAATTTAAACATTCATTGTTTTTTAAAAAAAAATCATTGTTTTAATTCCCACATATTTGGGGATTTTCTAGCTATTGCATTATTTTTTATTTCCATTTTAACACTGCTATAGTCAGAGAGTCTGGACATATACTTTTTAATGATTTTGATCCATTAAAGGTTATTAATATTTGAATTATTAGTCAAGCTATAATCAACCTTGAAATGTCCACGTTCACTTGAAAAATGTGTATTTTAAAGTTGTGCTGTAATGTTCTGTAAATGTCAGTTATGTAATTTGGCTGATAGTAGTGTTTAAATCTTCCATATTATTACTTTTTTCATTTTTGTATCCATTATTGAAACAGAGGTATTAAAATCTCTATCTACTTCTTAGTTCTGTCAGCTTTTGCCTCATGTTTTTTTTTTGAAACACTATTATTAGTGCACTTGAAATTGTGGATTCCTGTTTCATTGAACGTCTGTGATCATGAAATTTTTATCTTTATTTTTGGTTACTTGAAGACTACTTTTTGTCTTAAAGAAAGATTACTTTCACCAGTTTTCTTATGCTTAATGATATATTGGTCTGTATTTTTCTTTCCATGTATGTTCCACCTGTCTGTTCCTTTATATTTAAATTGTGTTTCTTTAAACAGCATATTGCTAGTTTGAACTTTTTAAAAAATAATTAATCACACTTATTTATTTTTATTTATTTATTATAACTATTCCTACTTTTTATATGGTGATTTCATTGTGTTTTACTTAATAAAGTAATTTATATGTATTTGTTTAAATCTGCCATCTTGGTATTTGTTTTCTATTCATCACACCTCTATTTTTTTGTTCTGTTCTTACTTTTTTGCTTTATTTTGGATGTGTGAAGTATTTTTAAGTGCTAAATTTTACCTATTCTGTTATTTTTAGCCACAACTGTATGTATGCATTGTTTATGTGTGTCTTTGTGTGTTGAGTATTATCTAAAGATTACAATATATATGGTCAATAATATTTCAACAATATCTCATAGTAATAATAGAAAAAATATTAAAGAAAGTAGGCAAGCTATGAAAGAATACATAGAGTTTTATCACCATTTCTCATCACACACATGCACATAACTCATAACACATCTTTGTACACATTCTATGTACCTCTGTATGTGTATATATATGTATGATAGGATAAACAGTTTTGAAATTTTAAAAAAAGAAATACTTTTATTTTACAAGGGCCTATTCCAATCCTCTATTTTATCTTCAATATTCACTAAATTTCTAAGTTTTTAAACTATGTGTTTAAGAAAGCAAGGCTTATACTTTCTATTTATTTCTCTAAATCTTGTTTATAGTACTTAGCAACTAAGTTAGGTAAAACTTACTGAAAGAGTGTGAATATGTTAAGCACTGACTCTGTGTAAGCTACTAATAAATGATATACCTCATTTGGATAGTACAGAACCTTGGGCAGTTGTGATGATCACAGGTTTTAAGTGATAGGTGCTCTGCGTATCATTTTACTGAGGTTTTCCACTAACACAAACCATCACCATTACACATAAATGTCTGGGCCAAATGCAAATCAACCTTAAAATTAACTTTATAAGCAAAAATCCACGTTTAACAAGAAGATTAAGTTTTATATTAACAAAATGATTCATTATCAGATTCCTTTAGTTATTAATCTTCCTTTCTGTATTTAATTTATGAATAATATACTGAAAGAAAAAGGAAACATAGGACTTCATCTATTATGCCAAATGAAGCATGTTTGTTGTTGAAAGTGTAACATGAAAATACATGTTTAATCTTTTAATTTCACTTTTTAAGATGTTATTGTAATTATGATTTATAAGAGTTGTTACAGTAAGATATTTATTTGAGCCAAATTTGAAATTTTATTATCCTTTAAAAGTTGATGTATTTTAATATTCATGGTTATATTATCATTGCACATTATCTTATACATAGAGAAATCTTCATCTATAACCTGATGCTTTGCTCACTTACCATATTTTGTTTTGTTAAATTATCTCTCAATTTGAAAATCCAGGCAAAACTATAATTTATCAATTAAAATTAGATGTACATTTGCTAATGATAAGAAAATATGGTAATATAAAACTAAAATAATGGTTAAGCCACTGACTCTTGATTTTGGCTTAGGTCATGATCTTGGGGTTCTGAGGGTTGAGCCCCCCACCCTCCCCCACTGCCCACTGGCTCAAGGTTCAGTGCAGAGTTGGCTTGTTTCTCTTCTCCTCTCATAGTCACTCTCTCTCTCTCTCTCTCCCATAAATAAAATCTTTAAAAATAAATAAAATAAAATGAAACTAATAGAATCTATACTCGTGAAATGAAGCTGGTGTCCTTCAATGTTATGCAACATACTTTTAATACATGTGTACCAATGTGTTATTATAAAGGCAGCCTTCTTACCAGCCACATATATTATAAAAGCATTCACAGTTTTGTTTGAAAGGTACCATATCCATAAAAGGTAATTTTTATGATATATATATTTATACACACACACACACACACATATATATATATATATATATATATATCATGGTGTTATATATATATAAAACATGTATATATATATATATATATATAATAAAAAATGACCAGTATATGAAGTAATGTTAAAATGATAAGAATGGGGCATGTGGGTGGCTCAGTGGTTGAGCGTCTGCTTCAGCTCAAGGTGTGATCCTGGGTCCTGGGATGGAATCCCGCATTGGGCTCCCCACAGGGAGACTACTCCCTCTGCCTCTCTCTCTGTGTTTCTCATGAGTAAATAAATAAAATCTTAAAAATAAAGGAATAAAATAAAATAAAATAAAATAATAAATAAAAAGTATGATCAAAGTAGATGAATGCTTCCAATGGCTGCTGTCAGTTTTGAAAAATATTTTCAGCGCTTAACTTAATTAACTAATTTTCACCAAATTAACTAATAAAATATGAAATACAAGGAGGGTTCCTGATCATATTAATACTCCATAAAGACAACTAGACAACTTTTCAGTGAGGAGCCTTATTAACAAAATCAAATATACTATCACCATTCTTTATCATAATTATCATATTTTATAATTTATAAAGAGAACTCAAAGTACTCATGAAACACCTTGTCTAGCTTTGGTTCTGTTGAATGGAGATGGCCTAATTTTCCATCTGTAAAAGATCCATTTCAGTTATATAAACTAATGAAGTTTTTTAATTTAATTTTAATTTTCTTTTTAGCTAAATGAATTTCTGAATCTTCCACTGCTTATATTTGGTTATTAGCATAACAAATCACAAGCATGGTCTCAGACTTTGTTATGTAATATCTGGAAAGAAAATGTGAGAAGGTTTGGAATGGATCTTATCTATTCTGTGTTCTGATATTTGAAATCTTTGGACTTCACATGCTGTCATGTTTCATGAGCCCTGCACTAATGCGAATAATTTGGTGAGAAGTTTCTTAATAATGAAGTCTTTGGTGCTGAGGTATTTTCTCAAAGAAAGCCATTTCTCTGTATGTATGAGTAGCACTCCTGTGCGAGGTATTGTGTTTTCAAGCAGATAGTGAGTCCAGATAGCTGTGCAAGAGAACAGCGTCTTGTTTCAAGAGTTTCATTAACTCTTGTTTCAGCAACTGAAAAAAAAGAAAGAGGTACTTAGGATGGAACAAGTTTCTTTCGGATACAAGCAACACTGCTTTTAACAATGAAGCCAAATTGCAGATTTTTCTAAAGGTAAAGTGACAAGCAGATGCTTCTTACAACAATCAGTGAATATGGCTCACCAAACAAAAGTATTACACTGCTGAGGAGAGAGCATGAAGAATGGCAAGCACTCTGCCTACTAAATGCCCAACTGATAGTCTCCCTTTGCTGGCTCTTTGCAATTTCTATCAGCACCTCATCTGCAAAAATAACAGAGATTAGGAGCAGCGCTCAGCAATCCAAGGCATTCTAGTCAATGCACTAAGTATTCAGATAAAGCATGAGATCATGATCTTTGGATTCTTCTACGGATTACACTGTGAATATAGTCAGCTCAAAGTTGTAAAACAGTCTTGTAAATAAAAAAGTTTCTAATATTTATAATATAGTCTTCATATAACATATTTCTTGATTCCTCATGTGTGAATTTTTCATGCATCTGGATCCTTGATTTCAAACAGACTTGTAGAAGGAGCCGTAGATGCCTGTCTTCCTGACAGGGACACCAGGTCCTTAAGTAAAGGTGGATGGAAAATAAAACCTGTCTCTTGACTTTACACAAAATGTGTAAGCCTAAATATTCAGAAAAGTCCAGTCAGCACTTAGGTTTCCTGAAACTGCTTTGTAAAACCCAGAGGAGTGCCAGAGATGAGGGTGAATTTGAGGGGCCATTGAACACAGAGCATTTTTCCAATTACAGGAACACCTGCACTGTATGGCTTTATGCTGATCTGTTGTGAGCATTTTACAGAGTGTTTAATAGTCCTTCAAATTCCTCATTCTGCAATCCGAAGTGGGCTGGGGGTGTTGTTGGCATGCTAAGACCTATCCAAGGCTTCTCACTGGGGTTAATTTGATACCCTACCCACAATGTAGAATGTTTGGCCTGGTAGAGTCTCAAATGCCACCCATAGACACTCTAATTAACAGCCACAGTGCCTTGGCTTCTGGAAAAAAAAAAAAATATTGTTTTCCTTTACTTAGTGAGAAACGACTGTTGGAAAAAACAATGACTCAGCTCTTCAGCAGTGAAGCTATTTACATGGGCAAGAAAGGCTGCTGCAGGCTTATGAAAATCTTGCTGCAGATACATATTTTTTCTTTTTTCCTTATGAAACTGTGGTTCAGGTAAAATCATACATTCTCAAAGATCTTTTGAACATCTATTGCTTAAAATAAACATGTGCTTTGCTGCCAGAGGATCCGAACAATAATTACCTTAATTATTTCTGTTTACCCTTCGAGAAATATAGCATCTGAAACTGCAATATGAGAGCTTGTTGGGCTTTTAAACACTTCCTTTCTATGTAGTTAGTAAACAGTAAAGGATGAATATAAAGTTTATCTGTATTTATGCAGTGCTTTTGAAAAAAAAAAAACACACACTTTTAAAATGCAGCCCTGGCATTTTTTAAATCCTGCCCACTGTATTTTCTGAATCTCCTTTGGAGTAAAACATAATGAAGTAGCATACTTTGCTCTTCTAAAAGACAAAACTATAATTGGAAACTTTTCCAGCATTACTGGTTGCTCTTACTTAAATTTAAATCTCATGAAGTGAGAATGTCATGGTACTAGTGAGACAATGCCAAACTAATGTGACTGAGGACTTGGTATCATCACAAGGAGGCATAACCCAACTAACTCAGGTCACTTTGTTGGGCAAGGCTAATACCACACTTTATGCCTTAATGTTCTTGATTTTCGACATCAAAGAAAATATTCTAGCACTAAAGTTGACACTCTCTTAATTTTCAGTCTGGTTAATTTTTCCATAACTTGTTATTTTAGAATTTTTTTCAGCAATACTTAAATTCACTGAAAAATAGCTAAATTTAATAATCTCCCTTCAAGGATTGTTTTAAAAATTACATAGCAGAAAAGAGTGAAGATACCGCAGTTCCACCAATAAACCACTAGTGTGAAAGCCACGACATGCAAAGTGCACTAGAATCAGAATTTTGTCCAGGAACTACCATGTACATTTACTCTAAGGGCTATTAAATGTTACTTTTAGAATCATAGCAATAACAAGGCTTGTTGCAACATGGGCTGTTCTATTGGGGTTGCTACGTACCTAAGAATAAAATTCCATCTTGTGTCACAACTCCTTGACTACAATAGAGAAATAAAGATATAAGAGAATGCAGTGAGACTGACTCTTTTCACATTGAATCAGATTTAGTTTATGTACAAAGGTCTTCTGAAGGTAAAATAGGCTCTTGGGTAGCACCATTAACTCTTGCAGGTCATTTGAGTGAATATATTAAGGTAGTAATTTATTTGTTGGCCTTTTAGCTGTGAATGGTAGGAGGAGTTTAAAGTCTTCTCAGGTTATAGTAACAACTTTAGGGCTTAACGGATGCCTTACATACTAATTGCTGTAAAGAGTGTTCAGTTCATTACTAGGGAATGTCAGAGCTATAAAAATTTGAGTGATTTTGGTGATTTGCATGAACTTTCAAGTTTATTCTATAAAATGTTTGAAATCGCCAATGCTTTTTCTCTCTGTCATCTTTTCCCCAACCACATGGAGAGAGGTTGAATAAATTATAGCTGAAACTGACAGGAAGTGGGCTGTTCATAAAATCCAGAGGCA
Organism: Nyctereutes procyonoides; assembly: GCF_905146905.1. Lineage (NCBI taxonomy): Eukaryota > Metazoa > Chordata > Mammalia > Carnivora > Canidae > Nyctereutes > Nyctereutes procyonoides. Next base: position 823,992 of record NW_026575029.1, read on the forward strand.
CCTTTCTGATGTTAGTAAAATTCTTTGGATTGTACCCATCATCTAATCCCTTTCTTGGTGTCTTATTGTTTGTTTGTCTGTTTCGTTTTGTTTTTTTACTAAACAATTAAAACTGCCTCGATCCTTTTTTTTTTTTTTTTTAAGATTTTATTTATTCATGAGAGAGGCAGAGACATAGGCAGAGGAAAAAAGCAGGCTGATGTGGCTCTGGATCCCAGGACTCCAGGATCACACCCTGAGCCAGACAGACACTCAAGGACTGAGCCACCCAGGTATTCTTAAACTGCATTGGTCCTTAATTCAGCTCATTTTACAGCTGAACATATTTAGGTTAAATCTGTGTTCTTTGCAATGGTTATAGTTTTGAAGAAAGCATTCTATATTTAAAAAAAATATTATTTTAAATAATATTCACTAATGAGCTTTCTCTCATTTTTGTTTCTTTATAGATGGAATTAAAACTTTACTCAGAATGAAAAAGCAGGCTCATCATAGTCATATAGCAAAATGAGGGCACTCAGAGATCTATGCAGGAATGTAGGATCTATCTGCCTTGAAAATAGCAGCTAAAATGTTTGTTCCTTCCTGGGAGCACAGTCAGTCAATGAGGTTTTGTTTTGGAAATGGCTGTGGGTGGAAACAGCTAATGGCAATGCCAGCATAATATAGCACCGTACTTAGTCAGCATTCAGAGCATTCAGAAAGTCTTTGTTGGTAATGATAATGAACACTAGGTGCTGTCACTCAAAGTACATTTAAAGTGATTTCTGATGATCCACGGGCCAAATCGCTACCAAGGAAGAATTATGTGGTAGCCGTATTCTCATCTACAGGGAAGCCTTAAAATCAATACAGTGCATTCACCTCCAGGCCCATCTCAGAAATTATTGAGTTTTCTTTTACAATGACTGTTAAAAATATTTGGCTCGTTAGAGCATTGCAGCTATTTGCCACTTTTTTTTTTTTTTTTTTTTTTTTTAGAAAAGTCAGACTTGGTCTTTCTTCCTGATGTAGATCTATAATTGACTGAAACTCCCTTTAGTTCAATTAAGTACTGAATTATCCCAAGGTTACTTTATTAGGATTCCATTGGTAAAGGTACCACAGGAAGCTAGGTTGGCTTCAGAAAAAGCTTTGATTCTCTGCACTCTAGAATATAGAGTCAGGTTCAGGCATGTTTCTTTACTCTTACACCCAAAAGACAAATATTTAGTAAACTGGGGAACTTCTCCATTCACACATTTCATAAACAGGTGGTATCCATAGAGCCCATGCCTGATTTTGGTGGTAAAATAAGGCTCTGCTTATAGGACCCCTCTTTGAGAAGATGCTGGTTTGGACAGAAAGGACATGGATTGTGCTTTGTTGGTCATGATCGTGTGTTTTACAGTGTTTGACTCTCTCCTGTTGCAGATGCTGGATCGTCATGGATGTTATTGAGAGGAGATTCACTTGCAGTGAAAGCAGTGTGACAATTTCAGCATAACCTGTGCCACAGCTGGTCAATGAGAAGGCAACGGCAAAGAGGATTCTCCGGTGATGAGATATACGAAATTATCCAGGAAAATGGCATGATTGGAAGCAGGGGAGTGCAGAAATGCATTTAAAATGGTTTTCCTTAAAAAAAAAAAATGGTTTTCCTTTGATAAGTGTGATTTTGAGGGACAGGGGGAACCAAAGGTATCCAGGACAGAAAAATGAGAGTCATTCCAGAGAGAAGCAGAGGCACAAAGAAAGGTGAGATTTGGGGAGATTAAATCTACACTTTGACAAATCAAATTCACATCATACTAAAATATTTGCCTTTAAAGGTACATTTACTGATATGAATGGATTTGAAAACATAAATCCAGTTACTCAACACTTACAGAGTATTTGCTAGAGATTTACAAGTACCAACAAGCTCATCAAAATGTGGGGCTAGTTATACTTATTTGTTTGCTTCCAAGAGAACTTGACTTTCTTTCAGATTTGTTCTAGCTGAGTTAACCACGGGGACTAGAAATATTGCTGACAGGCACACAACACATGCAGGCCTGGCCTGTTTTTATGAACTTGGTATAAACTGGACTAAAGAAGTAGGAATTTCAGAAGAAGCATTTTGCAAGTTTCCAATTTTGAAGCTATTATCTCTGTATTGCAAGGAGTAGCACAAATGAAAATCTAACACTGGATGGCATGAGAGAAGAGACTGTGTTTCTTGGGAACACTGCACAGATTTTTGCTTGGTCCTAGGAGGACAGATCAGAAAAAGAAGTTAGCTTTTTATATGCAATATATTGGTTGGAGCCCTGGGGTCAAATGGTAGGCTCATGATTGATGGATACTTTGGGACAACTCATAGGTCCCTTGGCTTTAAAATTTCTTGATACTCTACTTAACCTTTAGAACTTTCCAAAAGCACCCTGCACACAAGTTGCTCCCTAGAAAACTCCCATTTTGAAAATAAAGTCTAGAATTACAGAGAAATTATGACCCAGTGCTTGTGTCCAAAACATATATATGTGTGACCTTTGGAAAGCAATGCACCTGGGAAAGGAGTGCTGACTCAAAGCAGAGGTTGTGAGCTGTGGGGCAGCACTGGAAAAGAAGCTTCTCTTTCAAGCAGGAGGATACGCCCCTTTACAGGGATGTGTATCACCACAGCTTTTCATTTCGGAATCATTGCTGGTCTCCAATGTACTTCCTGTCTGCAAGTATTTATTTTCTCAATGCAAATTTATAGTGCAGAAATTCTCTTTGATTTAGAACTCTGTTTTGCCAGATCAAAATTTGTGCTGCTGGAGAAGAGATGTGAGGTGAGTTTCAGCACTTCTGAGAAACACCTCGAACCTCACCTTATGTGTATTTGGAGCAAGGGCTTCACCAATGGCGATTCATGAAGCAGGAGACCTGAAGGAGGCTCGAGTCCAACCTCCCTTTTTTTTACAAGTAAGAAATGGAGATTGAGACATTCACTTCAACCCGTTTCGCTTGGGAGTTTACAGAACTGGAACTTCCTCTCATCCTACCCCCTGGTTAGTTCTATCACTAGGGAGTCTGTTTATGGTTTATGTGGGTTTCTTGGTTATTGCTTAACTGTGCAGAAAACTCTTGTGATCAAATCGCTATTGATGAAATATCCTCAGGAGAGCAGGATTTTCTTCTTTTTTCTTTTTTTCTAATCTTAACTAAAGTGTACATTTGATTTTTGAAACCATTATTAAATGTCTGTAATTTATAGGTATCTTAGTTCTCATTCACCCCAGATTATTTACCTTACGGTGAGACTCCAAACTGGAGACATACAATTAGTGGTAAATTTTTGTGTTCCATGAGATTTTTAGGCATCAGCTGAGGCACAACGAATGTAAAAGTTCATTAAGAAACAGGGGGCACCTAGGTAGCCCAGTGGTTAAGCTCTGCCTTGAGCTCAGGTTGTGATCCCGTGTTCCCCCTGGGGCCCTGGGAAGGAGTCAGGAGTCAGGCCCTGCAGGGAGCCTGCTTTTCCATCTCTCATGAATAAATAAATAAAATATTTAAAAATAAATAAATAAATAAAATAAATAAGAAACAAATAACAGTAAGTAACCCAAGTGTCCATCAGGGATGAACTTGGAGACAGAACATAGAATGGTAGTTGCCGGGGGCTGGAGGAAGGGAAGAATGGAGAGACTTAGTTTTGCAAGATGGAAAGAATTCTGGGGACTGGTTGCACAGCAGTGTCAGTATAATTACCATACTGAACTGTACCCTTAAAATGGTTAACACGTTAAATTTTATATTATGTGCACTTTAGCACAATTATAAAAAGTTTTTTTGGATTTATTTATTTATTTTTAGAGAAGAGAGAGAGTGGGGGACAGGGGTAGAGAGAGGGGCAGGAGGAGAGAGAATCTTAAGCAGACTCCACACAGAGTGCAGACCCGACAGGAGGCTCGATTTCACAACCCTGAGATCATGACCTGAGATGAAATCAAGACTTGGAGGCTTAATTAACTGGACTACCCATGTGCCCCTCCACAATTAAAAATTTTAAAAACAAACATAAAAAAATAAAGCAAGAATGCAATAAATAAATAAATAACAAAATAATCCCAAAGGACAAATCAAGTGTGATTGTGTGAAAGAGTGAAAGGACAAGTTTCTTACATTTTGTTTGATTTGTTTTTTTCTTTTCTTTTCTTTTCTTTTCTTTTCTTTTTTTTTCTTTTCATCTTTTCTTTTCTTTTTTTTCTTTTCTTTTTTTCTTTTCTTTTCTTTTCTTTCTTCCTTGTTTTAAAGATTTTGTTTATTTATTTGACAGAGAGAGAGCATAAACAGAGGGAGTGGTAGGGTCCCCTCTGAGCAAGGAGCCTGATGTGGGGCTCAATCCCAGGACCCTCAGATCATAACCTGAGCTAAAGGCAAATACTTAACCACCTGGTTTTTGTTTTGTTTTATTTTGCTTAATGAATGGATGTTGTACTTTGTGAAATGATTTTTCTGCATTTATTGAATTGGTCATATGTTTTTCATCCTTTCTTTTGTTGATGTGATGTATTACATTGATTTATTTGTGAATATTGAACCAGACCAGGAATAAATTCCATTTGCAAATTTTTTTTCATGTATTGTTAGATTTGATTTGCTAGTATTTTGCTAGGGATGTTTGCATCTATGTTCATCAGAGATATTGCCTGACATTCTCTCTCTCTATCTCTCTATCTCTTTGTGGTGTCTTTATTTGGTTTTGGTATCTGGGTAATGCTGGTCTGGTAGGGTGAATTTTTAAACTTTCCTTCCTCTTCTGTTTTTTGAAATAGTTTGAGAAGAATAGGTATTAATCCTTTTTAAATGTTTATTTGAATTCATCTGTGAAGCCAGCTGGTCCTGGATTTTTTTTTTTTGCGGGGGGGAGTTTTTTGATTACTGATTCAATTTCATTGCTGGCAACCTGTCTGTTCAAATTTTCTATTTCTTCCTGATTCAGTTTTGTGAGGTTAAGTGTTTCTAGGAATTTATCCTTTTCTTCTAGGTTGTCTAATTTGTTGGTATTTTTCATAATATTCTCCTATGATCCTTTGTATTTCTGTGGTATAGACTATTATTTCCTCTCATTTCTGATTTTGGATCTCTCACTCTTTCTCACCTTCTCTTTCTGTCTTTGTAGAGTCTGGCTAAAGATTTATCAATTTTGTTGATCTTTTCAAGAACAAGTTTCTGGTTTCATCTATCCATTCCATTCATTTTTTAGTTTGTATTTTATGTATTTCTCCTTTAATTTAATCCTTATTATTTCTATCATTCTCCTTCTTTGGGGATTTGTTCTTTTTTTTTTTTTTTTTTTTTTTTTAATAGATCTGTTAGGTGTAAGGTTAGGTTATTTACTTGAGATTTTTCTTGCCTCTTCAGGTAGGCCTGTATTGCCATAAGCCTCTCTTCAAACAGCGTTTGCTACATCCCAAAGATTTTGGACCATTGTGTTTTCACTTTCATTTGTCTCTATGTATTTTTAATTTTCTCTTTGATTTCTTGGTTGACCCATTCATTGTTTAGTAGCATGTTACTTAACCTCCATGTATTTGTGTTCTTTCCCAATTTCTTCTTGTGGTTGATTTCTAGTTTCATAGCATTGCGATTGGAAAAGATGCACAATAGGACTTTAGTCTTTTTAAATTTGTGGAGACTTGTTTTATGGCCTAGCGTGATCTCTTCTGGAGAATGTTCCATGTGCACATGAAAAGAGTTTGTGCTACTATTTTAAAATGTAATGTTCTGAATATATCTCTTAGATCCATCTAATCCAATATGTCATTCAAAGACAGTTTCCTTATACATTTTCTGTTTGGATGATCAATCCATTGATGTAAGTGGGACATGGGTATTAAAATCCTCTACTATTATCATATTCCTATCAATTACTGCTGATATATTTGTTAATATCTGCTGTATATATTTAGTGCTCTCATGTTGGATGCATTATGATTTTCAGTTGTTACCATTTATTGTTGGATTATTCCTTTTATGATTATATACTGTCCTTCTTGGTCTCTTGTAATAGTCTTTGTTTTAAAGTTTATTATGTCTAATATAAATACTACTACCTTGGCTTTCTTTTCACTTCCATTGCATGACAAATGCTTTTCCATCCCTTCACTTTTAATCTGCATTTGCCTTTAGGTCTGAGATGAGTCTCTTGTAGGCAGCATACAGATGGGTCTTGCCTTTTTTATCCATTCTGTCACCCTGTGTCTTCTGATTGGAGCATTTAGTCCATTTTATTTCAAAGTAATTATTGATAGGTATGTGCTTATTGCCATTGTGTTATTTGTTTTATGGTTGTTTTTATAGTTCTTCTCTGTTCCTTTTGTCTCTTGTTCTTCTCTCTTTTGGCTTGCTTGCCTTCTTTATTGATATAATTGGATTCCTTTTTCTTTATTTTTTGCATATCTATCACCAGTTTTTGATATGGTTACCATTAGGTTTATATACAGCATATTCTGCATATAACAGTGTATTTTCTTTAATGGTCGCTTAAGTTTGAACCCATTCTGCACCCTCCCCACTGTCCCCATTTTAGGGTATATAAGTGTCATACTTTACATCCTTTTATTTTGTGAATCCCTTGACTGATTTTTAGATATATTTAATTTACTGCATTTATGCTTTCTACCTTTCTTACTCCTAGTTATGGTCTTTCCTTTACACTCAGAGTCCCTTTGACATTTCTGACAGGAATGGTTTAGCAGTCATGAATTCCTTTAACTTTTGTTTGTCTGGGAGACTCTATCTCTCCTTCCTTTTTTTTTTTTTTTTTTTAGATTTATTTATTTATTTATTCATGAGAGACACACACACAGAGAGAGGCAGAGACACAGGCAGAAGGAGAAGCAGGCTCCATGCAGGGAGCCTGACGTGGCTCCAGGATCTCACCCTGGGCTGAAGGCCCTGCTAAACTGCTGAGCCACCCGGGCTGCCCTCTCCTTCCATTTTGAATGGTAGATTTGCTGGATAGAGTATCTTTTTGTACTTTTTTTTTCTTTTCTTTTTCTTTCAGCACTTTGTATATATCATGCCACTGCCTCCTGGGCTACAGTTTCTGCTGAAAAATCAGCTGATAGGCTTATAGGATTTCCCTCATATTAACTATTTTCTTTTCTTGGGCAGCCCAGGTGGCTCAGTGGTTTAGCACTGCCTTCATCCCAGGGCCTGATCCTGGAGTCCCGGGATGGAGTCCCACATTGGGCTCCCTGCATGGAGCCTGCTTCTCCCTCTTCCTCTGTCTCTGCCTCTCTCTCTCTCTCTATGTCTCTCATGAATAAATAAAAATAAAATCTTAAAAAAAAAAAAACTATTTTGTCTTCTCTTGCTCCTTTTAAAATTCTCTCTTTATCAGTATTTTTTGTTTTTGTTTTTTTTCATTACTATCTGTCTTGATGTAGACTTCCTTCAGGTGATTTTGTGGCACTTCTCTGTGCCTCCTGGATCTGGATTTCTGTTTCCTTCCCCAGATTGGGAACTTTTATTATTTCTTTAAATAAATTTTCTTCTCCCTTTTCTTTGTTGTTCTGGGATGCCTGTAATATGAATGCTGTTACACTTGATGGTGCGCTGGGCCCCCTTAAACTTTTCTTACTTTTTGTTGTTCTTTTCTCTTTCTCCTATTCAGCCTGATTGCTTTCCATTACTATGGCTTCCAATTTGCTGATCCATTCTTCTGCTTTCTCTAATCTACTATTTATTTCCTTTAGTACATTTTAAATTTTGGTTATTGAGTTCTTCATCTCTGTTGTGCTTTTTTAAAATGTTTTCTCTAGTTTTATGGGATGTCTTACTGAGGTCCTCCACTCTTCTCAAATCCAGTGAGTATCTTTATGATTATTACTTAATTTTTTTCTAAAATTTTATTTATTTATTCATGAGAGACACACAGAGAGAGGCAGAGACATAAGCAGAGAGAGAAGCAGGATCCCTGTGGGGAGCCTGATGCAGGCCCCAATCCCAGGACCCTGGGATCATGACCTGAGCTGAAGGCAGACAGTCAACCACTGAGTCACTGAGATGCCCCTATGACCATTACTTTAAATTATCTGTCAGGCATATTGCAGGAGTCACTTTAGGGTGATGCTGTCCCTTGTCAGGGCTGCTTGCACATTGACTGGCTTGTGGCATTGCTGTAGATAGGCTACAGCCAAGGGTGAATTGTAGAGGGCAGATCTGCAGGAAAATGTGGGAGATACATAGTGCCAGCAAGGTCCACAGTGGTCTGCTGTCAGACAGGACCTACAGTGGCCAGGGAGATGTCTTGTCCAGGCTTGAATGGAGTTGGCAGATCTGCAGAAGAGTGCAGGGGCAGAGCATGTAATATTAGTAAAGTTTGTGTGGGTCTGCTGTGGGAGGAGACTTGGACTGGGGTCTGGCTGGAGGAGTGTGTCTGCAAGAGAATGCAGGGTGGAGCATGCTGTTAGCAATTTCGGTAGCAAGTATTGGCACCATGCTGTTCCATGTAGGTGTCAGTGTGTCTAGGTCGGGGGCACAAGAGGGAAGTGGCACCTGCCAGCTCTTTTGTTCTGGAGAGGTCTACCAACCACCCCTGTTCCTCTAGCACATTGTTCTGAGACTAGTAAATAAATCTTCCTGTACACCCAAAGAATTTTTTAAACAGTTGCTTCTATACCATATTTGGAGGGTCTGTTTGTAATGTTGCCTCTTTAAGGGTGGGGACTCTGTCCTTCCTCCCTGCCAGCTCTCTAAGAGTGGAGCCTGCTGATTTTTAAGATATTAAGATATTAAGACATTAATCTCCACTGATTGTTGGGCCCCTCTGATTTTCAAAACAAATGTTATAGGGATTTGTGTTCCCCATGTGGATAACCCCCCACCATGTCTGGAGTGCCTAGTTCATTGAGGATCTACTCCTTTCCCTCTCCATTCCTCCTCCCTCTCTCCCATAGACAGTCCCATGGGTCTATTTGGCTCCTGCCCATGTCTCTTCTCTTCCTACCCTCCTCAAAGTGGCCTCTTCTCTATAGTTAACTTGGAGAGTCTGTTCTGTCATTCTCTGAGTCATTTTTTCAGTTATTTACACCGATGGGGTGGTATCTAGTTGTACCAGTGGAACAGGTAAGCTTAGGATTTTCTTACTCTGCCATCTTCCCTAGAAGTACCAGTTAATTTCTTTATAGTGCCTAATCTGTATTGTGTATGATTAGTAGAAATGATAATAATTAAAATAATGCTTCTTTTGATTGCAAAAATATTTTACATTCTTCCAAGGTGATTTTATTCATCCAAAATTGCTCTCCTAGTATAAAATCTCAACAGAGAATTAGAATGTTTTTGCATTTTCTTCTTTTTTTAAATGACAATACTGAATAATGTTTAACACTGAAAGAAAAAGAAAGAGGAGAAAGGGAATTCACATTTGTTATCAGGAATAGTGGGCTGAGGAAGAACAATTACATTTCCATTGTTAGGTACTGAATGGTAGAATCATGATGATTGAATGATTCATTGCTTAGTTGTCCTCACATTCTTTAATGCTTTAGTATCAAATATCAACAAGCGGTTTAGATTCAATACTGATGAGACTATGTATATAAGAATCCATTAAAATGATTAAAATGACACGAATAAGATATCACATGTCACATTTAAAATGACTTCACTTTTAGTGTTTGACAGTGAATTTTGAATAGTGTATTGCAGATATGTCTTCAGCAATGTATAAGATTTAGAATTCAATTATTAGTTACATTTAATTGGATCTCTTGTATAATCAATAGTAGTACAAAGAAGACATAATAGCAAAAAAGAAAAAGAAAAATTCTTTAGGAAATGCATGTGAAACATCCCTCACTTAAGATGAAATAAATGTCAGGAAGTCATAGTAAAATCCTTGAGATAAAGGCCAATTCAAACAAACAAGTAAATAAGTACATGCAAACACATGCACACAATCTTTTTTCTTTAAAGATTTTATTTTTTATTTATTCATGATAGACATATATATAGAGAGAGGCAGAGACACAGGCAGAGGGAGAAGCAGGCTCCATGCAGGGAGCCCGACGTGGAACTTGATCCCGGGACTCCAGGATCCCGCCCTGGGCCAAAGGCAGGCGCCAAACCGCTGAGCCACCCAGGGATCCCCCACACACACACCATCTTGCAATGATGTTTATCATAAAAATCTTAGAGTCAAGCATATGTTGAGACTATTATTCATTTGTAATTAATGTTAAAATTTTAATTGGCTACTATGTCAAAATGTAATTTTAAATATTAGACTTGTGCTTCAAATTAAGGATCTTAAAATATTGCAGACCACTGAATTCATCATCTTTGATCTCTAATTATCAACCAAAACAAACAAACAAGACCTAACCAGAAACAACAAAAAGCCAAACCTTATGTGAGCCTAGCTCTAAAAAAAATAATTTTAGTAATAAAATGCCTTGGAAAAGATATTACTTGGTTGCAGCTGCCAAACACCCTACAAAAACCTATCTTTCTAAACAAAAGGTCCATTCTATATCATGTTCATCACCTGTATGCAGAAAAAAGAAAAGCGGTGAGAGGATATGTATGTTTTCAAAATCCTTAAATTGCTCTGAAATGGAAATAGCTATCAGCTACTTAGATAATAAAATTTAATGACTGAAATTATGAATGGAACATAAATGTGTAACACTGTTAACATTTTTTTTCTTAATATTTAAAAAGGTAGAGGTAGCTTTGAAATCTACTGTAGTCTTATTTATTCCTTCAGCATCTTGGACATTTTATTTTCTTCTTAACAGATTCAGAAAGGATGCTTAATAAACATAACTGTATGACATACACAGCATGTTCCATGTATATTTGGAGCAATCTGAGTCAACTAACCAAAATAGCTAATCTCCTAAGAAGTAGAGGTATATGTACAGTCCGTATATGAAAATATATTGGAAAACAATGATTAAGATCATTTCTTTAAAATATGTAGCCTATTTTAAATATGGTAAATTCTTTACTCATAGAATTTTCTTAAGTTTGAAAGTTTAGTGATAAGAAACAAAAAAAAAACCCACAAATATTTTAAAAAGTTGTTTTCAACCCAACATTTTTTTTTAATTTTTATTTATTTATGATAGTCACAGAGAGAGAGAGAGAGAGAGGTGCAGAGACATAGGCAGAGGGAGAAGCAGGCTCCATGCACCGGGAGCCCGATGTGGGATTCGATCCTGGGTCTCCAGGATCGTGCCCCGGGCCAAAGGCAGGCGCCAAACCGCTGCGCCACCCAGGGATCCCTCAACCCAACATATTAACTAATAAGGAATCCTTGATGGCGAGTAGTCATCTAAATATGTCTAACTGTGTTGTATATATGTCAAATATTTAAAAATTGTATAACCATGGTTCCCTTTAATTTCTATGCTTTTAAAGTTTTATTGACCATAAATTTATTATTAAAAATAAAATTTCCATGAATTTGCATATTTTTAAACTATTTTGTGTTATTCATAATAGAACAAACCAATTGTTGTCTGTGTATAATTATGCTAGATTAACTGCTATATAACAAATAGTTCCCAAAATGCATAGTAGTCCAATATACAAGAAAATAGAATAGAATTTCTATAATAAAAGTAGATTTCTTACTCATGTACTAGTACTGGATAAGTGGGCACATCAGTGGGTTGATGTATCTCCTCAAAGTCATTAGGGATCTGGGTTAATAAAGATTATATTATCCTCTGCATGTGATTTATGAAGTCAACCTTGATATTATCCCATTACTAGCTTCCCATAGACAGGAGGAACATGGCAAGTATTCACAAGAATTTTAAGGATTAGGCTCAAATGGCACTCATCACTTCTGACCAATTCTATTGATTTCAATTGGTTTCCATGATAACATGTAACTTCAAGGTAGGCTTGAAAATAAGTGGAATTAAGTCCCTACGAAATTGAAGTGTCAAACTTTGGAAAACAGTTAACCGCATCAACTACACTATATAATATCATTCAATGAATCCATGAAGTCTTAGAAGACTAGATTCTTATTAAAAGTATAGACATCTGGGCAGCCCAGGTGGCTCAGTAGCACCGCCTTCAGTCTAGGGTGTGATCCTGGAGACCTGGGATCGAGTCCCACATCAGGCTCCCTGCTTGGAGCCTGCTTCTCCCTCTGCCTGTGTCTCTGCCTCTCTCTCTCTCTCTCTCTGTGTGTCTATCATGAATAAATAAATAAAATCTTTTTTTTTTAAAGTATAGACTAAAAAAAAACTATAGACAACCTAATTGAGGCAATACCACTGTAATTGTTCTTTATCTATGACAGATACTCATAATTGATTGGTATTAAAAGTCAAGCAGAATAAATTTGAGAAACACAGAAAGTGACTGGTGTCTATGATAATACATAGTGGAAAGCAATAACCCTTCAGAAGATTGGAGAAAATGAACATCGAGCCTTCTACTGAAATCAAAAAGGAAACAATCATGAAACAAGCATGAAAACTTAAAAATCAAGGGCATTTTCATATAATGCAAGGGTTAAGTTGAAAAGGAAAACAATTTGGAATTGCAAACTCTATTCTTGAGTAAAAATCTTGTGTAGTGTCCTGGGTATGGCTGGGCCATTCATAGTTGTGAACATTTGGATAGCTTTAAGGGAAGCTTCCTGATCTGACATCTGCTGTCAAGAGGAGTTCATGATGTTGAGATGTATAATGCCATTCTAGATGAGTTAGAGAGGCCTCACCTTATCAAGGGGGCTTTTGACTTGTTCCAAAGGTTTATAATACAATACAGATAATTGTAATAATAAGTGTGGTGCAATAGCCTGATGTCTTGATTCCAATATACACCACACATTGCTGCCAAGGCAATCCAGAAACACTGTTTCAGTCATATCATTCTCTGGTTAAAAGACTTCAGTATTTCCTCATTTATACCAAATTCTTTGGCAGTGTACTTGAGGCCCTTTCTAATGTGGATTAATGTATTTAATATACTTATCTCCCACTATCCACTTTTAAAAGCCTTTAGTTCAGCTAATCATTTACCAGCCTTCAAACAGGATGTGTACATTCTCTTAGCCCATACTTTTTAGATACTGTGAACATTTGGTCCATTTTTACTTGTCTACAAAACACCTTACTTATCTTTCAAGATGGATCAAGTCTGAATTTCTCCAAGTGAAATAGAATCCAGAATGAGTTTTATTGTCTTTTTAAATCCTGGGGCTTTTATCATTCATTTTTTTATCTAGCTCATTTGTCCTTGAATTGTTAGCAATATGTTTAATGGACCCATGCTCCTTCATCATTTTGGCAACTTAATTAAAAAAAAAAAGGGAAAAGAAAATTTTTTTGCCCTTTTTTCTTGTCCTACATGTAGTACATATTACAGTATTTATTTTATTGGATACTTAATAATTTTTTAAGATTTTATTTATTTGTTCATGAGAGACACAGAGAGAGAGGCAGAGACATAGGCAGGGGGAGGAGATGCAGGCTCCACGCAAGGAGGCCGATGTGGGACTCGATCTCAGGATCCCGGGATCATGACCTGAGCCGAAGGCAGATGCTCAACCACTGAGCCACCCAGGCGTCCCTGGATGCTTAATAAATTATATGCTGATTGGTCTGCAGATGTGTCATAAGCCCACAAAAGATAATTCTGAACAACAAAGAAGTGGTTTCTCTAAGAAGAGGCAGAGAATCATTCAGTATGAACCAACCTGTCTCCTAGGCACCAATGACATGAAACAATGGCAACCATTCTATATAACCCAACGGGTAGACTCAACACATGCTTAGGACATCAGCAGAGCAACAATAATATCCAATACAAAACTAGACATTTTTTTGCAGGAACATCTATATCTAAAATACAAAACACATCAAAATAGTTAGTTACCAAGAGAAAAATCGGAACCTGCATGGCTTCCTCTTATTTTATGGTTTAATATTATTTTTGCTTGGGATTACAGTGGTGGGAAAAAGGCAAGGGAGTGACAATCACTGAGAACATCTAAAGTTGATAATTTGGATAGGAATCCAAGATGGCAGAGGAGTAGGAGACCTTAGTTTCACCTGTTCCCAGGAATTCAGATAGTTAGCTTTTAAATCATTCTGAATACCTGCAAACACAACCCATAATCTAAGAATAGCTGTAACTGTCCAAATAGAAAAGTGACCACTTTCTACAAGGTAGGAGATGTGGAGAAGTGAATCCAAGGCAATATAAGAAGATAAACTGAGGGGGGCAGGAGGCTCCATAAGGAGGCTACAAGAAAGTGATATAGCTTTGGAGAACAAAATCAGAACTTTAAAAAGTCTTCCCCAGTAAGGGAGGTCTCTGCCTGAAAGGCACTCAGGGGGTAAAGTGGGGCACAATCCTAGGTGGGACAATGTGGTCCCAGAATCCTCAGAGGCACAGGATGATAGGGGGTACCTGAGCGCAGCAGAATTCCCAGGCATCAGAGCAAGGAAGCCGGCTGTGATCAATGAGCTAAGAGTGGGCTTTCTGCTCAGGGTTGTCAAATACCAGTAAATGCAGGCCAGCTGGGCAACTGCTCTCCAAGCAGGGGTCCAGGGAGCAGCAGAACTGCAGCAGGACCCTCCTTCCTCCCCCAGGAAGAGTGACTCAGAGTGCATACCATAGGAATCTGCAGGGTGTGGAGACTTGAAAGGGGGTCACGTGCCTGAGATAGAAGTGCTCAGTGACAGGCTGGGTGAGCACAGAGTGTGCTCCGGGGCTGGAGATTGGGAGGCCATCATTTTCATTCTCATCCTCTAAAGTGTATGGAAAACCTTCAGGGAACAAAAGCCACAAGAGCAATCTGGAGCTGTTTACTTAGCCTGGACTTACTTAGCCTGGACCCTGGCATGGGAAGGGCAATTCTGTCAAGGACAAAGACACCTGAGAATCAATGCAACAGGCTCCTCCCCCAGAAAATAAATAAGAACATCCAGCCAAGACCAAGTTTACCGAACACAGAGAACTGGAAAACTCCAGTGCTGGGGGAAAATAGTATATAAAATGCATGTTTTTTTTTTTTTCTTTCTCATGATTCTTTGTCTTTCAATTTTAATCTTTTCTCTTTCCTTATTCAACCAATCTCTTATTTAATAAACCCTTTTTTAAAGTCTTTCTTATTTTCATTTTTATGGTTACAATCTATCATTGTATTTAATTGTATTGTTATATGTATATGCAAGTTTTTCTTTCTTTACAAATTGGGATGCAGTTTCTTCTAACAAACAAACCAAAATACACCCAGGATATAGTATATTGCTCTGTTCTATTCACCTATTAATATTCCTCCTTTTTTACATTTGCATTCTATGCATTCTATCCTTTCATTGTATTTGATTTTATTTTATATGTATATGTTTTTCATTCTTTTTTTTTAAATTTTTATTTATTTATGATAGTCACAGAGAGAGAGAGAGAGAGAGAGAGAGAGAGAGGCAGAGACACAGGCAGAGGGAGAAGCAGGCTCCATGCACCGGGAGCCTGACGTGGGATTCGATCCCGGGTCTCCAGGATCGCGCCCCAGGCCAAAGGCAGGCGCCAAACCACTGTGCCACCCAGGGATCCCGATATGTTTTTCATTCTTTATAATTTCTTCTCACCAAAGAGGCTAAGAGAAGCATTCATTCTTCATAATTTTCAGTCTTTTAACAAACAGACCAAAATACATCCAGCAATAGTGTATTGCTCTGTTCTGTTCACCTATTAATATTCCTTCTCTCTTTGTCTTTAAATTTTCATTTTTGCAGTTATTTTCCATCATTTCATTGTATTTAATTTTATTTTTGTGTGTATATATATGTGTGTGTATATATGTGTATATATATATACACACACACATAGATGTATGCTTTTCTTTCTTTACAATTTTGGGATCTAGTTTTCTAACAGACCAAAATACACACAAGATCCAGTATATTGGTCTGTTAATGTTCACTTCTGTGACTATATTCCCCGTTTTTTTAAAATTTTTAATTTTTAATTTTTTTTTCAGTTTCAGGTCTCTTTTGATTTGTTATATTTATATTTATATCTCTTTTGATTTGTATATTTATCTGGGGTCATTTTTGTAACTTTAGTATTTTGTTTTCTTGTTCATCTACTCTTCTCTAGACAGCATAACAAGACGGAAAAACTCACCTTCAAAAAGAGAACAAGAGGCAGTACTGACTGCCAGGACAATCATTATGGACATAAGTAAAATGTCAGAACTAGATTTCAAAATAACAATTATAAAGATACTAGCTGGGCTGGAAAAAAAGCATAGAAGACACTAGAGAGTCCCTTTCTGGAGAAATAAAAGAAGCAAAATCTAATCAAGTCAAAATAAAAAAGGCTATTAATGAGATGCAATCAAAAATGGAAGCTCTAATTACTAGGATAAATGAAGCAGAAGAGAGAATTAGTGATACAGAAAATAAAATTATTGAAAATAACGAAGCTGAGAAAAAGAGAGATAAACAACTGCTGAATCACTAGGAGAGAATTCAAGAGATAAGTGATACCATAAAGTGAAACAATACTACAATAATTGGGATCCCACAAGAAGAGGAGGGGGGAAGAAGGCATATTGGAGCAAATTATAGCACAGAACATCCCTAATCTGGGGAAAGATACAAGCATTCAGTTCCAGGAAGTACACAGAACCTCCCTCATAATAAATAAAAATAGGTCAACATATTTTAATGTAATAGTAAAAATTGCAAATCTTACAAAGAGAAAATCTTGAAAACAGCTCAGGAGAAGAGGTCCGTAACCTATAAGGTAGAAATATTAGACTGGTAGGAGACCTATCCACAGAGACTTAGTGAGCCCGGAAGGACTGGCATGATATATTCATGGTGCTAAGTGAGAAAAATATGCAGCAAAAAAAAACTTTATCCAACAAGGCTGTCATTCAGAATAGGAGAGACAAAAAGTTTCCAGGACAAACATAATCTAAAAGAATTTGTGATCACTGAACCAGCCCTGCAAGAAATACGCAAGGGGATCCTTTAAGTGAAGAGAGAGCCCAAAAGTAACATAGACCAGAAAGGAACAGATTTAACATATAGAAGCATTGAATTTACAGGTAATGCAATGGCATTAAATTCATATCTTTCAATAGTTACTCTGAATGTAAAGGGGCTAAATACCCCCAATCAAAACACACAGGGTATTAGATTGGATAAAAAAGCAAGGCCCACTGATATGCAGTCTTCAAGAAGCTCAATTTAGGCCCAAAGACACCTCCAGATTGAAAGTGAGGGGATAGAAAACAATTTATTATGCTAATGGACAGTAAAAGAAAGCTGGGGTAGCAATCCTTATATCAGAAAAATTAAATTTTAAACCAAAGACTGTAATAAGAGATGAGAAAGCACATTATATCATAATTAAAGGGTCTACCCAACAAAAGATCTAACAATTGTAAATATTTATGCACCTGACATGGGAGCAGCCCAGTATATAAGCCAATTAATGATAAAATTAAAAAAAAAATACATTGTTGATAATACAATAATAGTAGGGGACTTTAATGCCCCATTCACTGCAATGGATAAATAATCTAAACAGAAGTTCAAAAAGGAAACAAGGGCTTTGAATGGCAGATTGGACCACATGGACCTCGCAGATATATTCAGAGAATTTCATTCTAAAGCAACAGAATACACATTCTTTGTGAGTGCACATGGAGCATTCTTCAAAATTGATCACATACTGGGTTGCAAATCAGGTCCCACTGGACCCAAAAGATTGGGATGGGATTATTCTCTGCATATTTTCAGACCACAATGCTCTGAACTTGAATTCAATTACAAGAGGAAATTTGGAAAGAACTCAAATACATGGAGGGTAAAGAGCATCCTACTAAAAAATGAATGGGTCAAGTAGGAAATTAAAGAATTTAAAACATTCATGGAAACAAATGAAAATGAAAACACAACTGTTCAAAACCTTTGGGATACAACAAAGGTGGTCAATCCTAAAAGGAAAGGAAAGTGTATAGCAATGCAAGCCTTTCTCAAAAACAATAAAGGTCTCACATACACAATCTAACCTTACACCTAAAGGAACTGGAGAAAGAACAGCAAGTAAAGCATAAACCCAGCAAGAGAAAAGAATTAATAAAGATTGGAGCAGAAATCAACGAAATAGAAACCAAAAGAACAGTAGTACTGATTAATGAAACTGGGAGCTGGTTCTTTGAAAGAATTAATAAGATGGATAAGCCCCTGGCCAGACTTATCAAAAAGAAAATAGGCCCTTATCAAAAAGGGCCTAAATAAATAAAATCATGAATGAAAGAGGAGAGGTTACAATGAACACCAAAGAAATACAGCTATAATAACATTTTATAAACATTATATGCCAACAAATTAAATAATCTGGAAGTAATGGATGCATTCTAGAGATGTATAAACTACCAAAACTGAAACAGGAAGAAATAGAAAACCTGAACAGACCCATAACCAGCCAGGAAATTGAAGCAATAATCAAAAATCTTCCAACAAACCAGAGTCCAGGACCAGATGGCTTCCCAAGAGAATTCTACCAATTATTTAAGGAAGAATTAATACCTATTCTGTTCTGAAGCTGTTATAAAAATAGAAATGGAAGGAAAACCCTCAAACTCACTCTATGAAGCCAGCATTTTCTTGATCCCAAAATAGACAAAGCCCCCATCAAAAAGGAAAATTGCAGACTAATATCCCTGATAAACATGGATGCAAAAATTTTCACTAAGATACTGGCTAATAGGATCCAACAGTCCATTAAAATAGAAGATACTTGCAAATGACATATCCGAGAAAGGGCTAGTAACCAAATTCATAATGAACTTATCAAACTCAACACCTAAAGAACAAATAATCTAATCAATAAATGGGTAGAAATGGGTAGAAAACATGAGCAGACATTTCTCCAAAGAAGATATATAAATGGCCAACAGACATATTTAAAAAAAATGCTCAGTATCGCTTCTCATCAGGGAAATACAAATCAAAACCACAATGAGATACCACCTCACACCAATGAGAATGGCAAAAATTAACATCCAGGAAATAATCAATGTTGGTGAGGATGCTGAGAAAGGGGGACACTCTTACACCATTGGTAGGAATACAAGCTGGTATAACCAGTCTGGGAAACTGTATGGAGTTTCCTCAAAAAGTCCAAAATAGACCTACCCTACCCAGCAATTACAGTACTAGGTATTTACCCCAAAGATACAAATGTAGTGAACTGAATGGGCACCTGCCCCCCAGAATTATAGCAGCAATGTCCATGATAGCCAAACTATGGAAAGAGCCCTGATGCCCACTGACAGATGAGTGGATAAAGAAGATGTGAGATATATATATATAGATGTAGATATATCGGAATATTACTCAGCCATCAAAAATGAAATCTTTCCATTTGCAACAACATAGATGGAACTAGAAGGTATTATGGTAAGTGAAATAGATCAATCAGAGAAAGACAATTATCATTATGATCTCACTCACATATGGAATTTAAGAAACAAAACAGAGTCATAGGGGAAGAGAGGGAAAAATAAAATAAGACAAAAGCAGGGAGGGAGACAAACCATAAGAGACTCTTAATCATAGGAAACAAGCTGAGGGTTGCTGGAGGGGAGGCAGGTAGGGAAATGTGATAACTGGCTGGTGGATATTAAAAGGGCACATATTGTAATGAGCACTGGGTATTATATAACACTGATGGTTCACTAATGCTACCTCTGAAACTAACTGAACTTAAAATAATTACAAATTAAAATAAAACTTACAAGTCAACCCAGAATTCTAGGTTAAAGAGATTAATAGCTGTTTATGGCCATTTTTTCATTTTTTTTTTTTTTAATGTTAGGAGCATTTACGGGAACTAGTATTTGGATTCCTTTTCAGCAAGTTTCTGAGTGTACGGAACAGTAATATCCTATTAAATCATGAACTAGGTGATTGATGGGGGTTGGGGGTTCTCAGTATTATACAGGTTTGGCAGGAATATATTTTCTGAAAAGTTACTTGATCCTCTTGGTACCTCTGAAAGGAAGAAGAAATTAAGAAAGGAAGAGAAGCAGAAAAAATAGAAAGAAAAACAGGAAGGCAGGAAAGAAGGAAGGGAAATAAGAAGGAAAGATAAATATTAAAACACATTCTCTATTTCAATATGGAGCAAGTTAATCATGTTAAAATCAATGTTTAATATTTATTGCTACACTTATGGAAGTTAAGTACAATATTATAAGGAAATATAAGGGAAAGATGTTAGGAAAATTAAAAAAAAATAAAGGTCGTGTTTAATATTTCCTATGTACCCCTGGAATTTTTAGAGTTAAATGGTAATGTTTGAAACCAGATGCTTATAAATTCCTGTAAAATAACACAGGGCAATGTTCCACTAAGGTTTTCAATCACTGTGTTTGTCAGGTTTAGGAGTTAACTATAGAAGACTTGACCTAATGTCTTATGGTCATCTCCTTCCTCTGGGCAGAGGATTCAATGTTAAGTAGAATAAAGCTGAAGATTTTCTTTAGAGTCCCATAACATTCACTTCCTAAAAATTGTAAAACATATTGATGCTGGTCTTAAAAAGAATAGTGAAGGGTAGCTTCACATTCAATTTCTGGAAGAAAGGATAACTTAGGCTTTCACCGTTGATGTGCCAAAACCTGGGTAGAATTTCTGGGGTGGCAGACAATGAATGTTTCAGGAGGCAGTCTGAAGAACACAATAGAACACAGACTAATTCCCCCCACTGTCACCCTGTCACCACTGCAAAGCACCATGTATGCACAGAAACTAGAGTCCTCCACATTTTTCTTCACTTGGGCACACTCTTTGGAGTATTACATATTTAGGGTAGATAACAGTGTTTGCAGATGCCCCCAGGTGGGACGTACTTCCTCATATTGTCAGGTAGACCATTGAAAATAATCAGTGTTGGGCAGCCAAGGTGGCTCAGCGCGTTAGCGCCGCCTTCAGCCCGGGGCATGATCCTAAAGACTCGGGATCGAGTCCCACGTCGGGCTCCCTGCATGGGGCCTACTCCCTCTGCCTGTGTGTGTCTCTGCCTCTCTCTCTCTCTCTCTCTCTCTCTCTCTGTGTGTGTCTCATGAATAAATAAATAAAATCTTAAAAAAAAAAAAAAAAGAAAAGGAAGAAAGAAAATAATCAGTGTGTCTTCATGCCTTCAGCTCAAGTGATGATCCCAGCTCAGGTCCTGATCCCCAGGTCCTGGGATCGAGACCTACATTGGGCTCCCCGTAGAGAGTCTGTTTCTCCCTCTGCCTAGGTCTCTGCCTCTCTCTGTGTGTCTCTCATGAATAAATACATAAAATCTTAAAAAGAAAAAAGGAAGAAAAGGAAAATAAAATAATTAGTGTGATACTAATATTTGTGAATATACTTCCACCTCCTACCCAGGCCTGAGTTTCCCTTTCGAGCTATTTCCCAGACTCTGAGAAAGGTAATCTGGCTTTCTAAGGCTGGCTGAGGCAACACCTTCTTATTCACTGCTTTAGTATTCAATTCGAGTCTTGAATATATAGAAGACACATTCTCTCCCTGGGTGGTGCTAACTGGTATACGGGTGGCCACTTTTTTTCACATGCTGACAAGGCTTATAGAAGGAGTAAGTCTGAGGACAATAGGGGAATTCATGGAACAAAGTACATAATCCACATTTTAATTTACATAGCGTGTTCTGGAATATGATATCTATAAGCCTAAGGGCCTGTCTGCCCTGATATTTTTGTTAAATGAAACACAGTTCTTGCCTTTTTATTTATCATGGATCATCTTATTCTTCCCAGGAGGGGATCACTACTCCTGCTCTCCACATCTTAAGTGCATGCCAATGAAGCACATCAAATTATCTGGGAGTAAGAAGGCTCTTGAAACCTTCATGCTAATTGCATTTGTTTAGCTGATAAGAAATTTAAAAATATATATATTTCTAGGGTTGAGTGATACATAGCTATGTCCCCAAATTAACAATAATTTCTACACTAAGCTAATGTAGATAATATTGCAAAAAATAAAAGCACACATTTAGGAATAATTAGGTAGGTATTTTCTTATATACTTGCCTTCCAAGCTCTTAGAAATAAAAATATACCAGATGTATATTATTATAATAAGATGTATTTCGGTCAGAGGTCAGGTCTTTCCCCATTATGCCATTAAATTTTACAACCCAATATTTGTTTCTGAGAAAATTCTAATGTAGTAGAATAAATATGGAGATATACATTTTTTTCCTAAAATGAGACCACTGCCCAGTATGTTTATTATTTAAACCAGGACTCTTGAAGTGTGAATATCTTGGGATTATTTCTGTATAAATCAGTCACTCATTCAATGTATAATTTTAATTCCATTACCCTCAATGAATATTTATATTTAGTCCTTAAGCACCTAATGTAATAGAAATAAAATTCAGGTATTCAGAGTTTATTAGCAATAGCTTGTATACAATGAGACTTTTTATGAAATATTTTCTCTCATGAGATTTGATATACAGTGTTTTTTTGGTATGCCTATCAAACATGTTGGGAAAATATTTTAAGGCCTAGGAGAAAGATAGAAACACATGGTGATAAGTGATTATGCCAAATGACAAGCTTATGCTTGTGTCATAAAATGCATCATCTCAATTTTCACCTGGGCTTTAATGATGCTTGGCCATTAGTCAATGTGTTTCTAATCTTATTTTTTCCATTTTCCAAAACTGATCCCTGTCTTTTTCTTTTTTCTTTCTGAACCTTCCTTCCTGCTTTATGGAGAAAATAGTTATCAATAGACAAAGACATTTTAACCTTCTTGAGAGTCCATTATAAAATTACCTAAATTGGCTTCCCTTTTTTTCTTTTCTTTTTTTCTAATTAGAAGAGTTATCCTTCCTTTGACCCAAATCCAATCCTTTCACCTTCAACCTTTCCAGCATCTATCACACCTTCTTGGTAGTGTCTTCACTTATCTCTTCACAGGTTTCTCTTCCTCTGGACCATTTATCAGACTTCCATCTCTCAGATTTAAGTCCTTCTCTTGCCTTCACTGCAATCTAGCCATGACCCTATTCTATCCCCTTCCTTCTGCAAATCTACTTGCATGGAATTTTACCATTGCTCTGTACATTGCTTCCACAATTTGTTTTCCAAAGAGCAATAGAATGATTCTTTTAAAACTTGGCAAATCAGTGAAAGCATGGCTTAAAACCTTCCTAAATCACCTCAACATACTTAGAATAAATTCAGAATTCCCTACGAAGTTCTCAAGGCCCTACACGAAAGAGCCCTTTCCCACCTCTCTTCCCTCATCTGGCACACTCTTCCAATTCTTCACTCTGGGCTTTATGTCACGCCTCAGTCCCAACACACATGCACCTGCTTGCGAACCATGGACTAGACCTGGTTCCCACAATGCTCTTCTTCGTAGTGCTTTCTTTTTCCCAGCTTTCAGCCCTATCCTTAAACTCTGCAGAGAGACTTTCTCTGTTTTCATTTGTGTTTATCTCTTTATTGTTTCTTCATGATTTATCCCTTCCCAGAAGAGAAGGTCCTGTATATTAAGCTAGAGAATTTGAATTGTTCATTGCAATAGGCCCATGTCCAGCACAGTTCTTGGCACATAGTAGCACTGGAATGAATAAATAAAATGCACTGAGTGAATAAATAGTTGATTGAAATTACTATCAATTCTCTCCAAAACAGTGACTTTGTCTTTTTCCCCCAATTTTCACTCAGAAAAGTTGTCAGTGAAGTTCTAGATGTGGTATTCAGTGCATGTATTTATCTCATCTCTTCTATGCAATGTTTGAAAATGTGACTTTTACTCCCAAAATGTTATCCCCATCTTCCAGGGAAATACTTTTCTTTTCTCCTTTTTTTTTTCTTTTCTTCTTACATCTCAGACTGCTCACTCTTATTCTCCTTATTCCCTTTGTTGATGATTCTTCTGTTAATTACTTTTTAATTGTGGGTAGTTTTGTGTTTTCATCATCAGCTTTACAGTCACTTTTTAAAACTTTCTCAGAGTAATCTTATCTAATCCCATTATGTCAATTTACATGGGATAACCTCTAAATGTTTGTCACCACTCTCCTTGGTTCTCCTGAGCATCTGACATACATTTACCACTATCTATTGGTCATATTCCATTGCATATCTTCAATTCAAATTTCCATTCAAATATGTACCATTATATTTCTTACATGTGTTCCTTATTCGACAGTCTCTAATAAATACACCTCTCCCTGTTATCCCAAGGTAGATGCATGATCTCAGGTTTGTAAGATAAAGTCCCAGGTGGGGCTCTGCACTGGGCATGGAGATGGCTTAAGATTGTCTTCCTCTCCCTCTGCCACTCAACCTCACTCATGTGTTCTCTCCTGAAAGAAAGAAGAAAGGAAAGAAAAGAAAGAAAGAAAGAAAGAAAGAAAGAAAGAAAGAAAGAAAGAAAGAAAGAAAGAAAAGAAAAGAAGAAAGAAAGAAAGAAAGAAAGAAAGAAAGAAAGAAGAAAGAAAAGAAAGAAGAAAGAAAGAAAGAAAGAAAGAGAAAGAAAGAAAGAAAGAAAGAAAGAATTCAAAACAAAAATAGAGTTAGTATAGTTCTTGCCCACAAATAACAAATAAGTGGAAAAGGATCCAGAATCTTAGAAACAGAAAGAGGCATCTATATTTTATGTAAATGTGACATTTCAAAACAGGGTAGAAGATATGCAAAAAATATTGCTGGAACAATTTGTTAGGTAGCAGAGAAAAAAAATCATTGCCCTTTAACAGAGACCCCTAACCAAAATGTAGACAGGAAAAGAATCAAATCTAAAATTACAAAATAATTAATATTTACTCTAACTATATATAGTTATATATATATATATATATATATATATATATGGAAGGGAAGTATACCAGATTTATAAAGTACAAAACTAAAGGAAGAAATCATAATGGAAGAGATGAAAATAAATAATTATAGAAAACATTTTAATAGTCAAAGCAGCATTAGCAAAATTAAGAGCCCAAGAAACCCATGAAAGAGACCCTTAACATTTGCTAAGTCCAGAGAGCCTAAAATCAACTTACGATGTTATCATATTAAGGAAGATTTGTTTTATTTTATTTTAACAAACACTTATAAAGGAATGCTATGGGTTGCACATTGTTTAAAACAGTTTATAAACCGTCTCCTTTTGTTTGAAGATTTAAATACTGATAAACGATGGTGCCTTGTTTATGGCTCAGTCAGTGAAGCATCTGCTTCAGCTCACGTCATGATCTCCAGGACCTGGGATCAAGCCCCACCTAGGACTTCCCTGCTTAGCAAGGAGTCTGCTTCTCTCTCTGCTCCCATCTACCCCTCCCTATCACTCATTCTCTCTCTCTCTCTCTCAATCTCAAATAAATAAATAAATTTTTTAAAAAATAAGTAAAATAAAATAAAATATTGAGAAACATAGCAACATGCCTAGTTTTGTCTAAATAGTCATGATACTCTAAGATTATGAAAACATAAGGTAATAAGGTGTAATATGTTGGGGGAAAGGGAAAATAACTAAAAACAGCTCCATTTTCCTTATGCCTCAAGAATAAAACTTATTCATTATGGACAGACTAAACTACTTTTTAAAGTAATCTCTAACCCCAACATAGGAATTGAACTATGACCCTGAGATCAAGAACCACATGCTCTACTGACAGAGCCAGCCAGGTGGCCCAAAAACTTTTTTTTTTTATTTGACCAAAATACACAAAAATTATGTCTATAGACCAAGCATTGCTTAAGGAAAACAGTACAAGTCGATATTTGAAATACAATTTATTAGAAAATAAACTATGCTAGGCATACTTAATTTTAATCTTCTGCTTTCAACACCAGACACTATAAGTCTATTATAGTATATAAACACATCATTATAATAACATTGACATACAGAGTTTTATGTATCAGCTAAGACATGGATATTTTGTTTTCTCCTATGTTGATGAAGCTTGTCAATGACCAATAAAATTTGTCAGTGGATTATCTACAGCTGGGTTTATAGAAATATTAAAATGTTATACTGCACTTTATATAATTATGAAGACCTTAATAAAAATATTGTTCATGGGAAAAGGCAAAGGTGTCACAAACCCCATAAGATTGAGCAGAGTTGTAAATTAGCAGATATGCTGAAATCAGAGAATCTTTAGCCTTAATGAGTTACTTGTTGGACTAAAGCCACTTGAGTCTACATTCAATCAAGAGAGAAAAGAACAAAATTAAAACAAAATTAAAGAAAGTGGGTAATTGGGGATTAGGTAATAAGTAGCTTTCCAGAAATTAAACCCTGACTCACATATTTTAATTTAGTTTATGATTCAGAAATGCATATTTTAAGTTAAACTTTTGTTGAAAGATAACATGAGAGAAAATTTGCAAATCCTAAGTGTATAGATGGATGGATTAATTTATAATGAACACATTTGTGTAATCCTGACCCAAGACAAAAACTAGTACATGACCAGCACGTCCAAAACCTCCTTTATTTTTCTCACCTGCTTTCTCCCTAAAAGTATTCACTAGCTTGTACCAGTTTCGCCTATTTTGAATTTTACATACATGAAATCATGCAGTCTGTATTTTATTCCTTCCTTTCTTCTCACTCCCTCTTTTCTTTCTTATGTTCCTCTTCTTTTTTTTAAGATTTTATTTATTTATTCATGAGACAGAGAGAGAGAGAGAGACAGAGAGAGAGGAGAGAGAGAGAGAGACAGGCAGAGATACAGGCAGAAGAAGAAGCAGGCTCTATGTAGGGAGCCTGACGTGGGACTTGATTCCAGGATCACGCCTTGGGCTGAAGGCTGCGCTAAACCCCTGAGCCACCCTGGCTGCCCTCTTTTTCTTTTTCTTCTTTTTCTTTTTATTTTTTTTTTGTTCTTTTTCTTTTTCTTTCTTTCTTTTCTTTTCTTTTTTTTTTTATTGGAGATGACTTCTTTCATCCAATAGCACATTTGTGAGATTTAATCATGTTGTTGCATGTTGCAAGGTAATTCATTTTCATTGCTGTATAGTATATTATATGAATATGCTATAATGTATCTTCTCTAGTTAAGAAACAGCATCATTTCCAATTTGGGCAATTTCATATTATGCTGCTAACTAAAAACAATGCTATCTATATCTTCTGGCTCATATATACACTTTTATGTTGGATATATATGTGGGAATGGAATTCCAGGGGCATAGGGTATGCATTTTTTGAACACCTGTTGATAATAACCAAGTAATTTCTAAAGTAGATTTATAAATTTATACTTGCATCCTTGCTTCATATTTTTACCAACACTTAGTTTGAACACTTTGTAATATTCAGCATTCTGGTGGGCGTGTTGAAGTACTCATCTTGGTTTTAATTTGCATTTCTGTGACTACTAATGGGCCTGAACATTTTTCATATGCATACTGTCCCTTTGGATATCCTCATTGGAAACCACATATTCAAATCTATTCACATACTTCTACTGGCCATTTTCTTATTGAATTGTAGGAGTTACTTGTATTTCTGAATACAGACTTTTGTTACATGTATTGAAATTTCTTCTTTAAATCTGTGGCTGGCCTTTTCATTCTCAGTTCTCCATGCTCTCAGGCTTGTAAATAGCAATGCTTTTTTTAAATGATATTGTCATTGGTTCCTTTTCTTTGGGGAATTTTTAACAGACTGGGTGCTTTATTATTTTTTTTAGTGGTTTTTAAGCATAATGAAGTTAAAAGTATAATCTTCCTATATGGATAATACTTAAGTATTTTGAATAATAATTTTTTTCTATTCAAAGTCATAAAGATATTTTCCATATTTTAAAAAATTATCTTTTTCTATTTCTGTGAAAAATGGCATTGGAATTTTGATAGAGATTGCATTGACTCTATAGATTGCTTTGGGTAGAAAAGACATTTGAACACTATTAATTCTTCCAGTCCATGGATTTTTTTTTTGTTCTATATGATTTAAGTATACAATTACTCTGAATCTGATCTTTCTACGTGTTATAAAGTAGAAGCAATTATTTCCTCTTTGTTTTCTTATTAAAGGTATCCAATTGATGTAGAACCATTTACTGAAATGGTCTATTTTCACTGCTTTGCAATTTCACTTTTATCATGTATTAAATGTTTATTTATTTATTGGTTTATTTATAAATTTCTTATTCTAATATACTAGTCTGCTTGTCTCACCAAATCAAACTATTTTGATGTGGTAGATATATAATTAATCTCACTGTTGGTAGGGTAAATCCTTTCTTTTTTTTTTTTTCCTTCAAAGTTGCCTTGGCTAGTCTTGATTTCCTAAAAACTTTAGAATTATCTTGTTTTATTTTCATAGGAAATCTTTTGGATTTTATTTGAGTTTTACTTAATCCATGAAATGTGTCTAGGATAATTGACATTTAGTTTCCAGGATTCTTGTGGGCAGTGATATTATTTCTGAGCAAGTCATTAATTTCTGTGCCATATCCTTATTACATATAAGACTAGCACACCCTTCAGAAAAATATAACACTAGTTTATGGCCTTAATGTTGGGTATTTACAGATACATGAAACCTTCCATGTTCTTGATTCACACTTACTATCATTTAGGCCATACTGTTATTTGGTTCTGGTGGAAGAGATGTGAGCAGGTAATCCCAGGTGTCTATACAAATTATCCAGTGTCTCAAATCCAATTAATCATATATATATATAATATTATTTATAATAATAAATATAATATAATAATTATCTATATATATATAGATAGATAGAGAGAGAGAGAGGGAGAGAGACTAGAATTTGGCATATGTAAGAGAGTTAAGACCTGATTGAAATAAATATTGAAGATATGCTAAACTATATAAATTGGAAAACTTTTTGAATAGTATAGAAAATGTTATCTCTGAAAATTAACTGGAGTGAGGGTTAGAGTAAGGTAAAGACATATAGTCTTAAAATTTAAAATAAAAAAGGAAGTGATACAGCCTAATAGTTCTAATAATTAACATTAGTTGTCAAAAAATTCTAAAATTAATGCTAAAATATATAAAATCATCTTAAGGATAGAGAATCGCTCCTAGACTAGGAATACTTTACTTTTCTCTATACCCTGGAGATTGTATTAAAAAGCTACAATTACCTCCTTTAAGAAGGGAAATTTTTCCTTTAACATAAGGTGATGGTACTGCTTTTAATATGTGGTTATACTTGATAATCAACTGTTGATGTTGCAGTTTTTTGTGGATAATGACTCCATTTGTAGCAAACACCATTCAGAACACTTAGAACTTACAGACAAGTTTCACATGCCTCTCATGTACTAGGGGTAGTGACAAACTTTAGGAAAACCACTTACAGGGGTGCCTGGGTGGCTCAGGTGGTTGAATGTCTGCCTTCAGCTCAAGTCATGATCTCAGGGTCCTGGGATTGAGCTGCTCAATGGGCTCTCCACTCAGCAGGGAGTCTGCTTCTCTCTCTCCCTCTGTGCTTTCCCTTTCTCTTTCTCAAATAAATAAATAGAAATTTTAAAAAACCAACTACTTACAACCTGCTAACCCCCTCAGACTTTATGACATTTTGGTCTTTGGTTATAACAAATAAGTAAGCTTTTTCAGTCATTCTTATCCTATTTCTTACTTTTATCCTTCTGTGACTCAAGTGTCAACTACTCTTTTCCCTTCCAAAACTTCCTACCAGTCACTCTGGAATCCTCAATCTCTTTCCTGAAAGGTTCTTCCACCTCTCTTCACTAAGGGCAAAATATATGTGACTATTACTGCCCTTCCTCATATACTCATTAGTAGGAGGTGCGTGCATCTTTCATGCTCACCAAGGCACCTCCAGACCACTAGTTTTCTGTTGCTTGCTCTCATTCATTAAAGAATTTATCCCTTGTATCATATTCTTTCTCTATGTTTCATGTTTTGCCACCAAGCTGATGGACATCAGCTGCATGGATAACTCATTGAATATTGGCCTCCCAGTTCTCCTGCCTCCTGAGCTATAATAATCCTGAAACACATTTTCTTTCTGCTAATATTTGAGTGCTATCCAAATTGGCAGCCACTTCTTGTCTTCAGTTCTTTCCTTAACAAGTTTATATGTTGTTAAATTATTTTGACTCGTACCTTCCAATTTTCTTGACTCTATTATCCCATAAATTGGACTAAAACAACTTGGTAATTAGGTTAATCCAGTGTTCATATTGATCTGATTCTCTCCACTTGAGCTCTACTGCAGAGTGGTGTCAGAGAAAATTTCACAGTACAGATTAGTACCCATGGAAAATTACGATATTCAGCATCATATACATTTTCACTCTTTCTATATTTTTCATCTTCACATTTGCCATATTTTCTTAGTTCCCTAATTGTTTTTTTTTCCTTTACCTGCAATAGCTATATCCAATTTTTTCATCCTCTTAAAACTTTCCACGCCACCGTCAGACTCTTCACTCTTAGCAGATATCCTTGCCTTATATTTATAGATTATTTTTAGGGACGCCTGGGTGGCTCAGCAGTTAAACATCTGCCTTTGGCTCAGGTTGTGATCTTGGAGTCCTGGGATCGAGTCCCAGATCGGGATCCCTGCATGGAGCCTGCTTCTCCCTCTGCCTGTGTCTCTGCTCTGTGTGTCTTTCATGAATAAATTAACAAAATCATATATATATATATATATATATATATATATATATATATATATATATGTTTTAAAAGCCATACAACATGAATTTCTTGTTCTGCTTATAGTTAGGATGTAAAAAGCTGCAAGAGACATCTCTCTCACCCTAACAATGAGAGAAAGTGGGATAATCTATAAAATTAGAATTTACTATTGAGCACATCACATAGCACATTTCACAAGATAACCAACTAAATTGAATTCCAAAGAATGACAAGCTTATTCTGAAGGAGTTATAAACCATAAACTGTGTCAATTTTGCAGACCATGGAAGGAAGAGGCAGCCACTATTAAAGAAGATAAGAAGAAAGAAGCTTAAATTCTCATAAACTCTTAACGTATGGGGTGGAATACATATTTGAAGAGAACAAAGACTTCTTGTCAGAAACTCTGCATGCTAGAAGAGTGCATTGAGATCTGTAAAGTACTGAGATAAGAATAAATATAAATTAGAATTCCTTATGTAATGAAATGTTTTCCAAATGACTGTGAAATAAAACTTTTTTAGACAAACAAAAACTAAAAGAATTCATTTACAGCAGACTTAAACTACAAGGACTATTAAAAGAAATTCTTCAGGCAGAAGGAGTATGATATATGATGAAAATTTGGATCAGCACAAAAAAATAAGAATCACAAGAAATAGAAAAATTCAGGGTAAATATATGAAGATAACTGACTACTTGTAGTAGAAATAACAAGCTTTTGGAACATATATAGAAATAAAATATATGACAGAGCACAAAGAATTGGTTGGTAGAAATTGAAATATACTGCTATGGATTCTTATAACACCTGTGAATGGTATAATATTATAGGAAGATAGACTCTGACAAGTTAAAGATGTATATTGTAAATACCACAGCAACAAATAAAACTACTTAAAAAATAAGTAAAACTAACAAGTAAATGATAAGAGAAAAAAATAATAATAAATGCTCAATCCCCAAAAGGGCAGAGAATGGAAAGTAGGAACAAAGAACACTTGCAGTCGGTGGAAACTAATGAGATGGTTGACTTACAAATCCAATAATGTAAACAATTATTTTAAACATAGATAGCCTATGGAGGCCTAGGTGGCTCAGGAGATTAAGCCTCTGACTCTTGGTTTCTGCTCAGGTCATGATCTCATGGGTTGTGAGATCGAGCCCCACTTCCAGCTCTGCATTCAGCAGAGTCTGACTAAAGATTCTCTCCCTCTGCCGTCTCCTGACTCATGTGTATTCTCTCTCTCTCTCTCTCTCTCTCTCTCTCTCTCATATATATATAATATATATAATATAATATATATAATATATATATATATATATATATATATATATATATATAGTCTTACACAACACTAGTAACATTAGTAATTGTCAAATGGGATAAAAAAATAAGACCAAAGTATATTTTTTCTATGAGAAGCTGATTTTTTTGCCTTTTCTTTTTTTATATAATAAATTTATTTTTTATTGGTGTTCAGTTTGCCAACATACAGAATAACACCCAGTGCTCATCCCGTCAAGTGCCCCCCTCAGTGCCTGTCACCCATTCACCCCCACCCCCCACCCTCCTCCCCTTCCACCACCCCTAGTTCGTTTCCCAGAGTTAGGAGTCTTTATGTTCTGTCTCCCTTTCTGATATTTCCCACACATTTCTTCTCCCTTCCCTTATATTCCATTTCACTATTATTCATATTCCCAATGAATGAGAACATACACTGTTTGTCCTTCTCCGATTGACTTACTTCACTCAGCATAATACCCTCCAGTTCCATCCACATTGAAGCAAATGGTGGGTATTTGTCATTTCTAATGGCTGAGTAATATTCCATTGTATACATAAACCACATGAGAAGCTGATTTTAATGTGGAAGCATATATAGATATAAACTAAAGAATGAAAAAACATAAACAACCCCAACTTTAATCATAAGACAGTTTCAGTAGCTATATTTCCATTTAAAAATTAGATCTTAAAACAAATATAATTTTTAAGAAGAAAAGTGTGCATGATATAAGTAAAAAAGGGAATTTATCAAGAAGATTTCATGATCTTAAGTATTTACATACAAAACAGATTTTCAAAAATACAGTTTTAAAAAAACCTGAAATAACTGAAAGGAGAAATATGTAAGTACACAAGCATAGCTGGAGATTTCAACAGTTCCCTCTTGGTTACTAATAGAACAAGTAGAGAAAAAAAAATCTATAAATAAAGAAAAGATGAAAACAACACCATTAGTCAACTCAACCAAAACCAGAAATCATCTTTGTTTTAAGCACATATGGAATATTACCCCAAATAGACTATGTACTGGTCTATAGACTATATTTTAATACAATTAAAATAATTAAATGCCATAGAAAGTGATATCTCAGACCAAATGGAATTAAACTAGAAGTTAGTAACAGAATATTTCTGAAATAAAACCAATATTTGGAATTAGGCCTCTTATAAATAACCTGTTGATCAAAAATAAATCAGAAAGGAAATTAGAAAATATGTGAAATTAGACTTAACTATATCAAAATTTGTGAGCCTCAGCTGAAGCATGTAGTGAGAAATTTATAGCATGAAATATATATGTTAGAAATGAGGAAAGGGCTCAAATCAATGAATTAATCTTTAAGAAATTGAAGAGGGAAGAACAAACCAAACATAAAACAAGCTGCAGTAAGGAAAATGATAATAAATACAGAAATCAATAAAATTTTAAACAAAAAAATAGAAAAATTGGGAATATCAACAAAATCAAACCTGGTTTTTGGAAAAATCAATAAAAGTATAAACTTTCAGTAAGAGTGATCATGAATAAAAGGTAGAAGACGCATATTAGTTATCTTAGTAATAGGGAGAACACACTACTACTGATCAGATAGACATTAAAAGACAGTAAGGCAAAGGACACCTGGGTGGCTCAGTGGTGGAGCATCTGCCTTCAGCTGAGGTCACGGTTGTGGATCCTGGGATCAAGCCTCACTCGGCACTCCCTTCAGGGAACCTGTTTCTCCTTCTGCCTATGTCTCTGTCTCTCTCTCTCTGGGTCTTTCGTGAATAAATTAAATAAAAATCTTAAAATAAAAAGACAGTAAGGCAACAAGAAGAAAACAACTTTATGCTGCTAAATTAGGTCACTTAGATGAAAATATCTTTGATTCTTTACAAGATAAATGCAAACTACCAAAGCTTAATTAAGAAGTAATATATGACCTGAATAATTCTAAATCTATTCAAATAATTACATTCCTAATTCAAAACCTCTCCATACAGAAAAATCTAGGCCCAGACTTTTCCAGAAAGTTTTCAAATGAAAATCTTTTCACAATGTCTTTAACAAAATAGAAACTATAGGGACACTTTGCAGGCCGCTCTAAAAAAAAACAGTATTATTCTCCTACAAAATCAGAAAAAGAGTTTCAAATTTAAAAAAAAGAGAGAGATTAATATTCCTTACGAACATAGGCAGAAAAATCCTTAGTGTTAGCAAATTGAATCCAGCAAAATAAAAGAATCATGATCCAATGGGTTTATCCCAAGAATGCAAGTTGATTTAGCATTCAAAAACCAATTAATGTAATTCATCATATCAACATAAGAGCATGGTATTATTTCACTAAAGATAAAGCATTGAATAAAATTTAACATCCATTTACTATAAAACCCATAGGAATAAAATGGAATGGCTAAAGATATGTAGTGGTTCAAGACTGAATGCTTTCTTCCTAAAAGGAGGAATAAGGAAAGGAGGTCTCTTCTTGCCACTTCTATGTAACATGGTAGTGAGGTCTTGGAAAGTACAATAAAGTAACAATAGGGAATCCTTTAACGTCGATGCAAAAGATTACAAACCAGCACCAATTCTCATTCCTCCCCTTCCCCCAGCTATCTAATAAAAGAATGCACAACATCTGTCTAACTCATTTTTGCCTCACCAGCATCAAGTAGAGCAGCTAACATAGAGGTGGGTGCAATTAAATAAAAAACAAACAAGTAAATAGCCAGCTACTTTTGCAATTTCTCTTTGGCTAAACTTTTATTTTTTCAAAAAGCTGTTTAACTGAAAACATACTGTTGATTTACTTAGCTGATTTTACTGTTTTACTGTGTGTTCCTATCTACTTTTTCCTTTGATTTATTTTGTCTTAACAACCGAATTGTCAGTTGACTTTCTAAGTAATAAGAAAATACTTTGTATTTCATTTTTGAGTCATTGAAAAACCAGTTTTCTGGATACAATTTCTCATGTTCAATTTTCTGCTAATATGGGAAGCATATGCCTCACAATTGTGTCCATATGTATTAGTTTTAGAAAAACTAAATGATTTATATCAATTTTTATGTCTGCTCACCATAAATTATGAATCCTCCCATCATGAAAACTATTGTCATTAAATCATTAGATATCCTTAATATATTCATATATATATATACACAAAATGGCCTATGATTACTTAGAAACTGTTGATAAAACTTGAAAATATTACTTGAACACAATAATTCACGACCCTTTGGTATGTTTCATTCAACTGCTTTACCTTTTGTGTTAGTTTTAAAAGTCTCATTTTTTTAAAGGTAGTTGTCAGTGTTGAGCAAATACATAGTTTTATTAGAAGGTGATTTAAGAAAATTTTTAAAAAGTCATGCTCCCTTCACTATATATCAAGTATTGTTTAATTATTTCATAAATTTTTAAATTCTCATGAAGCATAGCTTAATAGGAAAACACAGAATGGGAGTCTGAACACCTGGTTTCTTGTTCAATTTAATGACTTCCTCAAGGTCAGATATTTTGCTTTCTATATTTTAGAGAATATATTCTATATTTTCCACAGTATATGTTATGAATGATAGTAATTCCTAACCCTGAATATTGCTTTACATTTTAAACATGCACTTTACATAATAAAATTACATAAGGAAGTCTGGTGCTTCTTGAGTATTAATATCACCCTTCCATCAATGGTGTGCAATATCAAGATACTGGTAAGAGGCAAAGTATGATTTAGAACATCAATGAGCACTTCCCACTCCAGTTGCTTCTACTGGATGCAGGAAGCAATAAATGCGTGTTGAGTAAACTGAGAAAAGTCAAAATGAATTCTAATATGTGAGTGAGAGAAACATACATTTTCTGAGCAGTGCTGTAAGCTCTAAGGTAATTATTTAGCAATGGGGTGCCTGGGTGGCTGAGTCTAGTTGGTTAAGCATCTGACTCTTGATTTCATCTTAGGCCATGATCTTGGGTTGTGGAATTGAGCCCCATCAGGCTCCACCCTCAGCATGGAGTCTGCTTGTCCCTCTCCCTCTGCTCCTCCTCCATTTGTGCTCTCTCAAATAAATAAGTAAATAATAAAAACTTTAATAGAGAAAAAAGGGTAATTATTTAATACTAACTCAAAATCCTATTTGAGGTTTCCAAGTCCATGACTTATCCCCTACTATCTTGATAGAATTCCTTCCACCTTTAGATTTAAACATCCAGAGGTCAAGTAGATGTGAATGACGCCATACTCCTTCTTCTGTGGTCAAGCTGAACCAATCAGAACTTTCTCCTAAAAACTGGGA
The DNA here is from genome assembly GCF_905146905.1 of Nyctereutes procyonoides. Lineage (NCBI taxonomy): Eukaryota > Metazoa > Chordata > Mammalia > Carnivora > Canidae > Nyctereutes > Nyctereutes procyonoides. Next base: position 860,211 of record NW_026575029.1, read on the forward strand.
ATTGGGTTGCAGAGAGACACCATTGGTCATTAGAATCTGTTAACCAAACATGGAAATAAACTGAGTTGCATGCAAAGTAGAATACTTAGGGTTAAGATCCACGAACTCTTGGGGCACCTGCGTGGTTCAGTGTCTACTTTTGGCTCAGATCATGATCCCAGGGTCCTTGGATTGAGTTCCTCATCAGGTTTTCTTCTCAGTGGGGAGTCTGCTTCTCCCTCTCCCTTTGTCCCTACCCTTGTTCATTCTCTCTCTTTTTCAAATAAATAAATAAAATCTTTTTTAAAAAAATCAATTAAGTCTTAATGTAGATGTCCCAGGACACACCTAGTTTGTTAACACTCTGAGAACTTTTATTTGTTGTTGTTGTTTATTTTATTTTTTAAATAATTGATGTATAATTAACAAATAAAATTATAAGATATTTAAAATGTACAATGTGATGATTTGATATATACATACAATTGGATAATATACTCATCACCTACAGATTTAATTATTAATTAATTAATTAATTTATTTATTTATTGGTGAGAATATTTAAGTTCTATTTTCTTGGAAAATTTTAATTATAAAATATAGTGTTATCAATTATGGTTACCATGTTATAAGATCCTCAAATCTTATCTTATAACTGAAAGTTTGTTTCCTTTTACCGAGCTCTTCTTATTTTCCTCAGCCCCTGACATTCACTTTCCTACTCTCTTTCTATGAGTTTGACTTTTTCCTTTTTTAAAACTCCACATATAAGTGGGACCATGTGGTTGCCTTTCTCTATCTGGCTTATTTTATTTAGCATAATGCCCCCAAAGTCCATCATTGTTGCAAATGACAAGATTTCCTTATATTTTTTAAGACTGAATAATAAATACTCCATTGTAAATATAATTGACCTTTGAACAACTTGAGTTTGAATGTGCAGGCCCACTTATACTCAGGTGTCTTATAGTACAGTATCGTAAATGTATTTTCTCCTCTTTGTGATTTTCTTAACATTTTTGTTTTCTTATTTTATTGTAAGAATACAGTATCAATTATGTTTACCATACAAAACGTGTTAATTGACTATATTATTGGTAAGACTTCAGGTCTATAGTATGCTATTTCTAGTTAAATTGACTAGTTAATTGATTAGTTAACTAAATTGATGAGTTAATTTGACTTCTCAAAGGAGTCAAAAGTTCTATGCAAATTTTTCATTATATGGACCCTCACATTGAGGGTCAACTGTGTATATCACATTTTCTTTATCCATTCATCTGTCTATAGACACTTAGGTTGCCTGAGTACTTTTAATATTCCTCAGATTACATAAGATGTACATCTTTTTATTAACATTTCCCTTCTCAATCCTTTCACTATGTCCACAAGTCTTATTTGAGAGAGATGGAATGATTTCCAGTTCTTTGTCACCATAAAATTCTTGTAAAAGAGAGGCTAAATAAATTGTTAAAATCCCACAACAAAGAGACATGAGATAAAAGAATGGCAATAACAAGAGTCCTTATTTCCCAAAAGAAAGAATTAATAAGAATGATACTCAAATTCTTAAACATTAAAGTCCCATAAGAGTGGAGAGGGAGACAATGATTCAATTTTATCTCAGAAAATGTGTATCAGTTGAATTTTAATAACCAAGATGAGTGAGTAGTTTCCTTGCTCAAGATATGGCAATTACAGTGGCATCTGAGTGGCTCAGTTGGTTAAGTGCCTGACTACAGCTCAGGTCATGATCCCAGGGTCCTGGGATCGAACTCTACATTTCCCTCTCCAACTACCTGCTGCTCCCCTTTCTTGTGTGTGCTCTCTCTCTCTGTCAAATAAATAAATAAAATCTTTAAAAATATATATATGGCAGTTACAGCTCCCATCATTTACTTTCTGTGTATGTGTTTCCCAAGCCCCCCTTCTCCAAGGGACAGGTATTGGTTAGACAAGCACTTCCTCATTTTAAGGTGAAGCAAATTGTTATATTCAATGGCAGAGATAAGAAATCTCTGCCAGTAATATTTTGAAGTAGGAGAACATCCTTATAAGCAGGATTTCTTTTAATCAGTCTTTGGAAGCCACTTCCAGTACTAATTTATATATATCTATGGTTTGTCATTAATACAATTATGCTTCTGGAATGGATTATGTTTTAATTTTAGAATTCCTTGGCCTTCTTACCATTTTAAGACTACCTTAAGCCTTTCTCAAGGGCATAATTTTTGTAAAGCAATCAAGTGCAAACATTAGGTAAAGCCAAGGGTCATTCATCCTCTCCTCTTCTTCTGCAAGTAGTACTTTTATAGAGCTTTCAGAAGCTGTAGGGGAGTGCACGAAACAATTTCCTTTTACTGCTGGAACTGCTTCTCCTATCAGACTGTTCATTAATTATGACAATTATATTTTGAATGGTACTAAAAGGTGCAAAGGGTAAAATATGAATCAGTGTATGATTTTAGTACTTGACTTTGTCCAGAATTTTATATCCCTTTTGGGTATTTCTGCTCAAAACAAAATATCTATAAAAATTATCTATATTATTATTTTTATTTCTAAGCTACATATATTGAATACCTCAAGACTAGCATCCATGGAAAACTTAATAGAATCTTTTATAATCAAAACATGCATATGCCTTATAATAAGATGAACATATGAAAAAAAAAGTGCTACATAGGTCCATTCTCTGTATCATTCATTATCACTGTTGTGAAGTACCAGACTATACAATTATTAGATTATTGTTTGAGTCTGTTGATAGATATTCAGGGCGTTTGAAATTTGTTGCCATTACAAACAATGCTGCTATGAACATTATCAACCTCTTCTTGTCACATGTGAATAGTTCCTCTAGGGAAGATTCCTCAAATTCTCCATGGAATAAAACCTGCATATTCATCTATTATACTGGAGTAAACAGTTGGATGTGCTCACAGGGGGGCGGTGACCAGCCCATGGGTTCTAGCTGCCTTCCGCTAGCCCTGACCCTACCCCTTGAGGGCTGCACTGGAGAAGTCTCTGGCACACACATAACTTTTCATGGTATTAATGTGCTGGAATGATACCCAGGAATCAATTGTGACATCAATGGGAATAATCATCTTAATTATTACAGTTAAATAATGGTAATTGGAAATAACACAATAAAGTCACTTAAAATTTAATAACAAATAATTTTAAAGGCAAAGGCAAAGCAAAGAGGAAGGCAAAGCACCCAGGGGCTCAGAACCTCAGCATAGGCCTAAAGGGAAGGGACAAGGGGAGTGACTGTGCTGGAAACCTAAGAGAGGGTCCCTGCAGGAGAGAGCTACATAACAGTAACCATGGCCTTAAATAGAGCACCCAGCTGGATGCTGAGCCCTGCTGCACCTTCTCACACCTCATATCATGCCCACATCTTGCACTGGCTATGTAAGGTGGTAAATTATGCAAGTAGTTTTTTTCCTGAAATTCAACTACCTTTGCATTTCTAGATAAACACAATTTGTATTTAGTTGAATTTGACTTTTTCAATGGGGAAGGGTCAGGCAGATGGAGATGGAGAGAGAGAATCTCAAGCAGGTTCCACACCCAACACGAAGTCTGACATGGGGCTCCATCTCACAACCCTGAGATCATGACTGGAACGGAAATCCAGAGTCAGACGCCTAACTGATCAGGTGTCCTGTAACTGGATTTGATTTTTTAATGTTTGTTTCAGATTTTTGCCTTTATGTTGAGGAGGGTATAAATCTGCAATTTTCTTTCTTATAATTTCCTGGGTTTGTTATCATGTTATATGAGGCATAAAATACATTTCCCATTTTTTATTGTCTGGAAAAGCTTGTGTAAGATTGCAATAACCTGATTCATAAATGTTGGGTAGAAGAGCTGCCTTGGCCTGATGCTTTCCTTCATGGGAAAATATCTAACAAGTTACTACATATTTTAATTGATGGAGGACTGTTCAGATTATACTTTTCTTAAGTTAGTTTTGAAATTTTTAGCTGCTCTTAATTTTTTTCTCCAAGTTATCCATTTCACACAATCATTAACATTTATAGCCATGATATTGTCCATATATAGAGTTACTTTTTAATCCATCCTGGCTTCATGTGTCATTCTATATCCTTTTTCATTTTTGATATTATTTGTTTCATTTTTCTCTCTGTCTCTCTCTCTCAGCTGGGATCAATCTTGCCAAATAATTTTGTCAGTTTTATTATGTTCCTGAACAAGCTAATTTTGGGATTCGTTCATTGTCTAGATATGTTTCAGTATCATTATTTTTTTAACTTTATTTCTATTTTTATTATTTCCTCTACTTTTATGTGAGGTATTTTTTTCCTGTTCTTGTTTACCTTTTTTAAAATTTAGACATTAAGCTGATTCATTTTATAGTGGCATTGTAATATTATTTAGTGCAAAGAACAATTAATTTGGTATTTTTGAATTTCCAGCATTTTTTTCTTTCACCAATGAGATTAAATTTGCATTTTTCATAATATTCTTTTTGTGGTTTTAGTTGTTATCTTTTTGGTACTTAATTATATTTTTACTTTGTTTAATTTTTGTCAGAAAATAATTCCTGTATGAAATGAATTATTCGATATTACCAATGTGTGAATTATAGGCCTCGTCCTTGCTCTTACTTTTTAATATGTACATGAAAGAAATGTGTATTCTGCAATTTAAGATGCAGTATTTCACATTTTCCCACAGATATTCCTGAAAAAAATCCATTTCTTTATTGACAGATTGTTTTTTTTGTAGTTGGTCTGCAATTACTGTAAGATAAATATTAAAATCTCCCTGTTTGAATATTTTTTTTCATTTTAAAGTTATGCTGTTAAGTGCATGGAATTTCATGCACTTGGTGATTTCACTAATAATTAATGACTTTACTAATGATTATTTTACTAATAATTAATGTCCCTCTTGTTTCTAATAATTCTGAAAATCTATATTGTATGGTATAAATACAGCTATTCTTTATCATCATTATTTGGTACATTCAGTGTTTGTTTAGATTTACCTAAATGTTGGTCACTTTATTGACAAGCTATTTCTTTACTTTTTTTTGCCACATTTTGTACTAGCTCTTTTTTTTTTTTTTCTTCCTGAAATCTATCATTTAGAAGTTCCTCTTAGGGATCCCTGGGTGGCGCAGTGGTTTGGCGCCTGTCTTTGGCCCAGGGCGCGATCCTGGAGACCCGGGATCGAGTCCCACGTCGGGCCCCCGGTGCATGGAGCCTGCTTCTCCCTCTGCCTGTGTCTCTGCCTCTCTCTCTCTCTCTCTCTCTGACTATCATAAGTAAATAAAAATTAAAAAAAAATAGAAGTTCCTCTTATAAATGTTTTGGCCTTATATTAAAATGTTTTTAATTTCCCCTTGATGTTGGAAGATAGTTCATATAGGTGTATAATACTAACTTGTTATTTCTTATTTAAACAACTGAAGATATTATACTATTTTAATAGTTTCACTTTTATTGCTGAGAAATAAGCTATCTGCCTAAATGTCATTCTGTAATAGCAAATTGCTTTTCTTTGAGTTATTATAGAGAATTTCCCTGGTGTTTTGTGTTTGACAGCCTCCCTGTAATGCATCTGAGCACTGATTTATTTCTATTTATCTCATTCAGTTTTTATTCTTCCTGAATCCAACAATTAGTGTTTTTTCCTCCTATTTTCTAACATTCTAAGCCAATATCTCTTCAAAATGCATCCTCTAATTTATATTAGATTTTCTTTCTCTATTTGCCATCACTTTTTATGGTTTATCCATATTTTTACATAATTTTCCTATACTGCATCCTGTATTTTCTTCAGAAATATGTCTTCTACCTCAGTTATTTATTTTTAGCTATGGCTAAACTACTGACTGATTAGTTGATAGAATTTTTTGTCAATAATTATATTATTCTATTTTTAAAGTTTTTAAAGTTATTTTTTAGTTTCTAATATACACATGCAGTTTTATAGTTCTTATCTCATTATTGTATTTTGATTATCCACTTACAGTTCCTTAAACATTCTAAAATTATTTTGTATTTTTTACTCATCTTATTACAATGTCCAGTCTTGCAGTATAGTTTTTTCCCCTTTTCTCACTTATATTGATTTGTTTCTACATATGCTTCACAATTTTTTTTTCAAATTCATGTTTATGAAGCATAGTTTAAAATAGATTTCTCTAAGAGTATTTGATTTTTTGGGGGTTATAGGCCCCGTGCTTTGCATTACCGACACAGAACAGATTTAAATTTAATTCTCAGCTTACATTGTTTTGTGTGTGTGTGTGTGTGTGTGTGTGTGTGTGTGTGTGGAGGTGAATTATGAATCCTTGCTCAAACCCATTTGAGAGCCAGAATTTCTTATAAATTATAAGGGAGACTTTATTTTCCCCTGTCGGGGGGAATGCCATTATTTCTTTACCACTTTCCTTTGAGAGGTCAGTCCCACTACCTCCGTCTAAGTCATTCTAATGAGAGTTGCTTTGGGTTACTCCTAACTTGATATGGGAGTTTTTAATTTGGTGCTTTTAGTGAGCCTCATCTCCTGCTGGACTTGAAACTTTAAGGGATCAATCATATGGTTAATACTGATAGAGATAAAAATTTGTATCTTTATTTTTCCTGTACTACAAGTGGTGCTAGAATGATTTACAGTGAAGAAAGATGATTCCTCTTTCATATATTATTCAAAGTGTAGCACCTCTAGAGCCCTCACAACTTCTGCAGGGATAATATTTCAGAATCAGGAGAAATTATTTACATGATTGATTTCTGGCATTTCTAGGGTGTAGAGTTTTGTAAATTATAAAAAAAGATGACAAGTTACAGGAAATTAACAGATATAAACCTCACCATCTTAGATTGCTAAAAAATCATCAACTAATATAAGACAGAAGGCATTTTTAATTTATTAGGCTTAATATTTAACATTTGAAAATATGTGTTCACTTAATCATAATTTATTTTTCATGAACATATATTGCCTTCCTTCTAAAGCTAAACTTCTTATGAATTGAGAAGAATAAGAGGGAAAACTTTATTAAGTTTGGGCCATCAATAAATTTGACACTTAGCAAAGCATTCTATTTGGGTGTTGTTACAGTAGAATTATGTCCTTTTAATTTGAATCCTGCTCATTTCTTCTTTTGAAAACCTGGCCAGCATTTAGCAATTGCCTGCCTTGCTGATGGGTGTGTAGAATATGAGCGGAGTCAGAGACTCCACTATGATTCTCATCAGACATTATTTTAACATTAAACTTTGCCCTTATTTTATTCTAAGATACTCAGTCCTACAAGGAAGACACTAACAACATCTACATATGAATTTACAAATTCTGTCTCTTTTTTCTTTAAATTATTTATTTATTTATTTATTTATTTATTTATTTGTTTATTTGTTTATTTATTTATTTATTTAAGAGAGAGAGAGAGAGAGGAGCAGAGGGAGAGAGACAAGCAGACTCCATGCTCTGCATGGAGCCCAACATGGGCTCTGTGCTACAACCCGGAGATCATGACCTGAACTGAAATCAAGACTGAGATGCTTTACTGATGCCCTCTCCCTGTCTCTTTATGGAGAAAAACACAACAGGATACAAGCAAAGTCCATCAAAAGAGAATGGTGACCAACAATACTGAAAGAAAAAATTATGGGAGGCTAAATTCATAAGTAATCATACAATTGCTGGTATGAATTCTGACTTTCTTCATTTGGAGTCCTTTTTTGTTTGAGAAATATTTGTTAGTATAAGTCAGTGTTGTTCAGTTTTTCAAATCTAAGATTCATATTAACTATTTAGAAAATAAACAAAAAAACATACCAGTTGTTTTTTGTTTAATTTTTATTTTGCTTTGTTTTTTTTTTTTTTAATTCATGAGAGACAAAGAGAGAGAGGCAGAGACATAGGCCGAGACATAGGCAGAGGGAGAAGCAGGCTCCTCACAGGGAGCCCAATGAGGGACTTGATCCCAGGATCCTGGGATCATGCCTTGAGCTAAAGCCAGACACTCAACCACTGAGCCACTCAGGTGTCCCAAACTATACCAGTTTTTAAATGATTACTGAGAATTTTCAGATTCTTATTAAAAATTCCACATTGTGCAGGGGTTTCTGAGTAATATTTATATGAGCTGAAGAAAGAGGGGAAAAATCCTCCATCTTTAAGGACAGTCTCCATGAGGCAAAGTTGACCTTATCAAATGACTTGAAGTGGATTCTTTAAATGATTCATTTATTTAGATAGCAATGGATAATATGAATAAAACAAATAGAGAACCTAGTAAGTTTCTAGAAGCTAGACTCTAGTAAGCTTCAAAATTTTAAAGCGAGCCCACTCAGTATTGAAATTACTGGGCAGAGTCTCTGATGCTTAGTTCTTTAAAGTGGACTTTTCCTCCAAGTACAGGATTTTGTTATGTTTTGTTCTGTATTGTATTTTTTTTCCTCTTATTTGTACTATCAGCCTCCAAACTGAAGTCACCTTCCTGTGAACAAGTGCTCCCATTGTTCTTACAGCAAAAACAATATAAGTAGGGTCTATTTGACTTTTTAACTTTTTATTTTTTATATGTCAGATAACACTTTATATTACCATGGATTATGGTTTTTAGAGCACTATAATCAATATTTTATATGGCAGTTATCTTGTAGAGAACTGGATTACTGTACTTTTACTGCTGTATTTAATTGTTTATTTGGAGGGGAAAATAGTTTACATGCTTATCAATAACTTAACTTTGCATAGATAACATTTAATAACTTAACTTCAAGTTAGTTAAAGTTAATAACTTTACATTCATTACTTATCTATTCTTTAAACCAAGCCTATAAGTCAAAAAAGATAAATATTTGATTTCTAAAACTTTGTTCTAAAAGATTATTCATCCTTTTTTTTAAAAAATTTCACAGATAAGGAAATTTTTGGTGATTGGCTCATGAGCAGAGTTAGTTTGTGGACATATCAGCATAATTTTAGATTTTAATGAGGGTGACTTGAAGACATAAAAGATTTATCAAGAACAAAGTTAGCATAGCACAGAGCAGACAAGTGGTTAAAGCCAAGATTGCTCTGCTTAATATCCTACAATCTTTTCCACATTATCATGCAGTTTTCTGTCCTTTTCTGTGGTTTTGGTTTTTGTTTGTTTGCTTGTTTTAAATGTCTAATAACAACTTCTTTATTTATTTGATTAATCTGGCTTCTCCATAATAAATTAGGACTTATTTTCTCAACGTGATATATTTTTAAATTCCATCTACCAAGTAGAAAATTGAATGTCTCTTGCTATTTTTATAAACAACTTGTTGACCTCAATCTTGGTTTGAGCATATTATAGGAAGTGGGGTTAGGAACATTTAGAGTGAAAACACCAAATCCTGACCTTTAGCTTGAACTGACCTTCATTAGTGCACAGGAAATTTCTTAGAAAATTTATTTCCAAATGGACTAAATTACTTTCACAGAGAGGGTACAATCAAAACTATACATGGTGAATTTAAAATAAAGTCATCATTATTTTTATGTTTCTATTTTTTTAGATAAATTTGCCATTATATACCTTCAGAAGCATTTATTTATTCTATAAAGATAATCTGATAATAAACCAAAGTGAAACAGCATAACTTTTATAGTTTCAGATATCAACACCTCAATTTTAAGCAAGTAAAAACCCATTTCATATTATGATTTCTGTTTATATCCTTACCCCATAAGTGGCTTTGTGGAAAGAAAAAGTCATTTCATTTTTTAAAAATAGGTTACTTTACATATCTGGAGAAGCATAATATGTAATTCAGACTAAAAATATAAATAAAAATAATAAAGTCTTATGAATAAAGAACAGAAGAAGAAGAAGAAGAAGAAGAAGAAGAAGAAGAGAAGAAGAAGAAGAAAGAAGAAGAAATAAGAAGAGGATGAGGAGGAGGAGGAGGAGGAAGGTGAATCACAAAAGAACTGGACTAAATAGTTTGAACTGGCTGAGCAAACTCAAGCAAGTCTATTAAAATGTAACTTATGAATGAGACCCCAAGGGATCCCACAGCTGGGATTGCATAGTACCAAGATGTTTCTACTCTTCTACCTTTGGAAAAGGTGTGGTTGCTTAGCAGAGAAAAAAATTCACCACTTTTGTGTTTGTTTAGTTGTATTCAGTAGCAAAACAAAGCAGAGAGAGGAAATAATTTTTATTAAGGGCTGGTTGTGTTCCTTTATAACCATAAATGTATCCAATCTTCATAACCTAAATATTTTATTGGAAGCCTAGTAGTTACCCTCTTGCTGGCACACTGAACATTCAACAGTAGCAGTAGATAAATGTGGCTTGATGAGCAGGAGCCCCTTTTCATCAGGCCCTTGTGTAGCCTCCATTACTGTCACCTGAGCTTTCCAATCAGGTGCTCACACGTCAATACTGGGTGGCTAAAGATGGCTGGCACATATCATCTGTCCAGGTGATTCTATGTAATTTAGTAATGCTTCCTTACTGGATGTTCTCCGATGGTCATTAGCACGCAATGACAATAATATTCAAACTTGTGTCCACGTAGGTCCATTGACCCACTTTTCCCAAGAATTCCATCTTATCTCTGATCAAATGCCTTAGCTGCTCATCACTGCAAATGAGTTGCTATATATTATAAACAAAGGACGCTTTTTCTACACAAGGCAAATAACTGATACACCACCCAAAACTCTACCAAGAGGATTTCTCCTCCCCATTGTCTTTCAAGACTCTCCACAAGCAGAGCTGTCCTGAGCCAACACATCTCTGAACCAAGTTTGGCTTCTTCCTTTATTAGTAGGTGGATAATATTCTCCTGAAGATGTCATGGTCTTGCTCCAAAATCTTGGGAGTATATTGTGATTTTCCCATTGGTCTTCCCAGAAATGCCTCATGGCATCTCTTCCCACTCCTGGTAAATCTAATAACTCAGTCATGTGACCCAGGAGACATTTGCACCTTAGCCTGGACTTTCCATGCTCTGGATTCTATCCAATCTTGACAGCATTTAATCACCTGATGTGTAGGTCATATTGCTCCCTGGTATGAAATATCTGAGTTTTCAGAATCCAAAGGGACCTACCAGACACTTTGGCTCCTTCCTCTGTAGTATTCTGTCTCTGGAGAAGGGTGTGAACTTGGGCAAGGCAGCTCTCTTCAGACGAGAATAAATCCAGGAAAGGACTGGCAGTGGAGAACAGTTGCTGGACAACACTGAACTGCTGGGAGAAAAGAGCACCTTAGTCCCAAAATAGAGATCTGGGTAGCAGAGCATAGAATTCATGACACTGAGTCACTTACACAGGAGTGTAAGTAAGTTGCTCATGGTCACCATGCCAGATATAAGGTCGGAACTATGGTTTTGCTTTGCTCCAAAGTCCACTAGATCATGATGAATTAACTCTCATGTTCAAACAGATCTTATTTAACTTCCATCACTGCACATATATTTCTGTTGTTTGTATATTTATTTAGTATTTATCACAGATAAGCATAAGTTTTTTGATATTCAAAGTCATGTTCATAAACAGTAATAATTGTACACATGAATCTCTAGATGAGACCTACTTACTTTATTTTCCTGAATGGGCACTTTCATCTCCTTTGCACATATTCAATGGATTCATTTTAACCAATAAAATGAACAAGGTTAAATCTGGTAAGCATTATTCTGCCTGATTTTGGCATTTCAGAAATGAATTATAGCTACGGATAATAGTGCTTGTGGAAGCACAGACAAGAAAATACAGTGATCTCCCAGGGCAGACATTTTAAATCATTTAACTTTTTGAAATATAGGTAATGAAATGGTGTCTTGCCTCTTTTTTTTTTCCTTATAAGAAAGATAATGATTTCCCTGTAGGAGCTCATAATGTGGCAAATGTCTGAAGGAAATGGCATAATGGAAAGTGAATGCATTATAGTGCTTCTTTGTCTCATTTCTGGAAAAAAACATTGTGACAAATTATACTCATTTCACAGTTTATTCAGACATTCTGGCAAGGAATAGAATAATTATTTCCATTAATGCCAAATATCTTCTGAAGACAGATATAAGTCAGTTCACCTTAATTTTATATCTTATTACAAAACCCTTACCAAAAGGGAAAGATTAAATTCATCTAAGACATATCTTCATAATTTGGTCCTCATGAGTAATTAAAAATGAAAAATGGGATTTTTGAGTAAGACTTTTGATACTTCTGTCAGCCAATGTGTTCCTGTCAAGCAATGAGGGACCAGATTTGACATGCACATAATTTTATTGTCAATGCAGTTTGCCATTTACAACGCCATACAGAATAGATTTTTAAAAACATATTCTACTAAGAAGAATTAGCTTGCATAATGGAATAATCTTTTGCATATGTCAATCAAATGACCACTAAATCCATGAAACATTTTATATAGCAAACCATATGAACAAAATAAAATAATTTTAACACCTGAAGAAGAAAGAAAAAGAGAATCCTTTTATATTAATAAATGAGGGGAGGGAGGGGCAAGATGGCGGAAGAGCAGGGTCCCCAAATCACCTGTCCCCACCAAATTACCTAGATAACCTTCAAACCATCCTGAAAATTTACGAATTCGGCCTGAGATGTAAAGAGAGACCAGCTGGAACGCTACAGTGAGGAGAGTTCGCGCTTCTATCGAGGTAGGAAGACGGGGAAAAAGAAATAAAGGAACAAAAGGCCTCCGAGGGGGAGGGGCCCCGCGAGGAGCCGGGCTGAGGCCGGGGCGAGTGTCCCCAGGACAGGAGAGCCCCGTCCCGGAGAGCAGGAGCTGCACCAACCTTCCCGGGCGGGCGGAAAGGGGCTCGCAGGGAGTTGGAGCAGGACCCGGGAGGGCGGGGATGCCCTCGGGCTCCCGGGGACACTAACAGACACCTGCGACCGGGAGAGTGCTCCGAGCTCCCTAAGGGCTGCAGCGCGCACGGCGGGACCGACCGGAGCAGCTCGGAGGGGCTCGGGAGCGGCTCCAGGGAGGGGGCTGCGGGGCGGGAGCGCGAATCCCACAGCGCAGGCCCCGGGCACAGGGCGCCGGGACACAGCCCAGGACCCGGCCTCCCCCAGGACAGGCAGAGGCCGGGAGGGCCCAGGACAGCGAGGACGCTCCTGCCCCGAGCTGAGCAGATCAGCGGCCCCGCCCCGGAGCCTCCAGGCCCTGCGGACGGAGAGCCGAGAGCCCGAGCCCCGTAGTTCCTGCGGAGGCTGAATCCAGGCTTCCAGAGTTGCCATAGCAACTGCGGCTGTTCCTCCTGGGGCCTCACGGGGTAAACAACCCCCGCTGAGCCCTGCAGCAGGCAGGGGCAGAGCAGCTCCCCCAAGTGCTAACACCTGAAAATCAGCACAGCAGGCCCCTCCCCCAGAAGACCACCTGGACGGACCAGTGATACTCCCCCGTGTTCCAATACAACTTGTTTTTGGCCACTCTGCACTGAGCAAAATGACTAGAAGGAAAACCTCACCTCAAAAGAAAGAATCAGAAACAGCCCTCTTTCCCACAGAGTTACAAAATCTGGATTACAGTTCAATGTCAGAAAGCCAATTCAGAAGCACTATTCTACAGCTACTGGTGGCTCTAGAAAAAAGCATTAAGGCCTCACGAGACTTCATGACTGCAGAATTTAGATCCAATCAGGCAGAAATTAAAAATCAATTGAATGAGATGCAATCCAAACTAGAAGACCTAACGACGAGGGTTAACGAGGTGGAAGAACGAGTGAGTGACATAGAAGACAAGTTAATGGCAAAGAGGGAAACTGAGGAAAAAAGAGATAAACAATTAAAGAACCATGAAGACAGATTAAGGCAAATGAACGACACTCTGAGGAAGAAAAACCTACGTTTAATTGGGGTTCCCGAGGGCGCCGAAAGGGACAGAGGGCCAGAATATGTATTTGAACAAATCCTAGCTGAAAACTTTCCCAATCTGGGAAGGGAAACAGGCATTCAGATCCAGGAAATAGAGAGATTCCCCCCCTAAAATCAATAAAAACCGTTCAACACCTCGACATCTAATAGTGAAGCTTGCAAATTCCAAAGATAAAGAGAAGATCCTTAAGGCAGCAAGAGACAAGAAGTCCCTGACTTTCATGGGGAGGAATATTAGGGTAACAGCAGACCTCTCCACAGAGACCTGGCAGGCCAGAAAGGGCTGGCAGGATATATTCAGGGTCCTAAATGAGAAGAACATGCAACCAAGAATACTTTATCCAGCAAGGCTCTCATTCAAAATGGAAGGAGAGATAAAGAGCTTCCAAGACAGGCAGGAACTGAAAGAATATGTGACCTCCAAACCAGCTCTGCAAGAAATTTTAAGGGGGACTCTTAAAACTCCCCTTTAAGAAGAAGTTCAAGTAACTCTGAACATGAATGGGCTTAATGACCCCATCAAAAGGCGCAGAGTTTCAGACTGGATAAAAAAACAGGACCCATCTATTTGCTGTCTACAAGAGACTCATTTTAGACAGAAGGACACCTACAACCTGAAAATAAAAGGTTGGAGAACCATTTACCATTCAAATGGTTCTCAAAATATACCCTAAAAACTACAGAACACTTCTGAAAGAAATTGAGGAAGACACAAAGAGATGGAAAAATATTCCATGCTCATGGATTGGCAGAATTAATATTGTGAAAATGTCAATGTTACCCAGGGCAATTTACACATATAATGCAATCCCTATCAAAATACCATGGACTTTCTTCAGAGACTTAGAACAAATTATTTTAAGATTTGTGTGGAATCAGAAAAGACCCCAAACAGCCAGGGGAATTTTAAAAAAGAAAACCATATCTGGGGGCATCACAATGCCAGATTTCAGGTTGTACTACAAAGCTGTGTTCATCAAGACAGTGTGGTACTGGCACAAAAACAGACATATAGATCAATGGAACAGAACAGAGAACCCAGAAGTGGACCCTGAACTTTATGCTCAACTAATATACAATAAAGGAGGAAAGACGATCCACTAGAAGAAAGACAGTCTCTTCAATAAATGGTGCTGGGAAAATTGGACATCCACATGCAGAAGAATGAAACTGGACCACTCTCATGCACCATACACAAAGATAAACTCAAAATGGATGAAAGATCTAAATGTGAGACAAGATTCCATCAAAATCCCAGAGAAGAACTCAGGCAACACCCTTTTTGAACTTGGCCACAGTAACCGGAGAAGGACAAACAGTGTATGTTCTCATTCATTTGGGGAATATGAATAATAGTGAAAGGGAATATAAGGGAAGGGAGAAGAAATGTGTGAGAAATATCAGAAAGGGAGACAGAACATAAAGACTTCTAACTCTGGGAAATGAACTAGGGGTGGTGGAGGGGGAGGACGGTGGGGGGTGGGGGTGAATGGGTGACGGGCACTGAGGGGTACACTTGACGGGATGAGCACTGGGTGTTATTCTGTATGTTGGTAAATTGAACACCAATAAAAATTAATTTATAAAAAAAAAATAAATAAATAAATAAATGAGATCTCATTCTTTTTCCTTTCTGATGAAATTAGCTTTTTTTTTTTCCACCAATAGTAACAATACTTAGCCTGTTGCTTTTATTATTGTTGTTGTTTGCATGTTGTACTGGTGGTGCTTCATTCGGCTTTTTAGATTTCAGGAAATAGTTTTAGTGGTCTCTTAAGTTGCTTCCCTCAAGTGAAAGAAGGAGTACAACATTTGACAACAGTAAATACTATCATAAGATAACTTCACGTAAGTATAAGTAGGATCTTCAGAGCTGGCACAGATGAGACTTTGAAAAATACTTTCTAGAACCAAAAGTGAATACAATTTAATATATAGTAGTTTTTATAGATGCAATTAAGAAACATGTATTACATATGTTTTAATTTATTTTTTTTATTTTTAAAAATATTTTATTTATTTATTTATTCATGAGAGACACAGAGAGAGAGGGGGGCAGAGACACAGGCAGAGGGAGAAGCAGGCTCCATGCAGGGAGCCCGGGACTCCAAGATCACGCCCTGGGCCGAAGTCAGGCAGTCAACCACTGAGCCACCCAGGGACCCCCATTACATATGTTTTAATTTAATCCTACTATTTCAAAAATGCCAATTACTTGGTCTTTAACTAGTGGAGACTTTTACTATCTTCATGACGAAAGAAAAATAATTCCAACCAGTCATATAGGTGTTCAAACTTAAAATTCCATGAAGCACCATTTTAGTGATATTTTAAACTGTCTGAAAAGAACATTTATTTAATTTAACTAGGTCATTATTTTAAAATAAAACAATCACTCAGAGTTCTACAATTTAGTAGAAAGAAATCAGGTATCAATGCAAGTCCTACTTTGTGGGAATACCATTTCTCTGCACATTCTCCATTAGTTAATTCTTTGGATATCAAAAAATAATCTTGAATTCTAACTAATTTGCATAACTTCATGGACCTGGACCATGTTATTAGTGAGTATTGCAAATTAGCTGCTATTGACTAGCCATTAAAAAAAATACAAAAAAGTATTTAAAAAGGTTTTGATTTTAACCAGTACTTCAGTTAAACATTTTTTTCTCATTTTGTCCAGAGACATTGCTATAAGTGAAGCTTTCTCACACTTCAAAGAGTTATTTGCAGTATTTCATTTCCTTTTTTTCATTCACAATCATGCCACATTAAAAAGACTTCTAATAGAGTGGAGTAAGCTATTCACATAGCTGTTTTCCAATGAACTCTAAACTTTGTGTGCTATTAAAAGATATTGCAAAAATAACCTTCCCACTGCAAAAAGGCTACCAAATGTGCTTTGGAAAGTCTACAGAGGAAAAATGTAATTTCTATGTCTCCTTAGTTTCAGGACAAGGAGAGAGAGAAGCCAGATTAATCTCTGAGAAGTGTTCTCTAGCTTGTCCACTGCAACCCCCCACCCCAAGTGCATCATGGGAGTTTTGTTTTTCCTAATCTAAGCTAAGAGTACAGCAAAATAATGCAGCACTGTCACATTTTCGGGAAGGCCAAGACTTCCTTACCCTGGGTATCACTGCAGCAGTAGAAAATAGACAGGGAAGGATGCAATACTTCATAGAGCTGATTCCTTGTATGTGAAAATCAGAAATGAAGTCATTAGTTCCAGTGATATTGACAGAGGTAATGAAATAAGAATAACAATAAACCAGAAGTTATATGAAAATATTTACTACAATTCTTTAATGACAAAACCATGTTTGGGGAGTGGAGAAAGGTAGCATCTGAAAGGGTGAAACAATTACGGATCTGTCTGGACTACTCTTCAAGTTATTCTGGCCATCTATTTTAGCTATCATGGCTAATATGCCATCCCAAAATGTGTTAACTTGAACAAATTTGTGGGACACCTGGGTGGCTCAACGGTTGAGCATCTGCCTTTGACTCTGGTAGTGATCCCGGGGTACTGGGATCGAGTCCCACATCGGGCTCCCTGCAGAGAGCCTGCTTCTCCCTCTGCCTCTCTCTCTCTCTGTCTCATGAATAAATAAATAAAATCTTTTAAAAACCCTCAAATTTGTTATTATCTCTTATAGTTTTCTGGGTTGATTGAGCAGTTCTGTGTAGCTCTCATTTGAGGTCTTTTATACATATGCAGACAGATGGTGACCAGGGTTACAGTCATCTCAAGCCTGGACAATATCCAAGAAGACTCAGTCACATTACTAATAGTGGAGCTGGCTACTGTCTCAGAATTCACATGGGGTTGTCAGTGACAGTGCCTACAGATGGCCTCTCCATATGTCTTAGGTTTCTTCTCGTAGCATGGAGAATATGTTCCAAGAGGGAATTTCCTGAGTGAGCATTCCAAGAGGCCCAGAGAAAAGATATAAGGATTTGGCTTCTTATGACCTGCCTTCAGGAGTCACACAACGTCATTCTGTTGGTCAAAGTACAAAGGGTCCAAACAGATTCGAGGATGTAGAGAAATAGACTTCATCTTTGGGTGAGTTAGTGGCGAGTTTCCATTACAAAGAACATGCAGAGTCTTGTAGCAGGCATGTGAAACTATAATCTGATACAATTCTGAATTATGCATCATGTTAATTACAAATCAGCTGGAATATACTGAGACAGAAAATGAATACAACTTGATAAGAAATGGTAGCTTGACAAAATAAGAGCACTCTTGTTAAAAAATTATCGATTGCAATTATAATTACTGATAATGGAGATTTCTATGAAGGATTCAGCCCTCATGCATGCATGCAGTACACACCAGTTTCCAACACATTCTGACAACGTGAAAAGACCAAAACTACTTGGGATTCCACTCAAAATTATATGTTACCATGACATGCTAAAATTCCTCTTGCTAATAATGTTGAGAAAATTCTACTTGCATTGAAATTATAACTTCCTCTCAAGGAACACTCTTTTTATCACCTTTAGAAACTCACATTTTCCTACCCAGGCCTTGCTATACTCCATAATACTGTTAAAGTCAGCTCAGTTTATCTGGCAGTGTTGGTGAATCCAAATACAGACATATTCTTCTACTTTTAAGGAAGGTGGACAAGGGAGTGTAGACACATACATAATGATTCTTTAGCTCACAGCTTAATGTGACCCTCCCTGTACTACTTCCATACTTCAAAATGAGCCCTATGCCAGCAATATCTTCATTGCTGTGTTTTAAAATATTAACTACTCTCATAAGGGAGAAAAGTCACAATAAAATGGTTAAGACTATTATGCAGTATAGTCGTGCTAAAAATTGGTGGTTCTCTACATCAAACTTTGTGCATATTATCCTACCATATTCTAAGGAGGTGAGTGACTGAAGTATCAAAAGTTTACTGTTATATTAAAATTTCCACTATCTATTGCTTTCTCTGGTTCTGGCTATTCCATTCTTAATTTACACTGGCAATCCTGTGCTTAATTTAAATTCAAAACTATATTCACAATTAGATTTATGTCAAAAAGATATTAAAGTGATTATTTTATAAAATAACTCAACTATATCTTCCCATGTAAGCAAAAATGTACAGTAATTTCAGTTACAAGAAGACAATCTATTCTGGGCCAGTTAAAATATTTACAGCTCCAAATATTGAAAAAACATCTTAGACTTTTCAAAAATAGTAGTAAGAATTACAGCTCATGTGACTCGATAGTCCAGGTGAAGCTGAAATGATATGTCTAAGACTTGGGTACTCTTATCTCTAATGACTTCCACTGTATTTGCTCCACCTATCATCAGTCTTCTTCCTTGTGATTTGGGACTCATTAAATGAATAGAAAGTACAGAAAAAAATTAATAATAGCTAATGGTAAGGTTGTTATATAAAATACAGGATATCCAGCTAAATATCAATTTCAAATACATAACAAGTAATTTTTGTATTAAATATGACTCAAATATTGCATTGGACATACATATTCCAAAAATACTTATTTTCATATTAAATTTAAATTTAACAGGGCATCCTGTAGTCTTATTTCCCAAATCTGGCAACCTTAGCTAAAGCAGACATTTCAAATTAGTAGGGTTTTTGTTTGTTTGGTTTTTGTTTGCTTTGTTTTGTTTTGTAATGGTGCTGAAACAATTGATAAACTATGTAAGAAAAACTGTGACTTTTAATCTTATTCCATATACCAAAATAAATTCCACATGGATTAGTAAATTAAATGTAGCAAATAAAACCATAGTAAGAAGAATGTGTATGGAGAAATATATCCAATTTTGTGCAGGGAAGAACTTTACAGGAACTAATCAATAAGAAATAAAATGCTTTATAAAAATGCAAAAACTTCTACTATTGGAAGATAAAAATCAAACCACACAGTATAAAAAAATAACTGTATCATGAGGCATTTATTAAGTAAATAAATTTGCTCTGAAACAAATGGGTGAATATACTGATAGAAAAATAGACAAGGGATACTATATTATTCCAAGTACTTCAGAGAAACAGAACCAATAGGATTTTATATATTTCCTATTGGACATCATACCTATATACACGTACACACATACATATATAAATAACAGGAGTTATACTATAGTATGATAGTTATATCATACTATATATGATAGTAGTAGATATAGATAATAAAAAGAATATATATTCTTACGTATATATCATTCTTTTATATGTTATGTGAGAAAGAGAGAATGAGATTTAAAAAACTGGCTTATGCAGTTGTGGAGGCTAGCAAGTCTAAAATTTGTAGAGCAGACCAGCAAGTTGGAAATTCAGGGAAAAGTTGGCACTGGTTATTTAGTCTAACACCTACAGACTGAAAACTCAGGCAGCATTTCTATGTTCTAGTCTTGAAGCAGAACTGATCCTTCTTGAGGAAATACCAGTCTTTTCTCCCAAAGTTATAAAAAAAAATAATGTATTTGGGATTTGTTTTGGAATTGGTAAGCTATATCTTAGTAAATATTGTATTAAAAAGAATAGTTGGTGAGGAGTTCTCTCAGGGAGTATTTGGTGGGAAATGGGAAAGGAAACAAAAAGCATTATGAGGGAATATACATGGGAATGGGACATAAGAAAGTTTCACAGTCTCTCCAAATCATTTTGTCTAAAAAACTTGAAATAAGTTATATTTATTCTGTAGTCATCAGGCTCTATAAATATAATGAGTGCCCCTAAAGGCTTCCCAAAGTCACTTTGACAATAGCTTGTGTTATATAGTGTAAAGGCAGCAGGGACAACATATAACAAAAATTAAATGTCAGTGAACACTGGTATTACAACATCAAAGCTACAAGCCAAATAAGATTGATGTTTTGCATACTAAGAACGTGTATTTGCTTCTTATTTGTGTTGTTAATATTGGGTTGTTAATATTTATCATCAGTGCAACCAAGGATAAAGTATTCTCCGTGGACAGTTCAATATATTTGTTTTTAATGTTCAATAAACCTTATTTATTTAAAATTCTGGGCTTTACATGTCTTGGTTCCCCCAAGGCTTTATTATTTAGCATTTATGTTGTTTTATTATAATCCAAGGACATGTGTTTCTAGAGTAGGGAAGTTCCATCAAAATTATAGAGACTTGAGTATATATTACACATCCAGATACATCAAGGCAAGTTAGCTACATAAACCTCATGGCCAAATATCTTCAATTGGTCCAAAGAGTCTAAACAATAATTTAAAAGGAGGGAGGGAGGGAAGGAGGGAGGGAGGAAGGAAGGAAGGAAGGAAGGAAATAAGTTGTCTGTTTATTGGTCTATAATAATTGCTGTCTAGACATTTGTACTTTTCTTTCTTTTTTTAAGATTTTATTTATTTATTCATAAGACAGAGAGAGAGAGAGAGAGAGGCAGAGACACAAGCAGAGGGAGAAGCAGGCTCCATGCAGGAAGCCCGACGTGGGACTTCATCCTGGGTCTCCAGAATCAGGCCCTGAGCTGAAGGCAGCACTAAACCGCTGAGCCACCTGGGTTGCCCCAACATTTGTACTTTTCATACTTTTTTCTCTATGTTCTGTACTATCTTGCAAATTATATAGCAATAACTTAATCTATTAAAAAAAGGAAAAATAAGGGAAGACTGGGTACCTCAGCAGTTGAGCATCTGCCTTCGACTCAGGGCATGATCCCCAGATCTAGGATTGAGTCTCACATCGGCTCCTTGCAGGGAGCCTGCTTCCCCCTCTGCCTACGTCTCTGCCTCTCTCTCTGTGTTTCATAAATAAATAAATAAATAAATAAATAAATAAATAAAATCTTAAAAAAAAGCAAAAATAGTTTTGAGTAGACAAGTGATTTTCTCAAGGCCAACAAGGGTGCATGATAGAACTGAAGTTTCATCAAGATAAAGAAGAAAAATAATGAAAAGGAAAAGAAAAAGATGGAAGAAATGTTTAGGGTAATAAAAATGTCAATAGTCTCATCGTTTGCTTGCCTCTATATTAATATAATGAATATATAAATAGATGTATCAACTGTAAAATGAGAGAAGGATTCAGTCAGTGATCTTTAATCATGGCTCTGTATCACGACATTGTAGAGATTTAAAAAAAAAATACAGATACTTGTGGCTTCATCACAGATTCACTGAACCTGAATCTCTGAGAGTCAGGAATGAACATGCACAAGTTAAAACAGATAAATATTACAGTAAT
Source organism: Nyctereutes procyonoides (assembly GCF_905146905.1). Classification (NCBI taxonomy): domain Eukaryota; kingdom Metazoa; phylum Chordata; class Mammalia; order Carnivora; family Canidae; genus Nyctereutes; species Nyctereutes procyonoides. The sequence goes on from NW_026575029.1 coordinate 882,284, forward strand.
ACATGATTCAAATGTATGGCCCACATTGAGAAACACTGAAATCCATGATTTTGAAGGCCCTAGGCTTTCTCTAAAGTGTATGTGAAATTTTGATGTTCCCAGACTTCACTACATATCTTAGACAGATTTCCTAGAAGCAGAACCTGAGATGGGTTTTGTTTTAAGCATATTGTATTTACTTGAGGTATGATGAGGCTAGATGCAGATTAGGAGAGAAAAACCGGAAAGAGTTTAACATTTTTGTTTTGCTCACAGTTCCCTGGAGAGAACACAGCTGCTGCCTGGTTGCTCAGCAGGAAGCACCAGGGTCGGTCCTGAGGCAGAGGAAGGGAGGGATCTAGGCAAGAGTTTTTACTGTGGTTTGTATAGGAAGGGAAGGGCAAGGGAGGGCAAAAAAAAGGCTTAGGATTGACTGATTTGCATAACTGTATAATTTCACCTGGATCTGGGATATAGGGGCAGCAATCCCCAGTTGTTTGGTACCTGGCCCTGGGGATATTAGGTTGGTAGCATACTGTGGCCGGGAATATGAGAACCTGATGGAAAAGTGGTTCGGGTGTGGGTTTAATCAGCCACTCAAGAAGGGAAACTGACTGGCTTCTAGCCAGGCTCTCAAAACTGTGTGAAGACAGCATTGAAAAACAGACAGACAAAAAACCCCACAAAACCTATATTATAGGATTCTTACATAAGTGAGTAAAGGTTTCTGAGGAGTGAGAGAGACATAGGGCAAGTCAAAAGATAGAAGCTAAGCAAGGATGTGGTCTCAGCTCACACCTGAATCTGAAACCCTTAAGAAATTGATGCAAAAGGGGTGGCCTTTCATCCTCCATGGCCGTCAGTTATTGGCCATTGGCTGAGGTTGTTTCCAGGGGGATGGGTTGTAGGTGAAGCATTAGCCGGTCAGATGGGCCTCTTTGGGATAATGGCAGTTGTCTAGAGAAGAGGACAGCTGTAAATTATCAACCAGCACCCATGGCAGATGTGAGTAGAGAGTTTAGCCTGGCCCCAATAATATCCGCTATCTGACCCTACTCTTAAAAAATTGGATTATGAAGACTCCCTAATCCCCAACTGCCATATCTGTAGGAAGGACAGTCTTTTAGAGTCTATCTCTCTGCCTTTTCCCCATGTTAAAAACAAAACAAAATCCCAGAAGCACTTATCCATTCCAAAGAAATGAATGCCAGAAACTTTAGGTGCTATGCCTTCCAAGCTATCATGCTCAATTACAAAGTTCTCATCAATTATCCGAATTAAACCGTTTAAGGAGTTTATCCATCTCATTAAAATCACTTCCATATCCCCTCCTCCTAACTCCAATACTTGTGTTTTAGAGTCATTGTGACTCTTTCCAACCACAAAGCCTTTATGAGTCCTTCCAACATACTTTTAAAATAATTCTGACCACACATTCCTATAAACATTCGATAATGTGTGTTGATAACCACCTCCATTCACAGATAACACCACTCACTAATAAGGCTCTTTTGCTCTCTCTCTGTTTCTCTCCCTTCTTTTGTTTCATTCTTTCCCATGTATTCTTACTTTCTTCCTTGGGAAAACTAGGTGGGTGTTCAAACTATATTTAAATGAACAATTGGAGGGGCTCCTGGGTGACTCGGTTAAGTTTGGGTTTGGCTCAGGTTATGATCTGGGGTCCTGGGATCAAGGCTGTCATCAGGCTTTCGGCTCAGCAAGAAGTCTGCTTCTTCTTCTCTGTCTCCACTCATGCTTTCTCTCCTATCTCCTATCTATCTGAAATGAAGAAATAAAATATTTTAAAATAAATAAATAAATAAACAATTGAAGTCAGTCAGATGCTTTCCCAAAAACTCAGGGCACTGTAAAATGTTAATTGCCAGCCCACATCTAGAGAATAAAAATTAGTAGTTCACTTTTAAATACTTCCTCAGTCTCTAAAGTAGATGATAGATAGATAGATAAGTAGATCAATCTCCTTTAATGGGCATTGCATTATATTTGAGTATACACATGCTACATAGTGATAAAATAATGAGTGTTTCCCTTCACAATTATGATTGTAAAAAAGCATTTATAACATGATGCCACCATTATCCAAAACATTCTTATAATTCATCTTTTAGAAATGCTTTTAGACTTAATTTACGGGATGCACAAAAAGATCAATCTCAGTAATATGTAAACATAAATATTATTTCTTTTAATTATGAAGGAGGACATAAAATGGAAATAAATAGACATTTTATTATCTCCTCCACTATTAAACTTCCTTGGTGTACATAGAGTATATCATCACTGGATGACATTGATTACAAATGAGTTTCTATGCTTAATAAAATCTTAAATTACATAAAGCATAAACTAACAAAACTTGCCATTATAACAGCAAATATGTCAACTCTCCTTGTGATATATAGATAGATAGATAGATATCACATGGAGAAATAAATCAAACATAGAAATATTATTATAGCACAAAAGAATGAAATTAAAATTTATAAACATGATCTACTTGGTAACTATCAGTTCTTATACCAAAAGATGAGAATGTGTTTTCTCTCCCTAAAAACATGAAACATTTAACAAAAAATCAGAATCCAAGTCACTATAGAAGTGTCAACACATTTAATAGAATTGCTATAACACAGATCTAATTCTCTGATCTAAATGTAATTATGGCATTAGAAATCAGAAATTATATTAAGAATTGACAACAAAATAACTATACTTATATATTTTTAGAAACTAAAAAATGTACTCAAATTGATAGCATAATGAAAATGTCAAAATTGAGAGTGTAAGAAATCATAGCTGCAGTACAGTGTAAATACTGTATAACAAAGTGTGTAGCTGCAGTCAAAGCTTAATTTAGAAGATAAATTTAATTTTTTAATTAAGGGGATTAAATATTCAACTCAGGATATTAGAAAAAGCTTTTTAGAGTAAATCTGAGACTACTAAAAGAAGGATATTGTAGAAATAAGACTAAATTTAGAAAGAAAAAAGAAGTAAACTTTGGATCTTTAGAATTGCTGATAAAATAGACAAACTTCTAGAAATACTGAGTAAGTAAACTGAAGAAAACAACTTATATAAGAATATAATATTATAAACGACAGATATTTTCAACTATAAGAAAATATGAATGCAGTGCCAATAAACCTGAAAGCTTCTGTTAGAAAGAAATTTTCCAGAAAATATTAATTTCTCTATTTGATTAAGAATAGAAAGCCTAAAAGAGAGGGTAAAAAATACTTTTAAGATTAGTTAATGATTAAAATCCTAACCTATCAAAAACTTTATTATTGAGCTTCACCTTAATTTAAAGAAACCATAATCCCTATATCTTCAGAATAAGGTATATAAAAATATTGAAGATACAGAACTTCTATTAAGAGGCTAAAACAACCTCTGTACTAAAACTGGGGGAAAAAAACAATTTAAGATAAACTTATAGGTAAGTCTCACTTTAGAGTTAAAGTAATAAAATCACACTTAAAGTACTAGAAAACATAAATCAAGAATGTGTTAAAAAACACTGTAATAAAAAATACACTGTAATCAAGTAGATTATATCTCAGGAACATGAGAATGATTCAACATTAGAAAAAAATTATCAAAGAAATGCTCCACATTAAAAAAAATTAATGAGGAAAAGAAAAGCATCCAAAATTTCAAAAGATGGGACGCCTGGTGGCTCAGCGGTTGAGCGTCTGCCTTTAGACCGGGGTGTGATCATGGAGTCTTGGGACTGCGTCCCCCATCAGGCTCCTTGTAGGGAGCCTGCTTCTCCCTCTGCCTGTGTCTCTGCCTCTCTTTAGGTGTCTCTCATGAATAAATAAATAAAATCTTTAAAAATTTTTCAAAAATGGAAAATACACTTAGTCAACTAGGAAACAAAGGAAATTTCTTTAGAAATTTTCTTATTTAATTAAGAAAGACTATCTCTTCTATTCAGCATTGTACAAAAGGTACTAGCCTATTTAATAGAATGAGGGCAAAAATCACAATTATTGGGAAAGGAAAGAATGCTTTTTTTTTGCAGATGAAATGGTCTATAGAGACAATTTAATGAAATGCTCTTTATGGAAAAGTCAAATAATCAAATAATTCTATCCAAAATAATAAAATACAGAATAATAAAATCAAATAGACAAACTATTAGAAATTTTAAGAATGCACTGGTAAGTACAAGATCAATATACATAGGAATTAGTAACAATTCTATATACCATTAGAATCTAATTAGAAAATATATTGGAAAAGCACCATATTCATCATAAAAGCTAATATAATATGCATAGGAATAAATCTAACACAAATAGACAATATTTTTAAAAGATTTTATTTATTAATCATGAGAAACACAAAGAAAGAAAGAAAGAAAGAGGCAGAGACACAGGCAGAGGGTTCCCTGCAGGGAGCCCAATGCAGGACTCGATCCCGGAACCCTGGGATCACTCCCTGAGCCGAAGGCAGATGCTCAACTGCTGAGCCATCCTGGCATCCCAATAGGCAATATCTTTATGGAAATATTCCAAAGCACTATTGAGGGAGATAAGACCTGAATAAGGGTATAAATACAACATGTTAAAGAACATAAGGACAAAAATGGTAAATATATTGGACTTACCAATGCAATATAAAATTACACAAAGTTGATATTAAAATGATACTGAAGGTAGGGGTGCCTGAGTGGCTCAGTTGGTTAAGTATCAGACATCGATTTTAGCTCAAGTCATGATCTCAGGGGTGGAGGATGAAGCCCTTTGTCAGGCTCTGCACTGGACGTGGATCCTGCTTAAGGATCTCTTTCTCCCTCTCCTTTTGTCCTTCCCCTATTGCTCTCTCTTAAATAATAATAATAATAATAATAATAATAATAATAAAGACATTAAACTGCAATGGTAATTATCTCAAGGTGATATTGGCATAAGGATAAGCAAATAACCACTGGAACAGGACATAAAAGAGATGGCATTTAAAGTTGAAGAAGCAATTACTTTCCATATTTGGTTACAGAGAAAAATGAAATAAAACCAGATTCTTATTGTACCCCAAAAGTCAAGCAACTTCTAGGTAGATTAAAGATCCAAGTCTGATATGTGACTTACAGAAATTTTAGAAGAAAATATGGGACAGTATTTTTGTGATCATGGGGAAAAAAAAACGATACTTTTTAAAAGATACAGAAATTAAAAATCATAAATAAAATTTAAAAGTGAATATTTTTATTACTAAAAAGGAAAGAAGCTATCATGCTAAAGTTAGAACAAGACCGTTCTTCAGAAGAAAATAGGCATTTGCAACCTTTACAAATAGCAAACAATAGTATCAAGATTAAAAATCTGCAAAAGCATAAATCTGTAATGACATATTACTAGTACTCAACAGGTTGCCAATATTTGTAATAAGTGATATCAACATTATTGAGAAATAGAAATAGTCAAATTGTTCGTGACAGTATAAATTTATATCAAACTTTTGGATAGCAATTTGATTATTCTTAGTAAGGTGAAGTTGTTTATAATCTATAACCTAGTAGTTACCCAATAATTATATTTCTAGATTTATTCCTTAGAGGAATTCTATGCCCTTCCAGAAGAACACTTATGGTAACTGTTAATATTGCTAAAAATTAACAGTGTCTTAATATATGTAATAGGAGAATGATAATTTGTCTATTTAATATGGATAAGTTTTAAAAACAAGTTGAACAACTAAAAAACAAAGTTAAATAATTGTCACATAGTGTACAGATGGTATTTATATGAAAATTAGCCAGGTGGAAAATTTTCTACTTTGTTTATGGATAGAAACACAAAAATTAAAATATAAGAATATTCATGGGGAAAATTAATAAGCAGTTTTAAGTTAGTGGTTACTTATGTAGAAGAAAAACATTCAAAAACAGTCAATTTTATGTAGTAATCATATACAATTATATAGAATTAAAATATATGTACTTTTATTCACTTATAGAAAGAATCAAATCATATATCTACTTCAGTGTAAAATGAATTAAGCCTTCTGCTACCAAATATGCTGGTTTATTTTTATTATTATTTTTAAAGATTTTATTTATTTATTCATGAGAGACACAGAGAGAGAAGCAGAGACACAGGCAGCGGGAGAAGCAGGCTTCATGCAGGGAGGCCGATGTGGGACTCGATCCCAACCCGGGATCATGACCTGAGCCGGAGGCAGATGCTCAACCACTGAGCCACCCAGGTGTCATTTGACCTCATTTGAGGCTGGTTTAGACATCTGATGGGCTGTTCAGATTTCGGATAGAGAAATGTATTTTCTATAAAGAAAAAAAAATGTGTGTTCTTCAAGAAGGCAGACTGAAGATTTTATTTTCTTCATGATTCTATAAGCCCTTAAAAACTTATCTGGGTTCCACTTATTACAGAATTCAAAGACATTTACTTAGAACATAATAGCAAAATAAAAGTCATTTTAAAAGTTACATAGAACTTTTTTCAAGAAATTTATAAATTAAATTCAGATACAGATAACAAATATAGATCTAGATACACATACATTCTATATATTAACTCTTCTAATAAGTCTACAGGATTTTTATCTATTATCATTTTCTGCCTCCAAAATGAACAAAAATATGCTTTGCCATTTTTTATTTTTATTTTTTAGATTTTATTTATTTGAGAGAGAGCATGAACAAGGGGAGGGGCAGAGGGAGAGAGAGAAACAGACACCCCACTGACCATGGAGCCTAATGTGGTGCTAGATCCCAGGACCCTGAGATCATAACCTGAGCCATGAGCCAGATTTAACTGACTGAGCCCCTGCCTTCCCATATTTTCTTAATTCACCTTTAGTCTAATCATTTACCTACTTGCTCAAACTTCTAGGAAATGGAGACAGTGAATAAATTTGCCATGAATCATAACCAATTCAATTTTTACATTGTCATGAACAAGCACCAATAATTACTAACAAAAGGTCAAAGAAGTGTATATAGCCTTTTATAGAGATCAAAGGAATTATTTTGTGAACCATCAAAATGTAAAAGCACCTTTTAATTGGGAAGAAAACATTTAAATTGTCCTTACTAGAGATTTTTAAGGGTACTTATAGTAAAGCAAACATCCATAGAATTGAAAGTACAAGATTTATCAGCCAGGCTGATTTTTTTAGAGAAAAAAATAAAAGCATTGAATAACATCTGATGTAGATATTTTCGTTCTTCATATAATCCAGGTGTGTTGAAGAAATATTTCAAGAACATTTTTACTTTATACTTTAGCAAACTACATCAAATTTCAAAACTACAGGGAATAACCCACTGAAATCCAATACAGAACTTAAAAAAAAATACAGTGTTTTATAATATCCTGGTTTAAAGAATGGGAGAATCAAGGTTATTTGTTATATCAAATTTCACTTTAAATTATCAATTTTTCAGAGATTTCACCTCAAATATCAATTCTTCAGGGAAGCCTGTCCTACAGCGATCACTAGGAACACAGTGTATTTCTCCACTGTAGCATTTCCCACGTTGGCTACTATGTTCCATGTTGACAGTGACAGGGACTGCTTTTGCTGACCATTGACGCTTCAAGTATTATTTTCCACAGAGCTTGCAATATTTTCCACAGAGTTTCCAGACATTTTCTAAGCAATTTGCAAACATTAATTCAATCATCACAACAATCCTGTAAAGTAAGTATGATTATCTTTTCCTGCTTACAGATGAAAAAAATAAAGACAAGAAGTTAAATAATTTGTCCCAGGCCATACATTTTCTAAGTAGCAAAGTCAGGATTTAAATCAACAGTGAGATTTGCCCATGAAGATATAAGTGCTTGAGAATTATTGTGCTATTAGGGGAAAAATAAAACAAAAACCCTAAAACTAAAACAAAACAACATAACAGAGAACTTGATACAATTCATAAAATACCAGGTTTTAGACATAGGACAATAGGGAATTTTATTACTAATAAAAAGAAATTAAGGAAGGTGATTCCAACTATAAACAAGGATGTCTTTTTTTTTCCCCCCTGGAAGCTATTTCCAGATAGCAGTGCATAGAGGGTCAATCCAAGAGAGTTCCAACAGTTCTGCTGAATTAAAAAGACATTGGTCAAATGTTTAGGAGTCCAAGATGGCTTAAAAGTGTAGGACCTCATATCAGGAAAGAGAAAGAGAGAAAAAAGAGAGAAGCAAAAGGGAGAAAGCTCCAGTTCTCTGTATAAGAGTCTTCTCAAGTTTTTGGTTGATTACCTATATACCAGTCAGTACCAGCACAGGATAAAACTCTACAGAGTTTTAAAAAGCTGCTCTGAGAGAAAGTATAATTGCCTAAAAGTTAAAATTGAACCATTGCAAAAACTCACATGAGGCTGAGAATCATTCAATTTTTTTTGTCTGCTAGATTAAATATACCTTGATGAATACATGAAGCATTTAAGGAGGACTTTATGGCATTATGTCTTAGCAGCAGGACTAAATTTGCCCTAGAGTAGAGATCAGTCTAGACTCATATTCAAACAAACAAACAAACAAACAAACAAACAAAAACCAAGGGCACACACAGGCACGTCCTTATGAAATATCTGCAAGTAGCTTTTTCATAGCTTATTAAAAACTTTTTTAAATGATAAAAAATAAAAGTTACCACTTAACAAATTTTACAATGTTCAGCACCCAGGCAATAATTTTTAGTTATCCAAAGAAACAGAAAAATATAACTAATTTTTTTTCAAAATAGTCAATAGAAACAAATCCTGAGATGATAAAATGAGGAATTATCAGATAAGAGCTTTAAAACAGCCATGTTTTAGGCTATAATAATCATGAGAAAGAGATAAGAGATAAAGAGATGTGAAAAAAATCATGAGACCTATATGTATAAAAAATAAAATATGGGAAATCAAATCTTTACCTTATTAAATTAATACCAAATCAGATATTACAGAAGGAAAAAAGTAGTGTACTTGAGCATATAAAGACTGTGCAGAATGAAGCATAGAGAGAAAAAAAACAATAAAAATAACCAGAAGCAAGTGATCTGTGGGATAATATTAGTAATATATGATAACTGAATATCTGGAAGAAAAAAGAAATGGGGTCAGAAAAATAAAACATTTGAGAAATAATATAGAAACTAGAAAAAAATTAAGAATATTTAAGAATATACAAACATTTACAGATTTGATAAAAGATAGAAACCCACAGATCCAAGAAGCTACAAGGAAGACTAACAAAATAAATAGAAGCAAAACAACATCAAAGACTATCTCAGGGGCAGCCCGGGTGGTTCAGCGGTTTAGGGCCGCCTTCAGCCCAAAGTCTGATCCTGGAGACGAGGGATCGAGTCCCACGTAAGGCTCCCTGCTTGGAAACTGCTTCTTCCTCTGCCTTTCTCTCTCTCTCTCTCTCTCTCTCTCACTCTCCCCCCCCCCCGTGTGTGTGTCTCTCATGAATGGATGAATAAAATATTTTAAAAAAAAAAAGACTATCTCAGAAGTTGCTGAAAATCCACCAGATATAAAACGAGACATTTGGTACAGAGGAAGAAAGATAAAAACAGCAGTGACTGTCATCAAACATCATGCAAGTCAGACGATGATGGAACAACATTTTTTTTTAACATTTTATTTATTTATTATTGGAGGCACAGAGGGCGGGGGTGGGGCAGAGACACAGGCAGAGGGAGAAGCAGGCTCCGTGCAAAAGGAGCCGGAGATGGGACTGGATTCTGGGTCTCCAGGGTCACGCCCTGGGCTGAAGGCAGCACTAAACCGCTGAGCCACCCGGGCTGCCCAACAACATGTTTTTAAAAACAGATTAGTAGTGCCTGGGTGGCTCAGGGTTGGTTAGGTGTCTGCCTTGTCTCAGGTCATGAACCCAGGGTCCTGGGATGGAGCCCCGCTTTGGGCTCCCTGCTCAAAGGGAGTCTTCGCCCTCTGCTCTCCCCCTGCTTGTGCTCTCTTTCTCTCTGTCAAATAAATAAATAAAATCTTAAAAAAAAATCACCCTAGAATTTTTTCAGAATGACAGTAGATAAAATTGCTAACATATGGAAATTAAACAACATAATCCGAAATAACTGCACAGTACTTGGGAATGTGTGGGATGTAGTAAACCCAAGTATGTGGTTCTAGAGACCCTGCCCTGAACCACGGTCCATACTTTATCAGATCTACTTAAGCTCTGAGACCCGCAGGCAAGAGGCTGTTTTTCTCATTTCAAGTGAAGGAATCCGAAACCAGAAGGAATCCAAAACTCTGATGAAGGTCCTCGTGGTAAAACTAACACAACTGAATACTTTGATTCTAAGTCTATTCACTGCACTGTATCCTCTTCTATCCAAAATCTACAGGCTCAAAAATTTAATCAATGAGTACACATTTTACATATACATTTTAAGACACATTAGTAGGTGGTAAGGAGGGAGAGTGTTCCTCTGAATGCAAAGGAAAATAAGTGGCTGAAAGACTATGGACCAGGGAGTCTTCTTTCTATGATATACTCATTTGTATATTTTAGATTATGAATCCTCTCATATGTATCTATTTAAAAAAATAAAATTTACTAAATGATAAAGTTGCAATAAAAACAATTTCTTATAAGTTGCCTGTGTTTATGCCTCAAATTTTATTCTAATTTAATTATAAAAGAGAATCTTGCACCTGGCAAATATATAAAAATGGGGACATATCATCTTACTCTTTGCCCACTCTTTATACCTACCCCATTATTTTGTTCAGTTTATTTATATTTTAAGTGATAAAGATAACATTATACTTGAAATTTTTATTTTTTTCTTAAAATTAATATTATAACATGCAGGTTATCCTGATTTTACTGCCTTTTCATATATATTATTTTTAGTGGTTTATATCTTATTCTTTTATATATGTATGCTGGAGTTCAGTTTGCAGTTATTACAAATGTTGAATGTTTTGGTTGCTCATAATTTTTCACACTGTGAATAATTGTGCAATAGAAGTCCTTAGTGCAGAAAAAATTATGCTTTGTTTGCTGGCTTGTATTGAGATAAATTCTTAAAGTTTAATTTGTATGTGAAAATATATGGACATCTTTAAAGACTGGACTATATCCCTCTAACCTGCACTATATTTCCTCGGTTTTAACAATTACCTCATTATCTTAGTAGAAGGCTCTGTGACATCAAAGGACAATGTTTGTGCTTTTTACTGCGCTGTCTTTAGTGTCCAGCAGGTGGAAGTAACTGATTTTACCTATAGATTCCTTCAACTGTACAATTCTCATTTGCAGTGGCAGGAAATGTCTATTTCTGCTTTAACTTCTTAGGTTTACAGTTTCTTTAATTCATTTCATATTTTTTTCATTTTTATTACAAGTTTAGTATCTTGCTAGCTTAATAGATGGACATCATACCTTTCTTCATTTAAAACTAACCAAAATCACTCTCTGTTATTTGTCGGCTTTTTGCTTTTCTTTCTTTCCCAAACTGTCTGCCATGATCTTTTGGAACTTACTTTATCCATTGGAATGGACTCATCATATGTGAAAAATTCTCATCCTTTAGTTTTCGTATTTGTTGTTAATATATCCTCAACTGCTGTTATTTAACTCAGTTTAATTAAAAAGAAACTTAATATTCATTTTTTGTGCCAATGTAAAATCAACACTACTTCAGGAACATATATGTCATGGTCTGAAGAAGCTACTGAAAGAGCATATATTTTAAAGCATAATATGGTGGTGAAGTTTCTATATCATAAACACAGCCACAGTATCCCTCCTCATCAGACCTTCGTTGTGCACACTAAACTATTTTTGCATATTGTTAATCCTCTTTTGTGCTATTTCTCAAAAATAAAGGTACAAAGAGTATTGGTTAAAAATGTAAAGTCAAGTCAATCAAACTGTCTCCTTCCCTAAAATGTAATTAAATTGTACCAAATTAAGAGTTTTTTTTTAATAAGAAAAAGTCAAAAATCAAGGAGATAAAGGGATCACCCTCATGAAAAATGTTTAAAGGTGTAATGAAAGAAAGAAAAGACAAAAAGTTTCAAGAATTTAAATTGTCCAGAATAGACCCTGTGTTTCCTAACTCCCATGGACTGCTTACCATGCCTTCCATGCCCATCACACAATGAACAGAACCAGAAGTGGTCAGCTCAGCCTTCCACAGTCTTAACTGAGTTCTTCAATTTGGTCACTGAAATCCTCTAGCTAGAGGAAAGAGAAGGAGAGAAAAGAAGAAAGAAAGAAAGAAAGAAAGAAAGAAAGAAAGAAAGAAAGAAAGAAAGAAAGAAAGAAAGAAGAAAGAGAAAGAAAGAAGAAAGAAAGAAAGAAAGAAAGAAGAAAGAAAGAAAGAAACTAGAAGAGAACAGAAGAGACAAAATATACATACATCTTAACAAAAGAGAAGAAATGCAATTCTCAAATGAAATAGAAAAGATGGAAATGGGAAAAAAGCTTAGCCTGTAGTATGTTCATACAAAACAAAAGAGTTCTCCCCATTAAACATGGAAAAGAAAAACAAATAAAATGGTAGATAGCCAAAAATAGTACAATGAATGAAAATTAGTAAGGGAAGAGTATGGGCAAATAAAAATGCAAAATTCACCCTGGAAAAAAGCAAAACCAAGAGAGGAGGAGAAAAGAGTCTTCCCTCAGTGTTTTTGTTTGTTTGTTTCAGTGAGATACAGGAGGATATAAGAAGAAAAAAAATAACAACATGATAACAAAATTACAGGGATGGGGAGATTATACTGCTAGGAATTGAAGAAAAATAACATCATTGCATAAGTAGTAAATACATAAGAAGAGAAATCCTTGTTTAGAAGGGAATGAAGAAAATCTACATTTAGAAAGGAAAATAAGGGAATGGCTTGAGATAATCATAGTCAGTATAGAGGAATAGGACTAAGATCAAAAATAGGGAATAGATTATGACGACCAAATAAAGTTAATTATAATTAAAATTAATTATAATTTAAAGGTTGATATTAGAAAATAAATATACAGCTAGTTAAAATAGCATTCAAAAATACATTTTAAATGTGTCATTTTATATTGATTAGGGATCATAGACTACTCAGTAATCAGTGAATGAGACTAAATAATTGACTATGCATTTAGGAGAAACAAAATAAAACTAGAATTATACCTCATTTTTTACATTAAGTAAGTTATAGATAATCCCTTTAACTGAAACAATTGAAAATATGTGACAAACATATGGCTAATTTTCTAATCTAAGCAACATATATCAAAATTGTAAAAAATCTAATAGAAAAATCAGAAATAAGCAGTTCAGAGGTAAATCGTATTTTTTAAAGATTTATTTATTTTTAAAGACAGAGAGAGGGAGAGAGCCAATGAGAAAGGGGCAGAGGGACAGAGGAAGAGAATCTCAAGCAGACCCAATACAGGGCTTGATTTCATGACCCTGAGATCATGACCTGAGCTGAAACCAAGAGTTGGATGCTTAACTGACTGAGCCACCCAGGCACCCCAGTATACAATAGTATCATTGTATATCATATTAGGACCAATGTTTGCAAGCATAAACAAACATCAATGATCATCATTTCGCCTGTAGATTAATTGGTGTAATTCTTTGGAAAGCTTTTAGCAACATTTCTCAAAATTTAATATATACATTCCCACTGATTTGTCCATGAAATCAATCTGGAAAGCCATACTGAACAAATCTAAATGCTAAAATGTATGTTCAGCAACGTTTATTTCAAGAGTTTTCAATACCAAAAAGAAAATGTAAAATTAGGAGCATTAAAGAGGTCCAATTAAATTACAATACATTCATGTGACAGATTCAAGCATTAGAAAGAATGAGCAGGGTTTCTGTGCTCTAATTAGAAAGAGCAGAAATAATGAGTCATGCTCCGCATAGACCTTTCACTTTTCTTTGTTTGTTTGTTTGTTTTGGTTTTTTTTTTATAAGTGACCTCAATGCTACCTGACTCTAGGGCGTCAGGGAAGAGAGAAACAGGTTACCAGATTAGGTCCCTACTGGGGAAATGGTGTTGCTACTGTGCTAGTGGTTGTTGTAGGAAGCATCTCAGTTATTAGTGTCCTGTGATGTTTGCACTATGGTTTCTACATGAGAATAGTTCTGCAGAGTAGTTCTGAATATTTTTATTGGAAGCAGTGCCTTCAATCTAAAGCATTATTTTTTTTTCTTTTTGACAGAGAGAGAGGGAGAGAGGGAGAGAAAAGGAGAGAGAGAGAGAGAGAGAGAGAGAGAAAGAGAGAGGAGAGAGAACATGCAGGATGGGGAGGGGCAGACGGAGAGGGAACAGAAGAATCTTAAGCATACTCCATTCCCAGCACGGAGCTGATGCAAGGATCAATCTCACCACCCTGATATCATGACCTGAGCCCACGTCAAGAATAGGTTGCTAAACCGAGTCACCCAGGTGCCCTGCAGTGCCTTCAATCTATTTCTCAAGTCTTCCCACTGACTCTGGGAGCTATCTAAAAATCGTAAATGAATTATTCTTTGGCTTAAAATAATAAAAGTGAATTCTGTTGTTTGCAACTAAGAACTTTGTCCAATACAGAAAATTATCTTGGTGATGGGGATGATTCATTTTGAATTTTACTTTACATTTGTATACATTCAAAAAATCTACAATATGTTACTTTAACATTTAACATTTAGTGAGACAAAAAGAGAGTAGAGCATGAGATTGCAAAAAGTACTTAGAAAAGAAAGTTTTCTAAAAGAGAATCCTGGTGAGTCATGTGCCTTGAGAATTAAAAGATCCAAGATATATTTCAAGTCTTGAAATTGAAATATATGGAGAAAGATATACCAGAAATTGCATATTTTCTAATGTCCTTCAAATGAGAATACTCTATGTGGTAGATACTTGAATTTTGAAACTTATTAGAATTCATTTACTGTTCTAGAAAGATATCCATGAACCAATTTTGCTTTTTATTAGAAAATAGATAAATCTAATTAAAACAAGATGAACCAAATTAACATTCCAGATATCTCCTGATTCATAATTTTATTGTTACATGATATGGAATATTTCGTGTAATATGTTACAAATATTAGTCATCCATGTTTTTGTTCTAATAAACATTGTATAATGTAGATTATTTTGTTATACAAAAGCTTTCCATAACTCCTTGAGATATGTGAGAATTTTATTCAACTTGATGTTTTAGGATGCAAATGAATACTTTTATACTTCTATAGAAAAAATATCTTTAGCTAGATGGGGTTTATAACTTTATAATTTATATAGTCTTAAAGATATACAAATTACAAATATTTTTAGGAGCTGGACAATACATATTTCAGTTTCTATCTGCTGCCATAATAGAGTCAATGCTTCATCATAACTCTCAAGTTAGCAACAATGATCCATAAATAGTTTAATTTGTAACCACAATATTTATTTACTATGGTATAGCTGTTTTCTTCAACTTGCATTTCAGAGGTACTTAGACCAAAAATCATATAAATAAAATGTTGAAAATATTATCTAAGATCTCTAATTTAACTTCTATATTACAGGCTTAACTAAATCAAAATGTAGATACTAAATATTCAGGATAACGTTCCTGTTAATAAAAAAATTATAAACAGACAGCTATCTAAACAGACATCAGCAAATATTGAGAGCTCAATTTATTATTTAGAGAAAAAAATGACAAGATTTAATGCAGTGTAAATTTTTGGCCAAATATAATCAGTCTGGGCTGGGAATATTTAGAACCTGATTTTGAGAGACATTGAGGGACTATTATAAAATATTTCCCTAATTTATAGCCGTTTGTTCTGATCTGGGTAAAAGACATGTAAGACTACAACAGTGTTTTATTGATATATTTTGAAATTAAAATTTCTAAAAAAAAATCAAGACATCTATTTATTTACTTACTAGGAGACTATGCCAAATTTCAACTTACCATAACCTTGATTTTGTTTAATTAAATAGTAAATTTTTACATTTGTTTTTATTTTATAGTCAACTTTTACATAACTTTGATGTGTTATTTTCTTACCCCCAGTCAGTAAGGCAAGTCACTGGTCATTTAGCCAATGTCATATTCAAGGTACTTCAACATACTAGTGATTTGGTTTCATTCCAAGTTTGTAAAATTAAATAAGAGAACTCTTGTTTCAAAATAGTTTATTTCTGTTATTAAAAGGTTTTAAAAGAATAAAATATATTTTTTATTAAAAAGAATATACTCAGGTAAGCATCTGACTCTTAATCTCAGCTCAGGTCTTGATTACAGAGTCATGAGTTCAAGCCTCAGTGTGGAGCCCACTTTAAAATAAATAACTAAATAATAAAAAGAAAATACACTCTTGTACCTACTTGTACAACACAAGTATAAATAGAGTAGAGTTTATACCCTATTTCTTGGAGATTCAAGGAAATGAGTACTTAATTTTACCTGAGAGTAAGAGGCGAAGGATCAGAGATGATGGACTTAAAGTAATGAAAGAGTGATCTAAATAAGAAGGAACAGGGGCACCTGGGTGGCTCAGTGGTTGAGGCTTTGGCTCAGGTCATGATCCTGGGGTTCCTGGGATCAAATCCTGAGCCGGGATTTCCACAGGGAGCCTGCTTCTCCCTCTGCCTATATCTCTACCCAACTCTTTCTGTGTCTCTAATTAATAAATAAATAAAATCTTTTAAAAAATAAAATACATTGAGAAGGAACAGACATGAAACATGATAAATTGAAATAAGTAATCACATATAAAAATCAGAAAAATAACTTTTGAAATAGCAGAAAGAAGGCAAATATGATTGCAGATCTGGGACCATTTATATGGCAGATGTATTCCAACTGCTTTGCAGGTCTTACCTCATATACTGCTCATAACAGGTTTATAAAATAAGCAGTATTATCCTATGTTGCATATGACAGAACTGTAGTATAGAAAGATTAGGCAACTTCATAAGGTGACAAAGTTAACATGATGGTGCTACATTTCAAATAACCTCACTCCAATGATTCTTACAGCCTTACTATGTAATTTATCCAAAAATATGTGCATGCAGGTATGCATGTTTACATACATAAAGAAAAATAGAGGCATAATTTTTAAAGATTTTATTTATTTATTTATTATTAATTTATTCATGAAAGACACACAGAGAGAGGCAGAGGCAGAAGCAGGCTCCCTGTGGGGAACCCCATGTGGGACTTGATACCAGACTCTGGGAACATGACCTGAGCCAAAGTCAAATGCTTAACCTACTGAGCCACCCAGGCACTCCTTCCTTTGGGGTTAAATTTAGATGAATATTTGGTATTTGAGTAAAAGCATCTGATAAACTAATGAATATAAATCAGCTGTTGAGCAGAACAGTTGAGTCTTAAGATACAAATTCAAATATTTTAAATATCTGATTTTAATTTAAATATACATATTTACAACAGTAGATTCAATTAACTTAATTTTTATTTAACCATCATGCTAGTAAGGAACATGAAAGAATTACAATACATTAAAAGAAATTCTATGGGATTACAAAAATTAGATTTAAACAATGAGATATTAATTTGCCTTCCTATATTTAAAAATCTAAAACATATAGCTGTTAATTTCCCCAAAACAAAGAATATATTTAATACCTTCGAGATTCTGATGAATTATTTTTAATATTATTGAATATTAATATAATATTAATATTTTAATATTATAAAATAATTCTAACTTCACATAGAACAACAGTGGAATAGAAAAACAGATAAAATGTTGAGTAAATAGAATGAAGACAAATATCCTATATGATATCTTAAAATTATGCTAGCTATAAAAGTATGTTCATGGTATAAGAATTAACATAAGATACTTGGACCAGAGCAGAAAGTTTATTTATTTTTTATTTTTAAAAAATATTTTATGTATTTATTCATGAGAGACAGAGTGAGAGAGAGAGAGAGAGAGAGAGAGAGAGAGAAGCAGAGACACAGGCAGAGGGAGAAGCAGGCCCCATGCAGGGAGCCCAATGTGGGACTCAATCTTGGGACTCCAGGATGACACCCTGGGTCGAAGGCAGGCGTTAAACCGCTGAGCCACCCAGGGATCCCCAGAGCAGAAAGTTTAGAGACAGACTCAAGCATGTAGAGAACCATTCGTATACATGGGGCATTTTAAGTGAATCAACAAATAAATAATTCTAGATAAATATCTTTATTTAATCCAGTTAGCCAATATAATTCCAGATGATTTTGAAAGTTATAAGTAAAACAATAAAAGTCGTGAAAAAAATGTCTAAATGAACATGTATTTGATCTTAGAAAAAATTTCCAAAAGAAAGAAACATAATATAAATACTGATGAATTTGTGAACATAGATAAGAAAATCATAACTGAAATAATCTTAAAAGTACACAGTTAATTGGGGAAAAAACTACAGGATTTTGTTAAGCACATAAAGAAAAATACAAATGCTCCAAAGAAAAATGCCAAAGAATATGAACAAATGATGCACAAAGAATAAACACAAGTGGCTATTAAGTGGCCAATAAATGCTTCAAAAGAAATGTTCACTCTCAAAAATCACCAAGAATGTACAAGTTAAACAGTTTACTGTGATTTTACTTATCAAATTGGCAAAGTTTTAAAACAATGAACACAGAATTGGCAATATGCATAGCAATAGTCATTTTCATACATTGCTAATAGGGGTGTAATTTTATTTAATCCTTATAAGGGTACTGTGACGGTTAAAATGAAGACTCTTGACATTACATGTACACACCTTTTAACCCACTATTTCTGTTTTCTGGACTGAATCAGAAATAAATAGTCATAGTTAATACAAAGAGTCCTTCACAAAGATACTGCTGCATCCAGTTAGCTCAAAGTAGTTCACTTGAATTAAGTAAGGATCTGTCGCATCTACTAAAAATCAAGTTTTCAAAAATGCATTTGAATTTCAGAAATTGCTCAAGGTACATTATTAAGTGAATAAAATATACAACTGCAAGTGTATCATTAAATGTATAATTACACATGAGCATGAAGAGGATTGTTGGGTATCTCTTGTTGGGCTAGCTACTCTGTCTTTCACTATTTTCCTAGTATTTTATAAAGGCCCCACAATAACTTTATAATCATAAAAATGGCCTTAAGAGAATAAACCAAGATTCACTATATGTAAGACTTCAACTGGGAAAAGGGCTTCAGCATCCAGGTCTATGAAACAATAATCTACCTCCTGAGTCTTATGGGATTATTGTGAGCAACAAAAGTGGTATAAAATATTTTGAGAGTGAGTTAAGAGACTCAGAGAAAGGGAGATTTATGCATCCTTTTAGGATACTAAGTTGCACTTAAGCATTCTGTCAGTTGCTTTAAATCTTTCACTTGGTCACCATTAATGCATTAATTGTAGGTGATGACCTGACAAAATTGAAACACTTTCTTAAGCAAGTACTTTCCTCCCAGAAGCCAGCTCTCAGTAGACCTTGGCACCATTGTTAAAAGAGAGCGTGTCAGCAAGACCACCCATTTGCTTATGGGTTCAATAAACAGGGTTTGGCAAGTCAAAAGTTTATGAGTATTAGTACACGGTTCAGAAGGGCTCTGGTGCCTTATTGAACTCAAGAGATACAGAAACACTAATGTGTACAATCATGGTCCAGGAAGCCAGGAAGTGTTTTACAAGCCCAACTGGAGGTCTAGCATGGTGCTCTCATGCAGGGAAGAAAACAGAAGGGAATGAAGAGTTGAAGTAATTTAGCAATGAGACATTTACTGATGTGAGACTCAAAAAACTCCAAAGGGACCTGCAGTAGTGGGCAAACTGTAGAAATTAGGCCACTTTTGGTTATCAAAACAATTGCAAAATGTGGCTTCTAGTGTCTGGCTACTTTCCAACAGGAACATGACCTTTCTCAGTACTCTGGATAGTCACGTTGTTAATGTCATGGGCCCGTCTGGAACTATGTCGTATTCATATGACATGTACAAGAATTGGTTATATTTGCTTCACAAACATAATAATTATAGAACTATCGTGAATGTTTTATTATGGTAAGTTTACACTCTACTCTGCCTTGAAGGCTTCAGCAGAAAAAAAACTGGGGGTTATGGTGTA
Source organism: Nyctereutes procyonoides (assembly GCF_905146905.1). Taxonomy (NCBI): domain Eukaryota; kingdom Metazoa; phylum Chordata; class Mammalia; order Carnivora; family Canidae; genus Nyctereutes; species Nyctereutes procyonoides. The sequence goes on from NW_026575029.1 coordinate 902,349, forward strand.
TATCCCTTCTATTGCAGTGAGCAATATACTTGTTTTTCTGGTTCTCTGCTCAGGTCTAGTTTTTTTTCTTTCTTTTTCTTTTCTTTTCTTTTCTTTTCTTTTCTTTTCTTTCTTTCTTTTCTTTCCTTTCCTTTCCTTTCCTTTTCTTTCTTTACTTTTCTTTTATTTTCTCTGCTTCTTTTCTTTTTTTGTTTTTTTTTCTTCTTTTCCTTTCTTTCCTTCCTCCCTTCCTTCCTCTTTCTTTCTTCCTTTCTTTCTTTTAGAGACAGAGAGAAAGAGAGAGCACAGGGGAAGAGGAGAGGGAGAGAGAGAATCCCAAGCAGGCTCCATGCTGGGTGTGGCTCTGGATCACACAACCCTGAGATGAGGGTTCAAGCCAAAGTCAAGAGTCTGATCCTCAACTGACTGAGCCATCCAGGTGCCCCAAGGCCTACTGTCTTTCTAAGGAAAATATGATTAACAAAATATCACTGCATGATAACGGGATGAAGCACAAGACCTAACTATAAAAATAACCCAATAGGGCAGCCCCAGTGGCCCAGCGGTTTAGCACCCCTTTGGCCTGGGGTGTGATCCTGGGGACCCGGAACCTAGTCCCGTGTAGGGCTCCCTGCATGGAGCCTGCTTCTCCCTCTGCCTGTGTCTCTGCCTCTCTCTCTCTCTGTCTGTTTTGAATAAATTTAAAAAATTAAAAAAATAAGAAAAAATAATTAAGAAATTATATTTTTAAAATATTCTGAGGGTTTTTTTAAATAAATGGACTACATAATTAAACACATTCTGCTCATTCATTTTTTTCATTCATTCAACTAATATATATGTTTTCTTATTGAGCCTCTAACTTCTAGACATCATTCAATGAAAGCAATATAAAAGTGAATGGTATGAAATCTCTGGCCACAAAGAGATTGAGGGAACAAATGTACTAACAAGTGATCTCATCATGAAATAAGTGCTTATAAAAATATGTTGAAAACACTACACTCATTTTAAGATATAATGAAATGTGCAAAGGTGATAATATGCTATTTATTTTATAGAGAGTGCTACGGTGTATTAAATAATGTGTCATTGCAAGCAGGTACTTGCTGCTTTACTAAATACAGAAGGGACGATGTGGCATGAGATAATCAACATGAGTTTTTAAATCCGAAAGATTCAATTCACATAGTAACTAAATGAACTTTAATTCTTGAGTTGTGATTTTTGTATTTTTTAAATGGGCAAACCTCATTTCACAAGTTTTTTTCTAAGATTTTTAAAACAAAAAATAAAAGAGCTCTATATACCTTATGAATGCATATATATTTTTATACTTATTTAATAGTAACAGTCTCCAAAGAGTCCAGAAGAATTATTATGAATTTTAAATTATTGGATGCATTACAGTTTGAGAATCTAAAAACCTATATCAACTCAGTAACTTTCATTTCTTTTTGAAAAATTAACTTGTATCATCCTGGAATCCCAATTTGATAGGGGAGCATAGAAAGTACTTGCTGCTGCCAATATGATTTCTACTACTATAGCTGCTTCTGCTATGGCTACTATTACTACCACTACCATCATTATTACAAACAGAAGTTCCCATATTGGGACACTTGGATGACTCAGTCAGTTAGCATCCGACTCTTGGCAGCCCTAGCAAGCTACACAGTGAACTAACAGCAAACTTTCACCTCTGTACTAACTTTACTACAAATCACCAGACTAATCAAATCTTTCAGTTTAGTAAAATATTTTAGAAAATTATTAAGATATTTTAAAAATCAAGGTGAGTACTTTACTATAAATGAGCAATAAAGTTTCTAGTTGCTCCATGTTTCAAGATTCTTATACTATTATGTTATTTATGCTTTATTACTAGAGAGGAAGAGAGGTCCCCAGCATCAGATTTATGTAAAACATCAAAGTCTTAGGATGTTATGTTCTGATGGAAAGTGAAATGATATCTGTATTTTAAAAACAACTCATTGGGATCCCTGGGTGGCGAAGCAATTTGGCGCCTGCCTTTGGCCCAGGGCACGATCCTGGAGACCCAGGATCGAATCCCACGTCGGGCTCCCGGTGCATGGAGCCTGCTTCTCCCTCTGCCTGTGTCTCTGCCTCTCTCTCTCTCTCTCTCTCTCTCTCTCTCTCTCTACCATTTAAAAAAAAAAACACAACTCATTAATTGAAATGAATATTTATAACTGAAGTTGATTGAATTTCTTTTATAAATGTCTTCCAAAACATAGATTTAAATATAAACATTTTTAAGTGATTCCTGAGTAATTTCAAGACATATTCTTTGCTTTTTTCCTACATACTCTTTTTGGAAAAATGTAATCTAAAAAAAAAAAAAAGCATTCTAATTCTTTTGCTAACCTTGAGGCTATGAAAGGAAACTCACATTTAAATTGCAACACTGTGAAAACTAGAGACCTTAGGGCTAGAGAAAGATCCTGAAAAAAACATTTAGAAAAATTCAAGTACTTATTGGCTGTGCCAGCTGGGAAAGTTTCTTAATTGAATGGTGTTAGGCTGTTTGGAAAGCAGCAGGAACATACTGTCATATGTATAAAAGTTAACATCTCTCCAAGAGGGAAGATAAGAAAAGAACTGTTTATTTATTATATATTTTCCTATAAGATGCTTTAAAGTAGCTGTAACGTACCATTTATATGACCTGAATACAAGCTAAAGTGATCATTTTCTAGAAGCCTTCTCCTTGGAAATGACTTCTAAGAGTGACATCAAGACAGCGCCTGTGACAACAGTCATTTAAAATGGAATGGGGATGCCCTGAAGGGGGAGCTCTTGTGCACATACCACCCTGCAGTTTGCATAATCAGCAGGATGAAAGATTTGAGAAGGGAAGACATTTTTCACAAAGGAATTTTATCTCCTGCTTTAAAGAAAAAAGAAAGAAGAAGAAGAAGAAGAAGAAGAAGAAGAAGAAGAAGAAGAAGAAGAAGAAGAAGAAAGAAGAAGAAGAAGAAAGCCCTCCCTGCCCCAGCGACAACTTACTAACCACCTCTTGCAGCCAACGAGAAACGCCCACATCCTTGAAATCTCGCTCTTGGATGAACTTTTGTTCAAGGCAACTCAATTTTCTCCTAAAACCTAACAGAAGCTGACCTTCCCTGTGTCTTTGCAGACTTACCTATGGTTCACCTCAGTTTTTCCCCATTTACAATTCCTCAGTTAACTCATTTTATTAGTAAAATAACTGGCTAAATTCTTCCAGTGGATCGTCTTTCCTCCTTTATCGTATATTAGTTGACCATAAAGTTCAGGGTCCACTTCTGGGTTCTCTGTTCTGTTTCATTGATCTATATGTCTGTTTTTGTGCCAGTACCACACTGCCTTGATGAACACAGCTTTGTAGTACAACCTGAAATCTGGCATTGCGATGCCCCCAGATATGGTTTTCTTTTTTTAAAATTCCCCTGGCTGTTTGGGGTCTTTTCTGATTCCACACAAATCTTAAAATAATTTGTTCTAAGTCTCTGAAGAAAGTCCATGGTATTTTGATAGGGATTGCATTATACGTGTAAATTGCCCTGGGTAACATTGACATTTTCACAATATTAATTCTGCCAATCCATGAGCATGGAATATTTTTCCATCTCTTTGTGTCTTCCTCAATTTCTTTCAGAAGTGTTCTGTAGTTTTTAGGGTATATTTTGAGAACCATTTGAATGGTAAATGGTTCTCCAACCTTTTATTTTCAGGTTGTAGGTGTCCTTCTGTCTAAAATGAGTCTCTTGTAGACAGCAAATAGATGGGTCCTGTTTTTTTATCCAGTCTGAAACTCTGCGCCTTTTGATGGGGTCATTAAGCCCATTCACGTTCAGAGTTACTTGAACTTCTTCTTAAAGGGGAGTTTTAAGAGTCCCCCTTAAAATTTCTTGCAGAGCTGGTTTGGAGGTCACATATTCTTTCAGTTCCTGCCTGTCTTGGAAGCTCTTTATCTCTCCTTCCATTTTGAATGAGAGCCTTGCTGGATAAAGTATTCTTGGTTGCATGTTCTTCTCATTTAGGACCCTGAATATATCCTGCCAGCCCTTTCTGGCCTGCCACGTCTCTGTGGAGAGGTCTGCTGTTACCCTAATATTCCTCCCCATGAAAGTCAGGGACTTCTTGTCTCTTGCTGCTTTAAGGATCTTCTCTTTATCTTTGGAATTTGCAAGCTTCACTATTAGATGTCGAGGTGTTGAACGGTTTTTATTGATTTTAGGGGGGGATCTCTCTATTTCCTGGATCTGAATGCCTGTTTCCCTTCCCAGATTGGGAAAGTTTTCAGCTAGGATTTGTTCAAATACATATTCTGGCCCTCTGTCCCTTTCGGCGCCCTCGGGAACCCCAATTAAACGTAGGTTTTTCTGCCTCAGGCTGTCGTTTATTTGCCTTAATCTATCTTCATGGTCCTTCAATTGTTTATCTCTTTTTTCCTCAGTTTCCCTCTTTGCCATTAACTTGTCTTCTATGTCACTCACTCGTTCTTCCACCTCGTTAACCCTCGTCGTTAGGACTTCTAGTTTGGATTGCATCTCATTCAATTGATTTTTAATTTCTGCCTGATTGGATCTAAATTCTGCAGTCATGAAGTCTCGTGAGGCCTTAATGCTTTTTTCTAGAGCCACCAGTAGCTGTAGAATAGTGCTTCTGAATTGGCTTTCTGACATTGAAGTGTAATCCAGATTTTGTAACTCTGTGGGAGAGAGGGCTGTTTCTGATTCTTTCTTTTGAGTTGAGGTTTTCCTTCTAGTCATTTTGCTCAGTGCAGAGTGGCCAGAAACAAGTTGTATTGGAACACGGGGGAGTATCACTGGCCCCTCTAGCTGGTCTTCTGGGGGAGGGGCCTGTTGCGTTGATTTTCAGGTGTTAGCACTTGGGGGAGCTGCTCTGCCCCTGCCTGCTGCAGGGCTCTGCGGGGGTTGTTTACCCCGCCAGGCCCCAGGAGGAACAGCAGCAGTTGCTATGGCAACTCTGGAAGCCTGGATTCAGCCTCCGCAGGAACTATGGGGCTCGGGGCTCTCGGCTCTCCGTCCGCAGGGCCTGGAGGCTCCGGGGCGGGGCCGCTGATCTGCTCAGCTCGGGGCAGGAGCGTCCTCGCTGTCTCGGGCCCTCCCGGCCTCTGCCTGTCCCGGGGGAGGCCGGATCCTGGGCTGTGTCCCGGCGCCCTGTGCTCCGGGGCCTGCGCTGTTGGATTCGCGCTCCCGCCCCGCAGCCCCCTCCCTGGAGCCGCTCCCGAGGCTAAATTATTTTAAAGGTTGACAGCACCAAAGCATTTTCTGCCATTATTACTCTCTAATAGCATGGAGAGAAATACATGGTCAGATTCCCTCAGGAGTTTAGCACCTAGCCTTCATTTGAGTCAATAATACAATCAGAATAAGCATTCATCATGACTTATAATTGCTTTGAGAAATATTGGAAATAGCAGTAAAATAAAAAGTCCTCTGTGATATTTTTATTTATAAAAAGAAAGATATATTAATCTTTGTCCCCATTTCTGGCAATCAGAATAAGCATTCATCAGGACTTATCATTGTTTTGAGAAATATTGGAAAATAGCAGTAAAATAAAAAGTCCTCTGTGATATTTTTATTTATAAAAAGAAAGATATATTAATCTTTGTCCCCATTTCTGGCACAGAGCTCTTGGGATTTCCTATGTGATAAGAATGGTGATGGTGTTCTTTTTTTTTTTTTTTTTTTTTTTTTTTTGGTGATGGTGTTCTGCTATGTTAATGAGGTGACTTGGATTTCCTCAACATCTCCTAAGGTTGGGGGTTGGCTGTCAGGAGAACTAACCATGTGATTAGAGGGTTGAAACTTTAAACTTCTAGGGAAGGTAGAGAACCCCCCCCACACACACACACTGCCTTAGAGGGGACTGGCTGGTGAATTAATTGCCAATGGCCGGTGCTTAAATCAAACATGCTCATCTAATGAAGCCTCCATAAAAGTCTAAAAGGACTGAGTTCAGAGAACTTCAAGGTTGGTGACTGCAAAGAGGGACTGGGAGAGTGATACACCTACAGAAGTCATGGTGGCTCCATGCCATTTCCCCATACCTTGCCCCATGCATCGCTTCCATCTGGCTGTTCCTGAGTTATATCCTTTTATAAAAATCTGGTACTTTATTAAGTATAATATTTTCCTTATTCTGTAAACTGCTCTAGAGAATTAATTGAACCAAAAAAGGGATTGTGGGAACCTCTGATTTATAGCCAGGTGGTCTGAATCACAGGTGACAACCTGAGCTTGTGACTGGAGTCTGGGGGGATGAGCAGACTTGTAGGGCTGAGCCCTTAACCTATAGATCCTGTTGCTTTATCTGGTAGTTAGTGTTCGAATTGAGTTGAATTCCTAAACACCTTACTGTCCAAGAAGTGCTTGGTGATATGTGAGGAATCCCCCTGCCCCCAACATACATGTTAGAATTGGGTCCAGGAACTCAAAAAGACCTTCTCTCCTTTGAAACATAAACATGAGGACAATAGAGACCCAAAAGTCTTTCATTCATTTAACAAATAAGTGCCAACACCTGTTTAATGAAAGGCACATAGCTAGATACAGAATGGAGTTATGAATATAGTGTGCCTTTATAAAATGCATCACTTACTATGGGAGACAAATAATAAAAAAATATATAAACTTCATATCCTGAACTTCTATGAAGGAAACAAAGAAGGTATTTTAATAAAGGATATGAGAGACCTGAGGGAAGGAGAAGAGTAGTTCTCATTCTTGGTCAAGATCCTCAAAAGAAGAGTAATTGAGGTTGAGACCCGGTAGATGAAGAGAGGCAAGATTTGCAAGCAGCAGATGAAGAGCATTCTAAATTCTAATAATATGCGAAGAAGCCTAAGGTGGAAACAACTTGCTATATATTCTGGGAACAGGGCAAGAGGTTGAAGCTGAAGATATAACACATGTTGCTTTTTTCTCCTCCCTCCCCACATTTACACTGCAGAGAGAGTGCATGACCTGAACACGATCTACACTTTTTCTTATATTTTAAACCTTTTATTGATCGACACATGAGTTAATCACAGAAAGCATTATATAGCTCATAAAAAAGTCCTGATTTTAAGTTTTAAAAAGAATTGGAGTAGTATCGAAGGTTTTATAGATTTTATAGCAGAAAGATTTTCAAGACTATTTGGTGTTTTCTTTGTTGGTTTTTTAATTTGTTTTTTTAATTTTGGTTCCTGTTTGGAGATTACTTTAAAAGAAGACTTGATTCCATGGGAACTGGTGATTGGACCTTCTCAAATAAGTTTTCACCTTACCAGCATCTGTTCTTTACTTTTTAGTGTGTTTTAGCATGATTTTAGTGTGTTTCCAACACAAAGGTGTTTCAGGTGAATCTGTTCTGGCCATCTTTCCAGTACTTAAAGAATTTAAACTATTCTATTTGCTAAGGGGTCATTGTGCTTAGAGTAAACACACAGTTCCCTTCTCTTCTCATTTGCACTTCCACTTCACAGTAGAGTTAAAAAACTGAACTCAGGGGTGCCTGGGTGGCTCAGCTGGTTAAGTGGTGGACACCTGATTTTGGCTCAGGTCCTGATCTCAGGTTCCGGGGACGGAGCCCCACCTTGGGCTCTGTGCTTAGCTGGGAATCTGCATGAAGACTCTTCTCCCTCTGCCCCTTCCCCCACTCACATGTGTGCTCTCTCTGAAATGAATAAATAAATCTTTAAAGAGTAAACTGAACTCATACAAAAGTGAAATTGTGATAATTACCAACCTTGGTCCTGATCATTTAACAGCAGCCTGTTAAAATTGTTAATTGTGTTTCTACATATCTCTATTTTTAGTTTATTTGAATGCATTCAAAGTGTGTAAAAATAAGCCTTTTAAACAAATTTCATCAGAAAACAAATTTAACAAACTATGCCTTACAGAACTTCTATAATTGCGAATAAATGCCCAGTTACCAAGTATCTATTGTTTTTTTATCACATATAGAAAATTCATATATGTTTCTTGCATTATAGTTTATAATGCAGATTAAAACTTTGGAAAAATAAGTGAAATACTTAAACATAATCAAATCAAAGCTAAACCAAAACACTACTGACAACCCGAAGTCCTGTTTTCCTTTGTTTAATTCAGATTATGCCAGTCTGGCTGCTTATGACCACCTGAACATGATTCCTTTGAATACAATTCCAATATCTTTGAAAAAGTGTATTTTCACCCATTATATACAAGTTAGTACTATTGACAATGAGTTATTTATTTTAAATCAGCTTACCAAGATATGATAGTTGCTTCATGCAACAGAAAACTTAGTTCAGTGCTTCCAGTCTTTTCCATTTTTAACATACATGAAAAATAATACAATTTGTTCAGCTTTTTGTGGTATGTAACTGAAACTGGTCCTATCTGTCTCTAGCCTCACAATGCCTTGCTTGGGCACCACAAGGGCTGAGGTATTCCAAATCCCCTCAGTCTCCTAAATTCCATGGCGTAACAGCACAGATATGTGAGAAGCTCTGTCTTGATAATTTTCTAGACTTTAACACTGAATCCTTTTTTAATCCTTTAAATACTCACATATCACAGAACTGATATTTTCAATAAGACCATTGGCAAATGCTGGTGTAAGGATCATGGGAAATAGCTCATGAGCCTGATACAGCAGCTTTTCTCAAAGCACATGTGATCATGGGTGACCTCTTTGCTTTCGCTTGGGGTCAAACAGACTTTGACCATTATGTATAATGGATTTACAGAAAACAATGTGGAAAATTTTAAATTCAAGATAACTATTATGATCGCCTACTTTGTTGAGAATGTGGGAAAAATGACCATGTTTAATGGTTTGTGTTCTCACATTGATTTTGTGACGCTCTACTTGGCTTTTAAAATTATTGCCTTCACCCAATGTTTAGGATATCTTTGTGGGGTTTTTTATTTCCATTTTTTAAAAATACTTTATTATCTAAAGAATTACTCCTATGATTCTTTATGGATGTTTTAGATGGAAAGTCAGCTTCTGTGTTGACTATTATTTGGCAAATGCCTTCCTTTCTCGTCAATTCACTAATTAGGAGTTGTTAGAAACTGGTAAGCTTATAGTAATGACATCTGATCTTCATCAAATATTTACTGTCCATTTGATTTCAAAGCAACAGAGGATTTCTTTGGGATTCTGGCCATGGCATTTACTACATGCGTGGTGAATAAAGATAGCTTAATCAGAATTATTGTGACAATTACATCAAATAGTATGTGTTAGGGGATTTATTTAGTACAATGTCTGGCTATTTGTAATCATTCAACAAAGCATAACAGAAAAACTAAAAGGTCTTATGTGTCTACTCTGGTTGTCACAATATTACAAAGATTAAAAATCACAATCCTTTTGATGACAAGGTAGAAAGTGGATTAAAGGAAAAAAGTCTGAAAGAGTCTTGGACAGAAGATGATTAAGTTATAACTAGAGATATGTTTTAGTTATGGGGATCTGTTTGTGTTAAGTAATGGAGATATGTTTGTGCAATTGGAAGGTAGAATTTCCAAGACAATGTGAATAACTGAATGGTATGAGGTGAAACACTGGGACACAAAAACCAAAGATCCCATAGTCTGTCTATGGTAATTTGATGACTGGTGCTGCCCCTTCTGTAGCCAGTCAAATACCAGCTTTGATAGTTATATTAAAACAATGACACGTAGATAAGTTTTCATGGCAGGATCTATGATGCTTTCATAATTTACACATTTCTTTAGAAGGCCCAAGATGACTAAAAAGCAGACATCTATGTACATCTTTCAGTTTTTGGCCTTTATTCAAGTCTGTTGTCCTACACCTATAATGTCTTTTAGGTACCTGTCTTTTTTGTTTTGTTCATATTTACACATTAACTTACTTGTAATACTTGGTAATGCAAAGTGATCATATGAACCTGGGGATGATGGTCTCTGTTTGGAGGGTTAGAAAAACAACCTATGGTTTAATGGGGAGTAGGAGGAAAAGAGGAAAGAGAAGAAAGGCATTTATGGATTCTTCTATATATCCCTAAAACAATTCTCTACTCTAAGTAAAAAAAATATAAATAAATAAATAAATAAATAAATAAATCCTACTATCTTTCTGTTTAAAATCTAATATTGAAGAAAAGAGGAATTTTAACTAGAGCTATTTTTTAATGAAAGCTCATGTCTGTAGCTATGCTGTACAAGTTGAAGACATATTGGTCAATAGTAATTGGATTTCCATAAATATGTTTTCTTCTTATTGCTTCCAGATAATGTAAATAGATTATCTTCTTTGAAGCTATTTTTTATATGACTAAGTAACTAGTAAGATTCACATTTTAGGTTCTGTTACAGAAATTTGCAAAGATATGTTATTGAAATAATGTCTATTTCTTCTATGAATGCTAAGTCCATATTCTGTGTCTATCATTCTCCATCTGTTCTCTGGTTCTGTCTCTCCCTCTCTTTGGACATATCTGGCCAAAGTTAACATAGAAAAAAGACAGAGAAAATATAGCTCCTTTAATAAAAGGGTGTCCAGATCATGCACATAATTATCTTTCTCTTTAATACCTACCTTTCTTGCAACAATTTTCCACTTAGAGGTACAACTGCACTTCTTTGGGATACTATGGCAGCAATTAGTGCATCTGAGTAACACCAAAAATATTGCTGTGTGGAAGTCCACCAAATAATAATCATTAGAAGTAATATAAAGTGAGTGCTTAGTTTCCTCCATTCCATGCAATATTGTGAGAACAGGGGTTTTTTTTTTGTTTTTGTTTTTGTTTTTTTTATTCAGAGCTGTTTTTTTGAGACTCTAATCCACAATGGAAATTTTTACAAAGGGACTTATTATAGGTCTTAAGTGCACTGCAGAACCATTACAAGGACTGAAAATACAGGCATTAGACTTTGTTTTTGGGAACTTCCCAAACTTGCCACAGATTGGTTTCTCCACAGGATTTGCTTCTCCTTCCACTCTGAGCAGCCACCTGCTGAACTGAGAAGCTGCTGTTTTTGTTGCTAGCTCTACAGTTATACTGTCTCTGGCAAAATTTGCCCCCCCCCCCCCACTCCCCAAGTGTGTGATCTGCAATCTACCTCTTTTCCCATATGGCTCAGTTTTAAATTCAAGTCTCACAAGTTGCTGCCTTGGAGCACAAGAAGGCTCACTGGATTGTGGTTAGGATTGATGACAAGTGAACACCTTCTCAGTATTTACTATACCTTGATTAAATCACGTACTCCTCACAACCATCATAAGAAATCAATGAAAGTGGTATCCCCATTGTACATGAGGACGATGAGGCAAGACAAGTTCATGTCCTTGTTCAGGATCACCCAGCTAAAAGGAAGCAGAACTAGATTTTGAACCCAGACATGTTGGCTCCCAAGTCTTCTCTCTAGCTATATTACATTGCCACCTCTTCAGGAACTCACTTCAACTTGTGCCTTGTGGAAAATGACTGCAATATTTAATGAGAGGGCCTTATTTTTGAAAGCTATTTCCAGGTTGTTTATTTTTCCATGGCTTTTGGCTATGACAACAGAAAGCATATAATAATGGAAGTAGAAACAGACAAGGAGACTGATTTCCACAATAGTTGTCTTCTGACCATGATCTGGGTTAGGTTAAATTTTAAAAATTGGCCCTGTGTTGTTCTTTAAGCAGTTGGGATGGATCAGCATATTCCAAAGGCTTTTCTGTGGAATACAATTTCTGAAGATACTCCACAGAAAAGGGTCTTATGATCACATATGGGTGCAGAATGCTATACAATATACTATGCTCTTAGAGAGTCAATGAATATGGTGTTTTAAAGGCTCTGAGAGTACAGCCAAAAGAAAAAAAAAAGTTTAGCTTTGTTCAGCTCAGTACATCATTAGACAGGTTTGAAAAACTCTTTTTTTAAAAATCAAATATCTCAAAAATACTGAGATAGAGGATCACTGAAAATACCTTAAAGAGGTAAATGTTTGTGATAATTTTCCCCAGGTACTCAACAGAATCACAGTATGCATTAGTGAAGACTCTTGATTTCAGGAAACCTGATTCTAGTCTAACTTGCTTAAATAGACAAGAAAATTCAGTATATTACATGAGTTTTGGATGAAAATAAAAGGAAGGGAAACAACAAAGCCTCAGGATTGCAAATAACTCAGGCAGTAGAATAAGAATTAGGTCCTGTCTTCATCTCCTATCTGATTCTTCTGTATGCCTAGGCATCACAATATCTTCTTTCTCAGTCTACATAGCTGAAAGCATGGTTGTGACAAATTTCAAATTTACATGTTGTTGTTCAGTCTTCAGGCAGACCCTCCATAAAATTTTTCTTGGCTCCAGTGCAACATTTTTGCGGAGTGATCTAATTTGCCCAATTGAGTCAAGGACCCATCCCATGCCTTCAACCAGATAAACGAGATCATCTTATAAAAACATAACAGCTCCATGTAAATGGAGTGAGGAAAAGCAAGATGATTCCCAGAAATTGGAAATGAACTGGCCGCAGAACAAGATAGCTATAAGTATTTGGTTAATACAGGGTTTTATTGACTAAATAACCACATTTTAATCATTGGGAGGGTCTGTTAAGCAAATTCTGATCCAAATTCTAATCCGGGCCTATAGATTTTTATATTTACAATGAAGTCGAAATATGTGATCTTGGAAGAGACTGTTAACAAGAGAAATAATGACTGGTTCTTCCCAAAGTCTTATTGTATAGCTTCTCTGATTCAAAACCACACTGAATGTAACAGAATATTTGGGAGTACTTAACCCTAAAGATAAGTAATTTACTCCTCATGTCTTTAAGTCTTTAGAACTATTGCTTTAAAAATTTAAGTTGATTTTTTAGGCCATAGATAAAAACAAATGAGTGTTTTATGAGCCATTGGAGATCAACCACTGTAGCTCTACTCTGTTTCTGACTTATCAGCATCTTGGCCATCACTGAGGCAAACAAGATTCAACTTAGCCCCTTCTTAAGGGCCGGAATTCAATTGGTAAGCCAATATGTGTACCGAAGTGAATTCTGTGTTGGGAGTGCATTGTTTCCACATTCATATTATTTGTACTTTCTCTTGGAAGGGAAACAAGTTTTCTCTAAGGCTCAACTTGATACTATTAATTCCATTAAGTGAATTTAATTTCATATAATAGCTACAGTTGTCCTATTGTACATATATTATGCTTCTGGGAAAGAAAATAGCCATTCTAAAAAGTTTAAGACCATCGATCTTCATCTGTCAGCTTTATTGCTGATATGATGATTTACTATAACACGGGTGTCCTGTGAATATATGGGATTTCCTAGAGGACAAACACTATCAAGCACATGTGTTATAGAGATTATCAAGTACTGTTTATTTTCTAACTTCTACAGCTCTTTTAACCCATACCTGAAGCATTTATTCTCCTCCATTCAAGCTTTACCCCAACTCACATGCCTCAAATTAGCATGGCAATTTAAAAGGCTCTAGATCAGATCATTTAGGGCCAAGTAAAACTGATAGACAATCTGGCTCTGATTTGAGAGTGAGGAGCTGGATTTTCACTTTGCTCCTGAAATGAACCCCCCATTTTAAATTATAGTTTTCATAATCACCATAATAATAACATAATAATATAATAACATAATAATAATAATAATGCATTCTTCCTGTTTGCTAGATTCCATGTGCATTTATGTATGTATTTTCTATATCTATAAATTTGTTAATTTAATCATCATGATCCACTAGGGAGTTATATATTATTATTTATACTTTAACAACCAGGAAACTCAGTTATGATAGAATTGAATAACTTGGGCAAGGTGACATAGACCCAAGAAACAGGGACAAGACTTGAATTTAAGACTGACACCAAATTCCACATCAGGGAATTGAAAGAAATAATATACTTAAGCAGATTTCATTAATTTTTAAAAAAAATTTTTACTATGCCTATTATCTTCCTGTCTGGGGATTCTGTGCTTTGTTTATGACATTGTAAGACATGCTGCTGCCTTGTTTTTGCTGGCTTGACCTTGTTTGAAGGCATAAACTGCAGCTGTGTCTCAGAACTACATCACAGTTCTTGGGGTCAAATACCTAAGTAGGGGATCCCTGGGTGGTGCAGCGGTTTAGCCCCTGCCTTTGGCCCAGGGCACGATCCTGGAGATCCGGGATCAAATCCCAGTGCATGGAGCCTGCTTCTCCTTCTGCCTGTGTCTCTGCTTCTCTCTCTCTCTCTCTGTGACTATCATTAAAAAAAAAAAATACCTAAGTAAATTCTTTTGTGCTGTTGTGGAAGATCCAGACTCCTGAATTGATGACAGTTTTTTTCCTATGCTTATTTTACTCCAGAAGTTATCACTGTTTACTCCTACTTGGATTTCCATAAAGGTAAATGCCTACAGATTTTCCTTCCAACTAACAATTAGGCTGGGACTACAGACATGTTGGCTCTGTTTTCTTGAGGAAAACAGAATGCATGTTTACTACACATTTCCACACTCTAACCCTACAGAGTGTAGGTCCTATCTGCAGAATCTTTGACTGGAATTTCTGTTGTTAATAATTAATATTTTACGACACTATAATAACTGCATTTAGTCCCTTATATAAGAGCTATAAGTCATTATTCTAAGTCTTTTATATGTAATGATTTATCCTCACATAAATTATCAGAGAATCCTATAATTGTGCCTAATTTTTTATATATGAAATAGTATTGCTTAGAGCTTAATTCTTTGGCACCAAGCTGTAGGCCTAAAGTTTGTGGTGTCAAAGTTTAACAGATTTTGACAAATTTGAGAATATTTTAGGTGTTTCTTATTTTTCAGATACCTATTTCTCCCCATCTAGTGATATGAATAAGTAAGCAGTTGTATAACTTTGTCGGGTAGACAAGAGAGTAAAGAGCCCTCAAAGTATGCAGTAAACTTCATGTGGCAGACACTGTCTCAAGGAAAGAGGATTTGATAAACAACTTATCAAAGACTGCAAGGAACAGAACAAACCACATGATCAGAGCCAGAAAAAATTATGCTGGCTGCACCACAGGTGAAGTCCACAGGGGATACCCAGAGCTTAGGGAAGAAGGAACAGCTGTTGACAGAGGAAATACTGCCTACTAACCACAGAGAAAATAATAAGAAAGGCAGCAGGGACTGGGGAGAAAACAAACAAATAACAAAAATAATTGCCTCAGTTGAGAATAGAAATATTACCCAGAGCAAGAGAATGTTCCTCTGTGATGGCTAAATCAGAACTGTTGCTGCTCATCCTTCTAAGCCAGGGCCCAGAGCTCATTTCAGGAAACCTGCCACATTGCTTCCTTGTCTGGTTTCACGAAGCCTCCCTTTTTCACTACGCAGGGATTTACACTGACTGACATACGAAGTACAAATATTTACATGTGATTTCTTTTTTCTTTTAACATATATGTTCATTTTAAAACAGATTTACAATGAGAAATGTTTTTAAAATACCCTGATTATATTGCCAATCAATATTAGTGTGATTCATCTCAACGCCATTTTATTTTTCAGATTTGAGGAGTATCCTGACCATTTTATGGGAATGATACTTATTTTTGCCATCATAAAACGTACATAGAGGGATTTTCCACAGATTGTTTACATAATCAAACTCAACTCTTAGAACATGCCATAGTAAAGTACATGCTTAAATCAGAGCATTGATACCCTATGCCATCATTTTCAAATCAGTATGTAGTGATAAATTTTTAAAAAAGTGGAAATACAGTGTTATGGATAACAATGTCATATGAAACAATTTTCAAATGGCAAGAAATACATAAACTCTCTTTCTTTGAAAGGCATTACATTTAATCTAGCACTTTCAGGGTTCTTTTCAGCATTTTTTTTATATCCACATATATCATTAAGCAACTTTTTATCCGTATATGCCATATTTCACTTATGGAGTCCATATATGCACTCTTTAAGAATGAAGTCCAAATAATAATTCATATTTCTGGAAGGAACTGGTATGAATGTGTAGCCTTATATAATTCATGAAGAAAGCTTTTACTGGGTAAATGTAGATAGCCTACAAGAAATAGATATTATTTCAGTTATTACTCAGAACAAACAGGCTTACTAGAGAGCAGAGACCATATCTTTAATTAGCTTTATATATACAGCATTGAGAATAAATGGTACCAATGAAAGTATTTGCATTCTGAAGAAAATGTTTAGTATATTATTGCCTCTTATGACTCAGATAATAGATGCCAGAGTCTCTAAACACATCTTCCCTCCAACCCCAAATGGGTTAGTGTCCTCAGTTACATTGGCTGACTCTGAAGATAAGAAATGTAAAAGAATTTGCCCATAATTATGTGTAACCAAACCTAGTTTTGTTTCAATGTATTTACGGTGTTTCCATATGATCATCTTTTAAGTGCATAAATGTTATGTGTTATCTATAAACAACTTATCTTAGTTTGCCATTTTTAAACTATGTTAAAGTATTTTATTTCCCAGAAAGATCCTAATTCCTGGAGAGAAAGCATTGCCTTCTACTCATTTCAGTATATCCCCCTTAATATCTAGCATGGTCTTGAAAAAAAAAATAAAGGGAAATAGATATGGATAATTGTAACATTTTATCCATTTATTTAACAAATATTCATTAAGCATTGACCATATCCCCATGCACTGGTTCAGGTACTAGGGATACAGTGCACTAGGGATGATATTCTTGTGGCATTTATGACTGATCAGTTCATTCTCTCATTCAGATACTAACCATCTGAGCCATCCAGATGTCCCATTAAGCATCTACCTTCAGCTCAGGTCATGATCTCTGGGTCCTGGGATCGCGCCCCACATTGGGTTCCTGGCTCAGTCCCCACTGAGTCCACTTCTCCCACTCCCTCTGCCTCTCCCTGCTGTTCATGCTCTTTCTCTGTCTCAAATGAATAAATAAAATCCTTTAAAAAATCTCTGTACCTTAAAAAAAAAGAGAGATACTATTGAATACCGATTAGATACCAGGAACTATGCTATCTCTGGAGAAGATAAGAGTGAAAATTTAGTCCATTTCCTACATCAAGGAGATTTTAGTGTAGTTGGAGAAATAACTAAATAGATCATTATACTTCAGTGCTATCATAGAAATAAATACAGGATTTAGGAAACACATGTGGTATGCCCTAAACCATTTTTGGGTAGAAGAGCAATACAGAAGTGCTTCTAGGAGGGTGTGATACTTAACCTGAAGAAGTGAATACTAGGTTGCTGTGTAGGTGGGGACACTGGAGAGGGTAGGTGTGGGAACTGGCAGTATAGGGTCAGTCCAAGGAGAACATGGAGACATGGCAAGACCCATCACTGCAAAGGAAAGTAGTTCAAGATGGCTAGATAATGGAAAAATAAAAATATCATATAAAATAAGTGAAGCTACAACGGGGAGGCTAGAGATGAGATCATGAAGACTTTTGTATACCCGTGACACAGTTGCTCTTTATCTAGAGGGCAGTTGGTAATAATTATGATCAATGTAGACTGAACTTTAATAAACTGCAATCTGAGGCTCAAATAAAAGTGTAACTTTTCTCCAGTTCTATAAATATTTTTTGAACAAATCTTGTGTTTAAGGCATTACTCTAGACCTGTAGAGAACAGAAAAATAATGTATCCTAAACATTGTCCTCAGGAACTTTGCAGTTTATTAGAAGGCATGTGCTATGTACATAAATAAGTACATAAATGATGGAATACAATCAAAGCCCCCAAAAGACACAAGTCTGAAGGACCAGAAGAAGTCATATTATTTTGATGAAAAGAGGAAAATTCAGAGTTGTAATTGAATCAGGACTTGAAGGATGGGTTTTATTTCAACAAAGAGGATTAGAGTGGAGGAACTGTCATCAACAATGGCAGTAATGTGGAAAATTGCACAGTAAAGGTCATGAATCAGCCAGAAGTCAAGTGTTGGCTTGAGTGGATTAAAGTGTGTGGAGATTGGTTAGCCTTGGGGTTTTGTTTTTGTCTATATTCAGTCAGGAAAGTTCTGCCCTCAGACCTTCTCATAGTTGGCTGCCTGTTGTCATTCAGATCTTAGTTCAAATATCTGCTCCAGAGACAGGCTCTCTCTGGTTACCTGTCCACAATGGAAACTTCTCTTTCATTTATGTTCTATCATGTCATCTTGTTTTATTTATTTCTGTTAACTTTTTTTTTTAATCATTGACCTCTCTTGTTAAAATGTAAGTGGGATGGAGGAGCCTTGTATATATTTTACTACTATAAACTGAGCATATGTAATAGGCCCTTCATACTTATTTTTTGAATGAATTAAACAAATGGCTAAGTTGATAAGAGCAGAAAATATCTTGAGACCATAGCATAGCAGAGAAAACTTGCATGCCAGGCAGATATGATTGCTAAGGCAATGCCCATGGAGGTGACCTGCTAGGGGAGTGGCCGAATTGGAGTTCTGTTTCTGGATACTTGGAAACCATAAAGAGGTTGGATTCCAGACTGGAAAGACTGGAAGGAAAGGAGGCATCCAGAGGCTACTGTTCTAGTTATGGCAAAAGGGAACACGCATCAGAGTGAGGGTTGTAGCTGTACAATTAGGAGGAGACAAAGGACAAATAAAAGGGGAATATTTGGAAGCTGATTCAACAGGCAAAGCAAGGTGAGTTTTGTTTTTTTTTTTTTTTTTAAAGACTCAACTTTATGGGGCAAAAAAAAAAAAAAGTGAGAATACAGTGATTCCAGAGCTATTTTAAATTTACAATACTGACAAGATGTCCTGAAGATGATGCCCTTTTGGAAAATCAGCTGTGGAGTTCAGGAGGGAAATAGGGCTACAGACCCACATCTGACAACTGATTAATGGAAGTGAGTTCAGGCTTCCACCCCGTAGCCATCCTGCCAGGACGGGAGCCTCTCAAGGGTGGCCACGGATTCAGCAAAATGCATGAGTTTATTGCACTCATTACTCTCTACACTACATCATTTTTTTTTTTCCAACTGACAGAAGCATTTCAGCTTCTTGAGCTCAAGATGCACCAGGTGATATCACATTCCATACTCCTTGCCCGGCGGGTCATACTTTCTTAATGCACAGTGATGCTCAGCCAGGTAGATCCCTGTAGTTTCTCTTTCATCTCTTCTTGGTGCTGAGGTATTTTGGTTCAGTTACATTTGCTAGAGATTTTAGCATAACTTCTTGGTGGAGACATTCATTCTGTTCCCACTATTCTTTCCTCCATGCCATGCATTCCTTTCTATTCAACTGTCTTTACCCAGAAATGTGTTATTTATTGCTCTGTTCAAACCAGATATTGTATCGATATTAAAAAAAAAAAGAAATCTTGTGCAATTTTGAGAAAACGATTGGTATGAGACACTGGCATACCCTTAATGATATTGGTGATCTGCAGTGCCAAAGACTAAACAGTCATGGGGTAGAGCTATCTTGATACAGCAGGTAGGATAGTCTCGTTGTTGAAGAGAAGTTAAATATAAATAATTCCTGCCTTCTTTTACTGATTTTGGGTAGGGTGATATTTCTGTGAGACTGAAGTGAAAACATAGCAAAGCCATAATCAGAAGTCAGAAATGGGATCCCTGGGTGGCGCAGCGGTTTGGCGCCTGCCTTTGGCCCAGGGCCCGATCCTGGAGACCCGGGATCGAATCCCACATCAGGCTCCTGGTGCATGGAGCCTGCTTCTCCCTCTGCCTGTGTCTCTGCCTCTCTCTCTCTCTCTGTGTGACTATCATAAATAAATAAAAATTAAAAAAAAAAGAAGTCAGAAATGGGTGAGTTTATAAATGAAAGTATGGAAAGAGAAAAGGAGATGGCACAGAGTTAGAAAAAAACAGAATAGTGTTGGTGAATAATGATAATGCTGGTAGCTAATATTTATTATCCTTTGCCATGGACCTGGTATAGATCTACTTTATAGATGTTATCCTTTTAAGATTCAGTAGTCTCCCATTATTTTAATATCCATTGGACAGTGGAGGATTCAAGATTAGAAAGGTTAAGTAATTTGTCTAAAGTTACACAGCCTGGGGATCCCTGGGTGGCTCAGCGGTTTGGCGCCTGCCTTTGGCCCAGGGCGCGATCCTGGAGTCCCGGGATCGAGTCCCGCGTCGGGCTCCTGGCATGGAGCCTGCTTCTCCCTCCTCTTGTGTCTCTGCCTCTCTCTCTCTATGTCTATTGTAAATAAATACATCTTTAAAAAAAATAAATAAAGTTACACAGCTAGTATAAAGATACGACTACTGGTCTGTTGGACTTCACGTTCCATGCTTTTAGTCATTTCGCTAAAGCAAAGGTACACACACACAAAGTTTCAAGAAGAAAGTGGCAGGCAAGTGTTTCAAATGCTGCATGTAATCAATGAAAATAACAGGGGAAAGGCCACTAGGTTTGGTAATTAAAATGTCATTATTAATCTTTGAGAGAGCAATATTTCTTAAAGAGAGGGAGTGGTAGGGATCAGATTGTGTCCTACAAGAAGAAAACTATTTTCTTTTCTATAAATGGAAAATTTTAGGAAAGTGAAAATAAATAGTGAACCTAATAGTCAATTCAAATTCTCAATTGACTTTTCATTCCTAATTTCGTTCATACATGCTATATGCAAATAAATACACATTAATTAACTTGCAGTTCATAAAAATCTTTCAGAGTACTTTAATCTTAATGAAGAAGATGAGAGAATGATTATCATGGGCTAGCTAATTTAAGCTGTATGCTAAAGGGCCAGTATTCTATATAGAATAAAGTTTAAAAAGAATAACAAGGATTTTTTTTTTAAGTAAAAGCTAACACTGTGTAGAGTGTCCACCATCTATCTTAATTTCTGAGGTCAGAAGCTAAATTCAATTGTAATTCAAGATTTGGCAATAGAATGACCTTAGAGGTGAACTGTTCCAGTCTCCAGCATAACCTTGTACGTTTCTTAGTCTAAACGTTAACAGTTTAAGTAATAAAACCTTGTCTTTTTTGTTAGAATTTTGTTACAATAATTCCCAAAAAATAAATTCATATTCATTTTTCAATGTGGAGAACTTTTAGAAAGCAGTATCTGTTTTTTATTCCAGTTTATAGTTGATGGCACATAGAGTAAGCATAAATGTCACTGGACATATATTTATATAAGATTCAATCCTATTTCTTTGGTAAATGTGAAAGATTCTTTGGGTCTTAAATTTGCACAAGATGCTGGTTCCCCAGGACAACAGTAATGGCAGATAAATTGGGTTTTCTACTCTGGAACTCCCCATAGGCTCCTGCTATAATGCAGAGTGGAATGGCTGCCCTGGAGAATTTTCTTGCTAAAGTGCTTATTTCTACACTTAGTTACTTGTAGGAAACTCTGCCATGTATTATGGAATATAGATATTTAAAAGAATATCTTAACATGGAAGTATATTTTGAAGATTTAGCAATATAGAAATATAAAAAGAAAAGCATGTTTTATACAAAATTTGTCATTGAAATAAAGCAAAAAGCTTCACTGGTTTAGATATAGACATCGAATATTTCCAACAAAAATTACCTTTAGGTGGCAATAAATAAGTTATCATTTAGCTCAATGAAACCCTAAAGAGCCAATGTACATACCTTTAAAACTATCCAGGACTCCATGGAACCAGAAGTAGAAGAATAAGTAATGGCCATCGATTGTTTTGTTATTGATTGGCAGGTCTGGAGAGAAACAAATACACCTGATTTTAAATGAATGCTGACTTATATTATGTCCTAAGAAATTGTAATCTAATAAATAGCTAATTGAACTTTACATTTTTATTTAGTTGTGGCTCAATGCCAAATTCTTGAAGATAATCAGCTTTTTGAATAGGCAGCAAGCATGGACAATTGAAAATATCATTTTAATGATTATCGGAAATAATCCATTTTTTTAATTTCTACTCTTTATTTAGGCAGAAAATCTCACTAGGCTTAAAAAACATATTCATGTTCAGTTCCTATTTATTTAGACATAAATAGGTCATTTAGCTCAATGCTGCATGATCAGCCTCAGAATGAGAGGTGCTATTTTACTTTATTTCCATTTACAAAAAAGCCAAATACATTCATAATAATGGTATCATTATTGGGTCTTCACCTGAGTGTAGCTTTTAAAAGTTATTGTTCTGTTTATTTTTCTAAGCATTTAACTCTTTTGTGCTGCTTCTTCCTCCCCTTCCCTCTAATATATATATTAGATATATAATATATATATATATTAGTCATATTACAAATATATATATATTTGCAAAATATATATATATTTGCATAAATATGGTCTATAACTTAATTACTAAAAGCAAATAGCTTCCTTTTTATACCAATTAACCACAGATTCACAGACAGAATATTTATTGTTCAGTGAGTTTATGCTGGAAAGTCATTTTATCATTAACATGCGTCCAATTCCATACTTGAATTCTTCTCTTTAAATTTTTTTTTATTTCAGAACTTCAATGTCAGAGGTTTTATCATAATACTCCAATTGTGTCAGTTGAACTGATTCTCATTATCTCCTGTACCAAAAGCTTTTCTTTAATAATCAGCCCAGCCAGGGTGTCTTGGTTTGTACCAGAAGAGTCGACAAACTTCGGCCCATCCTTTCTAAGGATGGGCCTTCTGTATTCTAGATTTAATGTTGGTGTGCAGAACAACTGCATTTCTTTTTTTAACATTCATGCATGCTAAACAAAGGAATTCTTGTTAAATCTATTAGGTATTTGCCAACTGTTCTCTCTACTTTTGATACCCTTGTTCTGCTTAAACTACTTTCCTCTAAAAAATTCTGCTATGTAGTGTGATTCCTTTCCAGGAATGCTACTGCAGTTTATGTTTGTTGTAGCTTAGCTAAAATCAACTTTGAAAGACTCATCCCATAAATGTCCTTTTCTAAATACTCTGGTCTTTATCACAAACATTGGAAGAGACAGGTAGGCAGGCCAAAGGGAATTGTCACTTGGATAAACATGTCTAAAACATTTCTTTATTTAGACACATTTGTGGCTTTGTTCAGCATATAAATGTGACTTATTACGATAGGCTCAGAATATATATCACATTTGAAATTTGAAAGTACTTATCAGCCCATAGTCTGCTTCATCCAATATCCATGTAATAGCCAAGGAAACTCAATGCAGTCATTTTGAAGTCTGCTGTCACCATTTGCAGATCAAGTGACTGGGTGAAAGTAGGTTTTAATTCTGAGTATCAGATCTGTAAGCTCAAATGAAATTCTGTAGTATTTAAACAATGTTTACCATTTTTATGGCCTCACGACATTGCTAAATATGCTGACTTAAGAAAGAAAGGCACAAAATCATCCTCTGGTATTTCCAGGGTCTGACAGTCCCTCATAGTCATTTTTGTGACTTGTGTGTGTGTGTGTGTGTGTGTGAGTGTGTGTGTGTTAATAGTCTGACTTTAGGAGATTGTTATTAAAATATGTTCTTATGTGAGTAGAAAGATAAAGAAGACATACAAGAATAAGACCAGAGATTTTTTTTTTTAATGAAGAAAGTAGCGGCAGAAGACCTGAAATATGAGTTATTACACAGGGAAAAAGCATAATGGAGTAATAAAGGGAGAGAGAAGAGCAAACAGCAGCCAGGCCATAGGTCTGAGTAGGGATGAGGTGGACCTGGAAAGAAATGGACAAAGATCTTTCCAAAGGATGAGGGACGTTCAACCTCTCATGTCAGTAATTATCCAAATTCGTGATCCAAGTTTTATAATTCTTCCCAACTCTGACAACACAATTTAATCCTTTCAAATAGTATTATTTTAAATAGAGGAAAACCAGCTTAGAAGCTTATTTTTTTAGATCAACGTGTTTTCTTTACATTGGTGTGTTTTTTGATAATGCATGGTCCACTGCATCATCATTTTTATTACTGTCTGTCCTTTCTAAGATCCAATCATGTAAATATCTCAATGCAATGGTTAAAAAAATGATCATCACTGCAAAGATTGAAGTAATCTGTGTGGAAATAAGAGCCTAAAGAATTAGTCTCAGTATTTTTTTAAGCATTCCAATTAAATTCAGGACTCCACAAGCAAAATTACTATGCTATTTTTGCTTAAGTAAAAGTATACAGAGGCTATGACAGGAAAAAAAATGCACTAAATAAAAAGATATCCTAAAAAAATAAAATAAAATACTAAATAAATAAATAAATAATAAATAAATAAATAAATAAATATCCTGTGAAGGTAAATTGAACAAATCAGTCAAAAGAATATTTCTCAAAGTATACTCTAATATCAAATACCTGAAAGAGGTTGAGAACTAATTATCATTTTTTTTTTAGTGAATCCAGAGAACAGAGGAACATGTTAAAAATATGCAGAATGAAATTACAAAACCGAAGATTCAATGTCTTCAACAAAAAATTGCAGAAGGGGCTTGAGGGGAGAGAGAGCATAAAGGGAAGGGAGTGGAGGAGAAAAAAAGAAGAGAGACTGATAAAGAAACTTAAGAATAATTACACTGTGTGGATTTTAGTTTGATTCTTATTCAAAAGAACAACCAACATTGTATGTGAAGGGATATATATAAAACAAAAAATATCTATGAAATAATTATTAGAATATGAACACTGATAGATGCTTATTTATTAAGGAATCATTTTTAATGTTTTTTCAGTGTGATAGTGGTATTGTGGTTTTGTTCTTTTTTTTTAAGATTTCATCTTTTTAGATGTAGGCGACAAATAAGCCAGATTTTCCATGAGTTGTTAATTATTAAAAGATGGGCAAAAGGTAAATGGGAATTCATTATACTCTTCTGCTTACTTTTTTATTTATTTGAAATTTTCCAGAATATCAAAGTCAAAATATGTATGCCAATGGTAGAGTACACACAACACTTCCTATTAAAATACAATCTATTTTATTTTTTGGTGGACAGAATCACATCTTTATTCTCTAACTCCTTTTTGTAAAGTTTTTATTTTTCAGTTAACATACAATGTTATATTAGTTTTAGTGTAGGATATAGTGATTCAATAATTCCATACATCACCTGGTGCTCATCACACATCACATGAGTGCACTCCTTAATCCTCATCACCTATTTCAACCATCCTCCCCTCTGGTAACCCTCAATCTTCTTCCTGGTTTGCCTTTCTTCTCTCTCTCTCTCTCTCTCTCTCTCTCTCTCTCTTATTTGCTCATTTGACTGTCTCAGACTGACTTATTTCACTTAACATTATATTCTCTAACTCCATTTACATCCTTGCAAATGGTAAGATTTCATTCTTTTCTGTGGCTGAATAATATACCACATCTTCTTTATTCATTAATTGAATCTGGGCTCCTTCCATATCTTGTATTATAAAAAAAACACTACTATAAACAGAAAGGTGCATATATCCCATTGAATTAGTGTTCTTGTATTCTTTGAGTAAATACCCAGTAATGCAACTGCTGGATTATAGGGTGGTTCTATTTTTAACTTTTTGAGGAACCTCCATACTGTTTTCGGCAGTGGCAGCACTAGTTTGCATTCCCACCAGAAGTGCAGGAGGGTTCCTTTTTCTCTACATCCTCACCAAAACCTGTTGTTTCCTGTGTTGTTGATTTTAGCTCTTTTGACAGGTGTGAGGTGATACCTCATTGTAGTTTTGATTTGCATCTCCCTGATGGTAAGTGATGATAACATCTTTTCATATGCCTGTTGGCCATCTGTATGTTTTCTTTGGAGAAATGTCTTTTCATGTCTTCTGCCCATGAAAATGCAACCTACTTTAGAATCACCATTTTCCTAAGGACAATCCCTTTATAAAAGAAAAAAAATGATTTGAGAATTCACAAATTCTCAATTCTTCATCTTTGACAAATCTTTGTAATAAGGTATTTATTGACTAAAGATATATGCACTACATGGAGATACATACATTACAGAACAGTCTCTAAACATTAAAAGTTACCTTGGAGAGAAAAAAAATAGAAAACTTTAATGATGTCCAACTCCCTCCAGAGAGATAGAGTATTTCATGGTTATGTCAAGAGAATAATTATATTGCACAATGTCTTTAATATCAATATGATCATCATAAAATATCTCAAATATTTTTAAGCAAACATATTAAGTCCATTTAATGTATTCTAACTTAATTGCTTGGTCCTCGATTTTATATTTTCCATTCTTTGTTTAAGCTTTTTGTGTCCGATCCTGGGACACTTGCAGAATAATGCTCATAAACTTCATAAGACCTCATTCTTGATGAAGCAGGATATATAAAAATCATGTCCCATTTATTTATTTCTGCACTTAGCCATGTTTTGTTGTTCATTTTCATAACCTTCCCAAGGCTTAGTCATTTTTGTATTTTATGTATTGAAAAAGCAAAACAAGGACAAAAAGAATACCCAAGAAAATGAGTGTGCACATTCATGTCCTCACCTGGGAACATTTGAGGATCAATGTAGAACTTTTAAAAAAGGATCTGAGAAATGTACTTCAAGTATAAAATGATAATAGCAATCTTGGTACAGAAGCTTCATTGTCTTTGTCTTTTAATCTTGAAAAATCCCCTTATATATAATTTTGTATTTGGTTACCAAGTTGATCATAGACACAGATTAGTAAAGATTGCAGATTCTGAAAAAGCATTAGTAGAACTATTTTTGCTTTATCTTTTCAGAACAACTCCTGGGGCAATATTGATAGAATGCTACTTAATCTTCTTATCAGATTTTGGCATTTGTAATTTGCAATACAATGGCATACTCCTTAGACTGTAAGTTAAATATAATACTTAACATACCATCACAATTTGAGGATACTAAAAGGGAATAATTAAATTGGAACTCTGCAGAATGCTTGTCCCCAGGGGCTTAGGTAAGAGGACCAGATTAGCTCTGGACTAGAAGGAAATAATACATTCAAGGAACAACATTGTTGTTTGATGTGTTATTGATACAGAGAGACACAATAGAATTCCAGGACCTTCTTAGTTATATACTTAGAAAATAATTTCTTGTACTTGAGCATTTATTGTCTGACACTTTCTTGTGCTATCTTCTATCAACTAGAAAAATCTATTTGCTTGTCACTAATTCTCTTAATGTGTACCTTTATGGCTTTTGCATTTTACATGCTGCTCAAGAAAGTTTTGTCCATTTCAAAGTATCACGTATTTTCCTATATTTTCATTTATTTATTTATTTATTTATTTATTTATTTATTTATTTATTTATTTATTTATTTAAAAAAATACTTGGTTCTTCAAACTTGGTGAGAGGGGCTCATTTTCAAAGTAGCAAAATAAGACGACTTAGAGAAGACATAATGAAGGAAATGACATTTTATGAAATTCTACCTGGCGCCAGTAGTTTGTGATTTGTCTCTATATGGAAACACTTTTATTGATGATTGGAGGTTACTAAGACAGCACCATAACCTGGAGAAGGAAACTACAAATTGCTAGGGAGCTGAAGTTTGGGTAAGGGGGCACAACATGCTACGGTAGTAGCAGATCTCCCCACAAGATGGCGTTCATGGTTTAGTAGTTGGTTTTAATTAGTATATTCAAAATCTATACTGTTGACACAATCAAACACAAAACAGATACAGAAATGTTGCATCTGTGAGTATGATTTAATTTTCTATACTATTTCAAAGTCTAGTATGTTTTCAACAGATACATACCTTTTTTTCACCTCTGTGACATTGAAACCTTGAATGTGGAAAGGGGGAGAAGAAAGGCAAAATCACCTAGCAAGCAGAATATGAATCAAATCAAACCCAGACAAAATCCAAACCCTTAGAATAATAGGTGATAGAGCTGGTCCTGAGCTCTGGTTTTGAGCTCTGATTATTTCTGAATAAGAGTCGAAGGACAAAACTAGGACAAAATTGTTCTTAGATCCTTTGTCTGCAATCATCATTGGTTTATTCCAAGTTGTCCTATATTTTACTTCTTAGGATGAGATTGACTCAGATATAGAAGTAACCTGTGCCTGCCAGTTGACATAAATCATCAGATGGAGTTGGTGGCTAAAGAAATTAACTAGGAGCTGATATTAAATCCAATTATAATGATTGGTATTCCCAACAAGAGGTAAATATGGATCTATATCATGTTCTATTGTGATAAATTAGGGTGAAAACCATGACATTTGTCTCTGAATTTAATAAAATTGGGAGATTTTTATATTTATTATTTCTTGAACTTAAAATTTTCTTTCCTATAAAATAATGGGACTATATTAAATGGCAGTTATTCACATAACTTGAAAATCTCCAATCTGTATGTAAAATAATGTTTTAAGAAATCTTATGTTAGAGAATAGAATCCCAATGAGTGTTGTTTTGAAGGTTGTTGATATTTAATTCTGATCGTAATTTCCATCAAATTTCCTCATAGTGCTAATATCTAAAAAAGAGTAATTTTCAATAAATACATCTAACTTATATGCATATGAAAATGCAATCTATACAGTGCATTAAAACAGTGAAAATGCATTTTTTAGATTTGAAAAGTTTCTGAAGAGATCAAGAAATGCATTGATCTTCCTTCTTTTGTGCTCATTACCTGGCAAAGCCTATATCTAATACATTTACAAGATACTTAACTACAGGATATTTTCTCTAACCAAATCTCAATTTGAGAAATTGCTTAAGTTTTAATTAACAAATCTCTTATCCTCATTAATTCTACTCAGAGAATGTTAAATGCTGAACAAAAGATATATCTCTTCTGTTAAAATTTTTTTTTCTTCTGTTAAAATTTAAGGTCACTTTTAAATCTTTCATTCTAAAACAGAGTTCTACTGGTTGTTCCCTTTTCAGTTTGGTTTCTTGACTGAGCTCTGGCTTATTGACAGGCTTTTATCCTTTCCAGAGCTAAATATTACTATTCTATCCTAGTTATTTTGTGTATTTGCCTATTTTCTGTTGTTTAATGCTTTTCTGGAGTCTCCTTATATTAGTTTTTTTTTAAATATATAGACATACAAGTGCTAATAAGGTTCTGATCAAAGCCACGGGCATTATAATAAATAGATCACTGTTTTTTTAATTAAAGCTAGGTATAGATATGCATAAAAATTAAATTGCTCTTTATATAACTGCCCTAAATAAAAGTCTTCTCCCATAAATAGTCCTCTTTTCCACCAAGTCCAGAAATATGCAAAGCAGGTCATCATTATCCTAGAATATGCATTAAACTTTCCTTTTATCAGCCATCAGATCTTTGGCTGTAGTACTTTTTTGTGCTTTCTATATTCCCTTAACGTATTTACAGTTAGTCTCCTGTTTTCCCAGTCTCACTATTTCTGCCTTAATCAAATCCTTTAACATCCCTTTTTAAATTTTTGTAAGCATTTTGCATGGTTGACTACAAGGTTTTTATCTTTTTTTAAGGTTTTTATTCTTAATCTAGGCCAGATCAACTCTATTTTCCACATATACATGAGTTTATTTTCCAAAATAAAAATATGATCATATTACATCAAAATTATTCAGTAGAACCCCACTTATTTCTGCTATAACCTCCAAATGTTTTAACATGGAGTAAAGTCCATTCAATCATTTTAGAACTTAATCCATTAACATCCATGTGTCTTATGAGAGAGAAGTATCTACAGTGCTTTGATCATTCTTACCTCCAAGATTTTATACATACTATTGCCCTATTTTTCACCATTTTATCCTGTCAGATTGATAAACTAAATTAGTGTTTGCTAAACATATTTATGCTTATATTAGCTTAGCAATTATTTTACTTTATATGAGTAACACCAGCATTCTTATTTACTTAACACTTTTCTTGGAATATGTGTTCACTCTTTTAAAAAATTTAGTGTTACTTTAAACAAAACACACTGAAACTAATGGCTTAAAATAAAACAGAAACTTCTGGTCATGTTGGAAACTGGTACTATACTGGAATTTAAGTAAAAACTTGAAATTAGAACCAAAATCAGTACCATAAATATACCCAAGGACTTACAAAGATGTAAGTATGGATTACAGAAATGGAAGCTAATGTAAGTATGGATTTAAAAATTGGAATTTCTAGAGTTTAAAAATATGATACCTGATTTTAAAAATTCACTGAATGGGATTAATAACAGATTAGACTCTGCAGGAAAAAAAAAAGTCAGTTAACTTCAGGATATAAGAATAGAAAGTATCTAAATTGTAGCACAGAGAGAAAAAAAGATAAGAAAAAACATTTAAAAAAATCTCAATGAACTGTGGGAAAATATCAAGATTTCCACTTTTCATGTAATTGAAGTCCCAGAAGGAGAGGAAAGAGTAGAAGTAGGGCAGAAAGAAATACTTCAAGAAATAATGCCAGATTTTTTATAAACTCAAAGATCCAAAGATATTAATGAAATAAAAGTAAATAAGTATGAAGCAAACCACATTTAAGCACACCATAATTGAAACAGATGAAAAAAAGGCAATTAAAAAAATGATAAAAGCAATAAGGGAAGAAAAGACACCCTTCCTATAGGGAAACATTTAAGCAAATTGCAGATCCTTGGTCAGAAACAATGAGATTCTGAAACTGATGGAATGAAATCTTCAAGGTACTGAGAAAAAAATCACAATTGCTAACCTAGAATTCTCTATACAATTAAGTATATTTTGAAAATGAAGAAAAGAAAAATATTTTTGAGGGCATATGATAACAGAGAATTTTTCTCTGATGAATCTATACAATATGAAATGTTAATGATATCTATCCAAGCTGAGAAGAAAGTTAAAAAAAAAAAGTTGGAACAGATAGCATAGTGTGAAGTATGTTAGTAAATATAATTTTAGAAGTCCACTTTCTTATTTTTGAAATTTCTTTAAAAGATAAGGGACTGTTGAAAGCAAATATAATAATTAAATTTTTGTTTCTGACATAAGTAAAGGTAAAAGTATAACAAAATAGAGGATGGAATTGAATTATGCTATTTGTAGATCTCTTGCATTTATATGCAAAATAGTGTAGATAATAAATATTACTGGAAGTATACTATGTAACTTAAAAATGCATACAGCAAACTGTAGAGCCACACCTAAAATATTACAATAGGATAAACCAGTAATAGAGATAAAATATAATCCTAAAATTGTTCAATTTCCAAAAGGAAAGTGGGGGTGGGGAGGAGAAGTAGATAGGAAAAAATAGAAAACAAAATAGCAAATGGTAAGGCAAAATGTAACATATTATAAGTAGAAAGGATCTAATCCAATTAAAAATTAGAAATGGTCAAACTAGATATAAAATAGAACAATTATAGGCTATCTAAAAGAAATAGTATTTCAATATAAAGATAGTGATAGTTAAAAAAGTAAAAGGATTAAAAAGTTATACAATGAAATATTGATCAAATACAACCATACTGTGTTAATACCAAAGTAGACTTCATAAAAAGCAATATTACCAAAAATAACCATATAAAATATATTTATACTATTCAGACTTTTTAAGATTTCTGAAACATAAATACATATCTTTTAAAAATTTGAGGGACTTTTTGGCCATCATATTTATACATGTTTCATCTGTCTTATTTTCCTTCAAATTGGCTCCAATTATACATTTATTAGACTTTTTGTCTCATAGGTTTCTGAGTCTCTTTTTCTTTCTCAAAATTTTGTCTCTGTTTTCCACAGATCTAGTAATATTTATTAAGCCATGTTCATATTTACTGATATAGTTATTTGTCATCTCCATTTTGATCTTGACTTGATCCAGTGAAAATTTAATTTCAGATGTCCTATTTTTCAGTGCTAAAATTTTCCAGTTTGTTTTAAATTTTCTGTTTCTCTCCTGAGATTTTCTATAATCATCATTATGAGCACATTTTCTTTTATGCTATATATATATATATATATATATATATATATATATATATATATATCATGGACATTGTAAATAATGTGGGGTAATTATATTCTGCTATATTCCCTGAAGAATCTTGATGTTTTGTTTTATAAAGCAACCAACCTGTGTAGAGCCAAACTGTAAACTTTATTGCTTGGAAAAGAGTTTAAATCTCGGTTCATTAATTTTCCCCTAATGTAAGTCTTCTTGCAACTGTATGAGAATGAGTCAGCCAAAAATTGGAAAGATTTCCTAATTAGAATATGTAGTTCTTTATCAGGGTCTTTTCTTTCTAGGACTTGCTCCTTCCTTTCCAGAGCTGGCTCTAATCCTTACAATTACATTATGAGGTAGTTTTTATTTTCCCTTTTTACAGAGCAATAAACTGAAGCATGTAGTAATAAAATCATTTGCCTGCGTCAACACAGGTAAAACAATTTTTAATTTTTTTTTTTTTGTGATTTCACAAAGCTCCCAGGCTTCTAACCACTGCATTAAAAGTTTAATATAGCTGATCTCTAGATAAATGTTTTGAATTCTAGGATCAGAAAGTTCCCAGAAATATTTTGAGAAAATATATTTTATCTGTATGAGAAATTTCAAAATTCAGGGAAAATATCAGCAATTTTGAAATTTGACTTGAGGGCGGTCTCATTTTCTGTATCTTTGTAAGATTCTAATTATCTGAAATAGTGAATTGAACGTGACAGAGGCCTATGGAAGAAATATATTAATTATAAAAATCAGAACTATATAATCTTCTGTGAAAAGACAAATGCTTAATGAAAAGATCTTGGGTTCTAAGATCTATTATTTACTAAACATGTGGGCATTGGATAGCACATGAAATCCTCAGGTTTTTTTGAGGCAGATATAAAGATGTAATAACATAACATAAGAAGGACCAAATGTCAAGGAGATCGGTCTCAATAAATAGATTTTCCAAGTCTGTTATAGATGAAATTTCCCACCAAACTGCATCCTTCCTGCAATTTATACAGGGGAGAGAAATCTTGAATTAATCATCAACTGATTCCTTCCTCAATACCACTTCTGCAGCAATTTTGATCCATTCCTCCTGTATCTGTCTCTGGAGACTAAGTGATAGACAGTAGTTTCCTGAACAATTGCCAGGTGATGAAGCAAAGTCAGGGGTAAAAAGGTCAGAGGAGAGAAGAATGAAAGTTGAAACACAATCAATGCTTTGTGGAAAACATTGCCACGATTGGAACTCATTGAGTACAAAAACAGCTTTGAGAATAAAACAACGAAGACTAAAAGCACAAAGAATTTTTCTTTAATATAAAAGAAAAATGAAGAAAATGAGTACAGAGTTAATGAGGGAAGAGTGTGTGTTTTGGGGAGGAGTAGATTAGATTATATAACTCTAATTAAAAAATAAGTATAAGGTTTCTGCCTTCCATGTGTGGCTTTCTGGCTTTGATTCTTAGCTATCTATTAACCTGCAATATATTTGAAAATCACAATAAATCATTACTATTCTTTTTACCTTCTTGCTAATATAGCTTTCTTCCTCTTGAAAGTTCCTTCTATATATACTTTTAAAAATACAAGTTGAAATATGTGTCATTATGTATAAGAGCCTTAAGGAACTAGTGTAAAATATAAACTTTTTAATTTTTTACTCATTTAAAACCATTTATTGTTTACTATACCTATTGTTAGGTAAACTATTGTTTACCTAACACTGGTATAGTTGTTTGGAATAGATGGACACACTATACTTATCAGCAAGTAAAATTTGCTCCTATTGTCCTTGCCATTCTTGAACAATTTTACATTTTGTCATATATCATCTTTATTATACTCTAGATATAAATATATTATTTTTCAAAAAATATATGAAAAATTATTGTATTTCTATAAAATCCTTGTATAGATATCCTTCAAAGTCATGAGTTAGGCAGTCATATTTCCTCCCATGGTTTTCCTAATATCAATATAGAAACTTTTTTCATGCATAGAACAGTTAAAAACAGATACTAATTAATCTTAATACACAAAGGAAATGGCTGACTTCCAAGTTGTTTTAATGTATTTAATTTTCCATTGGAAGTTTTATATTTTTTAACAATTTTTATTTATTCACGGGAGACACAGAAAGAGAGGTAGAGAGAGAGGCAGAGGGAGAAACAGGCTCCCCATGGGGAGCCCAGTGCAGGACTCGATCCCAGGACCCCAGGATCATCTGCTGAGCCAAATGCAGAAACCAAACCACTGAGCCATCCAGGCACCCCAGAAGTTTTATAATTAAAAATAGATTTTCTTGATGACTATATTTTAAATTTTTTGACTCAAGATTTTATCTTAACATGAAAAATTAATTTTAAGCACTCAATATATTAATATTATATTTTGAGGAGCATTTATTCAGTGAACTGTAAGCTTATAAGAAATCTTCTTTTGCCTAGACTTCTATTTACTGAACCACCAGGGATATGTAAGTTCTAATTTAACACTTTGGGAAAATTTTTACATAGAAGCTATCCCAAAAGTATAAGTGATGATAAATTAGAAGATAAAGGAAGTAGTAAACTGGGGAGCAGAACAGAGTTGAAGAAAATTCTGCAGATCAAATATTTCCACTTTTAGGTAGATACAAAGAATTACCAGTTGAGATGATTACAACCGTAAGATTACATTAAATTTCAAAGACTACCTTATGGTAAACAATAATGTAAATATGCCCCTGTTTTGTTTCAGTGAGCAGAAGTATATATTAAAAAGGACTTTCTGGGTTTTGTTGTTGTTTTGTCTCTGCTGTGGGGATGGTGTTAAGTTGCCTTAATAAGTTTGTACACACTACTTTTTGAAAAAATGACCTAATTTCAAACTGAAAGGAACTAAGAAAGTCCAAGATTTAAGAAAAAAATTTAGAAAACATAGTTGTGATTTGTTAGGCAAATATATAAAACAGTTACATGGTCACCATCTTGATTGTGGCGGTGGTTTCACTAGTATACAAATATACTCAACCATCAAATTTTGCACTTTATTTTTTTTAATAAATTAATTTTTATTGGTGTTCAATTTACCAACATACAGAATAACACTCAGTGCTCATCCCGTCAAGTGTCCCCCTCAGTGCCGTCACCCAGTCACCCCCACCCCCCGCCCTCCTCCCCGTCCACCACCCCTAGTTCATTTCCCAGAGTTAGGAGTCTTTATGTTCTGTCTCCCTTTCTGATATTTCCCACACACTTCTTCTCCCTTCCCTTATATTCCCTTTCACTATTATTCATATTCCCCAAATGAATGAGAACATACACTGTTTGTCCTTCTCCGATTGACTTACTTCACTCAGCATAATACCCTCCAGTTCCATCCACGTTGAAGCAAATGGTAGGTATTTGTCGTTCCTAATGGCTGAGGAATATTCCATTGTATACATAAACCACATCTTCTTTATCCATTCATCTTTCGATGGGCACCGAGGCTCCTTCCACAGTTTGGCTACTGTGGACATTGCTGCTAGAAACATCGGGGTGCAGGTGTCTCGGCGTTTCATTGCATCTGAATCTTTGGGGTAAATCCCTAACAGTGCAATTGCTGGGTCGTAGGGCAGGTCTATTTTTAATTCTTTGAGGAACCTCCACACAGTTTTCCAGAGTGGCTGCACCAGTTCACATCCCCACCAACAGTGTAAGAGGGTTCCCTTTTCTCCGCATCCTCTCCAACATTTGTTGTTTCCTGCCTTGTTAATTTTCCCCATTCTCATTGGTGTGAGGTGGTATCTCATTGTGGTTTTGATTTGTATTTCCCTGATGGCAAGTGATGCAGAGCATTTTCTCATGTGCATGTTGGCCATGTCTATGTCTTCCTCTGTGAGATTTCTCTTCACGTCTTTTGCCCATTTCATGATTGGATTGTTTCTTTGGTGTTGAGTTTAATAAGTTCTTTATAGATTTTGGAAACTAGCCCTTTATCTGATATGTTATTTGCAAATATCTTCTCCCATTCTGTAGGTTGTCTTTGAGTTTTGTTGACTGTATCCTTTGCTGTGCAAAAGCTTCTTATCTTGATGAAGTCCCAATAGTTCATTTTTGCTTTTGTTTCTTTTGCTTTCGTGGATGTATCTTGCAAGAAGTTACTGTGGCCAAGTTCAAAAAGGGTGTTGCCTGTGTTCTCCTCTAGGATTTTGATGGAATCTTGTCTCACATTTAGATCTTTCATCCATTTTGAGTTTATCTTTGTGTATGGTGCAAGAGAGTGGTCTAGTTTCATTCTTCTGCATGTGGATGTCCAATTTTCCCAGCACCATTTATTGAAGAGACTGTCTTTCTTCCAGTGGATCGTCTTTCCTCCTTTATCGAATATTAGTGGACCATAAAGTTCAGGGTCCACTGCTGGGTTCTCTATTCTGTTCCATTGATCTATGTGTCTGTTTTTGTGCCAGTACCACACTGTCTTGATGACCACAGCTTTGTAGTACAACCTGAAATCTGGCATTGTGATGCCCCCAGATATGGTTTTCTTTTTTAAAATTCCCCTGGCTGTTCGGGGTCTTTTCTGATTCCACACAAATCTTAAAATAATTTGTTCTAACTCTCTGAAGAAAGCCCATGGTATTTTGATAGGGATTGCATTAAATGTGTAAATTGCCCTGGGTAACATTGACATTTTCACAATATTAATTCTGCCAATCCATGAGCATGGAATATTTTTCCATCTCTTTGTGTCTTCCTCAATTTCTTTCAGAAGTGTTCTATAGTTTTTAGGGTATAGATCCTTTACCTCTTTGGTTAGGTTTATTCCTAGGTATCTTATGCTTTTGGGTGCTACTGTAAATGGGATGGACTCCTTAATTTCTCTTTCTTCAGTCTCATTGTTAGTGTATAGGAATACCATTGATTTCTGGGCATTGATTTTGTATCCTGCCACGCTACCAAATTGCTGTATGAGTTCTAGCAATCTTGGGGTGGAGGTTTTTGGGTTTTCTATGTAGAGTATCATGTCATTGGCGAAGAGGGAGAGTTTGACTTCTTCTTTGCCAATTTGAATGCCTTTAATGTCTTTTTGTTGTCTGATTGCTGAGGCTAGGACTTCCAGTACTATGCTGAATAGCAGTGGTGAGAGTGGACATCCCTGTCTTGTTCCTGATCTTAGGGGAAAGGCTCCCAGCGCTTCCCCATTGAGAATGATATTTGCTGTGGGCTTTTCGTAGATGGCTTTTAAGATGTCGAGGAAAGTTCCCTCTATCCCTACACTCTGAAGAGTTTTGATCAGGAATGGATGCTGTATTTTGTCAAATGCTTTCTCTGCATCTAATGAGAGGATCATATGGTTCCTGGTTTTTCTCTTGCTGATATGATGAATCACATTGATTGTTTTACGAGTGTTGAACCAGCCTTGTGTCCCGGGGATAAATCCTACTTGGTCATGGTGAATAATTTTCTTAATGTGTTGTTGGATCCTATTGGCTAGTATCTTGTTGAGAATTTTTGCATCCATGTTCATCAGGGATATTGGTCTGTAATTCTCCTTTTTGGTGGGGTCTTTGTCTGGTTTTGGAATTAAGGTGATGCTGGCCTCATAGAATGAATTTGGAAGTACTCCATCTTTTTCTATCTTTCCAAACAGCTTTAGTAGAATAGGTATGATTTCTTCTTTAAACGTTTGATAGAATTTCCCTGGGAAGCCATCTGGCCCTGGACTCTTGTGTCTTGGGAGGTTTTTGATGACTGCTTCAATTTCCTCCCTGGTTATTGGCCTGTTCAGGTTTTCTATTTCTTCCTGTTCCAGTTTTGGTAGTTTGTGGCTTTCCAGGAATGTGTCCATTTCTTCTAGATTGCCTAATTTATTGGCGTAGAGCTGTTCATAACATGTTTTTAAAATCGTTTGTATTTCCTTGGTGTTGGTAGTGATCTCTCCTTTCTCATTCATGATTTTATTAATTTGAGTCTTCTCTCTCTTCTTTTTAACAAGGTTGGCTAATGGTTTATCTATCTTATTAATTCTTTCAAAGAACCAACTCCTGGTTCTATTGATCTGTTCCACAGTTCTTCTGGTCTCAATTTCATTGAGTTCTGCTCGAATTTTAATTAACTCTCTTCTTCTGCTGGGCGTCGGGTCGATTTGCTGCTTCTTCTCTAGCTCCTTTATGTGTAAGGTTAGCTTTTGTATTTGAGTTCTTTCCAGTTTTTGAATGGATGCTTGTATTGCGATGTATTTCCCCCTCAGGACTGCTTTTGCTGCATCCCAAAGATTTTGAACGGTTGTATCTTCATTCTCATTAGTTTTCATGAATCTTTTTAATTCTTCCTTAATTTCCTGGTTGACCCTTTTATCTTTTAGCAGGATAGTCCTTAACCTCCACGTGTTTGAGGTCCTTCCAAACTTCTTCTTGTGATTGAGTTCTAATTTCAAGGTGTTATGATCTGAGAATATGCAGGGGACGATCCCAATCTTTTGGTATCGGTTCAGACCCGATTTGTGACCCAGTATGTGGTCTATTCTGGAGAAAGTTCCATGTGCACTTGAGAAGAATGTGTATTCAGTTGAGTTTGGATGTAAAGTTCTGTAGATATCTGTGAAATCTATCTGGTCCAGTGTATCATTTAAAGCTCTCGTGTCTTTGGAGATGTTGTGCTTAGAAGACCTATCGAGGGTAGAAAGAGCTAGATTGAAGTCACCAAGTATAAGTGTATTATTATCTAAGTATTTCTTCACTTTGGTTAATAATTCGTTTAAGTATTTGGCAGCTCCCACATTTGGGGCATATATATTGAGGATTGTTAAGTCCTCTGGCTGGATAGATCCTTTAAGTATGATATAGTGTCCCTCTTCGTCTCTCACTATTGTCTTTGGGGTAAATTTTAGTTCATTTGATATAAGGATGGCTACCCGTGCTTTCTTTTGAGAACCATTTGAATGGTAAATGGTTCTCCAACCTTTTATTTTCAGGTTGTAGGTGTCCTTCTGTCGAAAATGAGTCTCTTGTAGACAGCAAATAGATGGGTCCTGCTTTTTTATCCAGTCTGAAACCCTGCGCCTTTTCATGGGGTCATTAAGCCCGTTCACGTTCAGAGTTACTATTGACAGATAGGAGTTTA
Organism: Nyctereutes procyonoides; assembly: GCF_905146905.1. NCBI lineage: Eukaryota > Metazoa > Chordata > Mammalia > Carnivora > Canidae > Nyctereutes > Nyctereutes procyonoides. The sequence goes on from NW_026575029.1 coordinate 941,253, forward strand.
GTGTCATCATGATACCTATTTAGTCCTTGTTTTTGTGGATTGTTCCACTGAACTTCTTCTTAAAGGGGAATTTTAAGAGTCCCCCTTAAAATTTCTTGCAGAGCTGGTTTGGAGGTCACATATTCTTTCAGTTCCTGCCTGTCTTGGAAGCTCTTTATCTCTCCTTCCATTTTGAATGAGAGCCTTGCTGGATAAAGTATTCTTGGTTGCATGTTCTTCTCATTTAGGACCCTGAATATATCCTGCCAGCCCTTTCTGGCCTGCCACGTCTCTGTGGAGAGGTATGCTGTTACCCTAATATTCCTCCCCATGAAAGTCAGGGACTTCTTGTCTCTTGCTGCTTTAAGGATCTTCTCTTTATCTTTGGAATTTGCAAGCTTCACTATTAGATGTCGAGGTGTTGAATGGTTTTTATTGATTTTAGGGGGGCATCTCTCTATTTCCTGGATCTGAATGCCTGTTTCCCTTCCCAGATTGGGAAAGTTTTCAGCTAGGATTTGTTCAAATACATATTCTGGCCCTCTGTTCCTTTCGGCGCCCTCGGGAACCCCAATTAAACGTAGGTTTTTCTTCCTTAGGCTGTCATTTATTTCCCTTAATCTGTCTTCATGGTCTTTTAATTGTCTGTCTCTTTTTTCCTCAGTTTCCCTCTTTGCCATTAACTTGTCTTCTATGTCACTCACTCGTTCTTCCACCTCGTTAACCCTCGTCGTTAGGACTTCTAGTTTGGATTGCATCTCATTCAATTGATTTTTAATTTCTGCCTGATTGGATCTAAATTCTGCAGTCATGACGTCTCGTGAGTCCTTAATGCTTTTTTCTAGAGCCACCAGTAGCTGTAGAATAGTGCTTCTGAATTGGCTTTCTGACATTGAAGTGTAATCCAGATTTTGTAACTCTGTGGGAGAGAGGACTGTTTCTGATTCTTTCTTTTGAGGTGAGGTTTTCCTTCTAGTCATTTTGCTCAGTGCAGAGTGGCCAAAAACAAGTTGTATTGGGAAAAGGAGAAAAAGAGAGAGAAGGAAAGAAAAGAGAAAAAGAAAAAAGAAAAAGAAGAAAAAAAGGAAAAAAGAGAAGAAAGCCAGAAAAAGAAAGAAAGGTGAAAAAAAAGGGGGTGGGGGAAGCAATCAGAAATCAAAAAGAAAAAAAAAGAAAACACGGTGAGGTATCTTCTGATTCTGTAGACTTTAAGTCCCTTGACTTCGCCTGGAACTGGTCCGTCCAGCTGGTCTTCTGGGGGAGGGGCCTGCTGTGCTGATTTTCAGGTGTTAGCACTTGGGGGAGCTGCTCTGCCCCTGCCTGCTGCCGGGCTCAGCGGGGGTTGTTTACCCCGTGGGGCCCCAGGAGGAACAGCAGCAGTTGCTATGGCAACTCTGGAAGCCTGGATTCAGCCTCCGCAGGAACTACGGGGCTCGGGGCTCTCGGCTCTCCGTCCGCAGGGCCTGGAGGCTCCGGGGCGGGGCCGCTGATGTGCTCAGCTCGGGGCAGGAGCGTCCTCGCTGTCCTGGGCCCTCCCGGCCTCTGCCTGTCCCGGGGGAGGCCGGATCCTGGGCTGTGTCCCGGCGCCCTGTGCTCCGGGGCCTGCGCTGTTGGATTCGCGCTCCCGCCCCGCAGCCCCCTCCGCGGAGCCGCCGCCCGAGCCCCTCCGAGCTGCTCCGGCCCCGCCGTGCGCGCTGCAGCCCTTAGGGAGCTCGGAGCACTCTCCTGGCGCGCAGGTGTCTGTTAGTGTCCCCGGGAGCCCGAGGGCATCCCCGCCCTCCTGGGTCCTGCTCCAACTCCCTGCGAGCCCCTTTCCGCCCGCCCGGGAAGGTTGGTGCAGCTCCTGCTCCTCCGGGACGGGGCTCTCCTGTCCTGGGGACACTCGCCCCGGCCTCAGCCCGGCTCCTCGCGGGGCCCCTCCCCCTCGGAGGCCTTTTGTTCCTTTATTTCTTTTTCCCCGTCTTCCTACCTTGATAGAAGCGCGGACTCTTCTCACTGTAGCGTTCCAGCTGGTCTCTCTTTACATCTCAGGCCGAATTCGTAGATTTTCAGGATGGTTTGAAGGTTATCTAGGTAATTTGGTGGGGACAGATGATTTGGGGACCCTACACTTCCGCCATCTTGCCCCCAAGTAAATTTTGCACTTTAGATATGTGTGTTTTAATGCCTATCAATTGTATCTTAATACAGCTATTAAGAAAATAAAATAGGCACAGCTGAGTCTCACTTTAATACAAGTTTCCTGAGGTCCTGCCCATTAAAAAGGCCCTTTGGTGCCTTTCAAAAAGTCTCTCCAGTCACTCAGTTATAAAAATCCTTTGACCAGCATTATCCGGAATTACACATCATAATAAATAGTATTATAATGAAGTCGCAGTGAATGATTAAATGCTCATGTTAATTTTAGTATATTTTCATACAATGTATAATTTTCTTTGGGGTAAGTCAGGAATTTTAAAGGTTTTATAACAAGTTCATGTTCATTGAAATAACAGCTGAATAATGTAAAGTCAAATTAGCCAAGGTACAAATTGATAATAATAAAACAGTAAAAGTATTTAATTTGTGAAAATATTTTAAATTATTAAAAGCAAATGGAATAATTAGTAAAGGTCTCTTTTGCTAGGAATGAAACAAATCTGGAGAATACTGAGAATATTCCTTGTAAATGCTTCTTAAGATGACCAGCTAACATTTGAATACAGGCAGCTCTTGATTAGTTTTCTCCTTTTTGTGGGAGAGGCATAAATAGCTGGTCTTAATGTATTACCTTAGTTTTATGAAACTATTATACTTATATATAATGTCTCATATGGGTATTGGAGAAAATGGAAATGGAAAAAAAAAAATGGTCTCAAAGGCCACAACTCTATTTACAGGTTATAGATCCAAAAGTAGATGTCTTGCCTTAAAATAATTTAATTTACACAATTGATAGCTTATATAAATGCCAGAGAAATAATTTTAGATATTTTGTTAATGGAAATGATAATTTAATAATCAAACTATGTGTTAGATTTAACTTCCTATTTTATTATATTAAAAGTGGTTATATATTAGTCATTTCATATAGCTCTTTGTGATATTTGAGAGTAGGGTTTGGACCACTGGATTAATGATACAATATGTCCCAAAAGAAAATCAATAACAAAATAGCAAATTTAAACACTATAGACCAAACAAACCAATAGACCAGCCCAAAACATTCTGTCCAAGAGCAGCAGATACACACATAAAACTTTTCCTCAAGCACACATAAAACTTTTTCCAGAATAGGTCACAAGCTAGATGACCAAAACAAATCTTAACAAATAAGAAGTTGGAAATCATTTTAAATATTTTTCATAATAATGGAATAAAACTAGAAATCAACAATAAAATGAACATGAGAAATATCATGAATATATGAAAATTAAACACACTCTCTTTTTTTAATATTTTATTTATGTATTAATGAGAGACACAGAGAGAGAGAGAGAGAGAGAGAGAGAGAAGCAGAGACACAGGCAGAGGGAGAAGCAGGCCCCATGCAGGGAGCCTGATGTGGGACTTGATCCTGGGACTCCAGGATCATGCCCTGGGCCAAAGGCAGGTGCTAAACTGCTGAGTGACCCAGGGATCCCCTAGACACACTCTTGAAGAAACACTGGGACAAAGAAGACCTCAAATGGAAATTAGAGTATATCTTGTGACAAACAAAATGAAAACATAGCTTATTAATACTTATGGGATACAATAAAAGCAGAATACATGTTTTATAGGACTAACTTCCTACATTAAAAAGGAAGACATCTCAAAATACAACCTAACTGTGTACTTTAAGGAACTAAAAAAATTTACTGAAGACTAAGCCCAGGGTTAGCAAAAGGAAGGAAACACTGAAGATTAAAGCAGAAACAAATGAAATAGATAATATAAAAATAATGGAAAAAAGTTGTCAAAAGAAAGTTGGGTTTTTGGAAAGATAAAATCAAAAACTTGACTAACCATTTTTTTTATTTTTTAATGAGAGAACTCAAATATCTAAAAATCAGAAAATAAAGGGAGACATTGAAAATGATGCTACAGAAATTTAAAAAATATATTAGGGACTATTATGAATGATTATACATCAACAAATTGAAAAGTGTAGAAGAAATGGATAAGCTACTAGAAATACACAACCTCCCAAAAATAAATCATAAAGAAACAACCTGAGAAGTCTAATAACAAATATGGAGATTTGAATCATTAATCAAAAACTTCCCAACACTCCCCACCCCCCCAAAAAAAAGAAAAAGAAAAAGAACTTTCCAACAAAGAAAATCCTAGGATCAGAATGCTTCATAGATAAACTATATCAAATATTTAAGGAATTAATCCTAATCCTTGTTAAACTTCTCCCCAAAATATAGGACACCGAGGCCAGTATCATCTTGATATCAAAGATAGACAAAGACATTGCACGAAAACTATAGGTCAATATGCTTGATGATGATGGATGCAAAAATTCCCAACAATATATTAACAGACCTAATTCTAAGCCTATTAAAAGAATTATGCCTTATGATAAAGGGAGATTTATTCTTGGGATCAGAAGATTGTTTAACATGGCAAGTCAAGCAATGTGATATACCATAGTAACAGAATGTAAGGGAAAAAATCACCTGATCATTTCAATAGATACAAAAAAAAAACCATAAAAAAATTCAACACCATTTCAGAATAAACTCTGAAAAATAGTCAGCACAAAAGGAACTTCCCCACACAATAGAGGTCATATATGAAGCTAACATCATACTGAATTATGAAAAACTGAAAGCTTTTCCTCTGAGAAGCAGGAATGCCTACTCTGACCACATCTGTTTAAAAAAGTGCTGGATGTCCCAAACAGAGCAATTAAATAAGAAAAATAAATTAAAAACATCCAAATCAGACAGGAAGAAGTAAAATTATCTCTGTTAGCAAATACATGATTTGATGTGTACTCAACCCTAAAAATTCCACAAAAATACTAATATTTTTCTAATAATTTTTTATTACAACTAATCTGTTAGGTCGCATAATACAAAATCAATATAAAAACATCAAGTGTGTTTCTGTATGCTAACAATGAACTATGTGAAAGAAAATTAATAAAATAATCTCATTTACAAGAATATCAAAAACAAGTACTTAGAAATATATTTAACCAGAAAGGTGAATTATAAACTGATAACTATAAAACATTGATGAAATAAATAAAAACAGACACAAATAAATGGATTGGCAAACCATATTGTGGATTAGAAGAATTAATATTGTTGAGATGAACATGCTACTCAAATCAGTCTTTACATTTTGTGCAACCTCTATCCAAAACTAGTAGCATTTGTTATAAAAATAAAAATAATTGAAAATTCATATGAAGGCATAAAAGAGTCAGATTAGTCAAAACAACTTTGGAAAAAAGAACAAAGGTAGAGTCATCATGCTTCCTGAATCAAATATATATTACAAAGCTAAGTAATCTAAACAGTGTGATACTGGAATTAAAAAGAAAAAGACTATATATAGACTAGTGGAACAAAATAGAGCCCAGAAATAAACCCACAGATATATCCCACTGACCTTTGATGAGAGTGCCAAGAATACACAATAAGAAAAAGATAATCTTCAATAAATGATCTTGAGAAAACTTGATATTCACATGCAATAGAATGTAATTGGACCTTCACCTTATACTATATGCAAAAATTAATTTGAAATGGATCATACATGGAAGATCAGAAACTGTAAAACTCCTAGAAGTAAACAAAAGGAAGAGCATTGATATTGACAATGGTTTCTTGGATGTAACACCAAAGGCATAGGCAACAAAAGCAAAAATATGCAAGTGTGACTGCATTAAACTAAAAAGTTTCTGCAAAGAAAATTGAAAAAATAATACATGGGAGAAAATATCCCCAAGGCATATATCTGTTAAAAGATTAACATCCAAAATATATAGGAAACTCCTACAAGTTAAAAGTAAAAAAAAAAAAAAAAAAAAAAAAAAAAAAAAAAAAAAAAAAAGTTAACCCAGTTTAAAAAGGAGCAAAGGCACTGAATAGAATTCTTTCTGAAAAGACATACAATGGCCAACAGATATATGAAAAAGTTCTCAGCATCACTGATCATTAAGAAAATGCAAATTCAAAACCACAATGAGATATGACTGGTTAGGATGGTTATTTAAAAAAAGAAGAAGAAGAAAGAAAAGAAAAAGAGAGGTAACAAATACTGTGGATTAACGTTTGCACCCCCCTAAATTTGTATGTTGCAATCTAATCCCCAGTAGATGGTATTTAATGGTGGACCTCTGAAAAATGATTAGGTGATGAATACAGAGCACTCATGATTGGATATTGTGGAAAAAAAATAAGGCCCCAGAAACTTCCCTTGCTCTTTCCACCCCTAAGTGTACAGCAATAAATGGCAGTCTATGAACCAGGAATCAGGCTATTGATCACCTTTCAAAAGCATGAGAAATAAATGTTTATTATTTAAACCACTCAGTCTATGGTATTTTTGTTGCAGCAGCCCAACCTGATAGACAGTAAGTAATGGCAAGGTTTTGGAGACAAGGGAGGAGTTACACACTTAATAAGAATGTATATTGGTGCAGTTGCTATGGAAATTCAAGAAATTAAAGTTGAAGTGCCATTTGATACAGCAATTTTACTTCTGGATCTACATCCAAAAGAATCGAAGAAAGGATCTCAAAGTGATAATCTACATTTTCATGTTTATTGCAGCATTAGTCACAATAGGAGATAAGCATGGAAACAACCTCAATGGATGGATGGGTAAAGAAAATGCGATGTTTATATAAAATGGAATACTATTCATTCTTTACAAAAAAAGAAATTCTGACATTTGTGACATGAATTAACTTGGGGTAAATTATGTTAAGAGTAAAATATGTTAGTAACAGAAGGACAAATAGTATATGATACTTCTTATAGGACAGATCTAAAATAGTCAAATTAATAAAACAGAGTAGAATGATGGTTGCCAGGGGCTGGGGAGAGCAGAAAACAGGGAAGTATTACTCAAGAGGTATTAAGTTTTAGCTATGAAACACGCATAAGTTGGAGAGATCTATTGTACATAATAGTGTCTATAGTTAACACTGTATTATTTACTTACAAGTTGGCTAAGAGGGTAGGTAGTACTTGTATTAAGTGTTCTTATACTACCCCCCCGCCCCCAGAAAAAAAACAAAAACAAAAAATACCACACAACAACAATAAGTAAAGAGGGTAGGAGAAAACTTTTTGTGGTTTATGGTGAACATAAATATACATATAGCTTTTTGTATGTCAATCATACTTTAATAAAATGGTTTAAAAATTACCTTGTCCTTAATGTGAGTCATGAAACTGTGATAACTTCCATTTGATTCTAATTACCATATAAATACAAACCGCAAAAACCTACCTTATGGTGCTTTTAAAAATATTACAGAATGGTTCCAAGGTTGTTCCACAGGAGCAAACAGGTAAGAATAACTAGAAATTTATTTGTAAAACATAAAGCAATGAAGGAGACATGAGACCAGATAGTAAAAGATAACATAAAGGCCCCATACAAAGGCAGTGTGAGGCTACTCAGAACGGAACAAATGATAAGCAAAACAGAATATTGAACCATGCAACAGAGCTACTACTTAGAAGTGATGCATTCTGAAATTAAGAAGCACTACAAATCAATGGGGGTACTGATGCATTATTCATCCATTATGTCTGGAAAATGACTAATTGAAAACTTTCTAAGGGATTCTTTATCTACTCCACAAAATATCATTATTGACCCTTTTAATGTAGAAAATACCATTATTGAACATGAATAAAGCGTACATGAATTAACTCCTGTAAAACATGATGAAAATTTAATACTTATCTAGTGATAGATGTAACAGCTGCATTCCTAAATAACCATCAGAAATGGGGACAGACATACAGTAAATAGATGTTTACTAGAATAGGTAACAGGGTGATTTTGCTATGAAAACAATTAAAAAGTCATTTCCATTTATGATTGTAAAAAATAGTCATTAATACTTACAGAAGATAATTATCCTGATAGCTAACCTATGCACTCCTAGTTATATTTGTTAGAACATCATAATTTATCTCAGTAATCACACATTAGTGTCAAATCCAGTCTTACAAATGAGCCTCATAAAGCAAGGTGCTTTCTATTGGAGCATTTTAATTAGAAATATGATGGACTACTTCTCCTTATCCCTTGGTAGATAGAATAGAACTACAGAATGTTAGAGCTTTTTTTAAAAAAAATCTCTAGAGAATTTTAATAGCGGTTTTTGAAAAAGTTTCTCAATTATTAAAGTTTAAAGCATGATAATTCAAAGCAATGTATTTGTCAAGTCTTATCATCTTATTGAGAAGTGAAATCACCACTTTCAAAATTCTAGGTGATTGGAATGCATTTTTCTTTCTTTCCCCCCTAATATGAGAAACAGTGGGTAACTCACTTAAAATAGTAGCTTTTGTTGTTACTTGAAATTATTAGTCTAGATAAGCTGTAGACACTATCATTCTGCTAAAGTAATTACAGGTTGCATTCAATTTTAACTTGTCACTAATAACAGCCTTGTATTACATGGGTCAGTGTTGAAACGCATAAAAGATTTTTCTCTCTGCTCTCAAAATTGCCAAATACATACTAAAAATACAAATAAGATGATAAAAATTCATATTCCTTTATCCCCCCCCCGTCTTTTTTCTGGTAAATATTAAGAGTTCAAAGTGTGTTGCAGCTGTAAAGAACATCTCAGAATTCCTTAGAGTTCCTTAGAATTAACCTTCTATTAACAGTGAAGGAGTGTGGATTCATTTGTTTCAGAAAGATTTTTTGAATTGAAATTTTAGATTATAATTTTGATGGTTTCCTGCTAAAAAGCTAATGAGATTGATGAATTGGGAATGCTAATTATTTTGTCCTGAAAGTAAAATAATAGATTTTCCATGTTTAGATGGAACTTGGTCTTGGTAGAGGGGCTAAGTGAGTATGGCACTGATTTAAAGAAAAGCAAAGATAGAAACTAATGCATTAGCCTTGTGTATTTGCCCCAAGCCTTTTTTCCCATTACCGAATAGAAATGGAATAAGAACTCAAACACACAGCCTGTGATTTTGGATGGACTTGCTCTATTACCCAAATTAGTTCTCTGTATTTTCTTTGGTTTCATATTTTAGATTAGCTTTAAGGGCCACTGGAAACTCCTGTTGGCCTGTTTTAATGTATTCTTCTAAAGCAGTTGAATAACTTGGCTCATATTCTCGAGCAACAAGGAATCTCCTATCAGGGACCTTGCAAACGAGCAAAAGATTTCCCTGGCCAAAGAGAATGAGAGAACTTTCTTAAAACTGACTGAGAGTTTTGGCTTGCTGGGATTTAGACCCACTCTAGGGTGGTTCTTAGGGTCTAGAGATCATCAAGATTTAGTAATCTGAACCATTGTATCACCCCCAATGAGGAGAATTTAGATACGTAGCTTAGAATATGTCAGCAATGTTAGTGTACTAAACAAGCTAAAAAGATGGTAGTCATATCATTCTGTTTCTTTCCCACCCATCTCAAAATGTTTAAATTAGCTTTTATGTTTTATTCAATAACAAAACTGGTAGTGCTTTCTGATTAAATAAAAGTCAGAGTCATAACAGATGAGAATACTTAATGTGTATATAAGCGTAATTTACCAAATGAATTAGTAACAGAAACTAATCCTACCTGAATTACCTGAATCTCAACACATTCCAAATCCAATCTTTTTTTTTTTAACATTTTATTTATTTATTCATGAGAGACATAGAGAGAGAGGCAGAGACATAGGCTCCTTTGCCTATCAGGAGTCTGATGTGGGATCAGGACCTGAGCCAAAGGCAGGCACTCAACCACTGAGCCACCAGGGTGCCCCCCAAATCCAGCTTTTTAATCTCAGTTTGCCCCAAGATAATTCTCTTCTAATATTAAAAATGTCAGCTCTCAGCATCTCTCTTTCTCATGCTAACATAAAGCCCTGTATGTTCTTTCCTGTTAATATATTCTAGGCAAAATATTTTAAAATATAGAAATATCCCAGTAAAATGGGAAAAATCTATGTAAATGAAAAGAAAAGGTAGAGTTTTAGGATAACAGAGTATACTATGAAACAGTGTTTTGTTATTTTGTTAAGGTTTACAATTCTCTCAGAATGGGAAACTCTTACACCTAAGGTGATAGCCAAATTTTACCAGTCACGTGGTACAAGAGAGCACAAAGACTGATACAGCCCTATAACAGTGGTGTGGTCAAACCTGTGGATTAGCAGAGTATGACCCCAAATTATGAATTATATAGTATTTCATACGTTCAAATGTGGTTTTTGTCTCGTTTTTGTTTTTTATTTTTTTATTTTATTTTATTTTATTTTTGTTTTTTTTTATTTTTGTTTTTTATTTTAACCAGGCTACTAAATATCAGCATCTCCCCTCCTCCTGTTAATGAGTTATTTTAATTAAATCATGTACTCTCCCACCATCCTGTATTAGAGATATGCTGTGTATGTAATATGTAAATATGTACATTTACATGTACATGTAAATATGTTAGAGACCATGTGTAAAAGAGGAGTGCTAGGGTTGTCCGAATTTAGCATGGTGATGGATCAACAGAGAGAACATTCTGGTGAGGGGGTGGGAGGTGTTCCAGTAAATATCTGCAATACTTGCTACTACCTACTTCTCTAGAACATAAATACAGGTAAAGCATCTGAGGTTTAGTGATTCTGAGAGTAAAAGAATAACAGTAATAACCGTGAACATTTAAAAATTCTATTCTTGGTTGCATGAGAAGAAATGCCAACTATAATGCAGGACAGCCATATGACATCCTTTCAGACAAGTGGGGTGTTAATAAATATATCAATTGTGGTAAACAGACTAGCTAAGAACTTGTATATAAATACTTTTTATTGCTAGACATTATTTTTTTCTCTTTCCCTTGATTCAAAAAATTTACATTTCTTCCTCACAGAGTTGTTTGATTGAGAGTGAACGATGTTCAAAAAAGAAAAAAAAAAGCCTATCTGTATAACTATAAGATGAAACAATCAAGTGATTTTTTCTTCCAAAGGAATATGAGTCACGATACAAGTGGCTAAGAGAATAAGGGAGCAGATGCTGAAATAATAAACATCTTGCATTATTTCATTTAGAGGAAGCTGTATAAATACCAACATAAAATAAAGTACTTGGTACACTCTGAGAAATATGTCATCATCAAACAAATGCCTTTTTTATTACCAGCAGGAAGAACACAGATGGCTTGGTCTGCTCATTTTGGTATTTATTAAAATAAATTTACTAAAGAGAAGGTAGGTGCCTCATTATTTTTAAGATACATTCAGTGTTGCAGGAATATACTGAAATGTCTTTCAGAAAGGCTGCCCAGGACCCATATGACATTGTCATCTATTATGAAGATGTTGGGAAGAGAAATTATTTTTTCTCCAAGTGATTCTAATAATCAGGATGGTTAAAATATTTTGACATTTTCAAATGGCACCAAGGTGAGAAGTACTAGGAAAAGTTTAAAGAATAAGTCACCTTACCATTCATTTTTTATTGCCAAAAAAAGACAGGATTATTTATCTTACAATTTTCATAGCCAGTTTCTTTTTAAACTGAGTCACAGGCTGAAAAGAGGATTGCTTTCAGTTTTTACAAGGAACTCTGTGGAGCAAAACAAAACAAAACAAAACAACAGAAACAACTTCCCATGCCTTTCTGGTTTGTCAGTGTATCAGTATTGCTGTGATTAATTATCTTGGTTTAAAAAAAATTGCTTTATTTCTCTATTTTACTTATATCTTTCTTTCAATATTATTTGATCATATCTATGATTTTTAATAAGTTATGATAATGCATCTAGACACTTTTATCATTTTTATTTTTAAAAAATAAAATATAATGATGCTGTTGAAAATAAATGTCCAGAAAAAAAATATAAGCTGATTGCATCTGTTTTAATCCATAAAGTTATCTATTTCTATCCTGGGAAAACTACAGCAATGGTTGATAAAATGCACTGTTGAAAATAAGAATAGTTGAATAATAAATCACAAATGTGTTTTGGCATAATTGCCTTTATTCCGTTGAAGTAAATGTATAGTCAAAAACAGATTCTACATTTTATGCTCACGGGATTTCAAAGGCAGTACTCACTAAAAAAATAATAATAATAATAATAATAATAAATATTATTATTTCAATTGTGGATTAGGGAGCACTTGTAAATACAAATAATTCTGTATAATTATCATTGCTTTAGGACTGCAACCTCATGAGAAACTGAACCAGAACCACCCGGCTAAGTGGCTCCCAGATTCCTGACCCTCAGAAAGTTTAGAGAGGGAGGAGGGCACGATGGCGGAGGAGCAGGGTCCCCAAGTCACCTGTCCCCACCAAATTACCTAGATAACCTTCAAACCATCCTGAAAATCTACGAATTCGGCCTGAGATTTAAAGAGAGACCAGCTGGAACGCTACAGTGAGCAGAGTTCGCGCTTCTATCAAGGTAGGAAGGCGGGGAAAAAGAAATAAAGGAACAAAAGGCCTCCGAGGGGGAGGGGCCCCGCGAGGAGCCGGGCTGAGGCCGGGGCGAGTGTCCCCAGGACAGGAGAGCCCCGTCCCGGAGGAGCAGGAGCTGCACCAACCTTCCCGGGCGGGCGGAAAGGGGCTCGCAGGGAGTTGGAGCAGGACCCAGGAGGGCGGGGATGCCCTCGGGCTCCCGGGGACACTAACAGACACCTGCGCCCCGGGGGAGTGCGCCGAGCTCCCTAAGGGCTGCAGCGCGCACGGCGGGGCTGGAGCAGCTCGGAGGGGCTCGGGCGGCGGCTCCGCGGAGGGGGCTGCGGGGCGGGAGCGCGAATCCACCAGCGCAGGCCCCGGAGCACAGGGCGCCGGGACAAGGCCCAGGATCCGGCCTCCCCCGGGACAGGCAGAGGCCGGGAGGGCCCAGGACAGCGAGGACGCTCCTGCCCCGAGCTGAGCAGATCAGCGGCCCCGCCCCGGAGCCTCCAGGCCCTGCGGACGGAGAACCGAGAGCCCCGAGCCCCGTAGTTCCTGCGGAGGCTGAATCCAGGCTTCCAGAGTTGCCATAGCAACTGCTGCTGTTCCTCCTGGGGCCTCACGGGGTAAACAACCCCCGCTGAGCCCTGCAGCAGGCAGGGGCAGAGCAGCTCCCCCAAGTGCTAACACCTGAGAATCAGCACAGCAGGCCCCTCCCCCAGAAGACCAGCTGGACGGACCAGTTCCAGGGGAAGTCAAGGGACTTAAAGTCTACAGAATCAGAAGATACTCCCCCGTGTTTTTTTTTTTTTTATTTCTGATTGCTTCCCCCACCCCCCCTTTTTTCCCCCTTTCTTTATTTTTCTTTCTCTTTTTCTTCTCTTTTTTCCCTTTTTTTTTCTTTCTCTTTTTTATCTTTCTCTTTTCTTTCCTTCTCTCTCTTTCTCTCCTTTTCACAATACAACTTGTTTTTGGCCACTCTGCACTGAGCAAAATGACTAGAAGGAAAACCTCACCTCAAAAGAAAGAATCAGAAACAGCCCTCTCTCCCACAGAGTTACAAAATCTGGATTACACTTCAATGTCAGAGAGCCAATTCAGAAGCACTATTCTACAGCTACTGGTGGCTCTAGAAAAAAGCATTAAGGACTCACGAGACGTCATGACTGCAGAATTTAGATCCAATCAGGCAGAAATTAAAAATCAATTGAATGAGATGCAATCCAAACTAGAGGTCCTAACGACGAGGGTTAACGAGGTGGAAGAACGAGTGAGTGACATAGAAGACAAGTTAATGGCAAAGAGGGAAACTGAGGAAAAAAGAGACAGACAATTAAAAGACCATGACGACAGATTAAGGGAAATAAACGACCGCCTGAGGAAGAAAAACCTACGTTTAATTGGGGTTCCCGAGGGCGCCGAAAGGAACAGAGGGCCAGAATATGTATTTGAACAAATCCTAGCTGAAAACTTTCCCAATCTGGGAAGGGAAACAGGCATTCAGATCCAGGAAATAGAGAGATCCCCCCCTAAAATCAATAAAAACCGTTCAACACCTCGACATCTAATAGTGAAGCTTGCAAATTCCAAAGATAAAGAGAAGATCCTTAAAGCAGCAAGAGACAAGAAGTCCCTGACTTTCATGGGGAGGAATATTAGGGTAACAGCAGACCTCTCCACAGAGACGTGGCAGGCCAGAAAGGGCTGGCAGGATATATTCAGGGTCCTAAATGAGAAGAACATGCAACCAAGAATACTTTATCCAGCAAGGCTCTCATTCAAAATGGAAGGAGAGATAAAGAGCTTCCAAGACAGGCAGGAACTGAAAGAATATGTGACCTCCAAACCAGCTCTGCAAGAAATTTTAAGGGGGACTCTTAAAACTCCCCTTTAAGAAGAAGTTCAGTGGAACAATCCACAAAAACAAGGATTAAATAGGTATCATGATGACACTAAACTCATATCTGTCAATAGTAACTCTGAACGTGAACGGGCTCAATGACCCCATCAAAAGGCACAGGGTTTCAGACTGGATAAAAAAGCAGGACCCATCTATTTGCTGTCTACAAGAGACTCATTTTAGACAGAAGGACACCTACAACCTGAAAATAAAAGGTTGGAGAACCATTTACCATTCAAATGGTCCTCAAAAGAAAGCAGGGGTAGCCATCCTTATATCAGATAAACTAAAATTTACCCCGAAGACTGTAGTGAGAGATGAAGAGGGACACTATCTCATACTTAAAGGATCTATCCAACAAGAGGACTTAACAATCCTCAATATATATGCCCCGAATGTGGGAGCTGCCAAATACTTAAACCAATTATTAACCAAGGTGAAGAAATACTTAGATAATAATACACTTATACTTGGTGACTTCAATCTAGCTCTTTCTACCCTCGATAGGTCTTCTAAGCACAACATCTCCAAAGAAACGAGAGCTTTAAATGATACACTGGACCAGATGGATTTCACAGATATCTACAGAACTTTACATCCAAACTCAACTGAATACACATTCTTCTCAAGTGCACATGGAACTTTCTCCACAATAGACCACACTGGGTCACAAATTGGGTCTGAACCGATACCAAAAGATTGGGATCGTCCCCTGCATATTCTCAGATCATAACGCCTTGAAATTAGAACTAAATCACAACAAGAAGTTTGGAAGGACATCAAACACGTGGAGGTTAAGGACCATCCTGCTAAAAGATAAACGGGTCAACCAGGAAATTAAGGAAGAATTAAAAAGATTCATGGAAACTAATGAGAATGAAGATACAACCGTTCAAAATCTTTGGGATGCAGCAAAAGCAGTCCTGAGGGGGAAATACATCCCAATACGAGAATCCATTCAAAAACTGGAAAGAATTCAAATACAAAAGCTAACCTTGCACATATAGGAGCTAGAGAAAAAACAGCAAATAGACCCGACACCCAGCAAAGAAGAGAGTTAATTAAAATTTGAGCAGAACTCAACGAAATTGAGACCAGAAGAACTGTGGAACAGATCAATAGAACCAGGAGTTGGTTCTTGAAAGAATTAATAAGATAGATAAACCATTAGCCAACCTTGTTAAAAAGAAGAGAGAGAAGACTCAAATTAATAAAATCATGAATGAGAAAGGAGAGATCACTACCAACACCAAGGAAATACAAACGATTATAAAAACATATTATGAACAGCTCTACGCCAATAAATTAGGCAATCTAGAAGAAATGGACACATTCCTGGAAAGCCACAAACTACCAAAACTGGAACAGGAAGAAATAGAAAACCTGAACAGGCCAATAACCAGGGAGGAAATTGAAGCAGTCATCAAAAACCTCCCAAGACACAAGAGTCCAGGGCCAGATGGCTTCCCAGGGAAATTCTATCAAACGTTTAAAGAAGAAATCATACCTATTCTACTAAAGCTGTTTGGAAAGATAGAAAGAGATGGAATACTTCCAAATTCATTCTATGAGGCCAGCATCACCTTAATTCCAAAACCAGACAAAGACCCCACCAAAAAGGAGAATTACAGACCAATATCCCTGATGAACATGGATGCAAAAATTCTCAACAAGATACTAGCCAATAGGATCCAACAACACATTAAGAAAATTATTCACCATGACCAAGTAGGATTTATCCCCGGGACACAAGGCTGGTTCAACACTCATAAAACAATCAATGTGATTCATCATATCAGCAAGAGAAAAACCAGGAACCATATGATCCTCTCATTAGATGCAGAGAAAACATTTGACAAAATACAGCATCCATTCCTGATCAAAACTCTTCAGAGTGTAGGGATAGAGGGAACTTTCCTCGACATCTTAAAAGCTATCCACTAAAAGCCCACAGCAAATATCATTTTCAATGGGGAAGCGCTGGGAGCCTTTCCCCTAAGATCAGGAACAAGACAGGGATGTCCACTCTCACCACCGCTATTCAACATAGTATTGGAAGTCCTAGCCTCAGCAATCAGACAACAAAAAGACATTAAAGGCATTCAAATTGGCAAAGAAGAAGTCAAACTCTCCCTCTTCGCCGATGACATGATACTCTACATAGAAAACCCAAAAACCTCCACCCCAAGATTGCTAGAGCTCATACAGCAATTTGGTAGCGTGGCAGGATACAAAATCAATGCCCAGAAATCAATGGCATTCCTATACACTAACAATGAGACTGAAGAAAGAGAAATTAAAGAGTCAATCCCATTTACAGTTGCACCCAAAAGCATAAGATACCTAGGAATAAACCTAACCAAAGAGGTAAAGGATCTATACCCTAAAAACTATAGAACACTTCTGAAAGAAATTGAGGAAGACACAAAGAGATGGAAAAATATTCCATGCTCATGGATTGGCAGAATTAATATTGTGAAAATGTCAATGTTACCCAGGGCAATTTACACTTTTAATGCAATCCCTATCAAAATACCATGGACTTTCTTCAGAGACTTAGAACAAATTATTTTAAGATTTGTGTGGAATCAGAAAAGACCCCGAACAGCCAGGGGAATTTTAAAAAAGAAAACCATAGCTGGGGGCATCACAATGCCAGATTTCAGGTTGTACTACAAGGCTGTGGTCATCAAGACAGTGTGGTACTGGCACAAAAGCAGACACATAGATCAATGGAACAGATTAGAGAACCCAGAAGTGGACCTTGAACTTTATGGTCCACTAATATTCGATAAAGGAGGAAAGACGATCCACTGGAAGAAAGACAGTCTCTTCAATAAATGGTGCTGGGAAAATTGGACATCCACATGCAGAAGAATGAAACTAGACCACTCTCTTGCACCATACACAAAGATAAACTCAAAATGAATGAAAGATCTAAATGTGAGACAAGATTCCATCAAAATCCTAGAGGAGAACACAGGCAACACCCTTTTTGAACTTGGCCACAGTAACTTCTTGCAAGATACATCCACGAAAGCAAAAGAAACAAAAGCAAAAATGAACTATTGGGACTTCATCAAGATAAGAAGCTTTTGCACAGCAAAGGATACAGTCAACAAAACTCAAAGACAACCTACAGAATGGGAGAAGATATTTGCAAATAATATATCAGATAAAGGGCTAGTTTCCAAGATCTATAAAGAACTTCTTAAAGTCAACACCAAAGAAACAAACAATCCAATCATGAAATGGGCAAAAGACGTGAAGAGAAATCTCACAGAGGAAGACATAGACATGGCCAACATGCACATGAGAAAATGCTCTGCATCACTTGCCATCAGGGAAATACAAATCAAAACCACAATGAGATACCACCTCACACCAGTGAGAATGGGGAAAATTAACAAGGCAGGAAACCACAAATGTTGGAGAGGATGTGGAGAAAAGGGAACCCTCTTGCACTGTTGGTGGGAATGTGAACTGGTGCAGCCACTCTGGAAAACTGTGTGGAGGTTCCTCAAAGAGTTAAAAATAGACCTGCCCTACGACCCAGCAATTGCACTGTTGGGATTTACCCCAAAGATTCAGATGCAATGAAACGCCGGGACACCTGCACCCCGATGTTTCTAGCAGCAATGTCCACAGTAGCCAAACTGTGGAGGGAGCCTCGGTGCCCATCGAAAGATGAATGGATAAAGAAGATGTGGTTTATGTATACAATGGAATATTCCTCAGCCATTAGAAACGACAAATACCCACCATTTGCTTCAACGTGGATGGAACTGGAGGGTATTATGCTGAGTGAAATAAGTCAATCGGAGAAGGACAAACAGTGTATGTTCTCATTCATTTGGGGAATATGAATAATAGTGAAGGGGAATATAAGGGAAGGGAGAAGAAATGTGTGGGAAATATAAGAAAGGGAGACAGAACATAAAGACTTCTAACTCTGGGAAATGAACTAGGGGTGGTGGAGGGGGAGGAGGGCGGGGGTTGGGGGTGAATGGGTGATGGGCACTGAGGGGGACACTTGACGGGATGAGCACTGGGTGTTATTCTTTATGTTGGTAAATTGAACACCAATAAAAATTAATTTATAAAAAAAAGAAGATGTGGTTTATGTATACAATGGAATATTCCTCAGCCATTAGAAACGACAAATACCTACCATTTGCTTCTACGTGGATAGAACTGGAGGGTATTATGCTGAGTGAAGTAAGTCAGTCGGAGGACAAACGTTACATGTTCTCATTCATTTGGGGCATATGAATAATAGTGAAAGGGAATATAAGAGAAGGGAGAAGAAATGTGTGGGAAATATCAGAAAGGGAGACAGAACATAAAGACTCCTAACTCTGGGAAACGAACTAGGGGTGGTGGAAGGGGAGGAGGGCAGGGGGTGGGGGTGAATGGGTGACGTGCACTGAGGGGGACACTTGACGGGATGAGCACTGGGTGTTATTCTGTATGTTGGTAAATTGAACACCAATAAAAATTAATTTATTAAAAAAAATTATCATTGCTTTAGTAATTTTGGGGGGGCTCGGATTATATTCAGTCATTTTTATATTAATAATTAAATTTGATGCTGTGTAAATTCAATTTCTTCTGGCCTTTCTATGAAATAGAAAAATCATTCTTAACAGTCTATTGGTATTTATTCTTTTTATGTAATGTATTTATTGAGCAATAGCACAATTTTGAAAGAATTATAACATGGCCCCTTCTGATTACTTTTTAAAAATCTTAGAGAACTTTCTTACTTCCCTCAAGATTTTCACTTCTGAGATCCGTGCTTTTCCCTTTTAATAATATTACCAAATGTATATTTGATGAATGGCTCATAATATCTTTCCAATGGTGGTAACATGGCTTTTGATGATTGAATGTATATTTTAAAACATCTGTTCTGAGGTAGAAGTTATACATTACTGAGCAGTTTTAATCCATTGTTAATTCAGAAACTCCCTATATAGCCTCTAGATTTAGAAACGCATGGTCATGAAGGAAGATTTGATGTGACTTTGGTATCCGTCTGCTCTGGTGTTTACATACTTGCAGGTCCAAATATATACTCAACATAATTTAGCAGTATTAAAACTGTTTATATTATAAAATGTTAAATGTCATCCATTAGAAGTGAAAATATAGGCTTAGTTAATATACCTTTTCCTAAATTTAAGTTAAAAAAAAAAAAAGGAAGACCTTTCTCTGGAAGACAAATGAACTGTAAGGGTGGTTTTCTTTTTTTTTCTCATTTTAAAAAAATTCTCATTTAAATTTTTTTTCCTTTTATTTATTTAAATTTCAATATAAGTAATTTACATTATACCAGTTTCCAATGTATAATATATTCAATAATTCTGTATGTTACTCGCTGCTTATCATAAGAAATGTACTCCTAATCCCCTTTACCTATTTCACCCATCCCCCTCACTCTGCTAACAACCAATTCTCTATAGCTAAGAGTCTGGTTTTTTGTTTGTCTTTTTCTTGCTTCTTAAATTCCACATATGATTTTGTCTTTTTCTGACTTATTTTACTTCACATTGTGCTATTTTCATTCATGTTGTTACAAATGGCAAGATTTTCTTCTTTTGTATGACTAATATTGCATTATACACACACACACACACGTGAGTGCACACCCCCCCACCTTTTCTTTGTCCATTCATCTATCTAATCTATTTATGGACACTTGGGCTACACCTTTATTTTGCAGCACTGCAATAAATATAGGGGTGCATATATCTTTTTGAATTAGTGTTTTATAGTCTTTGGGTAAATACCCAGTAGTAAAATTGCTGAATTGTATGGTAATTCTATTTTTAATTTTTTGAGAAACCTCCATACTGTTTTCCATAATGGCTGCACCAGTTTACATTCCCATCAACAGGCAAGAGTTCCTTTTTCTCTACATCCTCACCAACACTTGTTTCTTGGGCTTTTAATGTTAGCCATTCTTACAAGTATGAGGTTATATATCATTGTGGTTTTGGTTTGCATTTCCCTGATGATGAGTGACGTTGAACATATTTCCATGTGTCTGCTCACCATCTATCTGTATGTCTTCTCTGAAGAAATATCTGTTCATATCTTCTGCCCATTTTTAATAGGGTTATCTGTTTTTTTATGTTGAGTTATATAAGTTCTTTATATATTTTGGCTATTAACCCATCATCAGATACATCATTTGCCTAAATCTTCTCCTAGTCAGTAGATTCTCATTTTGTTTTGTTGATTGTTTTCCTCGCTGGCATAAAATTCTTATTTTGATGTCCCAATCATTTATTTTTGCTTTTATTTCCTTTGCCCGAGGAGACATACTAGAAAAATTTTGCTACAGCTGGTATCAGAAATTACTGGCTCTGCTCTTTTCTAGAATTTTTATCATTTCAGATCTCATATTTAATCCATTTTGAGTTTACTTCTGTCGGTGGTATGAGGAAGTGATCTAATTTCATTCTTTTGCATGTTGCTGTCCAGTTTTCCTAACACCTTTTGTACAAGAGATTGTCTTTTTCTCATTGTGTGTTCTTGCCTCCTTTGCTGAAGATCAATTGACCATAAAATCATAGGATTATTTTTGAGCTCGGTATTGTGGCATTTATCTATGTGTCTATGTCTATTTTGTGGCAATATCACTGTTTGGATCATGACAGCTTAAGTAGTAGTATGTCTTGAAATCTGGGATTGTGATACCTCTAATTTTATTCTTTTTCAAAATCACTTCGGTTATTCAGGGTGCTTTGTGGTTCCATACAAATTTTAGTATCATTTGCTGCAGTCTTGTGAAAAATTCTGTTATATTGATAAGAATTGCATTAAATGTGTATATTGCTTTCAGTATTGTGGATATTTTAAAAATATTTGTTCTTCCAATGCATGACCATTGAATAACATTCCACTTGTTTGTGTCCTCTTCAAGTGCTTTTATAAGTGCTTATTGTTTTTAGAGTACTTGTCTTTCATCCCCGTGGTTAAGTTTATTCCTAGGTATTCTATTATTTTGAATGCAATTATAAAAAAGGATTGTGTTCTTAATTTCTCTTTCTGCAACCTCATAGAAATGTAACAAATTTCTATATATTGATATTTATATATATATTGATTTTGTATCCTGTGACTTTACTGACTTTATTTATTTAGTTCTGGTAGTCTTTTGGGGGAGTCTTTAAATTTTTCTATATGCAGTATCATGTTATCTGCAAAAAGTGAAAAATTTACTTTTTCCTTACCAGTTTGGATGACTTTAATTCTTTTTCTTTTCTAATTGCTGTGGCTAGGACTTACAACACTATGCTGAATAACAGTGATGAGAGTAAACATGTTTCTCTTGTTGCTGATCTTAGGGGAAAACCTCTCAGTTTTTCACCAATGATGATATTAGCTGTGGGTTTTTCATATGTGGCCTGTTTTACATTGGGATCATTCATGTCAATTTATTGACATATAATTTTTCGTAATATTCTTATAATTTTTGATATTTCTGTGGTATTGGTTGTTATTTCTCCTCTTTTATTGCTGATTTTGTTTATTGGAGTCTTCTCTCTCCTGTATCCTTTTTTTTTTTTTAAGTAAGTCTGTCTTAATGATTCTCAATTTTGTTGATCTTGTCAAAGATCTTGGTTTCCTTGATTTGTTGTAATGTGTTGTGTTGTGTTTTGCTTTTAATTTTCTACTTCTCTTCATTCTGCTCTAATATTATTTCCTTTCTTCTGCCAGTTTTAATTTTTTTTTCTTTTTCTAGACATTTTAAATGTAAGGTTATGTAGTTACAGAGTTTTTTTGCTTCTTGAGGTAGGCCCGTATTGCTATAGACTTCCCTCTTAGAACACTTTGCTGCATCACAAAGATTTTGGATCATTGTATTTTCATTTACATTTGTGTTCCTGTATTTTCTGATTTGCTCTCAATTTTTTGGTTGATGCATCCATTGGTTAGTAGCATGTCATATAACCTCTGTGTGCATTTTTTTTTCTTCTTCTTCTTTCCTGATTTTTTTTCTTGTGGTTGATTTCTAGTTTCATAGCATTGTGTTTGGAAAAGGTGGATGATATTTGTTGACACTTGTTTATGACCTAAAATGTGATCTATGTTGGAGAATATTCCACATGAGCTTAAAAAGAATATGTTTTCTACTGCTTTAGGATGGAATTTTCTCAATATATCTCTTAGATCCATCTGTTCCAGTATGTCATTCAAAACTACTGTTTCCTTGTTGATTTTCTGTGTGGATTATCTATCCATTGATGTAAATAGGGCGCTAAAATCCCCTACTATTACTGTATTACTATCAATTATTTCCTTTGTTTGTTAACAGTTGCTTTATGTATTTGACTGCTCCTATATTGACTGCATAAATAATTACAATTGTTATAACCTTTCCTTGGACTTCTTCCTTTATGATTATTAGTGTCCTTCACTGTCTCTATTGTTTAAAGTCTATTTTGTTCAATGCAAGTATTGGCACACTAACTTTCTCTTTACTTCCAATTGCATGATAATTCTTTTCTATCTCTTCACTTTCAATCTGCACGTATCTTTAGGTCTGAAATGAGTCTCCTGTAGGCAGCATATAGATGAGTCTTGAGTTTTTTTATATCCATTCAGTTACCCGATGTGTTTCAATTGGGAGATTTAGTCCATTTACATTCAAAGTAATTATTGATAGGTATGTACTTGTTGCCATTTTGTTACTTATTTTATGGTTGTTTTGTATTTCTCTGTTCCTTTCTTCTCTTGGTCTCCTTTCTCATGGTTTAATTACATTTTTTGGTGATCTAGTAGGATTGCTTTCAATTTTTGCATGTCTATTACTGCTTTTTAATTTGTGATTACCATTAGGGTTTGTATATAACATTTTATAGCAGTCTATATTAAGTTGATAGTCAGTTAAGTTTGTACATATTCTAATACCACAAATTGTTATTTCCACTCCCTAAACTTTAGGTACATCATGTCATACTTTACGCCCTTTTTATTTTGTGAGTTCCTTGACTGATGTTTACAGATATACCTGATTTTACTACTTTTGTG
The DNA here is from genome assembly GCF_905146905.1 of Nyctereutes procyonoides. Lineage (NCBI taxonomy): Eukaryota > Metazoa > Chordata > Mammalia > Carnivora > Canidae > Nyctereutes > Nyctereutes procyonoides. The sequence continues at coordinate 964,749 of NW_026575029.1, forward strand.
CTTCCTACTTTTCTTACTCCTACTTATAGTCTTCCTTTCCACTCAGAAAATCCCCATTAGCATTTCTTATAAGCCTGGTTTAGTGGTAATAAATTCCTTTAACTTTGGGAAAATCTTTATCTCTCCTTCTATTCTGAATGAAACCTTACTAGAGAGAATATTCTTGGTTGTAGGATTTTTTTATTTGTTTCAGAACTTTGAATATATTCATGCCATTTTCTTTTGACCTGCAAGGTTTCTGCTCAAAAATCAGTTGATATCCTTATGAGGTTTCCCCTCTGTGTAACCATTTTCTTTTGTCTTGCTGCTTTTAAAATTCTCTCTTTATCAATACTTTTTGCTATTTTCATTACCATGTGTCTTTGTATGGACCACCTTGGTTTGATTTTATTGGGGCCTTATTGTGCTTCCTGGATCTGAATTTCTATTTCCTTCCCAAATTTGTGATGTTTTAGCTTTTTTTTCTTCAAATATATTTTCTACCCCCTTTTCTCTACAAATATCAGAATAGATTAGCTATATAAAAATCTTGATATAGAATATGCTTATATCTCCTACTTTATATTTCTTCTTCAAAATTTCTTCAGAAATTCTGGTTTATCTCTCCCTTTACATGATAGAGTAATCTTGCTTTTGGTAAAAAAAAAAAAAAAATCTTACTGGAAGTTTATCTTAGCAGATGCAGAAAAGCATATAACAAAATTCAACATCTTTTCCATGATAAAAACTCTTACCAAATTGAGTATAGAAGAAATGTACTTCAGCATAATAAAAGCCATATATGTCAAACCCACAGCTAACATTATCCTGAAACAGCGAAAAGTTGAAGGATTTTCTTTAAGATCAAGAACAAGACAAGGATGTTCCCCAACACCACTCATATTCTACATAGTACTGAAAATCCTAGCCAGAGCAATCAGGCATGAAAAAGAAATAAAAGGCATCCACACTGAAAAAAAAGGAACAAAACGTCTCTGAAGATGACATAACCTTATATATGGCAAACCCTAAAAAATCCATCAGAAACTTAGAACGAATCAACAAATTTAGTAAAGTTGCCAGACACAAAATCAACATACAAAAATTAATTACATTTTCATACACGTTATAACAAAGATTAGCTGAAAAAGAAATAAAAGAATCTAATTTACAGTAACATCAAAAACAAAATACTTAGAAATAAATTTAATCAAGAAAGTGAAAACTGAAAACTGTGATACTGATGGAAAAAAGTGAAGAAGACATGGGGAAATGGAAAGATGTCTTGTGTCCATGGATCAGAAAAATTAATGTTGTTAAAATGTCCATAATTCCCCAAACCATCTATAGAGTGAATAAAATCCCTATCAAAGTTCCAGTGACATTACTCATAAAATAGGAAAAAAAAAACATTAAAATTTGTATTGGACCACAGGAGATCTTAAATATACAAAGAAGTCTTAAGAAACAATAATAAAGCTAGAAGCATCATACTTCCTAACTCTAAATTATATTACAAAGGTATCAAAACAGTATGGTACTATGGTCATAAAATCAGGTACACAGACCAATGGAATCCAATTAAGAGACCAGAAATAAACCCATGCATTTATGATCAACGAGTATTTGACAAGGGAGTCAAGAACACTCAATGAGAAGAAGATAGTCTTTTCAATAAGTGGCCCTGGGGAAACTGGATATTCGTATGCAAAAGAATGAAACTAGACTCCTATCTTAAACTACTCACAATAATTAAAAGGGATTAAAGACTTAAATATCAGACCTGAAGCCATAAAACTCCTAGAGGAAATCATAGGAAAAAGCTCCTTGACATTGTTTTTGGAAATGAATTTTTTTTTTTGATAGGACACCAAAAGCACAAGCAACAAAAGAAAAAAACAGATGGAAAATAGAGTTTCTGAGTCACATTTATTTACCTTGGACCCTGCTTTCTTTATATCACTAATTCTGATTGTTTATTAGCTTGTAATTTCAGTTGTATACATATATGTTGCTGAAAATGACAAATCTGTCTCATTTTCAAAACTTAGTTCTTTATCTCATTTTATTAAAATGTCGATATCATCATGACAGTTGTTAAGGTTTGTAATTCTTTTTGTATTCCTCAGTTGTTAAAAGAAAGTAAATTATTTGTGAACATGAGGACCACTGTTTTTCAGGTCACCATTGTGTTAAATTAAGAAAAAAAAAGTTCTAGTCTCATTTTATAATATATGGAAGGAGAAAAATAGATATACAGATGTAGTTCAGCTGAAACTTGAACCATAAACCCTCTGACATTACAGTCCATGCTGTAAACAATTTTACAATATGGTCACTTCTAATTATCTCTTAGTATAGTAAAATATATCCTTGTTTTAAAACATAATTATGTCATTAATATAAACTTTATGATGCCTATTTTTAGCATTTACTGATAGATCTAACTGATATTACAGAATGTCTTATCCATTGTTGGGGTGACAAAGCAACAAACAAATCATAAAAAATAATTTGGACAAAATGTGCACGTTTTTAATGGGGAAAAGCAGGTTCCTTGTGGGGACCCTGACCTGGGACTAGATCCCATGACCCGGGGATCACACCCTGAGTTGAAGGCAAGTACTCAGCCACTGAGCCACCCAGGCACCCCAGATTACATTTAAAATTTGTTGTATATTTTCCTCATAAATTGAGTTAGCAGCTCTCAATATGTTTCTATGCTTTGGAAAATATTCATAATATTCTATTACACTAGGGACTAACAAAAACTCATACTGACCTTCACATGTGGGTGGCCCATATCTAGTCCTGTGAAAACTATATGTAATCTATGTGGAGGAATTGTGCCCCTAGAATGATTTTTCTATTGCTGGGGCACCGTATACCCCAAGTGTATCACTGATCCAGAGCTATGTTTTATGTTATTTTCTTAGTGTTACTTAAGAATTTCCATACCATGGAGGTAGAAATTTAGATATATAAGTAAAAGAATAGAGAACTCAAAGATCACACTGTATACCTAAAGAGGTAGTAATTCAATAAGTTAGGAAAAAGACAGTTAATAAGAGGTGATGGAAACCTGAAATATTTAGAAGGAAATAAAAATGGATACTTGCGTTATACGTTAGAGAAAGATGAAATTCTAATAGGTGACATTTTTAAATTAAAAAAAAGATAAATTATTACAAATCTAAGATATCAATTACATCAAAGGCACCTGGATGTCTCAGTCAACTAAGTATCCCACTTTTGGTTTTGGCTCAGGTCATGGGATTGAGCCCCACATCAAGCTCCGTACTCAATGGGGAGTCAACTGGAGATTCTCTCTCCCTCTCTGTCTCCCTCTATCCCTCTCCCCTGCTAGCATGTGCTCTCTCTAAAATAAATAAATCTTTAAAGAAAAATCACATCAACATTTTCAGAGTGGTCCACTTGAATAATTCTAGAAATCAAGAAAGTATGAAAGAAATGCTAGAGATTTCATAAAATATATCTTTTTTTTTAAATTTTTTTAAAAAATTTATTTATGATAGCTACAGAGAGAGAGAGAGAGGCAGAGACACAGGCAGAGGGAGAAGCAGGCTCCATGCACCGGGAGCCCAACGTGGGATTCGATCCCGGGTCTCCAGGATCGCGCCCTGGGCCAAAGGCAGGCGCCAAACCGCTGCGCCACCCAGGGATCCCTCATAAAATATATCTTAAAAATTGTTAAAATACATCACATGCACAGTAAATAGACAAACATTAATTGGGGTTATATATAACAAAGACAATGACAGACAAAGGATGTGCATCTGTAGGTATGTCTATAATACATATAAAGATCTCATACAAGTGTTGAAATATGTCATCCAATAGAAAAGGAATTAATATACATGAATTTCAAGATTATAAAAGCACAACTATAAATGTTCAGCAATCATACAAAAATATACTTAAATTCATTTACAAATAAACAATGAAATATTACTTTATGTCTATAAAAGTGGGTAAAAGTTAAGAATTGTAAAGGTAAGAATTAAAATATTTTCTGTTGGTGAGGGTCTGTGGAAAGGAACAGTATCATTCATTATTATAGTTTTTTTAAGTCAAACTGGCAAAATCAAGTACAATGAAAATAGCTTTGTTCATATTTTTTGCCTAATCTTCATCTTGACATGTTTAAGCATATGTGAATATTTATCAAAGCGTGTTTATAGTGACAAAAAATAAAACTGCAATAATATGAACATTGGCTAAAATATCATCTCATTTGTTTATAAGAATTTAGGCAATAGTTCCTAAGTATTGCATACCTAGGATAATGGTAAGATGGAAATGGAGGAAAAAATTAGCACTACACTCACTCACCATGTATGATGTCATCATGTTCTAAGTTTAATGTGTGTGTATAAATACATATGCATAGATGTATAAAGCTATATATAAAATTCTAAAAAAAATAAAAATGTGTAGGCTTCAAATCATTTAAAAAGTCTGATCCCTTTTGAGAAAGCAATTCGGCTTCAAGCAATCTACTGCACAAATGCAGAATATAGTTTTAAAAGTGTAAAAATATAAATGTAAAAGTTTATTCTGTGTTGAATTAAAAGGTAGAGGAAAAAGTCAGGGCCAACAGTGGGGAACTGATTGAATTGATTGTATATATTGGTAGGATAGAATTTGTCAAGAAAAGCTATTCTAGATAAAGTTAATTACTAGTTTCAAAACTATACTAAAATATTCATTTATGAAATGGGGAGATGCATATTAATATTCAATTGATTAAGACAAATCAGAGAGGCAAATAGAAAGTGATGATTTAACTATAATCATATACATATACAGGTTTACAAATCTCAAAGGAGATGGGGACCATTTCCCTTTTTTCAGGAAAGCATGAGGGAATCCAGGCTCTTCCAGTTCTTTCAGCAATGTCCTGGTGCACGACTAATAACATTTCCGTGCAGAAGGGCCTATGGTTGCTCCTCAGGGCACTCTATGCTCTAGCATGCTACAGGGAAATGGAAAAATGGTTTCTTCTGCATTTTTGAGAAAACAGATGTGGACCAGAGAGCTCAGAGACCAGGATGTATGTAACCTGTGGTCTTGGAAGGACAAAGAAGTAATGACCCCTCCCTGGTCCAATGGCCAAAACTTCAATGAAAGTGAAGGCGTCTCTATGTGACTTCTATGGCTAGGTTTTAGTGGCTGATGACCAGTCCTGCTACACTCTCTTCTCCAGCCATGTCCTTGAAACTCTTACAGGGCCAAGGAGGACTCATTCTCTCTTGCAACTCTTGGAACACAGAATATAACTCAAGGGGAGGACTGCCATAGAGTATTTGACTTTTACTCTAGCCTCAGATGCCAAAGGATTTTGTCTTTGGCCAAATCCTTCCTATAACACTAACTCAAAAAATTAACATGAGATGCAAGATAAATGGAATCCAAACAAGATCACCTGTACCTCATTGATGCAATTATTTATTAAATAACAATTAACTATAGCTGTTAAGTGTGCGGCTTCGCCAGGGAGTAGAGCTCTGCATGTACCCAGAGCTAATTACTGCTCCATATTGCATTGCTCCACCTTTATACTCTCATCTCCCATTTTCACACTTGTCCTAACATGGAATTACTAAAATATTTAAAAGTCAAGCCTAATAATACTCACACCTCTCCTATGATATTTTCATTTGTGTTGGGTTTCCAATATTCCTTCTTACAGCAAAGTAAATTAGTTCTGGTCTGAATCCAAAATGTCTCATGAACCCAAGGCCTATCGCTTCTCCACCATCTGGCTAGGATCAAGTGAACCTGGACCACCAGTGCTGTTTGAGCAGATCAGACATTTCAAGGACTTACATATTTTTTAATACACTGAGTGATAATTATAAATGTTAATTACATATTGCTTTTGGCATTTTTTATGTTTATTAGAATATCTCTATTAAATGGTTCTTTTATAAAGTTCTCTTTCTCATTATTAAATATTTTGTCTTCTTTGCATACTGTGAGGGAAAATATCTTCTCGAAAAATATTTTTGAGACCCAAGTAATTACAGAATTGCATGTACTAAAAAAATAGTGTGGTTCTGTGAATGTTTTTTATTAGTAAAGTTACTATGTACGATGTAACACTTATTTTGACTATACTGAGGATGTTTGTTTTTTGGTTTTCTAGTTGAGTTATAGACAATTACATTTCCTTATAAAATTCTCGACATAATATTTTCCCTTTTCTCTTATTTAGTTTGAGTAAAATTAAAATCCAAGAGATCATTTAAAGGTGTGAATTTTGAATGCTGATTGCATAGCTGATAAGTCTTCAATATGTTAGCTTCCAGTACTATGGTTTAATAGAGAATTATAGAAAATAAAAATAATATGTTTTGCTTATAAAACAGTAAATTAGAGATTTCTTGTTAGCCCATTTGAGATGTCCAAGATTATGGTTTCTAATTGGAAATGTGTGTGTATAATAATAAGAGTTAAATAGACATCTGTCAATAATAGGCAATATTCTTAAAAAATATCTAAAATAGTCTTGGGAATCATTGAGATAGTGTACAGACATTGTTCAAATTAAAAACAGTCTTTCTTTTTCAAAATTGCTGCAGTGATTTGGGGTCTTTTGTGGTTCCATATAAGTTTTAGGATGATTTGTTGAAGTTCTGTGAAAAATGCGGTTGGTATTTTGATAGGGATTGTATTAAATCTATATATTTCTTTAAAGGGTCTGGACATTCTAAAAATATTTTTTCCTCTAGTCCAATGGAATATCTTTCCATTTGTTTGTTCAATTTCTTTCAACACTGTTTTATAGTTTTCAGAGTATGGGTCTTTCATTTCCTTGGTTAAGTTTATTCTTAGGTATTTTACTCTTTTTGGTACAACTATAAATGGGGGGATTGTGTTCTTAATTTCGCTTTCTGCTAGTTGGTTATTAGTGTATAGAAATGGTGCAAATTTTTATATATTTATTTGTATCCTACAACCTTACAGAATTCATTTATTAGTTCTGGGTGTTTTTTGGTGAGTCTTTAGGGTTTTCTATATACAGTATCATCTGCAAATGGTGTACTTTTTACTTCTTCCTTATCATAATAGATGCCTTTTAATTTCTTTTTCCTTTCTGAATTCTGTGGTTAGGACTTCCAACACTATGTTGGATAAAAGTGGTGAGAGTGGAGAATTTCATTTCCTTCCTTATCTTAAGGGAAAAGCTCTCAGGTTTTCACCATTAAGAATGATGTTAGTTATAGGTTGTTCATATATAGTCTTTATTATGTTGAGGTATGTTTCCTTTAAATCTTCTTTATTGATGGTTTTTATACCTTGTCAAATGCTTTTTCTGAATCAAAAGGATCATATGGCTTTTACCCCTTCTCTTGTAATATATCATGTTGTTTGATTTGTGAATATTGAACCACCCTTGCAACCCAGGAATAAATCCCATTTGATGTGGTGAATTATTTCTTCTTATGTATGGTTGAATTTGGTTTGCTAATTGTTTGTTGATAATTTTTGCATCTATGTTTATGAGTGATATCGGCCTCTATATCCTGTTTCTTAAGTGTCTTTATCTTTCTTGTGTTGGTATCTGGGTAACACTGGCCTCATAGAATGAATTTGGGAGCTTTCTTTCCTTTTTTTCTTTTTACTTTTTTTTTTTTTTGAATAGTTTGAGATGAATAGGTGTTAACTGTTCTTTAAATGTTTTGTTGGATTTACCTGTGTAGCCATCTGGTCCTGGACTTTGTTTGTTGGCATTTTTTGTTGACTTTGTTTTGTTGGCATTTACTTATTCAATTTCATTGCTAACAATCAATCTGTTCAAATTTTCTGTTTCTTTCTGACTCAGTTTTAAGAGCTTATGTGTTTTTAAGAATTTATCCATTTTTTCTAGGTTGTCCAATTTTTTGGCATATTTTTCATAATATTCTTTCATAATCCTTTGAATTTCTATGGTTTTGGTGGTTTCTCCTTTTTCATTTCTGATTTTGTTTGAGTCCCCTCTCCCACTCCCCCCCCCTTTTTTTAAAATCTGTCAAAAGGTTTCTCAATTTTGTTTTGTTTTGTTTTCAAAGAATTAGCTCCCAGTTTTGTGGATCTGTTCTTTTTTTTTTAATTTTTAATTTTATTTTCAATCCTTTTTTTTTAAATCTGTCAAAAGGTTTTTCAATTTTGTTTTGTTTTGTTTTCAAAGAATTAGCTCCTGGTTTTGTGGATCTGTTCTTTTTTTTAATTTTTAATTTTATTTTCAATCCATTTACATTCAAAGTAATTATTAATAAGTATATACTTATTGCCATTTTGTTACTTGTTTTATGGCTGTCTTTGTAATTCTCCTCTCTTCCTTACTTCTCTTGTTTACCACTCTCATCATTTTCTGGCTCCCTTTAGTGATATATTTGGATTCTTTATCTTTATTTTTTGCATATCCATTACCAAATTTTGATTTGTGGTTACCATTAGGTTTATATGTAACATGCATATAGTAATCTCTATTAAGTCATTGGTTGCTTAAGTTTTCATCCCTTCTAAAAGCAATACGTTTTTACTCCCCTCTCCTGTATGTTTTAGGCACACATTATCATAATTTACAATCTCTTGACTGATTTTTATAAATATACTTGATTTTACTGCTTTTGTACTTTCTGGTTTTACTCCTACTTACGGTGTTTCCTTTCCACTTAATGGGTCCCCTTTAACATTTTTGTAAGATTGGTTTAGTGGTGATGAATTCCTTTAACTTTCGTTTGTTAGGAAACCCTTTTTCTCTTCTGTTTTGAATGATAGTCTTGCTGGAGAGAATATTCTTGGCCACAGGTATTTTCCTTACAGCACTTGGGCTATATAATGTCACTGTCTTCTGGCCTGCAAAGTTTCCGCTGAAAAAATCAACTTGATTGCCAAATGGGGTTTTCCTTGTTCAGTAACTATTTTCTTTTCCCTTGCTGACTTTAAAGTTCTCTTTTTATTGCTCTGTTTTGCCATTTTCATTACTATGTGTCTTAGTGTGGACCTCCTTGGGTTGATTTTATTGGGTGTTCTCTGTGCCTCTTGGACCTAGATTTCTGCTCCCCAGAGCAGGAAATTTTCAGCTATCATTTCTTTGAATAAATTTTATACCCCTTTGTTCTCTTCCTTCTGAGATCTCTATAATGTGAATATTTTTATGCTTGGTAGTGTCACGGAGTTCCCTCAGTTTATTCTCATTGTTTATTATTCTTTTTTCTTTCTCTCATTCATCTCGATTGCTTTCCATTACTCTGTCCTCCAGGTCACTGATCCATTCTACTGCTTCTTCTAGCCTTCTATTTGTTCCTTTTAGTGTGCTTTTAATTTCATTTGTTTAGTTCTTCATCTCTGGTTCTTTTTTATGTTTTGTATCTCTTTGTTGAGGATCTCACTGAGGGCCTCCACTCTCTTGTGAAGCCCAATGAGTATCTTAATGACTTATAACATTTCATTAATTTCTTATCAGACATATTTCTTATCTCTGTGTCATTTTACTGTGATTTGTCTTTTTTTTTTTCATTCGGGATATATTCCTTTGTGTCTTTAGTTTGTCTAACTCTCTATATATGTTTGTAGGTGTTATGAAAGTTAGTCATGTCTTCTGCTCTTGAAAGTAGTGGCCTTATGAAGAAGAGGTCCTGTAGCACCCTGAAGTGCAATGTCCCGTTCACTAGAACCTGGCATTTAAGAGGTGCCTTTATGTGTGTTGTGGCTAAGCCAAATTTGCCTTCAGTTCAGTTATCTGCAATGGATCTCTCACCGTTGTGGGCAGAACTTGGTGCCTGCATTGTTAATAGACTAGTGTGGGTCTACCTTGGGCTTGAGTTGGGTCACACAAGCATTTGCCAGAGTTGGGGTCCCATCAAACTACAGGGAAATCTCTGTGTTTTCCCTGAGAAGCTTTTATTGGTGGATGTGGCTTGCAATCAGGCCAGATATCTGCCTCCAGCCAAGTGCTAGGTCCAAATTCAAATGGGTGCGTGTGGTTATCTTCTCCTTTCTCCAGTAGTCACTTTGGAATAATTCTGGCTTGTCAAGGCTGTTTACAAAATGCTGTGTTTAGATGTACTCCTGCCAAGAGTGGGTTAGATGGGGTGTGTTGTGAGTTATTAACCATGTTTGTACAGGTCTGCTGTGGGAGGGAACCTATAGCTGCTTTGGAGAACTATAGAGGTAGGGTTGGAGGGGGTCATCCACAGGAGAGCATGAGGGTGAGGTACACTATTAACAAAGTAGGTGGGGAGTGTTTGTGCTGGTTCCCATAGCTGTCATTGTGTCTAGGCTGGAGGGCAAGAGAAATGGTCCCCAATATCTCTTTTGTTTTTGGAGAAATTTCCTAAAGATCCTTTCCCCTGCAGCACATATTCTGAGATTAGTAAATAAATTTCCTTCCCACATACTCCAGGTATTTTTCAAACTGCTAAATGGATGCTATCTCAGTAGGATTGTTTGTTATACTGTCTTTATGGGTGAGGTTTTTATTGCCCTCAGTTTTTATTGCCCTCAGCTCTCCCAGAGCAGAGTAGAGCACAGATTTTTAAAGTTCCAGGTGTTAAGCCCCACTGATTGTAAGCACTCACAAAGTTAAACCCCTAGGTTTTCAAAGCCAAATGTTATAGGGATTGTCTTCCCATGTTTGAGTTGCTGCTGTGAGGTCTGTTCCTTCCCTTCTCAACACTTGCGGTGTTCCTCCATCCTATGGACAATTTCATGGGTTAGTTTGATTCCCCACTGTATCTCCACCCTTCTTACCTTTTTTGGTTTTGCTTTTTTGATATGGTCTCTTCTCTATGACTAGCTGTGGAGCATCTATTCCTTTAAGTCATTAGATCATTTTGTGGGTTATTTACACTGCTATGTGTGTCATCTAGGTATACTTATGGGAATAGATGAGCTTAGGATCCTTTTATTCTACTGTTTTCCCCAGAAGTCAGAAATATGGAATTAAAAAAAAAAAAAAGGAAACTGTCAAACCACAACATCATATGTAAGCAAAGATAGTAAATTTTAGTTACAAAGTTTAGATAGTAATGAAGAGCAGTATCTATTTATAAAATGACTTAATGACATAGTCTTCACTGAAAAAAATGAAATTGTTAACACTTACTTGCATACATTTAGCATGAAACTCCATTAACTGATTTTGTTCTATCAGACATTTCGAAATTGTGGTTTACTAAACAGATTGAGTATTTTTAACAAGCAATTGTTGATTTTGTTAAATATGAGAAATTTAAACTACATAAAGTTCAAAATAGGTGATGATTCTAAAAACTTCTTATTGTAAATTCATGATTTAGAAAGTTTAAAATAAAACTAAACAACTATAAACTAACACTTATTTAAGTATTTTAATGAATAATCACCTCAGAAATAAATGGAGCTTGCTACAAGATTAATATAAATTTAGTGAACTGAAAAAAATTAAAATGTTTTGCCAATTTTTCTTAGATTATATTTTAAATAAGTCACAACATCATGAAAACTAAAGAGGAAGTATTTCAAACAATATTACTCCTGATGTACCAAATATTTAGCTTGCTATTTGCATTCTAATTTCTCTCACTGAAAAATAGCTGCAAGGTAAGTTAATTTCCATGCTAACCAAAAGTTGGCAGACCCCCTTACTGTTAAATCAGAGTTGACAAGGAAGCAAAATCAGAGCTTCAATTACAACATATTTTGCTATATTTAAAGTCTAACACATGTGCATTGAAATATACCTCATATATTGATGCCAAAATGTTCTAAACCATTTGTAATAGCCACAAATATTTTTTACTTTTGTTAACAAAAACAGAAATTAACATATTAAAAAACCCAAACAGAGAGTTATCTATTTATCTTTATGGGAATCTACATATTTGTTTCGTGGGTTTGTTATCTGAGACAATCAGAATACTATCCAAATTCTCAGTCTCTGCAACCTCAGTTCTGTCTCATGTACAATTCATCTTCTGCACAACTAGAGCACAGAACTACAGAGGGAAGACCTCTATTGAAGACAAATCTTCCTACTACTAAGGATAAGGAGCAGGAAAAAAATCCTTCAAACAATTATAAGAACGTTTTTTAGCTGAGCTTTATAGTCTGGCTGTTTGTGGCGCTAGTGGCTAGTCACCTATACAATATGTACTTCCTTGTGTTGAGATACATGAGGATGGAACGGGATTGGAGAACAGGTATAATTCTATTTAGAGACTCTTAAGAGCATGAAAATGTATGTATCAGGGACACCTGTCTGGCTCAGTGGTTGAGCATTTGCCTTCGGCTCAGGACATGATCCCATAGTCCCAGGACCGAGTCCCATATCAGGCTCTCCCTGGGGAGCCTGCTTCTCCTTCCACCTGTGTCTCTGCCTCTCTCTCTCTCTGTATCTCTCATGAATAAATAAAATCTTTAGGTTAAAAAAAAAAAAGAAAGAAAAAGTATGTATCAGGATGATAATAGGCCTGTTACTACTGTTACTGGACCTGTCCTAATATACTGATTTTGAGTGCCAGTAAAGATTAAGACTGCATTTTACAGAACAGTTTTTTGTTTGTATGTTTGGAGTAGGCTCCATGCTCAGCATGGAGCCCATTGCAGGGCTTGAACTCATGACCCTGAGATCAAGTTCTAAGCTAAAATCAAGAGTCAACACTTTACCAACTGAGCCACTCAGGTGCCCTCCAAATACTTTTGTGTGTGTGTGTAAGAGCCATTATAGGATTCTGACACTTAAAATAATGCACCAGTGCCTCACTGTTCAACAGACCATGACACCCTAGGCATAGAGGGCCATGTTTGGCCCAGAGCAGCAGGGTAGCATTTTTATTTGTTGAAGTAACATGCCATCTTTACAGAAAGGCATGAGCAACCAAACATAACCGCGGAGGACTTTGGGGAATGTGGGGCTTCTCTGTTATAAAAGTGAAGATTAAGGACTTTCAAATTGCCTTTCCCTAATTGGCAACTTGTAAAAGAACTAGAGGTGAGCATAAAATACAATCTTATCTTTTCAGATTTTTCCATTCATGATAATTTGGCCTTCACGCATCCATGGCTTAGTCTATGATCTTTCTCTCCAAACCTGCTCCTCTAGTCTCTTCCCATCTTGATTTAATGATATCAGCTCCACCATCCAAGTTGCTCGACAAAAAAACAAAATTATGATCATTCTTGACATCATACTTTCAAACTCTATATGCAATCCATCTGTTCCCTGTACATTCTAGATATATCCAGAGTCTGATTACTTCTCAATAGACCAGAGCTGGCTGCCGGAAATATAATACAAGCCACATATGTTATTATTTATTTATTTATTTATTTATTTTTATATTTAATTATTTTTTTTGCATATGTAATTTAAATTTTTCTAGTAGCTACATTAAAAAATAAAAATAAAGGGGTGAAATAAATTTTAATGATATATTTTATCTAACTCAAACTGTCCAAAATATAATCTTGACATGTAATCAATTTTTTAAAAAATCGAGGTATTTACTTTCATTTTTTTCCATAGTAAGTCTTTGCAATCTGGCGTATATTTTATACCTAGAGACCATCTCAATTCATACTTGTTACATATCATGTTTTCAGTAGCAACATGTAGCTAAGAACTCTCAAATAACACCACAGCTCCAAATAATAGTTTTCTAAAGTCTCCTTCTATTCTTCCCTCTTACAATTCATTCTCAATATTACCCAGAATGCTAATAAAACCTATGAAACAGCAAGAACAGATCCTTATACATTCTATACATATGATGCTTATTTTTTTAAATATGCAATTTCACACTTGCAGTAAAGTATTGGGCTTCAGAACAAAGAACCTCCTCAATAGAGCTCCTTGGCATATTCAAAATCTTAAGCTGAAGGAATTTGAGAAAACAGCAGAAGCAAGGTCATTCTGACCTTCCAACCCCTTGCTCTTCTTCCCTGAAAGCTAAAGATAACTCTTCCATGTGAAAAATACACTAGGAGGAAGGAAAACATCTGTATCACCAGAGGTGGGGAATTGAGAGCTGAGAAATATGTACAAACAAATCTTGTTAAACCAATTGTTACCCCTTCCTCATTACTTCTCATCATTTACTACCCTTAGGCCAAATCTTGTCTCATCAACTCTTCACAAATACATGGTTTCTTTGTCCGAAAGCTGTAAAGGGTTCCTCCTCTGGTCACTTCTTATAGTCATCATTTTCTTGTGAAGGCTGCCACGTAGATGTAAAAATTCAAGAAAATTGGGATGCTTTTCTCTTGTTCATCTGTCTCTGTCAGTTTCATTTTCCAACCCCAGCCAGGAACTTTAAGAGTATCTAAGGAAACTTTTTTCTCTCCCACATAAATCACTGGTGGTCATTAATAAACAAAGCTACATTACTATTTCTCAGGTCTAATTTTAACAGTTTCTGTTCTTTGGCATTATAGGTCATCACTTTCAAGGAGAAAAGCCCTAACTAATGGGTAAAGCAAAGTAAAACCATTTCACAGTTACAAAGCAATTTAAATAAAGGATAAATTAATTGACAATTTTTTGTGTTTTTTGATTCACTCCATCCCTAGCTTGCCCCAAGCAATGGACCTATCTATTTCAATCCAGCCATAAAGTTGTGACTTTAACTTTTATAAAGTAGAGAGATTATTACCACATGTGGGAAAATATTCCCAAAAGAGATTTTCATGGTCCTTAGAATGAAGAAATACATCATAATTGTTTAAATGGAAATTTAGTCAAGGTAAGATATAAATACAAACTTTTCTTTAAAATGGCTACTAAAAAAGAACAAAACGGCAGCTAGAGGAGGACCCTACTTTTTTGAATGTATCATTTTTAAATGAAATTAGAGTGGATACTATAGGAAAAGAGTATGAAATCTATAATCTCTTCTTAGCACCGCTTATTAACAGAAACTAAAAAATTTTATCAGCATGAATAAAAAATACTCAAGAGAGTATTATTTTTAAATCCCACATCTATAAATTCTGATCTTTCAAATTAGAAAAAAATATTGGTAAAATATACCAAATGATAATTTTAGGAGAATTTGCTTTCTGGTTAGGTGTATTTAAATGTATATCTTATTATTAAGATATATTTTCAAATATTACTAAATTAATACTTTACTTAATGCTTTACTTAAGTCTCTTGCACATCATATCTGAATTATCATAATTAAGTGAAATTATGTGACAGTTACCTTCACTAGCCAAATATGTAGGAGAAAGATCTATTTCTTAGTTCCCCCAGTGGATACCTGGCTGTCTTCCTGTTGTCATTCTAAAGGTGTTTTTCTTTTTCTTTTTTTTTTTAATTTTTATTTATTTACTTATTTATGATAGTCATACAGAGAGAGAGGGAGAGAGAGGCAGAGACATAGGCAGAGGGAGAAGCAGGCTCCATGCACCGGGAGCCCGACGTGGGATTCGATCCCGGGTCTCCAGGATCAGGCCCTGGGCCAAAGGCAGGCGCCAAACCGCTGCGCCACCCAGAGATCCCTAAAGGTGTTTTTCTGTGATTGAGAGTAGGTTGCAATTGTTATAGAGATGAGACAGAGAACTCTAAAAAGACAGGAGTTCATTTTTATGTCCTTGATAACTAAGACCTACATGATGGAGGAAAGTATTTTGGCAAAGCATGAACTAGTGCATCTGGCTTAGGACCATATGTTCTATCATTATTAGCAAAGAATTGACCAGATGAAAAATTTTATGAAATGATTTTCTGTGAAAGTCAGCTGTATCATTGAGTGGTGATTCAAGAGGAAAAAGAAAATGTATTCGTTCTCATATAAATGGAAAAATGAATCAGAATAGATTCCTTTTTGCAAAATCATTTACCATTCCAGCGTGTAACACAGTAAGACATAAATTCTAAGAAAGCAATTTAAATCGTTTTGAATATTGAAGGTATGGTAACTCCATTACCTTTAAATTGTATGCATATAACACTAATCATCAATTTAAACATCACCTTTTAACTTCTTCTTGAGAACTTGTCTTTTTTTTAGTGCTTCTTCCCACACCTCAATATTGTTAAATCATATTTTTTTTTGGTTAAACCAAGAGTCTTTGCTTACATTAATATGACCTGTAAATATTTTTTTACAGATTAACATTTTATTTTTTCCTTATAAGTTATTAAATGTTTAATACTTTTCCATTGACTTCATTGTCAATATACTTATCACTATCCATTTTAGGACTACTCTCACATCAGATGACTCTGAATGTATTCTTTTTCATATCACAAACTTGATCATCTATTTATTTCTTGGAGATCCAGTCCTGTACCTCCTGCTTCAATCTAGACTAATCTACTACTCTAGTCTTCAAGTAGGTTTCTTTGTCGGATTTTCTCTTTCTTGTAGGCTGTTTTATTTGTTCTGAAGCATGGCCTATAGTATCATAGAAGTTATATATATTTTAGCCCAAGGATATTTGAAAATATTTCTACTCTGTCTTCACATTTAAAAGATAGTATGAATAGTTACAGAATTCTATATTAAAAATACTTTCCCCGGGATCCCTGGGTGGCGCAGCGGTTTGGCGCCTGCCTTTGGCCCAGGGCGCGATCCTGGAGACCCGGGATCGAATCCCACATCAGGCTCCCAGTGCATGGAGCCTGCTTCTCCCTCTGCCTGTGTCTCTGCCTCTCTCTCTCTCTCTCTGTGACTATCATAAATAAATAAAAAAAAAATTTAAAAAAAAAAAATACTTTCCCCTAGAGAATTAAATCTCGACTTCCCCATTTTCTAGAGTCTAATTATGCTGGCCAGAATTCTGATGCCATTTGGCTTCCCATTCATTTGCATGAGCTGCCCACACACCCACCCTTTACAAGCTCCTGAGACTTAATTTTGTCCTAAGTTTTGAAATTTCCTGATTCGCTCATGTGACAATCTTTTTCTTTTGTCATCTACTTTTTTTGACACTTTCATTCTAAAAATTCAGTTAATTACAAATTTAAGTTCTTTCAAATTTTCTACATTTATTTTTTGCCTCTGTAACACATATGAGATATTGTACCTCTAGAATATTAAGATGAAAGTTGGTCATATTTTTTATTTTAAAACATTTTCTTGTTCTCTGTCCCTCCCTTTTTCTTTTTATTTATTTCTTTTTATAATTTTCCCATTTTACTCGTCTTCTCTCTCCTTTCCTTTGTCTCTCCGCACTAACTAATCTGCGCTGGTCCTTGTGCCAACAAGCCTGAGCATCCAGGGGTTCTGTAAAGTTTAAGAAATCAGGTATTGTCAATACCTTTCTTCAAAGAAAAAGGAATAACTTTCTCTCCTCTACAAAGGAAGGTACCCTTTTCTGTTCTATTTTACATTCTCTTGAGTTTTACTGAGATAGTTTCATTGCTATTGTCTCTTCTCATATTCACATAGTATGAGCTAATGACATTTTTCCTAACTTTATCCCTTGTAAAAGGAGGAAAGAGTCTATAACATTGTGTTTATCTGGAAGCCCTTTTTAAACTTTTGGTTTATAATAGATTAATAAGAAAAAGAATCTACTCTGTGTCTCTCACAAATAAATAAGTAAAATCTTAAAAAAAAAGAAAAGAAAAGAAAAATATCTATTTGGTATTTCAGAAGATGAAAGTAAGTTAAGAGTTAGGAAACAAGATTCCATCAAAATCCCAGAGGAGAACTCAGGCAACACCCTTTTTGAACTTGGCCACAGTAACCGGAGAAGGACAAACAGTGTATGTTCTCATTTATTTGGGGAATATGAATAATAGTGAAAGGGAATATAAGGGAAGGGAGAAGAAATGTGTGAGAAATATCAGAAAGGGAGACAGAACATAAAGACTTCTAACTCTGGGAAATGAACTAGGGGTGGTGGAGGGGGAGGAGGGTGGGGGGTGGGGGTGAATGGGTGATGGGCACTGAGGGGTACACTTGACGGGATGAGCACTGGGTGTTATTCTGTATGTTGGTAAATTGAACACCAATAAAAATTAATTTATAAAATTAAAAAAAAAGACAAATATGCTAAGGGTGCGACAAGAAATTAGCAGTTTTGATTTATTTCTCAGATATTTTTCATTTGTGTTCTCAGTTCTTGATACTACTTTTTTTTTAATGATTTTATTTATTTATTTGAGAGAGAGAGTGAGAGCACAAGCAGAGAAGCAGGCTCCCCTCTGATCAGGGAGCCTAATGTGGAGATCCATCTCAGGACCCTGAGATCATGACTCATTCAAGGCAGCTGCTTCACTAACTGAGACACCCAGGTGCCCCTTGATACTACTTTTTATCAAACGATTATTCTCATAATTTTGACATAATTTTTCATGTGTATGGATTCATTCCAAAAGCTTAGGGACATTTATCATGAGAAGTGGCAATAACCTCTTTTTAAATACAACTGACCCTTGAACAACATGGATTTTAACTCTGCAGGTCTACTTATACACAGATTTTTTTTTTTTTTTTTAGTAAATACAGTGTGGTACCATCAGTGTATTTTCTCTACGATTTTTCTCAACATTTTCTCTAGCCTACTTTATTATAAGAATACAATATATAATGCACATATCATACAATATATGTGGTAAGTAATTAACTGTTTATGTTATTGGGAAAACCTCCATCAACAGCAGACTATTAATAGTTAAATTTAGGGGGAGTCAAAAGCTATACGTGAATACTCCCCTTGAGGTCAGTGCAACTAACCATAAAATTCCATAAAATTTCTTTATATTCATATTCTAGTTCCCTAAGTTTCTTTTTAATTCTTTCATAATATTTTTAAATCCTTCCATTTTTAAATTCTAGTTATATGTTTAATTTCTTTTTTATTTTTATTTTTTTTAATTTTTATTTATTATTTATGATAGTCACACACACACACACACAGAGAGAGAGAGAGAGAGAGAGGCAGAGACATAGGCAGAGGGAGAAGCAGGCTCCATGCACCGGGAGCCCGATGTGGGATTCGATCCCAGGTCTCCAGGATCGCGCCCTGGGCCAAAGGCAGGCGCCAAACCGCTGCGCCACCCAGGGATCCCTATATGTTTAATTTCTAATAATTATATTGGTTATTTTATAAATCCTTACGATCACCCTTTACAGTTTCTTATTCACTCACATATTATCAAACTTGTCTTTATTTTTTCTCTACATTAAATGTATTATTATATATTATATGTTTAATAATTCTGTTATAAAAAGTTCTTGCAAATATTTTTCCATTCTTGGTTGTTTATGTTTATTTTCATTCATTGTCTTCATTTACTTAGGCTATTAGTGCATTTGTTGCAGGAGGAAGAGGGGATTTTATTTGTGAAGATTTTATTTTATTTTTTTAATTTTTAATTTTTTTTATTTATGATAGTCACACAGAGAGAGAGAGAGGCAGAGACATAGGCAGAGGGAGAAGCAGGCTCCATGCATCGGGAGCCCGACGTGGGATTCAATCCCGGGTCCCCAGGATCGCGCCCTGGGCCAAAGGCAGGCGCCAAACCGCTGCACCCCCCAGGGATCCCTATTTGTGAAGATTTTAAATGTGGTTTTAAAGTTTGGTTGTTTTGCCTCTTCCCTTCTGCTAGGCATCTGGGTTCCTAGTGAGCCTAGGAAAAGCATTAATTAAATACCAGAATATCCAGGTCTTATGATTTGGAGTTATAAACTGAGTTGTGAATTTTAAGATCTCAGCTGGAATCTCCCACTTCTCTATACATAGTTTTTGCAGAGTTCAGTGACAAAGCTGAGATAACAGAATTTTCATTCTTATTTTCTGGACTAATTTGAATTGAGATAAAATTTCAGGGAAAAAAATGCAAGAGATGTCATAGTTTAAATAACTTTTCAAAAATGCTCAGTTCTTATTTACATTTTATATTTTTGATGGTTATGTCAGAATTATTTATACCTGGTGAAATTCCTAATAAATATAGCAGCATTGGTAGGAAATTACTTAGTCATATCTCCTTAAATGATAATATGTCAGTATTAGAACTCTTCAGATAACTGATACTTACTAGTACAATCCCTCATGTGTGTGTGTGTGTGTATATATATATATATATATATATATATATATATATATATAATTATCCATACAAAATGTGTACTTGAACTATGCTAGGTATGAATGATATAACCAAAAATAATTAACTTATATAGTTTTACTAACTGGATAAATGCCATATAAATACAAAACATAGAGTTTTACATTCCCCAGAAAATACATTTTCTTTGGATTTCTTACAATTTTCCAATTTTAAGAAAGTTCAAAGTGAAAACATCTACTCAGGCACACAAGTAAATTAATTTCATCAGGATTTTTCATAGGAAATGCAGAGTATAATGTAATTCTTTTCATATTTTTACAAAAATTATTTTAGTGTCTACAATTTGCCAATTATGTGGAAAAAATAACCAATGGCTTTGCCTTTTTAAAATCTATGGTTTAGAGGTGCCTGGGTGGTTTGGTTGGTTAGGTGTCTGCCTTTGGCTCAGGTCCTGATCCCACAGTTCTGGGATTGAGCCCCATGTCAGGCTCCCTGCTCAATGGGGAGTCTGCTCCTCCCTCTGATCATGCTCTGTCTCTCTCTCTCTCTCTCTCTCTCAAATGAATAAATGTTAAAAAACAATTTTTTAAATAAATCAATAAAAAAAATAAAACCTGTAGTTTAATGAAGGAAATACATATTTTTTAAAGATTTTATTTATTTATTCATGAGAAACACAGAGAGGCAGAGACATAGGCAGAAGGAGAAGCAGGCTTCCCGCAAGGAGCTAGATGTGGGACTCGATTCCAGTTCCCGAAATCACGCCCTGAACTCAAGGCAGATGCTCAACCGCTGAGCCACCCAAGGCAATACATTTTAAACAAGTGAAAATATATACTATGAATTATGAAATTTGCTATAAAGGAAATGAAAGTAAAGATTTATTGTAAAAGATGATTCAATAAAGCTTATCTGAGAAATTTCACTGTATTGGAAACCCAAAGGATGACCGAGAATTGTAAGAGAAGAATATTTGAAAATTGTTCAGGGCAGAAAAAAATATTAGGTGAATTATTGCCAAGACTGTAAAGAGTTTGGCATATTTCAAGGAACTGAAAACTGATCTGGTTGCCTAGAATGTACTAAGGGAAGAGGATAATGAGTTCTAGGAGGTATCGTTGGAAAATTAGTCTGAAGCCAAATTCCAAAATGACTTGTAAGTCATGTTGAGAATTCTGAAAATTGAGAAAATATAGAAATTTTAAATTCAAAATTGTATATTCAATTTTCCTAAGGTTTTTTTTTAATCAAAATGCATCTCCTAGCCACTTGGCTTAGCCAAAATTGTTGACCATATTGACAAACTTTATGTTAAAAATATGTAAATACACATGTGTACACACACAAACACACACACCCACTTACCACTTGAAAGAATGTATTAGAAGTGCAGTGTGTTATGCTGCTTTTAAGACAGGAATAAAAGGCTGTTCACAAGAATATTACAGTACTATACAAGTCTGTCTGCAGCTTTAGTCAACAAATATATAGATTTTTGTTTGTTTGTTTTTCTATAGTCCTTAGAAAGAGAGAAAATGTGAGCAAGAGGCAGGGCAGACAGAGATGGTCTTCAAGCAGATTCTGTGCTGAATAGGGAGACTGACTTGGGGCTCAGACCCAGGACCCTGAGATCATGACCTGAACTGAAATCAAGAATCAGATGTTTAACTCATTGAGCCATCCAGGAATCCCTTTCTTAGTTCTTGAAATGGATAAACTTTTAGTATCTTTTCCCTCAAATCTACTAAACTTTTTATGCAAATAAGTGACAAATTAAAGATTTTCATCTAAAATGAATAATCTGTAAAACAACATCTTCCTTTGGATATTTACTCTTTTGATCCTGGTTTGCTTTTTTCCTGTTCATCCTGTCACAAAAATAGCTAACGGAGGCTATAAAACAAATTTAGTTACTCTTGTTATGTGCTAAAAACAAAAGAAAGCATGAGATTATGGTAAGAGATGTATTTACATAATGATATATTTGTATCTGATCAGTAGAGACAGAATGATAAGAGCTAGGAATAGATTATAGTTTGCCAGCATGCGATTCTAGTGATCTTTCTCTGAGGACCACCAGAAGCACTAAGGAGCTGCTATCCTGTGTATGTTCTTAGGTACATTCTGTCTCTGGGTTTGATTAAAATAAATATGGTTTATTGCTGAACACAGTGGTATTCTCAAGTTGGAATTTCTCTATAAACCTACCAATCTATAAAAAGTATTGCTGCCTACCTGGACATCTTCAGCTGCATATCAAAATCATTGATTAGTTTCCACACATTTGATATCTCACTGTAATACATTTTAAGATTTTTTAAATCCAAACTTTAAAAATATAACTCAAAGACTAGCTAAAATAAGTACCTTCATACTTGAAGAATAATTATGTCATAAGTAAAATTGTATACACATTACTAATTGCATACATAAGACAAACAACTAGCATATTCTAGAAGCCTGTTTCTCTAGAATGATGGTGAAATGATACTTAGTAGTAGCCAGAGAAGAGCCCCCCGGTCTTGATTAGGTTAGTCTTGCTACGTCATCCTGTGTCTTATGTCCAACCTTTAAACTCCACTCTGATTTATGAATATTTGGATTAAATTTATTTCCTTGAATTAGAATGGATTACTAATTGCTAACAGTTCTGTCCTCTACCTAGAGTTCTTCAAAGCTCATCATTCAAATTATTGAGATGATCTGCCTCAGATAATATTAATCAACCTTATATAACTACCCTACCATTACACAACCCTGTGTAGTACATGAGATGTTAGTGAGAATAAGTATACAAAGATAATACAAAAATGTGCTCTCGCATGCAAAAGTCGGTGAATAGTGTCTTAAGTTTACACAGAAATTTTATAAAATTCTATGATTCAAAGGAGAATAAAGCATATCTTCCAGAGGCCAGTGAGAGCATTGGATAGTGTCTTTTTTTTCCCATTATTTTTGGTCAATGAAAATGAAAGTATGTACTGGATTTTGTCATAATGCACATAGATTACATATCAGAGTAATCCAGAACATCCAGAATGTGTTGTGGCATCCAGATTAAGAATACAAAGGTCCAGGGGCACCTGGGTGGCTCAGTGGTTAAGCGTCTGCCTTTGGCTCAGATGGTGGTCCTGGGGTCCTGGGATCTAGTCCGGCAGGGAGACTGCTTCTCCCTCTCCTCCTGTCTATGTCTTTGCCTCTCTCTGTGTGTCTCTCATAAATAAATAAAGTAAAAAAATGAAATTAAAAAAATGATCAGACCTCAAAGAGAACGGTACCTTATGTTATGGGTATAGAGACTGATTTCCAGAATTATGTACCGTGGTACTCATTGAGCAGATCGTAAAGGCCAAGTGTGATCCTGACGGGTTTGTGGTCTGAGTCATGGAACTATCAGCCAAAGAAAAACCCAGTTTATTCCAAATTCCTGGGGTTTGGTTGGGTCTGATAGGAAAGCAAGACCCTGGATAGGTGGAGACAAACCCTGGATATTTGAGAACAGACAATCCTCCAGATTAAAACACTTATACTCTCCACAAAAATCTGATTCTTTTACCTGGATGTTTCTTTATGCCATACTCTAATAGACCTCAGCATAAATACACTACAGTAAGGTGCAATGCACTTTTAGAAAAAAAAAATAGACTTGCAACACTGGTTCAAGTGTTAGCTCCTCTTTATGTCTGGATGACTTTAGGAACATTATTTAAACCATCCAAGCTTTAGTTTTCCTGTCCTGAAAATAACAAAAACAGTAGTTCCAACGAATTGCTTAGTGAAATATTTAGTGAATTCTAGATATGCAAATATTTTAACTACACTTTTACAGCATAGGAAGAAAATTTCAGTCCTGGCTATTTTGGAAATAGGTCATTTTCAGCATTTTTATCTCAAAAGGAAGAACTGAATTCCATGATACTTCTTTGTGTTTAAAATTTAATGAAACTACTATTTAAATTGACCAAGAGATGAATGTAGTATTTTATAGTCTATGATTTACAATCTAAATACTATGGCAAAATTATAGTTTGTTATTGTGCTAATGAGAAATTTCAGATACATTAAATAATATGCTGATTCTACATTTTGGATCTTTGATAATAAATATTGATTTTGATATAAAGTCAAATTATAAAGAAATAATTTTATACTATTTTTACCACTAACATAATCTGCTATAGGAAAAATTTTGAAAATGATCACTATTGTTTATATTATCTTTCCATTGTGTTATACTTTTATTTCACAATATTTATTATATTAAAAATATGATAAAACTAAAACCATATTTTTCTTTACATTTCACTTGCTTGGATTGTTTTGCAAATGCCTCAATATATATAAATATAATCTTACAAAATAAAACTTTTTATAATCCATAATCTAGAGTAACAATGCCTTCCCAAATGTTGCTGTTATAAATACTTAATGTCTTCTTCACTTTTGTTATATTTCTTGAAAAGTTGTCCATTCCTACATGTATTGGTATCAAAAGAGAAATGAATAACAATACGAAATAGTAAATGTTGAAACCTGGAGAAGTAGTGATATGTAGTATGCTCTATGAAACAATTTGGAAAGTGACATCAAATCTGTATCAGTTTTCTTTGCGATTTTGCACATGAGATAAATTGTAGATTTGTGAACAAACCTTAAAGAAATCAAGCCTATGTAAAGTATGAGATAATGTGAAATTATTTTTGTTGAAGTTCATAAAGTCCATAGACTGAGACAAAGATCCTGAAACCATTTATTTTAACAAGCATTGAGTGTAGCGGTTCTGTACCATAACATGATACTCCAAATTAAACTTTTGCATCTCAAGTGACCTTTATAACAGTTTTACAGTTCATAAATTTTGTACAATGTTGCTCTGTGGAGTAGTTTTAATAAATCTTGATTCTGCTGTAAACGTTAGTGCACCTACTTGAAATGGCATTTTCAGTCCTAACAAACACAAATTCAGGAATGGGTCTCCTCTGCCATATGGAATAGTTGCCATAGAGTTTATAAAATATTAGACATACTTTCAGTAATGAGAGAAAGCACTACGGTTACTTACCATTGCCACAGAGAAAACAAATAAATCAGGTGCTTATTATTTGCATATATTTAAAACAGGTTGAAGAATAATAAAGCTAGTCTACCATGGGGGCCGAATCTAATTTGTTAATGTATGAAGATTTGAGTATATGATGGAGAGAGAAAACAATTTGTTAGGATATGAAAATCTTTACCCCTTATCTATTGTAAATTTCTAGATTCCGCACATGAGTGTTCAGCACATTGGTTGGTAGAATTTTAGCCATTACATTCCTTCTATCATGATTTGATTTACCTGGATTTTTAGGTTTGTAATTACATTTGGAGAAAAATTATGGAAATATCTATGTTGGCCAAGTAGAGCATACTATTTCATATCTGAGCTCCATGGGCCCAGACGGACAGTGTCAACTGAAGGCAAATGAAAATGCTGAAATTTAATTCAAAATTAGCTTTAACATTGTGTTCATTGTTATATTTTACAAGACTATTTAAAAAATCAGGAAAATAAATATTCTTTGATGTCTTCAGACTGTGCTGAAGATGTTAACATGGAGATAGTTTTTAGTATAGAGTAAAAGGAAGAAGCAAAGGACTTGGATTATTGTTTCTTTCTTTTATTATTATTTTTCTTCCTATTTTCTCTTCCCAAACTTTAATTGGAAAGATTTTTAGTTTTTGGATAAAACTTCTATGTCCCTTATCAATTATGTATACTCCCTTTCCCTTCATCTTTTGCCTGATAGCCTGAGAAAATTTCTAAATTTAATCATTTTACTTGGCCAGTTTTCTCTTCAAGATTGTCTGTTCTGTTATTTACTCTAACTCTGAAAGTGAAAATTTCAATTTCCAAAACTTATCTTTGCGTATTCTTTATGGTGGGGGGACATATTCTGTTTTATATCTATGGAGATATACAACATTTATTTTTTTTTCAAGTCTTTATTGGCTCTGTTAATTTCATTGAGTAATAGTTCTGTTGAAATTGGTTTCTTCTTATGGTGTTGACCTTCTTCCAATGTTGGGAATTTGGGGTTATCTGCTCATATTTGTATTTGAGAATACCTAGTTATTTTCTTCTGTTTACTTAAGTCTGAATTGGTGACTGAAAGTTGGGACTTGGTTCCTGTATGTGAGAGATCCCTGTCCTTTCCAGGATCAGCAATTACCTGGGAAATTGTCCTGAACCTCTGGTCCAGTTCCTGCTTTGTGTTATAACCTGGAAATAAGTGAGTCACTATTTGCTGCTTAGCACAAATGTTCTTATAGGCGTCCACTTGTATAATTTGTCATGTTTTTGTCAGATGTTCTAACTTCTCTTAATTTAGCCTCCATTTAATCACAAC
Source organism: Nyctereutes procyonoides (assembly GCF_905146905.1). Taxonomy (NCBI): domain Eukaryota; kingdom Metazoa; phylum Chordata; class Mammalia; order Carnivora; family Canidae; genus Nyctereutes; species Nyctereutes procyonoides. Next base: position 991,137 of record NW_026575029.1, read on the forward strand.
AAATTTTCCAGAGCATGTCTCATTTCTTTTATCCATCAATTCTAGATCTTAAACTTCCACACACTATTCCTATGTTTAAAAATAACCTTCTCCAGTACTTAGACATTTATTTTTCCATAGATTAGGGTCCTGTGTATTTTCTAACCTTTAAAGGATCCTATTAAATCCCTGTGCTTTAATAACACTGTTTCTTGTTTTCTCACTTGGCATTGGATTCATCACATTCAATTTTTTTACATCACATCATGGAATTTGGGGCAGGGAGATGTATTCCCTTTTTTTTTCCCAATGTATTAATTGGTTTATTAGATAGCTAATCCAAATGGCAATCTTTATATTACAGATTGGTAGAGTGATCTTTTAATATAAGGTTTTATGATCAGGCAATGTGTCTTATCATTTATTCAGTACTATGGAAACAAAAATCAAAAAGCTCTTTGAACATTGTGAGGATTATTTAATATGGGACATTTGAAGACCAGATCACAAAATAGACCCACAAAAAAGGATTTGGCCATTCAATATCATTCAAGAGAGACTGGTAATTGATTCAGACCAATCTCACCCACATATATAGACATAAAAATCCTGACTGTAGATGTAAAAGTTCTAAATAATAGCAAATAGAACCCACATGAAATTCCAGAGGCATTTTCGTTTATGTCAGGAACAAGATTAGGATGTTTGCCATCATTGATATTACTCAGTATTCTGGAAGTTCTATCTTAGAAAATAAAATAAGAAAAATTAGTAGTATAAATATTTAAAAGATAGTAACAAAATTATGATTGTTTAAATTAGGTACTTTTGGATTAGGAATACACTTAAGTTCTCTTGAATTATAAGGATTTATTTTAAGTATACAAATTGGAATAAAGAACTAGGAATAGCAGCAAAATGATTATGATAAAGGGTATCTGTAAAAGAAATCCTACAGCAGCATCATACTTAGAAACTCCCCTTCTGAAATGAGACAAGTATCTCTTCTATAACCATTGTGTTGGAAATCTTAGGGCAATAAGAGAAGAAAAAGATAAAAAGTTTAAAGGTTTGGAAAGGAAAATATTAGTCATTATTTGTAGAAACATGATTGTGTACATAGAATATCCAAAAGAACTGAAAGAAACATTTGAATTGATAAATTAATTAAGAAACATTGCTGGATGTGTGGTCAGTATTGAAAATTAATTGTATTTTGGTATGTAAGCACCAAGACGTTGGAAACTTAAAAGAATATTGTCATTTCAATACCATAAAAAATTACTTAGAGATACATCTAAGTAAACATGTGCCAGGACTTTATAGAGAAAACTATAAAAGATTATTGAAAAATATTAAAATCCAGTGATATACTGCATTCATAGATTGGAAGTCTCAATAAATAACCTTAAGATATCAATTTCTGGGGTGCCTGGGTGGTGGCTCAATCAGTTAAGCATCCAACTCTTGGTTTCAGCTCAGATCATGATCTCAGGGTCAGGAGATCAAGCGCTGCATCCAGTGCCATGCTCAATGTGGAGTTTGCTCAAAATTCTCTTCCATCTCCCTCCCTTTCTGCTCCTTCCCTTGTCCATGCTCTCTTTCACTCTCTCTAAAGTAAATAAATAAATAAAATATTAAAAAAAGATGTCAGTTCTCTACAAACTGATTCATAGATTCAGTGAGACCCCATTCAAACTCCTAGCAGTTGTGTGTGTGGGGGGGGGGAGTAAGAGAGGGGAATTTGACAAGCTGGTTTAAATTATATGGAAATGAAAATGTGTAATAGCCAAGGCACTCTTGAAAAACTAGGTGGGAAGACTTATTCTAATAGATATTATATTATTCAGTTAAAGTAATTAAAATAACATATTGGCCTGGTGGTAGGCAAATAGATCAATGGGCCAGAAGAGAATACAGCAATAGACCCACACAGATATAACAGGTATACAACAGAGTTGTCACTGTTTTTCAGTGTGGAAAGTACTTTTGTTGTCAATAAATTTTGCTAGACAATTGTCTATTTATATGGTAAAAAGAAAACTTGACCACTACCTCATATCATCCACGGAAATAAATTTCACATAAATCATAGATATAAATATGCAAGGTAAATATATATATATACACACACATATATAGTTATTTGAATTATATATAACATAATTTATATATATGTTTATATATACTATATATAAATAAATTATATATAATTTAAATATTTTAACATCTTAATTATATAAATATGATATAAATCATATGATATATATCATTCAGAAAAGCTTCATCTCATTTTAATTTTATTTTAATTATTACACATGCACAATTATTTGCCTATATACTAGTCTTTAAGAAGTGGGATTTTCGGGGGATCCCTGGGTGGCGCAGCGGTTTGGCGCCTGCCTTTGGCCCAGGGCGCGATCCTGGAGACCCGGGATCGAATCCCACGTCGGGCTCCCGGTGCATGGAGCCTGCTTCTCCCTCTGCCTGTGTCTCTGCCTCTCTCTCTCTCTGTGACTATCATAAATAAATAAAAATCAAAAAAAAGAAAAAAAAAAAAAAAAGAAACCGCTAAAAGAAGTGGGATTTTCTAAAGGAGGACATCACAAGTAGTTTCATTAGGCAATAAAATTTTTTATTAATGCCATTTAAAACTTTCTCCTCCTGAAAAGGGTATTTGAGTCATGAAAATGTTATGTTGATTAAAATTCAAAAGATTTACAATGTCAAAATTAAGGAGATCCTTAGTCTGCATTGTTATTTAACATATTTTTCAATAACTTTACCATTAATTTGAGTAGTAAATTAATTCAGTACTAGTTATAGCTGAAAACTGACTTCTCTCATGTAGAAATAAAAAGTTCAGTGAGGTGAATGATGGTTTTAAGGATGATCTTTCTTGCACTTTAAGAGAAAGGTAAGCCTGTTGATATAAAGATACTAAATGCCAAAGTGGGATCAATTAATACTAGAATTGCTTTTAGTGAAATAATTCCTTTATTTATATTGGTCTGGCCTTTCCTATCAGGCCACCACAAATCTAGGAGGCTTCTTGAAGATAGAATCATGTAAAATATAGATTCATAATTTCTGTATTTTCTAGTAAAGACCCTGCATAACAGTAGATAATAACTGTACTATAACTTCTTACCTTCTCATTTCTGGACTTATGGTCTCCAAGGGAGTGAAAGACTAAAGCACAGATTTTCTTAGCCATTCTTTCTTGTTCCAGATTAGGGGAGCATGCTGGAAAATTTTCTGAGAGCTAGTTGGAAAATTTTTAATGTTGTGAATGTTTGTACAGTCTTGAAAATAATAGATACTTCTTGAACATGATGCCTGGGTTTTGTAGTTCCCAGATACCTTTCACAATCCAAGAAGGAGAGGAAGATAGATGAGCTGAGGTCTTCTGGAGAACTGCTAATAAGCAATCAAGAGGTAGGTCCTAGGAAATATCACATTATCCTCCAGGTGACCTGAGATTAGCTGAAAGTACCAGGGCACTTGGGTGGCTCAGTTGGTTGAGCATCCGCCTTTGACTCAGGTCATGATCTCAGTGTTCTAGGATGGAGCCCTATGTCAGGACTCCCTGCTCAGCAGGGAGCCTGCTTTCTCTATCACTCAGCTTCTCTCTCTGCTCATGCTCGTGCTCTCTCTCCTTCTCATAAATAACTAAAATGTTTTTTTTCAAAAAGTACCTTAGCCTCTTGAAATCATCCAAGACTCTGATGGCTATGAAGCTTGTAGATAATGTGGGATCTATGACATAGATTCATAATTTTTCTGTTTCCATCTTAAAGTACAGAGAGTGTTCAAAATTTCATCTGGATTTAAAATTCAGATTAAAAAGACAGAAACTTGCTCTTTATTGTTGTAAGAGGAATAAACTTGAAGGCCATAGACCAAGTGAACTAAAAATAGAATTAAGGTCATTAAAGGTCAGCAACTTAGAAGGGGAACTTCTGACTCCAGCTGCAGCTTGAAGTAGGGTTGAAAATGTTGTGGCGACTGCATGTTATATAAAAATCTGTTTCTATTCATAAATGGAAGGAAAAATCAAAATGAGGGGCCAAATGAATGTCCTTAAACTGAGGGTAGCTGATGTCCCGAGGACAGAGAGCAAGCTCACGTGTGAGTGCACCTGCGGACATAGATGAGGCAGCACCAGACCAGCAGCACAGATTGTGTATCTGCTGCTTGAACTAGCAGCTCCCCAAATGTGCAGCACCCTGGAATCACCTGTGCTCTTGCAAATTTAGCAATGCCTGAAACCCACTCCCATTCTTTTTTTTTTTTTTTTTTTTGGTATAGAATGTGACCTAGGTCTTGAGGATTTTTAAATTGCACAGCTGACTTTCATGTGCAGCAAAGATTGGGGACTATGGGCATAAGCCACTATGAATGTGTACATTCTCAGCAATTCCACATTCTCATTGGCAAAAGGATTACTAACAAATTTCCTGCCTTGTATGGTTGTTGTGACGACTAAAGAAACTATGTGACAGCATTTTGGAAAGGGGTAAAGAGATACTTTAAGGGAAAGAATCAGCTAGTAGCTCTTGGGAGTCTGAAAGGATTATTAAAATTTTCTAGATAAGTTTGTAATTCTGGTGATGGTTAGGTCATATTGATAGGTTAGGCTCTTTAAAAATTTAGAGTTCTAACTGTGCTTTGAAATGTGTTTCTCTTCATGCTGTACTCATATTCTGATATTGAGTTATTACCTTATAAAGTATGCAGTATGGTGCAGCAAGACCCATGCAGGCTGGCAGTCAGAGGTTGGTCCAGTTCTCTTTGACTCACTTTGACATCTTGGGAAAGTCATTTAACATTTCTATGATTCATTCTGCTGTAAAATGTGGAGAGTAATATGTATCCTAACTATTTTTCCAGTGTATAGGGAGAATCAAATGTGCTAATAGATGAAAGTCCTTTGCAAAGTAAACTTACTATTAACCTTTCACGAAAATAAGAATCAGCAATAATTCCAAGCTGAGAGACAGGCAGCAGGGTTTTGTGAATAGAATATCGACCTGAAAAATCAGTATTCTTTCTTTTTCTCTTTTCATTTATTCTTAAAGACGGAGATCTGAAATGAATATGGCAAAAATCTCATCTGTTAACCCAGCAATTGGTATATAGCTGTTTTTTTTAAGATGTTATTTATTCATGAAAGACATAGAGGCAGAGACACAGGCAAAGGGAGAAGCAAGCTCCTGAGGGAAGCCCGATGCAGGACTCGATTCCAGGACCCCAGGATCACCACCTGAGTTCAAGGCAGACGCTCAACCACTGTGCCACCCAGGTGCCCCTAAAGCTGGTTTTTATATTATTTCCTATACTAGTATGTTTAAAATATGTTATAATTAAAATTTTGAAAATTAAATTAGAATATGATTTCCAATATCAGAATTGTTTGATATTCGACAAGTCACATAACCTTTCTGGTCCTTTGCTTGTCATCTTATGAACAGATAGTCTTTTACTCTTCCTACTAAAATGTAAAATTCAGATTCAAGTGACTAGTTGATGATTTGAGTAGGAAAAAGCTTGACTAAATATCTGTGTTGACTGTGATAGATATATTTCCATGTTTTGAAAAAAAAAGAAAAATAGAGTTTTTATTATGCAAGCCAATTGAAAACTGAATTCAGAAATGTAGGCATCCAAGAAGAAATAGTCACACACAGAGTGGTGACTCCTTCACAATAAAGACAAAAGATTTTGAAAGTAAATAGGACAGATTTAATTTAGGCAAATGTAATATATATATATATATATATATATATATATATATATATATATATGATAAAGCTAATGTCTCTGGACAATCAAAGGCTTAGTTGACAACCTCAGTCCAAAAAAGGTCTTAGGGACACACTGGAGCCATTGGTTACAAACACAATCAGTGGACTTCTGGTTCCTTCACTACTTGGATATGTATAATTAAAAGTAAAGCATACCTATTAAAATAAGCATAAATATGTTTATGGGTGTATAATGTCAACAGAAAAATCACAGATGTAGTCAGTTCCATTCTATTCAGCACTTTTTTTAAGATATTTATTTATTTATTTATTTATTTATTTATTTATTTATGACACAGAGAGAGAGAGGCAGAGACACAGGCAGAGGGAGAAGCGGGCTCCCTGTGGGGACCCTGATGCAAGACTCGATCCCAGGACCCCGGGGATTATGACCTGAGCCAAAGCAGCCATTCAATCACTGAGCCACCAGGTGCCCCTATTTAGCACTCTTGTACTTGTGTGTGGCCTTAGTCTAAAACCAAGTCCCTCCAACAGTGTCTATCAACAATACACACCTTAGCTTGATTTTTGTGATTTTTTTTCTAAGTTTTTTTTTTTTTTTTTTTTTTTTTATAAATTAATTTTTATTGGTGTTCAATTTACCAACATACAGAATAACACCCAGTGCTCATCCCGTCAAGTGTCCCCCTCCGTGCCCGTCACCCATTCACCCCCACCCCCCGCCCTCCTCCCCTTCCACCACCCCTAGTTCATTTCCCAGAGTTAGAAGTCTTTTTTTCTAAGTTTAATGCACAGATGTTATCTTTTAGTGTTTCACTATTATTGTTTCTGTTTGATTTCAATATAGTGAAGGCAAATTTTTCAATGATTTCTGAGTTTATGTGCTATATTAATTATTTTCTGGAAATAACATAAATACACAACATTTACTGTAATGTAGTCATAGTCATAGAACTATTTTTAAATAGTTTGTTATTAATATAAGGACCACATTCCTATCACATGCTAAAACAAATGTCCACTATTTTTGTGTGTTTTAGTGGCTTAAGATAATAAGCATTTAACATTCACAATTTTGTGGGCTGAAATTTGGGCAGGACTTGGCAAAGCCTTAGATTCAATTTTTCCAAGTCACTTCAATTATAATTCTTCTTGATTTTCTACCTCTTTTACCTTCAAATGAATGCCAAAGAGAAATATTTTTTAAATGTGGATTGTTCCTGAAACTTCCGCTTGTATATATATCCTGAAATGTGTTTAAGTAGATATGTCCTTTTATAATTGCTCTGTTGGCATTTAGTCCAAAGGTAGCTTTCATTCAACAAGCATTTTTAAGCTTTACCATATGCACAATTGATTGTGCACTTAGGGGAATTCAAAAGTGTTGGAAGAAATACTTTTGCGGTTTACAATCTGTTGCAAGAAGTCAGAAAAATATGAAAATAATAATAGAGGACATCTCCAATAATTAAGAAAAATGTACTGTCCATGCATGAGTGCTATAAAATACAAAATCAAATGATTAGTTTGTGTATTGAGAGAGTAGGCAGGAGGTGGTCTTGAGGCAGGCGACTGAGCCACTTACTGAAGTAATGCTGGCTGTAAGCCATCATGGAGTTGGGTGTCATGGCCACTCAGGAGTAGAAGCAGAAGGGTACTGTCATGGGTTATGGCCAGAAATGGCATGAATAATTGTGATAACCATGTCTCTAGAGGAGATGTGGAGAATGAGTAACAGTGGTTAAGGGGTTTATAGGACATAAAATGAAGATTAGGTTAGCCTCATTTTCATGTAAACTAAAGTCACTTAAACCCATTCTTCCATTTTTTTTAAGATTTTATTTATTTATTCATGAGAGAGACAAAGAGAGAGAGGCAGAGTCACAGGCAGAGACACAGGCAGAGACACTCCATGCAGGGGGCCCAATGTGGGACTTGATCCTGGGTCTCCAGGATCACACCCTGGGCTGAAGGCAGTGCTAAAGCACTGGGCCACTCGGGCTGCCCTCCATTTTTTCTTTAAACATTTTATTCATTTATTCATGAGAGACACAAAGAGAGAGGCAGAGACATAGGCAGAGGGAGAAGCAGGCTCCCCACAGGGATCACACCCTGAGCTGAAGGCAGACACTCAACCACAGCCATCCAGGCCTCCCACCATTCTTCCATCTTTATTTCAAGGAATGAAGCTCTATCTATCTATTATTCTGTAGATCATCTATTTTTCTATTATCTATCAGTTATCTCTGTATCTGTGATTTAAAATTTTACCCTTACCTGTACCTGAGTTAGTATTATTGCACCTGTATTAATGTCCTGATTTTGACAGTGTTGTTTGGTATTGAAGGTATTAGAACTGGAAACAGTTGCATAAAATGTACACAGGAATTGTATACTATTACAGGACTTGTTGCAAGTCTTACTCTACCTTAAAAACTTGTACTTAGGGGATTCCTGGGTGGCGCAGCGGTTTAGCGCCTGCCTTTGGCCCAGGGCGCGATCCTGGAGACCCAGGATGGAATCCCATCGGGCTCCCGGTGCATAGAGCCTGCTTCTCCCTCTGCCTGTGTCTCTGCCTCTCTCTCTCTCTCTGTGTGTGACTATCATAAATAAATAAAAATTAAAAAAAAAAAACTTGTACTTAAAAAGTTTGTAAAGCCTTTTTCTTGAGTATGGATAGAGGTAACCAAAATATACTGGAAAGAAAACAAGAATAAGAATTATTTAATTGGATAGTAGGTCATAATAGAGGGTATTTTAGTAAAAAAAAATATATATCCTTTTTAGAGGAAAAGATTATAGTTTGTAATATATCTTATTCAAGCTTAATAACTAATTTCCTACAGAATTATCTGAAAATCTAGTAACCTGAAGAAAATAATTCAACTCTGTGCCAAAGAGAAATTTAGGTCAATGCATTTTTGTTTATTAACATGATGAAAACAAAGGATAATACCTTTTACCCACCTTTATAATTATTATGTTCTCTTTTCCAATATTTAATATGGAAATGACGTCTCCTATGCTATTTTATACCTAAAAGCTGTATTTTATACCTAAAAGCTAAGTACCTGGGAAATGGAATGTGTTTCATAATCTTATTTTTATGATTCTTTCTCTAACAACACTTTGTGTTGTTATGAAACGTGCTTATTTTTGCTTACTTTGAAACTTTTTTGTTGACTTCCATACAGAGTAACCAGTCTTACTACATTTTAAATTTAGGAAAAAGAATCTGATTTTTAGCAAAGTTGACATGTTTATGACTTGCTTATTTGCTTTCTACCCAAGTTGGCATTTTTTAAAGCCCTAAAATAATCACTTGGACTTTAAGAGCTAAATCGAAGCACTTCTTTAAGCACTTCTTAGAATTAAACCTCTCTTGTGAATGACTATTAAATGGACCGTTTCCCTAGAATTCTTATCATCTCACAGCAACTTTTGTCTGCAAATCTGCTAGTGTTCTAGAAATCATTATTTCATTATCTACTATCCCCCAAACTCTTCTGAAGTGTTAGGCAAATATTTCTTTCTTAAATCTTTCTTCATTTCCCAAGTGAAAAAGTTAAGACACAAAAATAAGAAGTGACTTTCCTAGAACAATACTCATTTTCTGCAGGAGCCTGATATTATGAGAGCATGATGGCCTGGTTCATTTATTCAAAGGAGAAAAAAGGAGGTATAATGGTTTTTGTGTGTCTTCTACCCAGAGACAGCAGTCATGAAAGAGAACTTATTAGGGAAGAACAGTGTTCTCTAGGTGACCTAGGCAACCTTAATGTCCAAGAATATTGAGTGCTTTTTATATAAACAACAAAACTAAGGCAGGATATAGCAGGCCTTTAATGAATTTAATTAATGAATATTTATATAAGCAATATAAGCAAGATACTGTTTTCAGCTCCTGAGTTCTACCCATTGTAGTTCTTACATGATATCTTTATTACAATGTCTATTTAAGAGAAAGCACATTACTGAGAGATCATTCATTCCTTAACTAAGATTTATAGAATGGCTATTTTTTTTTATTTATGATAGTCACACACAGAGAGAGAGAGAGAGAGAGAGAGAGAGGCAGAGACATAGGCAGAGGGAGAAGCAGGCTCCATGCACCGGGAGCCCGACGTGGGATTCGATTCCGGGTCTCCAGGATCGCGCCCTGGGCCAAAGGCAAGCGCCAAACCGCTGCGCCACCCAGGGATCCCTATAGAATGGATATTGTGTAGCAGACACTCTGTACTAGGAGCAAACATCAAATAATTTAGCAGTTAGAGTGTAAGTTTGAGAATCTCATTTCTTGTGTTTAAATTTTCCCTATGCCACTTACTGTGTGGCCTTTGTTAGTATTGTGTTTTTAATTTTATTTCACTCAATTTATTCCTTTGTAAAAGGATGTGTAATAATAAGAATAATTTCTTTATAAGTGTGTTGTGAGGATTAAGTGAAGTTATATATGTTAATCGGTATTATAAGACATAAACTCAAGTTGCCTGGGTGGCTCAGTTGCTTGAGCCTCTGCCTTCAGCTCAGGTCATGATCCTGGGATCAAGCCCCATATCCGCCTCCTACATGGGCAGGGAGTCTGCTTTTCTCTCTCCTTCTGCTCTTCCTCCTCCCCTCCCCCCCCCACCCCATTCATGCTCTCTGTCGTGGTTTCTTGCACTCACTGTCTCTCTCAAATAAATAAATAAAATCTTAAAACAAAAACAAAAACCTAACTTCACACTGAGAGATAACATGGTCAGTGTAGAGGTAGAGAAAAATCAGTGCTGAGATAATGTGCACAGGATATAATGCATGATGAAAAGGCAGAGAGAGACAAGCATATGCTGCAGAACAGAGAAATCTGAGTACATTGACACTAGAGCTGATTTGAAGGGAAAGAAGAATTAATGGGATCAAATGATGGGAGAACAAGTATAAATGAATGCCAAGATCAGTATCCGTGAACACAGAAGTATAGAATCCTGCCAAACTGGACAGTTGCAGGAAACTGTTCTACTGGAGAAAGCATAAGTATGCAGGGTAGATGGATATAACACTAGAAAGATCTGAGCAAATGGAGGCTGCCCACAGAAAGCAGAAGGCTTATAAAACAAGAAATTGGTAGAGATTATGTTTTGAAAAAGCCAGTCTGTCAGCAGTAGAATGGAGATGAAGAGCAGGGTAGGGGGGTGGGGGGAGGGTACCACACTAGTTTTAGGAAATTTACTCACTGCAATTTTGCAGTTGTTTAGATGCATGGTTGAGGTAATAGTAGTGCAGAGAGATAACTTCCTGAAAGTTGTTAGTATAGATGGGATGTGTGGATTTTCTTTAAAGATTTATTTTATCTATTTATTCATGAGAGACACACAGAGAGAGGCAGAGACATAGGCAGAGGGAGAAGCAGGCTCTCTGCAGGGAGCCTGATGCGGGACCAGATCCCAGGACCCCAGGATCATGACTGAGCCAAAGGCAGACAGACGCTCAACCACTGAGTCACCCAGGTGTCCCAGGATATGTGGATTGAGTATAAGGTGATGAAGTGGCAAAAGGACTTGACATATTGAATCTGAGAAACTTGAAGTGTGCAAATGAAGATGGTCTGGGGGCAATTGGGCATGGGGGGGGCGGGTCTGGAGTTCAAAGAAACACACTGGGCTAGGGGTCTGGATGTGAGAATCTTAAGCAATTAAGTGGTTGTTGAGGACATCTGAAAGCATCAAAAGGCTAAAGATAGGGCTCTGGTGAACACTATTTGGGTTGAGAAGGCCAGTGATATTAAGAAAAGTCCAGAAAACATCATTGGCAAAAAGCTTAAAAGACACACTATTTATCAGTATTAAATGATACCAGGAAGGTGCATATTCAGTGGCTGGGCCAATTTGGATGTGACTGTATAACTCATTAAGAGCATTCCTCTAATATAAGAAAATAATTAGCAAAATTGTGTATTTTTTCCATGTTTCATTATAAAGTTAAGTGTTTCTGTTTTTTATATATTTTTTTAAGATTTTATTTATTTATTCATGAGAGACACACACACAGAGAGAGGCAGAGACACAGGCAGAGGGAGAAGCAGGCTCCATGCAGGGAGCCCGATGTGGGACTCGATCCAGAGAGAAAGGCAGATGCTCAACCACAAAGCCATCCAGGTGTCCCATGTTTCCGGTTTTTAAACATATTTACCCTTCCTCACGATTGTATTTTCTTAAAAAACAAACAAACAAAAACTAATCTTTAATCCTTGATGTAAACCAAAACTTTGTATAGCCTGGACTTTGCTTTATCACTGACCACCAATGGTTGCTAACGAAGTGAGGGAAAAACGTAGGACTGAAATTTTAAAATATAAATGAAATTTATCTGGACAAATATGATAATAAGGTAGCATTTAATTTTGGTTAATTTGGGTAAGCTACCTGCTTTTGTTTTTTTGGAATCCAGACTGCAATTTCAGGCTTCCTTATACTATACCCAAAATTATAGATGGAGATCGCACCCACAGAGTGCTTTTACTCTTCAAAATGTATAAGCTATTCTCTATATATAGTGGATATGATATTCAAAGAATACAATGAAAATAATTCCCCAAAATAAACACTCTCATTTAAATCTAAGGGTGTTTTTCCCCCAAATAGTGAAATTTAAATTTAACTATAGAACAGGTTATTTTCAAAGGGAACCATCTGAACGCAGTTTTAGATATACAAACATTGAGCAAACAGTCTTTTAAAATTAAATATTGGAATGTTATTTCTCTTAACAGCTTTAAGAAGAAAAGGAAGGAAATAAAAGATAGAAAAAAAAAACCATAAGAAAATTTAAAAAAAAAATGTGTTTTCAGGGAAACCAAAATGGGTCTTAGCTGTAGGATAGACAAAAGGTGACCAGCCCCTTAATAGGGGCAATTATGTTTCAGGAGTGAGGATAAGAAGTTAGTGGAACTCTTTCTTCATGCACTAGAACCTAAGTTTTGAAGCCGGGGGAAGGAATAAACATATGTGTAACTCTTCTCATGAGAACTTTGGAGACTTTAGGCCTACATAGGCTGAGCCACTCTCTGGCTGAGCCAAAGTCCTAAGTTTAGAGATGATGTTTGGCATTTCATAGGGGGCTTCCTAAGTGGGGTTCCTGCTATAAGCTTCATGTGCAATTGTAGTATCAAAAGAATGACCGAAAGAAACATGATGAGTTCACACAAACAAGAAAACACCATCCCAAATGGGAAAGAAAATCAAGGTTTTTGGTCTTTTGATCCACTAAAATTTTGCTGGGCATAATTCTGTGCCTGAGGGTTGCACTGCAACATGGACATGGCATGGACAAATGCTTTGATCTGAGACACTGACCCCTACCTTGTTCCCCTCTCCACCTCTACCCCTCCAGAGAAAGCCCCTTCACACCAGCACAATGGCTCATCTCAGAGTCCATTGGTCTTGTCTCTTGCAATTTATTGCAGATCTATTTGAAGGTGTTCTTTACCCTCTATCTTCCACAGTGACAGGACAGGGACCACCTTGAACAATTCATAGAAAGAGTCTCATATTTATGTTCCAGGCAAATAGGACTGGGGCTCTACTACAATTTTGCTGGATTCCATATGCCACTGGTTTCCTTCTACCCAAGAACTCACATAACTAAACATGTTGCTAAACCTGAAGAAGGGTGCTGTTAATGCCCCTCCTACAGAATACTTTGTTCTTCTAGTTTGTGGAACTAGGAGAACTATTGCATTGCAGACACTATTTTAAAAGCAACGAAACACCAACAAAATCTTAAAATATCATGGAATTTTGTTCCTCATTGAACACCAGAATACCTGGAAACCAAGTAGATGAAACCAAAATGATGAAATGTCATTTGTTCTGTATTAACAGCTAGTGAATTAGTCTTGAGGACACATATAAGACAGCAAATATAGATTTAGATAGATACCGGTATAGGTATAGATGTACACACACATACACACACAATTCAATGAAGTAATATTCCAAAAATTTTTTTCTTTCAAAATGAAGACTGATTTGTTTCATTTCTTTTTACAACTTTCTTTAAGTGATTAGGTATTGTGAATGAAGTAAAATCTGTACTACATTTGAACAAACGGTCTCCAGGTGCCCAAAAGACACAGAAGGGGTTTGGAATGGGAAAGAAAAGTTCATAGAACTTCTTACATTAAAAACCTCACATGGCTAAGGCTGCTTTTCCCAAGAAATGACCAGTTGGGACCTTGAGGTGACTAAGTTCTCCTGAAAAATTATCCCATTATCACAAATTCCCCTAGTTGTGAAAATTAGTAATTAAAAAAAAATAATCAACAACATAAAGAAATGTGAAGGGAAAAGGCAAACAATATAAAATGTTAGAGTATTTGCTTTTAAAATTGTTCTTTAAGATTGTTTAATAGAAATGTACCAGCTTATTTTTGAAGTTAAGTAAGATGCTACATTAGCAATGATTTGTAGCAAATAGTTCATCCAGCAAATTGTAAGTAATTGTGAAAAGATTTAATGGAGTGCCAGTTGGATATTAGAGTGCTCTATGGGTTGTTTCAGGTTGCAACTCAAATTACTCTTATTTCAAAATAGTATTCAATTCTCTCTACAGGTAAATGCAATGAATGAATCATTGCCTATATACAATTTCAATTAATAGCTTTAAGCAAAGCCAAATCCATTAAAAATGTGCTAAAACTTGGCATTTATATTGAATGAGAAACAAGAAACTAAACCTGAAATAAAACATATTTTTGGAGAGATCCTTTATGCTATGAGAATTGTACATTGTCACTTATCAAAAGAGAATTACACAAATATTTATTTCCCCAAAATGCAATAAAGAGCAATTATTTCTGGCAAAGATTAAGATATATATATGGTATACTTCATTCCTTGTATAAAAAGAGAATGACCTAAATCCTCCATATGGTAGAAATGGAGGGTATTGCTTTCCTTTATCCCTAATGTTCTTCCTTATAACAGCAATAATTGCTGGAGGATAGACTTTCAGATGAGTGAGCCTGTTCTGCACTTTTCAAGAGCAGACTATGACCTAGAAAAATTCCTGTTCTCAATTTAAGATGAATAAATGAATACAAACTGATCATTTGAGTTCACTAACAGGTTTTGCAGCTCACCTCAACACTTTTGAAGCTAATTTGACCTCCATGTTTCACGTGCATTTTCCAATATTAACCTTTGTAGTGATCAGACATTCCTTCTCCTGAAGATGGAACATTCCTCATTTGATTGAGTCCTATACCCCCCCAAAGACTTGGAATCTTACATAAAGTGGAAGGGATTTGTTTCTCTACACTTGGAAAAAATGCATCTAAATTTTCATATGTATAAGGCCAATTTTGAGACCCCAAAATACAGCTTCTGGATTCTGCTTGGATTTCTTTCTGTCTTTATGTATAATTCTTCGGGTTCAATCTAGCTCTTGTTTTAGTTTTTTGTTTTGTTTTGTTTTTTAGAATTTTCAACTTCTCTGATTGCAGACTTGAACCTAACCTGTAGTCTTGGCATAAGCATCTTTTTTTTGACTGACATTTTTACTATATTAACTGCTAAATAACATCCCCAACTTATTGACAAAAATTAAACTCTAGATTTACCATAAACATAACATAAATACACCATTTCTTTTTATAAAATATTCTACATCTAGACTAATGCCAGAAATTATAGCAAAATTTTTGTTTTGTTTTTCCTAGTGGAAACAATATAAAATTTTACTTGGAAAATATGATATATTCTACTTTATTGGTTTTTTTTTGTGTGTGTGTGTTAGATAACGGACAAAATCAATTAATAAAAGGTCCTTTACTCTGGTAGCAAACATCCAACTTAAATGCATTGTAATTATGCAGAAGTACATATATTAAACATACCTGACCAGAAAACAATGAATATTTACCTTTAATAAGAGGAGAACCACCAGGATCTAGATTTTGGCCCATAATTTAATAGCCAGTCATATCTCAAGATCATTTATAACTTGTTTGGAAGAATACATTTATGCAGAATTTTTTTTTAATTTTTAATTTTTTATTTATTTATGATAGTCACACACACAGAGAGACAGAGAGGCAGAGACATAGGCAGAGGGAGAAGCAGGCTCCATGCACTGGGAGCCCGATGTGGGATTCGATCCCGGGTCTCCAGGATCACGCCCTGGGCCAAAGGCAGGCGCCAAACCGCTGCGCCACCCAGGGATCCCCATTTATGCAGAATTTAAACTAATGTTTTATTCCCCTAGAACACAGTCTTCCTATTTGCAGAGAGGACAAAGACAGGAGCACTTTATTTTCTGTGGACTGCAGGCCTCTAGTTCAGTCTCTCACCCCCAGAACTACTGAAATTTTGGGCCAGATAATTATTCGTTATGCCTATGCATTGTAGGATGTTCAGCCTTACCCCTAACTTCTACCCACTATATTCTAATGGCCTCCCTCCCATGTTATGGCAACCAAATATGTCTCCAGACATTGAGAAATGTATCCAGGTGGGGAAGAGGGACAAATTAGCCCCAACCGAGGATCACCCTAGACTTATGGTATTCTGTATATTCCCTTGACTATATAAAGATACTCTGAACTACCACTTTAATGTTAAACAGATATATCTCTATCCTCCTCCTTCTGCCCATTTAACTATCAGTTCTAGACTCAAGAATAGCCATCACCAATATCTATAAAATCTCAAGGTATCTTGCAGATCCTGGGTGGCACAGTCAGTTAAGTGTCTAACCCTTGGCTTCAGCTCAGGTCTGATCTCAGGGTCCTAAGATCTAGCCCTGAGTCAGGCTCCTCCATGCTCACCAGGGAATGGGCTTAAGATTCCCTCTCCCTCTGACTCTTCCACACCCCCTTTATAAAATAAATAAATCTTTAAAAAAAATGTCAAGGTATCCTGTTGAATTCATGCCCTGTGTCTTCATAAATTATAGCCTTAATCATAAATATTGTTCTATTTATTTGTATTCATATGCCCACAGAAGCAAATGATTGAGTATTATAATCAACTTAGCCTTTGTGCCATCTTGTAATCCTCTAAAGAACTCAGCTGAAAGGAAAGAAAAAAATTCTTGCCATTACAAGACTACTGAAAATATTCCTTCCTGTATATACATACTCTTTTAGATTATACAGCTTATTCTCAAAGGAACTTAAGGAATTAAGGCAGAGATGGGAAAATAAAGGCTTTAGATGACTGTATCTAAAGAAAAGCTGCACAAAAAAATACATTTTTTCTTCCCATTCTTTTCCTTTGGAGATGGTGGCTTACAGAATGCCCATTTATGCTTACTGTGGGGTTGTGTGTGTGTGTGTGTGTAAATGAAACTAATTCATAGTAGGTAAATCTTAAGTAGCTAGTTTTTTTATATCATCAAATTTTGACTGGAAAGGAATGAGAACCCTCCTCAAATTTGAATTTGATGTATCCTTTTTAATAGCCTTTTATGCAGACAAACTATTTGGGGAATGAGAAGGAGTTGAAAAGAGGCTCCTTCAACCAATACTCAAGTGGCTACTGGCTACCTGTCACAGACAGATGCTTAAGGAGTTGACAACCATGCATGTGATCACCATCAAGAGGGCGAGAAACTCTCACAGCTCTAGTGAATTCTATCCTAGTGAAGGAAACAATTCCTGGATGCACAGTAAATACTGTTGGGTCCCATGTATGTCACTTAAGTGCCAGATATAGATTACTGAGCCATATTAATTAAGATATTGAAAAACAATTATGCAGTTCATATCCAGGCAATATGAAAATGCAGTTCTATATTTAATGTACTTTTTAAAGATTTTTTGGAATATGATCAAAAGTAGTTTAAAAGCATTTAATTTTTTATTTATTTATTTTTATTTTTTTTGTCATTCTGAAAATCTCAAGAGGACACTGAGGAGCAGGCAATTGTGGCAGGTAGAACTATAATCTTCCCAAAGATGTCCATGTTCTAATCCCCAGAATCCTTAAATAGGTTGCCTTAGGTGACCAGAAGGACTTTGCAGATGGGAAATTATCCTGGATCATCAGAGTGGGCCCAGTATAATCACAAGGTCCTGATCAGGGACGAGGGAGGCAGCGGAGGCAGAGAAGGAGATGGAATGATGGAAGCAGAGACTGCAGTGATTTAAGGCCAGGAGCCAAGGAATGTGGCAGACTCGAGAAGCTGTAGCAAGTGAGGAAATTCAGTGTTTTCAAGCTTCTAGAAGGAATGTAGCCCTGAATACTCACTGAGATATCCACAAGCATAAGATAATAAATTTGGATTCCTTTAAGCTACAATGTTTGTGGTAATGTTGCAACAATACGGAGACATTTTTAGTAATTTAAGGTGTCCATCTACCTACAGGATAGGGAAGATGCACCATGTTCACAGAGAATCTGTCAGTTTTGTAGAATATAAATAATATGATATTCGGTATAGTTGAAAAATGCTAACGATTCGTGAAAAAGTGAACCACTTTATTCTCTAGACATGTCCAGTTATGAAAATAATATAAACATTTTTTCATTTTTTTAGTCCAGAGGAAAAATTCTAAAATCATAGTTCAAAGAAACTAAAATATTAAAAGCCACATCTCAAAAGAGATATAAAATGATAATCCTTTCAGCTTGACTTTTTTTTTTTGATGATAAAAATATCTTTCTAGCATTTTAAGATAGTATGGACATCAAAAAATTTTAAAGAATTTTATTTATTGGGGAGAGAGATCGTGAGCAGAGTGAGAGAGAGAGAGAGAGAGAGAGAGCACTAGTGGGGAGAGGGGTGGCAGATAGCACAGAGGAAGGGGGAGAAATAGGCTCTGTCTGAATAGAAAGCCTGACTTGAGGCCAAAGGTAGATGCTTAAGTGACTGAGCCATCCAGGTGCCCCAAGGCTATCAAAATTTTTGTACATATTAAGAAGCTTAGATTTTTAACAGAAGATTTGGAAAACAGCAAAAGGAAATAGTTGCAATTTCTCAGTGTATCACCATATAAATCACATCATCACATCATTTGAAAACTGAGATTGCTTTTTAACTAAAGTACATCTTTAAAACAAGCAAACAAAAGACTAAAAAAAACTTTAAATATTATACTGTACTATCAAATAGGCTATGTCTAAAGAGTTTGTAATATAAAATACTTGCTGCTAATTATGCATATTTCCCTCAGACCCACAAAGAACCTTTCATCTCTGAAGGCTTTTTGCTTCCTCACTTGAGTTATATGTATAACTCTTTTCTTCCAATTTTTAAACAATATTTTAAAGTATTTTATTTATTCATGAGAGACACAAAGAGGCAGAGACACAGGCAGAGGGAAAAGCAGGCTCCCTGCGAGAAGCCTGATGTGGGACTCAATCCCAGGACCTCAGGATCATGACCTGAGCTAAAGGCAGATGCTCAACCATTGAGACACCCAGGTGTCCCTCTTCCAATTTTATTGAGAAATAATTGACATATATCACTATAAGTTTAAGGTGTATAGCATGATGGTTTGTGGTAATTATTTTGCATTACGTATATATCAATCCCTTTAGCTAACATGTAGATAGTATAAAAAGAAAGGAAAAAAATGTCTTTGTGATGAAAACTCTTAGGATTTACCCTCCTAACAACTTTTATGTGTATCATATAGCAGGTGTTAGCTGCTGTGATCATCTTGTATGTTACATCGCTAGTACTTATTAATTTTATGACTGGAAGTTTGGACCTTTTGAACCCTTCCTCCACTTGCCCCTCCTCCAACCTCCAAAAAGTCTCATCTCTTTTTCTGAGTGTGATTTTTTAATTCCACATGTAAGTGAGATCATACAGTGTTCGTCTTTCTCTGTTTGACTTATTTCACTTAGCATAATGCCCTAAGATCTATTATTTTGACACTTTTGACTGCTTTCTGTGATTCTGAACTATAAATCCTTCCTTTGCTTCTATTAAGTCTGTGGGTACATCTTTGTTTCTCTTCAGCACCTCTATAATATCATGACAAATATTTTTAATTTTTTATAAGAAGATAGTTGTTTCTTTAGGAGATTATGATAAAAAGCTAAGATTGTATTTAAGAGTTCTCTGTATTTAAAAAAAGAGTTCTCTGTATTTCATAAATATATCATATGGATCTTAAATAAAGATAGATGCTCAAAACTATGTATTTATAAATTACTAAAGACTCCTTAAGTTTCTCTCATTTTTTCCCATGTTCCTTTTCCTATCTTACTCTCAAAATTTTCTAGTATCGGGAAATACAGAAGTATTTCCAAGCAAAAACAAACAAACAACTTTCCTCAGTGTAGCTTAGAATGTCAATGCAAAGATACAGGCATAGGATCCTCAGGCCTGTAGGATTTACCTGCAGAGATAGCAAGGTAAATATTCAAAATAGATGAGTGGGGGTAGAAGAAGTTAAGTGGTTTGAGTTTTAGGTACCTATTTTACCAGAAATATTCTGCAAGTCTTTCCATCCTCGTATTTTTGGATGGGGATATTGTCAGTAAATGCTGACTCTAAATCCTATATTATGTCATATATATATATATATAATGTATCTAAATATACATTTTTTTTCCCACAGAGATAATGTACTATTGCCTTTTGCCAAGGGACAGCTTGAATAAAAACAGGACTATGTTTCCATCAGTTGCCTGGTTGCACTGACATTCTCTAGGACACATAGTAATTAGCTCTGCATTTCTTACAGAGGTGATTGTCATCCTTTTTTTGAGAAGTCTTAATGTTAATACTGTGTTTTCAAAAACATTTTTATAATACTTGAAAATTCCCCTCAGAAAGAAAAAAAATATGAATCTGCCATTCAGTTGAGTTTTATGTCTTTATATCTTCTAGAGTCACCAAGTAGCAATTTTCTTTACTTATGCCTTGACAGTTTTCAATACCCATATTTTTAAATATCCTACGGTAGAACAGATCTGAATATAGAAAGCCATAATAAACAATTAAGGTTGTATGCTTTAGACATCATTCACTCAACAGGAAACTATTTAATCCAGTTGCATATGTACATAATACTAACTTTAAATTGTACCGGTGAAAATAGAGTTCTCTTAAAGAGAAAAGAATATATCTGTAAAGGTAATCATTCTGGTCCTAAAAGACCAAATTTCCTATAATTAACATTTAACTAAATGCTATTGTGAATTAATTATAGATTGGAAGAAATTAATAGTATGTATAATACCGGTCACAAGCTCATTTTGAAGTCTTTTACTAATTACAAAACAGTTTTACTTGTACAATTAGAAGTTAAGTACTACAGATTTGCTTTAATTGGGAAGATCCAAAAAAGTTCTTGGTGGATGTGGTATGTGACTGAAGCATCCATATGGAAGCTAGCAATGCAGGCATGCTGCCTTAGGGAGTGTGAAGAAACAGCAGGACTCTGGCAAGAAGCTGGAAGATACAAATTAAAAGCATAGAAGTATGTTAGGGAATTGAAACTTGATGTTCATGAGGCAGAGGTTAGGCAAACACTCGCTGGCAAAGTTACAATAAGAGTTAAATACAAAAACATATTCTACAAATCTCCGTAATCCAAACCAGATCTGAACCTCTGCCATTTATTTGACCCCAATTTCACCACACCTATAATTGAGCCTGTGTAAACTAGACATGAAAACTGCTAATTTATCCAAGGAACTTGATCTAAATGATGTTAACATTGTTGACAGAACTGTGTGGTTTCTAACCAAACTGTGAATATATTTGTTGTTGTTTTATTTCTGCAACTTTAAGTGGAAATTTTTTACTTCACTGTCCTTTATAGAAATGTATACGAGAATGATGATTTCTTGACCCTTGTGGCTGGGATTCAAAGGAGAAAACTTTTCTGATCATTTGCATGAGTTTTAATCTTTCCTATAGATGCCTGAGAGCTTGCTCCATCTTCATTGCAGGGAAACAGCTCTAATGTGAAAGAGAGTGGTTTGTGGATGCAGTAACCCAGATGCAGTGTCAGATTTTGACTAAGCCTTCATAGACCTGTACTTCCTGGAGAGCTTTGCTCTCTAAGGTTGTCAGAAAATCTCACTTCAGCACCATGAGGTATCTTAGAGTGTAAGGCATCCCCTGGGCCCTAACTCGGGCTTCATAGGCTTAGATTTTGAATCTTCTTTAACTCTGAAAATGATGGAAAAGTGTTAACTGAAGAGTTATCTATTTTTGCCTTTGAATGGTCTTCAGAGGCTTTCCTAAAATTGTTGAATAGAATTAACTTGATGAATCCAAAGGGAAACCCCTACCTGTGGGGAAGAACTGGCTATATCAGCCTTGAAGACAGATCTTGAGATTGCTTTTTGTGTTATGGACCTGAAATTCAGTCTACATGAAGGAACTTAACTTCAAATTTAGTTCAGGAGCAATCTGCAGTTACATTGCTTCTTCCAAACTTACCAGTTGGGAATGTCTCTGTCTGCTCAGGTGGCTGTAACAAAATATTGTAGACTGGGTGGCTTAAACAAGAGAGGTTATTTCTCATGATTCTAGAGGCTGGGAAGTCTAAGATCGAGGTGCTGGCAGATACAGTTCCTGGTGTGTACCGAATCTCTTGTTTTCTCTTGTTATAACATCACTAAATTCATCATAAGGACGTCACTCTCATGACTTCTATTCAAAATTGTTTGCCAAAGGCTGCATCTCCAAATACTCTGATAGGGGTGGTTAGGAGTTCAACATAGGAATTTTAGGGGAACACAATTCTGTCCGTAGCAGGAAGGCATCCCAGATTTTTGAGTTATGGTATCTGAGTTACATGACACTTTACTTTGCAAACAATCCAACATAAAGTTGAAGAAGAGATGTATGAACAGTTGTTTCACGCGGAGTCTCAAATGTAGCTCATGCTTGGGCATAATTTTAGCTAAAACTCATGTGATACTTAATTTAACAAAAGCTGCTTTCGGCAAAGAACAAAACGAAAGTAATGCTAGGGTTACTACAATTCATTTTGACCTAGCTTATGAACAGAAAAATCCAATACCTTGTCCATCAAGATAGCACTTTATTTTTTTTTAATTTTATAAATTAATTTTTATTGGTGTTCAATTTACCAACATACAGTGCTCATCCCGTCAAGTGTACCCCTCAGTGCCCGTCACCCATTCACCCCCACCCCCCGCCCTCCTCCCCCTCCACCACCCCTAGTTCATTTCCCAGAGTTAGAAGTCTTTATGTTCTGTCTCCCTTTCTGATATTTCCCACACATTTCTTCTCCCTTCCCTTATATTCCCTTTCACTATTATTCATATTCCCCAAATGAATGAGAACATACACTGTTTGTCCTTCTCCGGTTACTGTGGCCAAGTTCAAAAAGGGTGTTGCCTGAGTTCTCCTCTGGGATTTTGATGGAATCTTGTCTCACATTTAGATCTTTCATCTATTTTGAGTTTATCTTTGTGTATGGTGCAAGAGACTGGTCCAGTTTCATTCTTCTGCATGTGGATGTCCAATTTTCCCAGCACCATTTATTGAAGAGAGTGTCTTTCTTCCAGTGGATCGTCTTTCCTCCTTTATCGTATATTAGTTGACCATAAAGTTCAGGGTCCACTTCTGGGTTCTCTGTTCTGTTCCATTGATCTATATGTCTGTTTTTGTGCCAGTACCACACTGTCTTGATGAACACAGCTTTGTAGTACAACCTGAAATCTGGCATTGTGATGCCCCCAGATATGGTTTTCTTTTTTAAAATTCCCCTGGCTGTTTGGGGTCTTTTCTGATTCCACACAAATCTTAAAATAATTTGTTCTAAGTCTCTGAAGAAAGTCCATGGTATTTTGATAGGGATTACATTATACGTGTAAATTGCCCTGGGTAACATTGACATTTTCACAATATTAATTCTGCCAATCCATGAGCATGGAATATTTTTCCATCTCTTTGTGTCTTCCTCAATTTCTTTCAGAAGTGTTCTATAGTTTTTAGGGTATATTTTGAGAACCATTTGAATGGTAAATGGTTCTCCAACCTTTTATTTTCAGGTTGTAGGTGTCCTTCTGTCTAAAATGAGTCTCTTGTAGACAGCAAATAGATGGGTCCTGCTTTTTTATCCAGTCTGAAACCCTGCGCCTTTTGATGGGGTCATTAAGCCCATTCACGTTCAGAGTTACTATTGACAGATATGAGTTTAGTGTCATCATGGTATCTATTTAGTCCTTGTTTTTGTGGATTGTTCCACTGAACTTCTTCTTAAAGGGGAGTTTTTAAGAGTCCCCCTTAAAATTTCTTGCAGAGCTGGTTTGGAGGTCACATAGTCTTTCAGTTCCTGCCTGTCTTGGAAGCTCTTTATCTCTCCTTCCATTTTGAATGAGAGCCTTGCTGGATAAAGTATTCTTGGTTGCATGTTCTTCTCATTTAGGACCCTGAATATATCCTGCCAGCCCTTTCTGGCCTGCCACGTCTCTGTGGAGAGGTCTGCTGTTACCCTAATATTCCTCCCCATGAAAGTCAGGGACTTCTTGTCTCTTGCTGCTTTAAGGATCTTCTCTTTATCTTTGGAATTTGCAAGCTTCACTATTAAATGTCGAGGTGTTGAACGGTTTTTATTGATTTTAGGGGGGATCTCTCTATTTCCTGGATCTGAATGCCTGTTTCCCTTCCCAGATTGGGAAAGTTTTCAGCTAGGATTTGTTCAAATACATATTCTGGCCCTCTGTCCCTTTCGGCGCCCTCGGGAACCCCAATTAAACGTAGGTTTTTCTTCCTCAGGCGGTCGTTTATTTCCCTTAATCTGTCGTCATGGTCTTTTAATTGTCTATTTCTTTTTTCCTCAGTTTCCCTCTTTGCCATCAACTTGTCTTCTATGTCACTCACTCGTTCTTCCACCTCGTTAACCCTCGTCGTTAGGACTTCTAGTTTGGATTGCATCTCATTCAATTGATTTTTAATTTCTGCCTGATTGGATCTAAATTCTGCAGTCATGAAGTCTCGTGAGGCCTTAATGCTTTTTTCTAGAGCCACCAGTAGCTGTATAATGGTGCTTCTGAATTGGCTTTCTGACATTGAAGTGTAATCCAGATTTTGTAACTCTGTGGGAGAGAGGGCTGTTTCTGATTCTTTCTTTTGAGGTGAGGTTTTCCTTCTAGTCATTTTGCTCAGTGCAGAGTGGCCAAAAACAAGTTGTATTGGAACACGGGGGAGTATCACTGGTCCCTCTAGCTGGTCTTCTGGGGGAGGGGCCTGCTGTGCTGATTTTCAGGTGTTAGCACTTGGGGGAGCTGCTCTGCCCCTGCCTGCTGCCGGGCTCAGGGGGGGTTGTTTACCCCGTGGGGCCCCAGGAGGAACAGCCGCCAGTTGCTATGGCAACTCTGGAAGCCTGGATTCAGCCTCCGCAGGAACTACGGGGCTCGGGGCTCTCGGTTCTCCGTCCGCAGGGCCTGGAGGCTCCGGGGCGGGGCCGCTGATCTGCTCAGCTCGGGGCAGGAGCGTCCTCGCTGTCCTGGGCCCTCCCGGCCTCTGCCTGTCCCGGGGGAGGCCGGATCCTGGGCTGTGTCCCGGCGCCCTGTGCTCCGGGGCCTGCGCTGGTGGATTCGCGCTCCCGCCCCGCAGCCCCCTCCCTGGAGCCGCCGCCCGAGCCCCTCCGAGCTGCTCCGGCCCCGCTGTGCGCGCTGCAGCCCTTAGGGAGCTCGGAGCACTCTCCCGGGCGCAGGTGTCTGTTAGTGTCCCCGGGAGCCCGAGGACATCCCCGCCCTCCTGGGTCCTGCTCCAACTCCCTGCGAGCCCCTTTCCGCCCGCCGGGAAGGTTGGTGCAGCTCCTGCTCCTCCGGGACGGGGCTCTCCTGTCCTGGGGACACTCGCCCCGGCCTCAGCCCGGCTCCTCGCGGGGCCCCTCCCCCTCGGAGGCCTTTTGTTCCTTTATTTCTTTTTCCCCGTCTTCCTACCTTGATAGAAGCGCGGACTCTTCTCACTGTAGCATTCCAGCTGGTCTCTCTTTACATCTCAGGCCGAATTCGTAGATTTTCAGGATGGTTTGAAGGTTATCTAGGTAATTTGGTGGGGACAGGCGATTTGGGGACCCTGCTCTTCCACCATCTTGCTCCAAGATAGCACTTTAAAAGAGAACTTTTTTTTTTTTTTTTTTTTTACTTTTCATTAACAATTTCCTTGAAGAGAAAAAGTGAAGCTGCTTTGTATCCTGGTCCTCCCCAGCCTACCTTCATAACAAAGGGGTTTTCTAACTTAGAAGATTGGTAATTTTATGAGAACAGAGTTAGAAATTTATTTTGAAGTTCCTTTACCATTTTTTAGCTCTCTACAAGACTACAAGGAAATGGGGGAATTTGCAACTTAATATAACCAAGCAAAACAACCAAGAACCGTTTAAATCCAGATGGCTGTCCTGGGCAGATGATATGGGAGCTGTGCAAATCAGTAGGCTACAGGGGCTACATCCCCAAGGGAAACACAGAGAAGGGCCCTCCTTTCTAGGAAGAGGACGTCATAATAGTTAAAGTAGGGCACAGAAGTGTGTCAGGACACTGCATTTGAAAACGGTGAGTGGCTCCTCTGATTTCAGAAGCAGCCTTTCCTGGACTAGTGGAGAGGAAAAACAAACAAACAAAACTCCCAAAACTGAAGAAGTCAAAAATATGTTTGCTATAAGATTAGTATATCTTAATAAGAAATTATCCCTCATAGAGTGTATTTAATTAAAGGAAGAAATTTAAAATACATGCATTTTTCTTTCAGGCAATCAGAGTAAACCACAGCAGGGACCAAGTTACTTCAAGAGTGTTAAATTATATGCTGTCACTGAAAACAATGAATAATATACATATTTAAAAGAAAAACTGTGTGTCAAACTAACATATTTGACTTTTTTTTCTTTTTAAATGTCACTTACTAGTTATTAACCCTAAAATGTTTAAATTATTTCAGATATATTGTAAATAAAATGATGAAGTGCCTAGCATAGTATGTAGGCCATGTAGATACTCATTTTTTTTTCTCTTCTGCTATTGGGACAAGTCCAAGGAGGGGGCAAGATGGGAGACATGAGATGAGAATGGTGGAAAAAAGAAGTCAAGATTCTTTATTACTACAAATTATTTCCCAGGCTGGTCTTTTCCTTGGTAACAGGAGCTGATGAACAGTTCTTATATATCAACTGTAGCAGCCACTTCACTTACAGATTTGGTGTTCTCTCTCAAGAGGCAAAACTTTCTAAATAAAAAGTATGAAGTATAGATGTAAGGCTGAGGAAGAACGTGCTCCGAGAGGATATATTGTACATGTGTATATGTACATAGATGTATGTCCCTTCAGAGGACATAGACTCCAATTTAACAATTTTATAATATCCAACCACTCATGTGTCAAAGAAAAGGAATGTTTTATATGCCCTCTACTTTTAATATAATTTTTTCATCACTAGGTCTTTGTAGTTCTTGGGAAATAAAGTCTAATTTTTCAATAGGCCTTTTAATAGCCTGTTTGAGCATTTTTCCAAACTCATGTTGTTATTTAAATATGCATAGGAAACAGAATAAGTTTTCATTCTGAGAGGGAAGTATAAAAGCATAAACTTACTGCTCTATTCAATATTACTATTTTTAATTCTAGTTCAAATAAAAATATATTACAGAACTTTTTCTTTTAATATGATAGCAATTTTAACATCTGACAATAACTATTTCTCAGTGTTGCTTTACTAAATACAAATAATACATTTTAAAATACAATGGCTCTCCTTTTCTAGCACAGAGAAACATGCTGTAGTAGACATTGTCTTCGGTCTACTGGATTACCAAAATACAGTGGTTTCACCTAGAGAGCTAAATCTGGGTGTTCAGCCGAACAAACACATTTATTCTTAATAATTTTATTTTTCAGGAAGCTAGAAATCAGACATAGGCATTTTCCTTAAAACCTTCTTTTTTTTAAGATTTTATTTATTTATTTATTCATGAGAGACAGAGAGAGAGAAGAGAGAGAGGCAGAGACACAGGCAAAGGGAGAAGCAGGCTCCATGCAGGGACCCTGATATGGCACTCGATCTTGGGACTCCAGGATCATGTCCTGGGCCGAAAGCAGGCACCAAACCGCTGAGCCACCCAGGGATCCCCCCTTAAAACCTACTTTTATTTACTGTTAAAAGATTTTATTTATTTATTCATGAGAGACACACAGAGAGAGGCAGAAATATAGGCAGAGGGAGAAGCAGGGTCCTCGCAGGGATCTCAGTGTGGAACTCCATCCCCCCAACCAGGTCACACCCTGAGTTGAAGGCAGATGCTCAACCCCTGAGCCACCCGGGTGTCCCAAGATTTTATTTATTTATTTGACAGAAAGAGAGAGAACAAGCAAGGGGAGCAGAAGAGGCAGAGGGAGAAGCAGATTCCCTACTGAGAGGGGTGCCCCATTTAGGACTCAATCCAGAACCCTGGGGTCATGACCTGAGCTAAAGGCAGATGCTCAAACAACTAAGCCACCCAGGTGCCCTTTAAAACCTTCTTTTAGATGTGTATGTGAACGGGTGTTCTTTTATAAGTTATAAAAAAAAGTAACTATGGAATTTATTTTTTCCCTATTACAGAGATAAAAGCATCCTAGATTTAGTTGGAGATAGAGCCTCACCTTTATCCCGAAAGAGTAGAACTTTTTAAATAAAAATATGTACCCGGTCGACCTCAAATGTAAAATTGACTTTTAAAAATATATTCAATTTCTGTGCTATGACAGTTTAGTATCTTGAGCTAATATGCACACTCCTGAAGGACTATTTTCCCAAAACATTTTGGTGCCAGGGTTACATTGGAGTAAAAGCATCCACTGAATTTACAGATGGGCCAGTCGGTTTCTGAAGCAATTCTATACTTCCCTTAAATGGCACATGCGCCACTTCAAAAGAACGTCTCTGTTTATCAGATATTATAGGATGTGATTTGCTTCAAGCTGTGAGGCAAATCTGGCTATCCAGTTAAAATCAACATGAAACTTTGTAAAGCAATTTGTGGTCTGCAGTAAAAAGTGCTGGGTTGATCTCTAAATAAGTAAAGATGTTGCTCCCGAGGGCAAAAAGTACAGGATAATGCACAGATAATGTTTTGTTTTTCTTTATATTTCCCAGTGGGTGCACGTTTTAATAAATTAACCCAGCACGGATATGAGTGTCCCAGGTATTGCAGAGTTCCTATTTCTAATTTTCATTCATTGACTCATCTCTCTCTCTCTCTCTCTCTCTCTCAGCCTTGTTTTTCTAGCACTTTGTTTTTCTAGAGCTGGCCAGGATATCATTATTTGCTTTATTTCTTCAAAATGTGTATGCTCTTAATCTGTTCCCACAAGATGGGAGAATTGTTCTCCCTCAATTAGCCTCCTGGTTCTGCATACACACCCCCCTAGGTAGCGTGCAAACCTCAGAGAGAACAAGGAGGATGCCAGCACTGTTCATTATTTGAGTTGTCATGTTAACTGCTTCTTTAAAATTGCTCCTGACTTTGTGAATAATAATCCTTCTAAAATTAGCTCTTTTCTTTCTGTAGTGCTGGCTTGCATTGCTGTGTATCCTAGCTTTCTTTTTTTTTTTTTCATCATTTATTCACAAGGCTCCCCATCAATTAAAATAACATTAATCAAAAAGACTGCATTAATCAGACAAAAACTTGACCAAAGAGTGGCTATCTCCATATATGAACACTGTGGGGCTAGCTGACTAGATCTCCTCAGAGGCACGCATGGCCCATTCTTGTTCTAAATTTTTATTTATTATTATTATTTTTATTTTTATTTATTATTTATTTATTCATTTATTATTGTTATTTATTATTGTTATTTATTATTGTTATTTATAATTTATTATAAAATAAATTATTTTATTAATTAATAAAATTAAATTATTATTAATTTGTGTTAGCTCAATTACATAACGGCAAGCATCAATTAAAAAAAAACAAGAAGAAGGCTTACTCGATACTCCAATGTCTGTATTTCCTTAGATTACTCATGTTGAGACAAAGAAGATGGTACTTGCCATTTTTTAAAGAAAATAGGTGATCACATAACTCAGGTTGTTGGGTTTTTGTAATTTATTCTTGTGAAGCGTGAATTAATTGCTGAAAGGTAGCGTTAAGATGTCAGTCTCATGAGAGAGTGAGTCCTAATGTGGGCGTATCGACTTTCACTGTGTCCTGATGAGTTGTACCAATAGAATTTGAGGAAGCCAGTTTTAATGAATTTTGATCCTCATTCTCTGCTGAATGAATCTGGTTGAGCTCTTTCTACTTCTCCAAGGGTTAGTTTAATGTCCTTTGGCAAATAGCCCATTCTCACAGATATGCCAGTTGGAATGTAAAAGTGGAGCCCATTCTCCCTTTCAGCTGACATGTTATTTTATGCGTGATATAAGTCTCAGGCTCTGTACACATTGCAATTCACCCACTCAGGAACAGGGAGTCCATCCTCTACAAACATGAAGTCATGGATGATGTCTGGACATGGATAATGTGCTATGAAGTACCCTGGAGATTTGTACCCCAGAGCGTCTTAGCCACTAACATGTGCCAAATACAACTTAAAGACACTCCTCCTATCCATAGTCTTAAATGTCTTATTTTCCGGTTGAAGGCAGTCCAAAGACTGCTCATTTGCAAGCCCCACAATAGCATTCATATCCTCCAAGGATCTGGTTTGTTTGTTTTTTACTGCAGGAACAGGGACATGGCATTCAACTGATCCCATCAAGTCTGATATTGACATTTTCTAGCTACCTAGAGGGGATGCTGGCTCCTTAGGAAATATGATAGCATAGTATGGTAAGAGTGACTCCTTTGGAGCCAGGCTTCCCAGGTTTGAATAACGAGCTCCACCATTGATAGATGCTTGATTACGGAACCAATACTGAAGCACCCTGTGCCTTAGTTTACTTATCTGTGAAATGGGACCTAGTTCCATTGCCTAAGTCAAAGGATTATTGAGGGGGTTAAATGAATTGATGTATGCAAAGTTCTCAAAGTAGTGCTTGGGATAAAGACAGCACTTAATAAATGTTAGATATTATTGTTGCTATATTATACATCATTATTTATTATTAGTTATTATTATTATTATTATTATTATTATTATTTAAGGTAAAGTGACTTTCATTTCACAAATCCATGCAGTTTCATTTAAGTGGCTTCATTTGAGTGCATGGACACTTTCGAATCATGCATTCACAAAAGAAATTGGAATTCTGAATTAGCATTGATTTTGTGGCTATATTCTCAGACTTAACACTGATTGTAACCTATCTGTTAAAATTTTATTATTTATAGCATATTCCCCCCAAATCAGATGGTCATGGTTGATGTAAATTCTTGACTCAGTCTGAGGCAAAGCTTCTAATCTGAGATGCAGCCAAATGCCACAGTTTAAGTCTCCAATCCTAGATATTTACCTCCCCCAATATAATGTTAATAAAACCAGCAACTCACAGGCACCTAACTTTGCAGAGTCCATAAAGCAGCACAATCCAGTCAGTCAGCAAAATTTGTTTTAAAAAGCATTCCAATACTTGAATTGTGCTTCTAGGGAAAGGTCAGTAAGGCTCTAAGTCACACCCCACAGCAACATTTCTCAAAAGAATTTTTTTCTTCTCACTGTACTTTCCCAGCTGGAACCTCCTTGCTTTCACTTTCTCCTTTCTTTGTAATGTAGATTGACTTGGGCTTTCAGGCTAAAGAACCTGTAGGACAAGAAACCAAATCTCCTCAGTGAGTGCGGTGGGGGGAGGGTTTGAGGAGGGGTGAGGGACAGACACAGGACAGTCACACATATGTTAATGAATTTGGTCCCGAAATCTGTAAAATGTAAAACATGAGAATTGTAAATATACTTAAAAACTGCTCTTTTGAAATATAGGGATGTCTCGGTCTCTTGGGATGTTTTGAACATTCATTCATTTACTGTGTGTTAGAAATTAGGAAGATATGTTCTCTCTTTTCCAATTAGGTCATAATACAATGGGAGAAACACAAGTAAAACAACATTGATTTGATGATAGAATTATGCATAGGGTGATGTGGAAGTGTGAGCCAAATGCCATCTTGCGGGGTTTGTTTCTTTTAGGTGGAATGGCAAACGGGGGAGCAGAAGCTTTCTTGAGGTGACTCTGAAAGTGACTATCTTTGTCATTTATATCAGACTGTTAATGTCTCATGTTTTTAGAGATCCTATGATTTCTATTTGATTTGGTTTGGGTTGTTTCAGTTTTTTCTTTCTACCTTTTTAAAAAGTTTTTATTTATTTCTTTAGGGGGGTTGGTGAGAGCAAGCATGAGCAGGGGAGAGAGATAGAAGGAGAGAGAGAAAGAGAATCTCAAGTAGATCCTGTACAGAGCACAGGGCCCAATGCCGGGCTTGATCTCACAGCCCTGAGATCATGACCTGAGCCAAAATCAAGAGTCTGCAACTTAACCAACTGTGCAACCCGGGCACACCTTGTTTCTGCCTTTAACTCTGTCATAGTATATTATTTGCTCATATGGGATTATTTTAATTTGTAATAAACTCATCTGAAAGGAGCATCTTTTTCATTAGCTTGTTTACATATGATTGTCCAGATATACAATGCTTTACTACAATATTTTCCCCCAAATCACAATAGAGATTAAATTAGCTTCCTTGGGTTGGCATATACTTTAAGCCATCATGTGTGGCATTGTTTCTAAGGAAAACTTGTTCTCAACTGAAGAATAACTCAATCTAGAATGAAGTGGTGCAGAGACCCTAAATCTAGAATGTCATGTCTTAGTATCTTGTTCTCTCTTTACATAATGCTAATTACCCTGTACAGGAAGCCTGCCTTGCTCTACTTTATAACCTCCTAGTTTTATCCAAAATATATGGCTGCATTTTTTCTTGTATTTTCCACTTAATGTACTGAAATTTTAAAAAAATAGTATTTTATTTTGCTCCTGGTTATTACTTAGGTGCTGAATATATTTGTCCTCTGTGCCCTTAGTTGTCTCTTATGCTGGTTTTAAGTTTATTTACTTACTTTGAACTGTGGATGGTGAGAGAAATGAATTGATGCAGGTGAAATCTAATCACAGATAATACAACAGCTGCTGCTAATAAAAATGGTCAAGTAAGCCTCAAGCAAAATAAGACTCTACCCCCAGCAAAAAATGGCACTTTAAAACATGCTGACATTAATAGGAAAAAGTGACATAAATTCATTCAAAAAGTATAGCAAAGAAAACCCTAAATGTTCCTGGAGAACTCAAAAGAGGCAGATGCAAATTCTTCAATCAAGATTTATGACATGCCTCTGTAAAAAGTAACCAGGCTTGCATAGCAGGTACTTTGCAACAATTTTTTGCCATTTTGCACTTTCCCAAATTTGTTAAAGGAAATAAACAAATTAATATACAATTTTAAATTGTGCTTGTTAACATGAACATTAAAAATGATTAAAAAGGGCTTTTAAAAAGGGCTTTTTTATCTCCTCATAAAGATTTCATTTCTCTTGTCACAATCTCTTAGACCAGTCTCTCTGTTTTTGTAACACATTTAGCATTTACGCTTATATATTTCCTCTTTGTTTATTTTATTGGCTGTCATAAGAATGTAAACACTACTAGGACAGGAACCGTCTCTATTTTGTTGAGCTTTCAATGTCCATCTTTACAAAATGCCTGGCACGCAGTAGGAGATTAGTCAAAACTTATTAAAAGAATGAATAAATCAATGTGTAATTCAGCAGACCCTGGGACACCCTAGTGGCTACATATAATGGCACCACATAAAGGATAAAAATGAATATAGTAGTTTCAGATTCTGAATGCTTGGATAGAAGATGTTCAAGAGGCAGAAATCGAAGGGTCTAAGATTTTGTAATAAAGAGAAGAAATGGTGGATTTCTGTGTTACTATACAGTCAATTAGTAGAAGCCATGACTATATAACATAAGTTGCAAATAAAACTAGAGCGTGGAAATAAATTTAATACCCACTGCCTACTGAGTAGTTGATGAATCTTCTCAGAGGAGAAAGGGAATTTTATTTGTATTAGGTATGTATGGTAAAACCTGTAGCTTATTTTAGGGATGCCAGTGTAATTGGCCTTAATTGGAACTGTAATTGGAACTTGGAGAAAAGTGCCATGAAGAAAGAAATGTAAGCCTAACTACCACCCCCCCCCACACACACACACACGGATAATGATGCAGGCAGGCTGAGTCCAAAAACCCAGGGGAGGGTTTCACAGGACCAGCCAAGAGAATCCTTGGCTTCACGAAGGATATAAATCAAATGCAAGCCAGAGAAAGAGAAAACAGAGTTTACTGACAAGAAGAGAATAGCAGTGTATGGAAGACTCAGAAAGGGAAGGAGAATGAGTCTTGTTATTGCTTAGGGCAGAGGGTTTGTATCAGAAAAGGGTCTAGGGTATGTGTTCCTCCAGAAATCCAGGGTAGGATCCCATCAAAGGTGAGTGTCAGGTGAACAGTAGGTTACTCCATACTGATGGGAGGGGTATTGATGCCAGCATCATTCAAAGTTTGTTTGAAGCTGATGTCCTGGAACATGCTTGGGATCTGGCTTTTCTTAGGTATTATCAGGTATTTGGGCCTTAAGACAAAATTCAGACAATGATGAACTTTTTGCTTCTCCCTTGAAGTGGAAGCATGACTTCTTTGGCTTATTCAGAAGCAAAATACAGAGCATGAGTAAATGGGGCCTAGCAGAAAAACAGCAGAGATGGAGCCTTTCTAAAAATGGAGTTCTTCCAGGTTTCCTAAATCAGTAAGAAATGTAAATTTTTTTTTCCAACGGTTTCATGGTAAGAAGAAAGAAGGAAGCGTTTCACACATCAAATCACTAAACACTCCAAACATGCCTGTGTTAGCCTTTTCTCTTATTTACAAAATTTCTTCAGGCGTTGAGAGCTGCCACAAATCTCTCTCTCCCTATCTTCCTATAAACGTGTTTTTTTTTTCTTCTTTGACCTACATTCTAATCCTCTTATACCTTTCTTCCACCTCAAATTCTTATCATCAGATTTTTCTAATTCTTTTCTTTTTCTCTTTCTTCTCTTAAGATGGAAAAATAAAGCCATCTCTTCCCACCCCAGTTTTTATCTGCACCCATCACCTCGCTTAGCAAAATGGTTTTCCTCAGAATTCATCCTTCTTAAAAGGCCTAAGAAAAGGAAATTATAAAAGATGAGAAAAATAATGTAAATGTTTTCCTGCCACATAAGAAAACTATATGTAGGGTGCCTGGGTGGCTCAGTAGTTTGAGCATCTGTGTTTGGCTCAGGTCATGATCCCAGGGTCCTGAAATTGAGTCCCACATGGGCTCCTTGCTCAGTGGGCAGCCTGCTTCTCCCTCTCCCTCTCTCCTCTGCTTGTGCTCTCTCCCAAATAAATAAATAAATAAATAAAATTTCTTAAAAAAAGAAAAGAGAAAGAAAACCACATGTATTCTAGAAAGTGTTCTAGAGGAAATAATGAGAAATCCCATTTTGGAATCTCTAAATTATAGGAGAATAGGGCATGAAAGATTCTTTGCATGAGGGGTGCTTAGTCTGCTGGGAAAATTTACTAAGAGGAAATTTAGAATGGTGGATATATATCTAAGCTATTAAGTGGGAGGGAAGGAGCTAAAAGATGCCTCAACTTTTATGAGGAAAAAATTATTTAGTTAGGATAATTGAAGTTGGTTATTAGCTGGTTATTAAAGGGACAGTTTTTATTGTGACAATGAGTCAAATGTGATAAAAGAGGAATTAATTGGCCGCACATTCTTGAGAAAGTTGGACTAAATGCTAGAATGGCCATGATATTCTTTAAGACTTTAATAAAGAGTTGTATTCAGTGCTAAACAGATCCCTACCCCTTTCATTAATGAGAAAATGAAGACCAGTTTCAGGAAGAGCTACAACCCAGATATCTTAGTCCCTCCAGGCTGCAGTAACAAAATACCACAGATGGGGTGGCTTAGAAATAGAAATCTTCTATCCTTCAGTTCTGGATCTGGAAATCCAAGATCAAGTGCCCACATAGTCAGGTGAGAACCTTCTCCAGGTGGCAAGCTTTCTGTTTTATCCTCACTCTGCAGAAGGAGAGAAGGGATCTCTCTGGAGCCTCCTTTATATAGGTAGTTATCCCAGTCATGAGGATGGAACCCTACCTCCTCCTCCTAGCCTTTCACCCTAACACCATCAACTTGGGGAGTGAGGATTTCAATATACAAATTTGGGGAGGACACAAATACTCAGGCCATATTATGTGGCAGCTCCGACAAATTGACAATTGGCAAAACTGTCACTTGTACCAACTGGATAAATCTGACAGATGTAAAAGCCAGGGTTATTTGCATAGCCCTTGATTTTCTTTTTTCTTTTCTTTTTTTTTTTTTAATCTGGATTACTTTTCCCAAGAGCAGTGTAATTTCTCATTCAAAAAGAAATGTACACTTTTCAAATTTCTTTATATCTGTCATAGCCAAGAATGCGGTGTCGAGGGTGGAACAAAGCTCTGTGAACTGTCAAAATTCATTCTACAAAATGTACGTGGTTATACATACCCATTATATTAATATCATTTTTATACAGTGCTGAATTACCATTGATATTATCGAATTGATACCACTTTTGATTTTTCTAAATATCTTTGACTTTTCAAATATCCATTATTTTTCAGATCTTATGATTGTTTTCCAATAAATTTTTGTTCTTTTATCTGCTTTCAAACCACTGTCATTTTTATTTTGTCATTACATATATAGTCACATATATAAGATGTTGTATGTATAA
Source organism: Nyctereutes procyonoides (assembly GCF_905146905.1). NCBI lineage: Eukaryota > Metazoa > Chordata > Mammalia > Carnivora > Canidae > Nyctereutes > Nyctereutes procyonoides. The sequence goes on from NW_026575029.1 coordinate 1,027,612, forward strand.
TGCATATAATTCTTTTCTTCTGAAATGGGCTTTTAAATGTATTGCAGCTCAGGCAACATTTTTACTCTGCCCATTTGAAATGGTTTTTAAATAATGTGATCTAAATGGAAACAAAATGTACTCTTTTATAAGTAAAAAGCTTATGTTTCGAAGCAAGCAATTTATGAAATGAATTTTGTGTAGAATTTCTCTCTCTCTTACACACACACACATACACTTCTATATAGTTCTTCTCACTCCTTTGTAAGCCATAAATAAAAATAGATTTTAAAGATTGTTTTTACATCAAAGGGATATAATCAGATCATTTTAAAAATTCACCAAGGCAAGTATCATCATTCCCCAAGTATATTTTGATGATTCATATATTCTCTTATTCAATAAATATATATTGCATATCTGTTATGTAACAGCCATTTTCAAGTAATCTCAGGAGCAATAGTTAATAATCAAGGCATTAAAAATATTGACTTTTCTTTCAGAAAACTCCTATCACATAAATGTTATTCTCCTGTATTTGAGTACCTTGAAAATTTTAATAAACTTTCAATTTGACATTAAGATACCAGGTGAGGGGATGCCCTGCTGGCTCATTCATTAGAATGTGTGACTCTTGATCTCAGGGTTGTCTGAGCCCCATGTTGGGTACACAGATTACTTAGAAATAAAATCTTAAAAAAAAGAGACCCAGGTGATCATTTATTTATTATTTATCAATAATATTTATTAGCCATCCCTCAGAGGGGTGTTCAATAAACATTGTGGATGAGCTATTCTCTATGTGATTAAAAAAAAATCACCCTAGTTAAATGCACTCAATTTGTTGATTAAAAAAAAATCACACTAGTTAAATGCACTTAATTTGTTTATACATATAGAGTTTGTCAATATATTACTTTTTAAAATGAATTTCACAAGCTAGAATTTAGTGTACATTTTAGAGCCTTTTTATTTAGTTGAAATAGCATTCATCTGTTTATTTCTTATTGAGTTCAATGTTAAATCCATGAAAGACACACATTTTTGTTCTTCAAAAGTCAAAACATTCATTATTAATTGAAATCAGATGTTTATTTTCTATAGTTATAGTTTTGGTAGATGAATGAACAAGTTACATGGTTAGAAGTTCTTTAAAACATCTGTCTTTTTAGAAAGATATTGTTTGTAATCTTAGCTCATTTACTTGGACTTCTACCATTTCTCTGGAGAGAGATAAATCGCTTTCTATGAAATTCATTTTGTCTTTTGCAATTTCAGGAATTTAACAGTTAATGGAGTTTAAAAAGAATATAGAGCCTGAGGGAAAATAGAAAGATTTTTTTTAGGTTAAATTTATTAATAAAATTTTGATATAAGATACTGTTTTCCAAAATTACTCTTTCTTGTCATCATTATAGATGTCTTTGTTTATAGAACCATAGTCTTAGCATATGATCATTCTGAGTTTATATTAATCACATGTGTGTACATATAAAATCATCTGTACATAAAGATTTAAATCACATTTTTCAGTTTTAGAAATGCTTAGGCTATATTTAAAGACTGGGAAAATTACTTGTGTAAATAATTCATTTTTTAATATTTCTTAAGCTGATTTCTTTACAGAGTAGTTCATATCTCACGAATATTTACACTTCAAGGAAAACAGGCAATTAAAATTTTATCTATTATAATAATGAATATTTGAGCAAGCAAAAATGTTTTTCCCGTGTGATACTGCCATTCTTACAGTAATCTTAATGATATCACAATGGATGCCTCCCATGAGCTTAAGATGTCAATACTGGCTTCTCACTACTTCTCTTTCCATAATATAATATTTTTATTTTTGTTTTTCAAAATTTACTGCCATGTACTTTATTAACTTTTGTGCTTTTATGATTATAGAGCTATATCAAAGCAACTAGATGTCTGTCATCTAAAATGAGTTTATACTCACAGAATAAACAGAAACTTGCATGAGATCTCTTAGAACACATTTAATTTAGATGACAAATGTGCAACTTGCTATTTTTTAAAAAAATCTATTTTCCTTTTGTAATTCGGTTGCTATGATATTTTGAGAAGCTGACAGAGCGTTTTCAATTGCAAGGCGTATTTCTCATAGTTCATATTTTACATTCTGATTTGTAGTCCTATTCAATCAACTTGATTAAATTGTTTCTATACCAGGTTGCCATTTAAAAGAACATCAAGCCAATTCCGTTTAGTGTCTAAGCAGTAGTAATTTAGATGTGTAGGGAAGTAGTACATGATGTCTTCTAGAAATAAGTTACCACCAAAGAATGACTTAGCAACAAAGAATGGCAAAGTAAACAATTATATAACAAAAAAATACCCATATTTTACATTCATAAGTGTATATGTCTTAAAAAAGAGAATAATTAATTACATGACAAAATCAATATTCTTCATTCTTGGAACAAAATTAGGTGATTAAAAATTTTTAATGTCCTTATTGAATCTCCTTTATCATAGTATATTATAGGTCTACCTGGTACATACGGGCCGGCATACTTACAGGATAAGAGAGTACACAAGGTCAGCATTTGAACAAAACATGTTGATTCATATGGTTCTATTCCCACAGAGCAGTTCTGTGAAGCTTCTCATACTGCCAGTCCTAGAGGTTCATCCATACCCTTATGATCCATGAAGATTGAGGGAGAAAAATCTATTCACAATGACTTTAAAAAACAACAGGAATTGTGCCCACTGTTCAAGCATATGGTAAGGGAAAAAAATCAAAGAAATTAAGAAGTGCTCCCAAATGAGTCAAAATCTAACTCTGGGAAATGGGGTAGTGGAAGGGGAGGTGGGTGAGGGCTTGAGGTGACTGGGTGATGGGCCCTGAGGGAGGCACTTGGTGGGATGAGCACTGGGTGTTATGCTATATGTCGGCAAATTGAACTCCAAAAAAAATTAATTAATTAATTGATTGATTGATTGTTTAAAAAATCTCACTCTCTGGGAGAGTCCCCAGGGCCTTCAGTGAAAGCAAAAATGTTAGAGTTGTGCATGATATATCAATAGTACATCCACTGGGCTAGGTACCTGCCACAAAACAAACAAACAAAAAACCAGTTTAATTTAACATTACCATTTGAATATTTAAAGCCCCTAGGGAGCTGCATAAGAAAATATACTGACAGAACAATTTTAAAAATGTGAGAAAGGAGGAAAATGTTAGCAAGGAGGAATGAAAAGAGGACTTGACCTGTATCTGAGTTGTTTATTAAAAAATAACTGAAAGTTGTAAAAAAAATAACTGAAAAAAAACAAAAAACAAAACCTTGAAACAAACACTTGATTGTTCACATTTGTTAAAATACCTTGGTGCATGTGTTCTATTCTCTCCATTCTAATCCTCAATGCTATTATTTTTAATTATTTTATACATAATATATCTGAACCATAATCATTTATAAGGGTTTATAAGGGAAAATATTATTCTTATTTATTTACTTAAATATTTTATGTATTTATTCATGAGAGACAGAGAGAGAGGCAGAGACATAAGCAAAAGGAGAAGCAGTCTCCTCAAGAGAAGCCCAATATGGGACTTGATCCCAGGACCCCGGGATGACACCCTGAACCAGAGGCAGACGCTGAACCTCTGAGCCACCCATGCATCCCACGGAAAATATTTTTCTATATGGAGAAAGTAATTTATCGGTTTAGGTGTTAACTGCCAAAGGACAAAAGAATGCAATACTATTCATTTTCTCTTATAGAGGAAAAAAAAAGTTCTTATCAACAGATATTAGACAATCTGAAAGTAGCCTTGACTATTCCCAGCTGACTTGACATTCTATGGAATTGACATGATGAATATCACTTGGAGGTTAATTCTTGGCAAAGTTATAGGAACAACACCTCAAGTGGAACACTCCTGCAGGAATCTGAAGACTTGATAAAATCAAATAATACTGGGTTTTAAAAAATGAATGAGATCATGATTATGATTATAATAAATCTCAGTGGTGGCATTTGCATTACCTATCAAAGAATTTTATTTTGGCAAGAATATTTTTTGAAAGAGGAATCCTATTGCAATTGATATTCCATTGAAAACTAAGAGAACATTCACTAAAATATGCAGCTCTAAAAAGACTCCTTTGAAATTTTAGGATCCTAGGTTCTTTTAATAAGATTTAGTGATTTTATTCCCTCAAGAATATCTGCTCTTGGATAGCTGAATTTCTGTAGCCCATTGGGAATTGGATTACTTTTGACTCAGTTGTGAAAGGTACACTTAATCTTTATGAGTTGAAGAGACCCCTTACCCTAATGGGCACAAAAGTGCCCAGGAACAGTTTTCTTTTAAAAGTTATAATGTGATCTAATTTTCAGAGATAAATACTTGCCATTCTCTCCTTAGATCAATATTCTTTTTTAAGATTTTATTTATTTATTCATGAGAGACAGAGAGAGAGAGAGAGGCAGAGACACATAGGCAGGAGGAGAAGCAGGCTCCATGCAGGGAGCCAGATGTGGGACTTGATCTCGGGTCTCCAGGATCATGCCCTGGGATGAAGGCAGACGCTCAACCGCTGAGCCACCCAGGCGTCACATTCTCTCCTTAGATCAAAAAAATTCTCACAGATTTCACTATCGATTTTGTAAGGATAGAAATTTAGATTCTAGATATAGTTCCTGTGATATTAATACTTCCTGAAACCTGGTTTACTAAATCCAAGTTGACTAAAGTCTTAGTAGATCTTACCTTAAATGATATTTACACCTGAAAGGACTTTATTCTAGCCCAGCCTTTCAAAAACTGCATCTGAAACAACTTAAGACAACCATTGAATGCTTGTACCCCAGATATACCAAAAAAGAAAAAAACATCTTTTTCCATGCTGTTAACATCATTTTATCATTTCTAAATGGGAGAGAATGAAGAAATCTATGAAACACTTAAGTAATTACTGTCAAAAACAATTTATTATCTATTACACTAAAATAAAGTTGTCACATTTTGTAATTATCTCTCTCAGTAATATGTATAATACTAAGTAACTCTACTCAAAAATGTTCCTATTCAACAAGCTGAGGCCATATGTCAGGGTTAAAACCATGCCGGTGTTCCATATCTGGCCTCTCCATTAACTTTGTGACTTTAGTTATACTATTTTCCATTATATTCCTCAATTTCGTCAACTGTAATGAGTGACAGGTAAAGTCTTGTCTGTGTTATGTGACTCTGATTATAGAATAGAGAGGACATACAGAAAGATTTTGACATGTAGAAGATATTCAGTAAATAGTTGCAATTTTCATTTAACTCACAGCTAACACCTGTTGGAAAGTCCATCTTTAAAAAAATGTGGTTCTGTTTTGATTGAATTTAAAAATATTTAGACTAAATCTGTCAATTTTATATTAAATGGCAATGTTCTCCAAGATTTTGAGCAAATTCCTGCCTCAGTGTTTGATGATGTTTTCTGGTTCCTTCCAAGGGTGAATTTTGATCTATTTTTGGCCACATTTTGAAAGAAGTAGACTGATAAAGGCAATTCCACAGTCTAGATCTTAAAGTTTCACAACATAATGAGAATTTCTGCCAAAGGCCATTTTAAACATGTGGTATTTGAGAATCTGTCAAATAAACATTTTAATTAACCTTTTCTTCAGATTCCCTGAGGTCTATTCTTATATGAAGACATCACAACCCAAAATACTTGGACCATATTATCTCAGGTGCTCAAAAAATAATGCCTTTGCTGAGTTAAGATTTAGAGTATACCCAATACAAATAGCGAAAGTTGCCATAAGAAATGTTCATCTGAGCTGTTTATTTTGAAGTCCACAACTTGTCAAGATTGTTTATTTTTTTCCCTGATACCTCAAATGCAAGTGCCTTCTTCATAATAAATTCCTCTTTCAATTCACTTGGCAGTATAAAATGCTTATTTCGTGGAATGAATTTGTAAGTTCCTTCCTTTCCCTCCTTCCTCCTTCTAACTCAACTCATTTATCCTTGTGTTGTAGGTTCCAGAAAAACTAGAGCTAATGTCAGTACCTGAAGGTGTCAAGTCAGTGCAGATTTCCTGATAACATTACTGTCTGCTTTTCTTGTTTGTTTTTTGTTTTTTGTTTTTACCTAAATATTCTGATTTCAGGATATCAAGGTGTATAAGCTGCTCCAAGACTCTTAAAATAAGTGTATAACAGGGGCACCTGGGTGGCTCAGTCAGTTGGGAATCTGCCTTCAGCTCAAGTCCTGGGATCCAGCCCTGTGTTGGTTTCCCTGTTCAGTGGGGAGTCTGCTTCTCCCTCTTCTCCTCCCCACTGCTTGTCCACATGCTTGCTCTCTCTCTCTCTCTCTCTCTCACTCGCTCTCTCAAATAAATGAAGAGAATCTTTAAAAAAATAGTATATAACATATCTACTAAAATTCACTGCAAAATTAATAAGTTCTACTTAATACAATTCTAGAAAAGTTTTATTTCTTTCCTTTTCTTCTGTAACTTCTACTGTGGCAGCCCAGGGCAAATTTCTCTGCAGTGTAGTTATAGGTTTGCCTCACTGCGAACTGCAATACTTTCTCTCCTTCATGCTGTCATTACATGATTTCACCTTTCCCTCTGCTTTTAATTTTTCCCACTTCTTCTTATATGCCTCTTGATTCTCAAATAGAAAATCCATGACTTCTAAAACTTTGCAGCTGAATGAGCTTGCCGGATACCTTCCTAAGAAATGGCAGCAGAGAAATACTCCTTCATCTTTTTATTCCAGATCGACACTTTCTCCTACATTTGGAATCCTGTCTCCTGTCTTTGCTTTTATTCAATAAAAATAAAATAATGCTGGTATCAGAAGCTAGTCTCTCCCCTTTTATCCCCATCCTCTCATCTTCTATAAGACAGCATGACATAACAGCATGACAGTTATACCCTACGTGCCCAAGCATTTTCTCTTTGCCACACAGGCTTTATTCCCATTCATCCATTCAACAAATAACTTATCATAACCTGCTATATTCTAGACACTCTTCAAAGTACTGGGCATACAACATGGGACCAAAAAAGAAAAAAAATCCTTCTTCAAAAACCTCCATTCTAAGTGACAGTAGTAGGTAAGAAACATTTATTTTTAGAGAAAAGTAAAGATGTGAATACAACCCGTGAATGTCAAGAGTATGATCAGGGAAATTTAAATAGTATGATCAGGGAAAGTTCTTCCCTGGCAAAGGTATTATTTGTGCAAAGCCTTGAAAGATGACAAGAAAATACATACCAAGTAGAGCAAAGACTAGATACCAGCATTTGCTATTCTTTGTGTAAGGGAAGAAAAAGACGTCTAGTTTGGCTAGTGTTGAGTTAATTAGGGACAGAGTGATAGGAAACAGTGACACAGCAAGGCCAGGATGGGCAGGGTCACGAAGAATGATACAATGACTTAGACTCCTGCTCTGAGTCAGATAGGAAAACTTAGAAGAGTTCTGGACACAGAAGTGAAGAGACTTATGTTACATTTTAACAGAATCATCCTGGTGATTCTGTTTAGGATAAACTGAAGTCAAAAATGTAGGCATTGAATGAATGTTTATGAATATATAGAACATGGATCTGTTTCCCATAAGATAACACTAAGAAGATAACGAATGCCATTGATGAACAAATAGTAAGTAAATCCTATTTAAAACATTAAATTACAAATTTCATCATAATTAATGACTATGAGCAATATTCAGCCTACCCACTATGTGTTCTGAAATTTTATAAAAAACACTCATTTCTTTCTGCAGAATAATCCTAAATGCTATTATTTTTTTCTATTTCCAACACTAATTTCCTTATCATAGCCTCCAAATTTGAGATGGTTACTAAGCAGCCAAACAGTGGCAGGTCATCATGACCAGCAGAGATTTGGGTAGAGTAAATCAGACTTAAAACAATCTAAAAAAGAACCCCAGTAGACTGGGGTCATTAATGAAAATGCATAAAATGGAGAAAAGAGTAAGGAAACAACTTAGTTGTTTTTAAACTGCTGTGTAATATTTTATTTTTATTTATTTATGATAGTCACACAGAGAGAGAGAGAGAGGCAGAGACACAGGCAGAGGGAGAAGCAGGCTCCATGCACCGGGAGCCCGAGTGGGATTCGATCCCGGGTCTCCAGGATCGCGCCCTGGGCCAAAGACCGGTGCTAAACCAATGCGCCACCCAGGGATCCCTGAATTTATTTATTTAGTTAGTTTTTGTTTGTTTGTTTTAAAGATTTTATTTTTATTTATTCATGAGAGACACAGAGAGAGAGAGAGAGAGAGGCAGAGACACAGGCAGAGGGAGAAGCAGGCTCCATGTAGGGAGCCCGATGTGGGACCTGATCCTGGTCTCCAGGATCACGCCCTGGGCTCAAGGTGGCGCTAAACCGCTAAGCCTCCCGGGCTGCCCTCAACTTTGATTTTAGTTTGCATTTCCTTCACCACTGATACTGCTGTGAAGCTTTTCATATATTTTTTAAAGATTTTTTTTATTTGAGAGAGAGAGGGAGAGAGAACACAAGCAGGGGGATGGGCAGAGGGGGAGGGAGAAGCAGGCTCCTTGCTGAGCAGGGAGCCCGATGTGGGGCTCCATCCCAGAACCCTGAGATTATGACCCAAGTTGAAGGCAGACATTTAGCCAACTGAGTTCACCCAGATACCCTGAAGCTTTTCATATTTTCACTGACCTTTAGAAAATGTTCTTTTGTGAAGCTCCCATTTAGTTTTTTTTTTCTATTATATTGTCTTTAAACCAATGTATGTGTCTTTATATATCGTGGATATGAGTGAGTCCTTTGTCAGAAATATGGACAGCAAATATCTCTCCCACATGGTGGTTTGCTTTTCATGCTCTTAATGATATCTTATGATAAAAAGATTTTCGACATTTTAACAAAGTCAGATTTTTCAATATTGTCTTTTATGTATATTTGTTTTATGAGAAATTTACAAAATTTTGCTACTCCAAGGTCACAAGAGTATTCATTTATGTTATCTGGCAGAAGTTTGACATTTCCATCTAGAATGGATCTATATGGTGTGAAGCAGGGATTGAGGTTAATTTCGTTCTGTTGAAATACCAAGTGATATATTGCTGTTGTTTTAAAAAATCATATATCATCTTTGCATTATAATGCTACTTTTGTCATCAGATGACTATATATGTGTGGGTCTATTTATTTAATTTTTTATTTCATTAGTCTGTCTTTGCTTTCATTAACACAACATTGAGTTCAATACTGTAGATTTTGAGTTAGCATATTTTTTTCAAATTTTGATATTTTAAAGCTGTTATAGCTCTTTTCAACAGATTACTTCATATAATTCATAGATCATTTTGTTCATTCCTACAAGGTCATAATTTTGATTTGAACTTAATTGAATATAGAAAAATTGGTAGACTTTTGACACTACACTATTGAGTTTTCTAATATATTTAGGAATTTTTAAAGTTTTAGTAATGTACAGAGATATTAGAATTTTATCTTTTATTTTTATTTTTTTAATAAAAGTATAATTAACATACAGTGTTATATTAGTTTTAGATGTATAGTATAGTGATTCAATAATTCTATACGTTATTCAGTGCTCATCAAGGTAAGTATACTCTTAATCCTAGTCACCTATTTAAACCACCCCTCTCCCTCATCTCTCCTCTGGGAACCACCAGTTCTCTATAGTTAAGTCTGTTGTGGTTGTTTTCTCTCTTTTTTTCTTTCTACATTTGTTTTATTTCTTAAATACCATAAGTGAAGTCATATGGCATTGGTCTTTCTCTGACTGGCTTATTTTGCTTAGCATGATACTTTCTAGATCCATCCACATTGTAGCAAATGGCAAGATTTCATTCTTTTTTTATGACTTATTTTTCATTGTATACATACCATGTCTTCTTTATCTGTTCATATATCAATAGACAATTACTTGGATTGCTTCCATAATTTGGCTATTATAAATAATGCTGCAGCAATCATAGGGGTTGCAAACAAATATATTTTCAAATATTTTTTTTTCATATTTTGGGGTAATTATCCAGTAGTAGAATTACTGGATCATTTGGTAATTCCATTTTTAATTTCTTGAGGAACTACCATAGTGTTTTCTAGAGTACCAGTTTGCCTTCCCTCCAATAGTGCGCTAAGGTTCCTTTTTCTCTACAACACTTGTTCTTTCTACTGTTTTTGATACTATCCATTCTAAAAGATGTGAGGTGATATTTCATTGTGGGTTTGAGTTCCTTAATGAATGACAAGTGAGCATCTTTTCATGTGTTTGTTGGCCATCTGTATGTCTTCTTTGGAGAGATGTCTACTAAACTCTTCTACCTATTTTTGAATTGGATTATTTGTGGGGGTTCTTTTGGTGTTGAGTTGTATAAGTTCTTTATATATGTTGGATACTAACTCTTTATCAGATATATCATTTGTAAATATCTTCTCAAATTAAGTAGACTGACTTACAATTTTGCTGTTTTTTTTCCTTTGACAGAAACTTTTATTTTCTATACTCAATAGTTTATTTTTGCTTTTGTTTCCCCTGCCTCAAGAGGCATCTCTAGAAAAATGTTGCTACAACCATTGTCATAGAAATTACTGTCTGTGCTCTCTCCTAGGATTTTTATGGTTTCAGGCCTCACATTCAGGTCTTTAATCTCTTTTGAGTTTACTTTTTGTATGGTATGAGAAAGTGGCCCAATTTCACTCTTTTGCTATAGCTCTCCAGTTTTCCCAACACATCATTTGAAGAGACTGACTTTTCCTCATTGATATTCTTGCCTTCTTTGTTATAGATTAATCAATCATGTAATTGTGGCCATTAAAGCCCATTATGAAAGCATTATATTTTTACTCTTTTCCCTCACATTTTATTTATGTGGTGTCATACCTTATGTTCTTTTATACTGTGTATCTTTTGATGAATTTTGATAGATATACTTGATTTACTACTTATATGCTTTCTACTTTTCTTATTCCTATTTATGGTCTTTCCTTTCCACTCAAGGAGTCTCCTTTAACAATTTTTGGAAGTCTGGTTTAGTGGTGATGGATTCCCTTAACTTTTGTTTGCCTAGGAAACTTTTTATCTCTCCTTCTATCCTGAATAAATGCTTTGCTGGATAGAGTATTCCTGGCTCAGGTTTTTGGTTTTTGGTTTTGTTTTGTTTTGTTTTCCCCTCTCAGGACTTTGAATATATCATGCCACTTTCTTCTGGCCTGCAAGATTTCTACTGAAAAATCAGCTGATAGCCTGATGGGATTTCCTTTGGATGTAACTTTTTTCTCTTGTTTTAAAAATTCTGTCCTTATTGGCTACTTTTTTGCTCATTTTATTACTATGTGTCTTGGTGTGAAACTCCTTGGGTTGATATTGTTGGGAGACTCTGTGTCCCCTGGATCTGGATGTCTGTTTCCTTCCCAGATTTGGGTAGTCAGCTGTTATGTCTTCTAATAATTTTTCTTCCTCATTTTCTCTCCTTTCTTCTTCTTGGACCCTTATAATGCAAATATTGTTATGCTTGATGGTGTTACTGACTTCCCTTAACCTAATCTCTTTTCTAATTATTTTCTTTTCCTCTGTTCAACTAGATTACTTTCCATTACTCTGTCATCTGAGTCATTGATCCATTCTTCTTCCTCTCATCTACTGTTTATTCCCTCTGTAGTTTTTGTAATTTCACTTATTGAGTTCTTCATCTCTGGTTAATTATGTTTTCTGTTTTCTATCTGATGAGGCTCTCAGTGAGAATATCTATTCTTTTCTCAAATCCATTGGGTATCTTTATGACCATTACTTTATATTCTCTATCAGACATATTACTTATTTCTGTTTTATTTAGCAATTTTGCTGTGACTTTGTGCTGTTCTTTCATTTGAAACATCTCCTTTGTCTCTTCATTTTATCTAACTCTCTATTTCTGTGTTAGGAAAGTCAGCTACGTCTCCTGTTATGGTAAGAAGTGGCCTTATGAAGAAGCAATCCTGTGGTACCCTACAGTTCAAGCCCCTTGATGACCAGAACCTGGTGCTTCAGAGGTGCCTCCTCTGTGTTTTATGGGTCCTCTTCTGTGTGATAGAGCTGCATTTGCCTTCAGTCCATTCATCTGCATGATTTTCTGTTGACTCTGTGCAGGGTTTTGTGCCTTTGTTATCAGTGGGCCATTCTGGGGCTCTCTTGGGCTTGATTTGAGTCAGCTCAGGCATATGCCAGTGTTGTGATCTCATCAAACTGCAGGATATTCTCCCTGTGTTGTTCCCTAAGAGGCTTTCTTTGGTGGGCAGGGACTCCAGTCTGCCAGGTGTTTTCCCTCAGCAGTGGAATTGGTGTATGGTTATCCTCCTTCTCTCCAGGACAGAAGTCACTTTGGAGTGGTTCTGCCTCTGATGAGGATACTTGTATACTGTCAAGCACATTTATGGCACTTCTTTGGATGGACTCTTGCCAAGGGTGGGTTGGATGGGGTTTGACTGTGGGAAACTAGGAGGTCAGGAAACACAGTGTTTTCATTCTGCTATGGGAGGAGACCTGAAACTGCTTTGGAGAACTTCTACCAAGAGCAGGTTGGAGTAGTCAGTCTGCAGGAGAATGTGGTGGCAGGGCATGTTGTTAGCAAGCTAGGTGGAGAGTGTTTGTGCTTATTCCAGCAGTGGCCATATCTAAGTTGGGGGCAGGGTAGAGAAATAGTGCCTGCTAGCTCTTTTGTTCTTGGAGAAGTCTCCTAAAGATCCCTGCCCCTCTAGCACATGTATTGAAGTTAGTAATTAAGGCTCCTTCCCGTATAGCCCAGGTGTTTTTCAAACTGCTGCTTCTATGCAGTACAGAAATATTAGACTTTCAAATATTTATTTTATTTATGTTATTTCTAGGCATTTTATTAATTTTAGTGTATTTGAAATTACACCTTTATATACATTATTTTTATAGTTTTAACCTTATAGAAAAGTTGCTTAGTTAAAGAATTTCTATGCACTGTTAATGCAGATTTGCCAATTGATTATATTTTGTTACAGCTGCACTGTTTTTCTCAGTTTCCCTTCTGTCTCTCATATTATTTTCCTCTGAGTCATATGCAGTTCATATTCAGATTTTATAAACTGTCCCCCAAAATATCTTTGGTAGTCACTTTTTCCTAGTACAACATCTAACCAGGTATAATGCATTACATTTATTATAATGTCTATTTTTAATCTCTAATTTTACACAGTTCCTCACAGCTATACTTTATCTTTTTTAACTTTGGCATTTCAAAAAACAAAGGCCAGTAATTTTAAGTGTTCTGTAAACTGTCCTTCAAATTGGATTTATCTATTATTTCCCCATTGTTAGCTTTAGTTTATGGAATTTTCAGGATCAGGGTTAGGGTGGGATGGTCAGGAAGGCCAAAGAAGTAGTGTTATGTTCTCAATACATTATATAGAAGTTGCATGATGACAGCTTGTCCTGATTTTAGTAACATTAAGTTTGGCCACTAGATTAAGATGATGTCTGTCAGTTTCTCCACTAGAGTGTTTATTTTTCACTTTATAATAAAAAAGAGAGTTATGGGACAATATCATATGAATGCCCAGTTCCACATCAAATTTTGACCCACTATTTTCACATACATTGTTAATATCCTAAATCCATCATTTCTTCTGTATTTATTAGTTGGTGTTCTACTGTAAGAAAAAGTTTTTCCTTCTTTGCCATTATTTATTTATTTGTTTGTTTACATAAGCATAGACTTGTGGATTCTTTTTTTAATTTTTATTTATTTATGATAGTCACACACACACACAGAGAGAGAGGCAGAGACACAGGCAGAGGGAGAAGCAGGCTCCATGCACCGGGAGCCTGACGTGGGATTCGATCCCGGGTCTCCAGGATCGCGCCCTGGGCCAAAGGCAGGCTCCAAACCGCTGCGCCACCCAGGGATCCCTAGACTTGTGGATTTACATTTTATTTAGTTGGCTATTTTTCATTACTGTTATTATGTATTTGCATGTTCTAATTGTCCCAGATTCAGCCAGTGGAAGTCTGTAATCTGTGTACTTCTGACAAATCTCTGTCATTCTCTGAGCACGTCTTTACATTCTAGAAGCACAAGATGTCCCTGGATCATCTTTTAGCCCTTTCTTCAGGAAGCTAAGATTTCTCTCCATGGAGACTATTGTTTATAAATAGAGATTTGAGTACTACAAGGGTTCATGTGTCTAAGCCCTCTGAGAGGAGAGGACTAAGGAATATATTATATATACAATTTATGCTTTTACTGTTGTACCTATCAATCATCTATACACACATATAGAAACATGTATGTGTATATGTATATTCAAAATTTGCAAATATATATATTTAAATATATGCTATGTGTTCATAGAAAAATACTGTAAATTTGAGACCCATCTTCATATTTATAAATGCCTTACTTGACAATGGTAACTCTGATTCCCATTATTCTCAGTGAGTTTATTCTTTTCCATAAGCCTCAATACATAGAAATGTTTCAGAATTGTTAATAAAGACCATCCCCAAAAGTAGTGTTACTAACTAGGATCAATATCTGTTTAGATGATATTTTTTTTTTACCAGAAATGAACCTGTAGTGAAGAGCAAAATTCACAATTTTAAATGGATAATTCAATGAGTTTCAACAATGGATACCATATCCCTGTCAAGATGTACAACATTTTATCACCCAGAAATTTTCCTCATTCCCTTTTCTAAGAAATGTTTCTATATCCTGCTCCCTCATACACACAAATACACTCATATGCATGTGTGTGTGTGTGTGTGTGTGTGTGTGTGTGTGTAAAATTGCCTTCTAAGAGGTGATGTTTCCAAGGTCATTATTAAGTATCCTGGGTGTTCAATAAGGTCTTATAGTGGTAAAAACTTGAATATCTAAAGCTACAATTACATAATTTATGAACTGAATGTTTTTCAACAGTCTTTAATTAGACTTTGTAATCAAATACTACATAATGCTAAATTTTTATTCATTTATTCTAGAGAAGGCAGAGTCATAGAACTATGGAGAAGTCAAATGGACTAAGAATATTATTTCTTAGATTGGTGTACAGTGATATTTAACCATAAATAATGGTTAATGATGATGTCTCAGCATTTGCCAAAATGTAATTTCAATGGATGTAATTCTGTTATCTATTGAATTGAGAAGAGTCAAGTTATATAGCATGCTCTATATTCATATAGAGCTAAATATTCATATTCTATATATGCCAGGATAGAAACTAATCTATGTATATAATACCAATCCTTAACTTGGCTCTTTTGCCATTGAGTATGGTAGGTGGTCTCTAATAGAAATCCTTAAAGTACACCTGCTATTTTTTTTAAAGGATTTTATTTATTTATTCATGAGGGACACAAAGAGAAAGAGAGGCAGAGACACAGGCATAGGGAGAAGCAGGCTCCATGTAGGGAGCCCGACGTGGGACTCGATCCCAAGTCTCCAGGATCACACCTTGGGCTGAAGGCGGCGCTAAACCGCTGAGCCACCTGGGCTGCACTACACCTGCTATTTATTTATTTTTTTTTAGCAGACTAAAACCTAGAGTGTTGATATGTAGGCATTGTCTTTATTATCTCTCTTACCTCTTTTAAGGGCCTACATATTTTTCCTTGACTCTTTCTCTTCTTTTTGCTTTGTATGTTTATTCTGTTGCTGCTGTGAAGCCTTATTCCTTCCTTTTCAAAATGTCCCTATATATATGAATAAAAAATGTTAATACAGGGTGATAAAAATTTATAAAACTGTTGAAATGCATAAGGTAAGGGTCACAAAGTTTGTTTTGGAAAATCCCAAACTGCTAGAACTATAGCACTAAAGTGGATAATTTATTGGAGGATGCTTGAAAGTCATGGACAAGACCCCATATCTGCCAATCTGCCATCTGCTGATGCTCACTTATGTACCTGTAGACTACCAAGAGTCGTGACTTTTTTTTTTCTTCCACATCTAATATGCTAACTCATGTTGCTGTATTCTAGTGGTTATTTTTTTGGGAACAGAGTTTGTAAAGTATAGTTTCAAGCTTTAGTCTCTGTTGGATATCAAGGGAATTATCACTAATCAAGGGAATTATCACTGATCATCAGCGTGTACATCTCACATAATAGATTTTAAGTACCTCCTTTCACATAACATTTTCATTTTGAAATCCATCTTTATTGTTTTTAATCCATGGAGATTTGGTCATCTCGTCCTGTAAATTGGTATGAACTGCCATGTATTGTTTCTTTAATAACTGAAATTATGAACTAACTAGGTTTTAACATCCTAATCAATAGTTTTCTTCCAAGGCACCTACAGGACTTATGATACCAGATGCCATTTTTATTTTTTGTATCAGAAGCTTGATGGACAGGGTCTAAATATCATTTTAATTTAGAATAATAAAAAATATCCCAAACTCTAAGTGCCATCTTTTCTGAGGATTATTTACTAGCAAAATGGATTAGATTAGAATACGCAATATGGCATTTTTAAGAACTTCAGATTTAAATGATTAATGTGGTTTAGTTAAAGACGCGGCAAATGAGGATAAATCTATGAAAAAGTGATTATTTTGTGAGTGGGGAAGATAGTTATGGGATCAGACTCATTAGCACAAATTGTCTAATTCCAAGATGCAGTTTCTCTGCCAGTGGTGGCACAATTAGTGGATATCCACAAGACCCGCAATTGACAAGCGTACTCAGGTCAGTAACTCAGATTCTGGGAGGTTTGTCAGCAAACATTCCACACTCTTTCATTAAGATTGTAGAAGATCAAGAGTTCATGAGCAGAAGAAACAAGTCTCAGGATGAACAAGTAGGGAGGGCAGAATAAAAGGCCTTGACGTGCTATATGGGATACAAGTTTGAAAAGAAACATGAAATCAGTGAAGAATTGGAGTAAATGCACCAATCTTATTTCTGAGGAAATGAGTTATCAGACGCACCTTCAAGGAGGGTGGGGTGGGGGACAGTATGACTGCAATTGCAGAGGAATTACATTGCCAAGGTCAGAGCAGATGAATAGGGAAGTCACACCGATGCTGAGTCCCTGAGCTGCTAACTTTAACCTCTCATTAAAAAAAAAGAATAGAGGGACGCCTGGGTGGCTCCATGGTTGAGCATCTGCCTTTGGCTCAGGGAGTGATCCTGGGGTCCTGGGATGAGTTCCACAGCGGGCTCCCTGCATGGAGCCTGTTTCTCCCTCTGCCTATGTCTCTGCCTCTTTCTGTGTCTCTCATGAATAATTAAAAATAAAAAAGAATAGGTTCCTCACAAATTCTTTGTGGAATGTATAAAATTCTTGCTAAGATAATATACACTTATACACAGGAAAAAATTAAGATATTAATTGTATATTAACAAAAATCATGAATTTAGGAGAGCAGATAGATTTTTTTTTTCTCATTAAACTTTTGTTTTAATGGGTCTCAAAATTCTGTGACAGATTTTTGGTCAAGTTGTTTCCATTAAAAAGTACTGATTTTAAAAACTAATAACTTAAAACTGCCACACATGCACAAAAAACAAAACAAAATAAAACAAAATGGTCCAAAAAACATTCTCCTTTCCTTCTGAAAGTTTTACGATGCATTGTTATCATTAACCAGTCTTTTACTGTTAAACTTAAATGGCCAATTGACACAAACAGTTCTGAGACCGTTCTTCCACCACTGGTGAAGACTGGGGTGGCAGATATTGGAGATAATATTCATTTAGACTTCTGAGCTTTCTGGGCAGACTCGGTGACTTTGCCAGCTCCTATCAAAATTCCAATGGCATTTTTCAAAGAAATAGAACAATCCTAAATTTTGTAAAGAACCACAAAAGATGCCAAATAGCCAAAGCAATCTTGAGAAAAAAGAAGAGGTGGAGACACCTTGCTTTCTGATTTTAAACTGTGTCACAAAACTATAGTAATTAAAACAGCATGGTATTGGCATAAAAAGACACATAGATCCATGGAACAGAATAGAGAGTCCAGAAATAAACCTATGCATACATAGCTAATTAATTTATGACAAAGGAGCCAAGACCACACAATAGGGAAAGGACAGTTCTCTTTAATAAATAGTATTGGGAAAATGGACAGCCACATGAAGAAGAATGGATCTGGACCATTTTCTGACACCATACACAAAAATCAACTCAGAATAGATTAATGGCTTGAACATAAGACCTGAAACCATAAAACCCCTAAAATAAAACATAGGCCATATACTCTTTGCAATGGGTCTTGGCAATATATATTTTCTTAAGTCTAATCCAATACCAAGAGAAAAAACAAAGCAAAAATAAACTAGCGAGACATTAAACTAAAAAGCTCTGCACAACAAGGGAAACCTTCAACAAAATTAAAAAGGAGCATACTAAATGGGAGAAAATATTTGCAAATCACATATCTGACAAGGGAATAATATAAAAAAATATATAAGGAATTCCTGCAATTCCATAGCAAACAAATAAAAGAGTCTGATTAAAAACAAAATGGGAAGAGAATCTGAATAGACAGTTTTTTCCAAAGAAGACATACAGATGGCCCACGGGTACATGAAATGAAAATCAACATCATTAATCATCAAGGAAATGCCAATCCAAACCACAAGGGAGATCATCTCACACCTGTTATAATGGCTATTAGCAAGAAGACAAGAAATAAGAAGAGTTGGTGATGACGTGAAGAAAAGGGAACTCTCATGCACTGTTGGTAGAAATAGAAATTTGTGCAGCCATTATAGAAAACGGTATATGGATTCCTCAAAAAATTAAAAATAGAAATACTATATGATCCAACATTCCACCTCTGGGTATTTATCCAAAGAAAATGAAAACACTAACTTGAAAAGATATATGCACCCCTATGTTCACTGCAGCACCTTTTACAATAGTTAACATATATAGAGAGATATGTGTAAATAGAGACACATATATACACATGTCCATACACATATATGATAAAACATTATTCAACCATAAAAATGAAATTTTGTCATTTGTGACATGATTGGACTTCAAAAGTCCAATTATGCTAAGTGAAATAAGTCAGAGAAAGACAAATGCCATGTAATGTCACTTATATGTGGGATCTAAAAAGAAACAAAAATCCTCAGAGACAGAACAGACAGGTCAGAGGTAGAGGTCATGACCCCAGGACCCTGGGATCAAGACCCCATGTAGGTCTCCCTGCTCATTGGGGATCCTGCTTCTCCCTCTCCCTCTAAGCTTCCCCTGCTTGTTCTTTCTCTCTCTCTCTCTTTGTGTCAAATAAATAAATAAAATCCTTAAAAAAAAAAAAGAGTTTGCCATTAGTGTAAGCAATGCTAGTCACAACAAGAAATAAGGCTTCACATCTAGAAGCAATACAAAAGAAGTTTTGCTCACAAGTCTAACAGGAGCCAAATGGCTACCTTATACCTTGCGGCCACCATAGGAAAGATAGAAGCCATTGGATTTTTCTGGCTGCTCTGAAGTACCAGGCTGTGAGTGGCCACACCAATCCCATTGACATTCCATTATTCAGAATCCAATCTGTCTTCTGCTTCATCCAAAACCTAACCACAGCAAAGGCTGGGAAATTTTGCTTCTGTGCCTAGGATGAGGCCTGGGCATGTATATTTTATCCTATTTACATTTGGTTCATTTTTAAATTTGAGACTCAGACTTCAATGAGTCACACATGATGGGCTGCTGAGCAGCATTTATTTCAACAAATCTTACTTCTATCTTGGATGCAAGCTCTTCTAATAGGTTTATAGAAACAAACTCTCCTTTAGCTTAACTAATTAAAGATGCTTCCTCCCTGCATTCCAGTTCCATTTAATCTTCATTGTCTTTTTATCATAATAATCACTCAGTTATCTACCTATCTAGTCATGTTATTCTAGATTCGAGAGCCTTATGTTACATACCTCAAATTGAAAGGCACCTAGAGATACCTCAGGAAATTTCTGTAAAATTGAATATCTTCACAGTTACTTACGTTTTACAGACCTGGCAACTGTGACCCAGAGAAGTTAAGCAACTCTGGGAAATCTGACTAGGAAACCCCACACTCTGTCTTGTATTTCTCTTTAGAGGTCCTATAACTTAGCTTTTTGAAACTATGTCTCATTAAAATTGTCTTTCGTTGCTTTAGTGGATGGGACTTTTGTTATAGGATTTATTTTCTTTTAGTGCTGGTGGTTTTTGGTTATGCTGCTTCAATGAATGAAGATATAGACCAGAGTGGCAGGCAGCAAAGCAGAGCTTATTGAGCGAAAATATAAAGCACCCAGGGAGGAAGGAGGACTGAGAGGGCTGTCATGGGAGTTTCTAAGTCCAGGGGGTTTTATGGTCTTATTGGAGGGCTGTTTTAGTCTGATTAACCCTGCATTCACCTGTCATCCAATCAGTTTTTTGTCATCTATCACATGGGAAAGAGTGGAGGGCTCCTTCCATGGTGGGTGCCCTTGTAAGGGTGGTTTCTGCTTAGGGCGGCCGGCCTCTTGTCCCTCCCTATCTTTCTTCCAACTATCCCTCATTACTTTTACTCTATCTTTTTTTGTTCTTATTTTACAAAGCTACTCATGAATACCAGTTCTCTTATGGCTCAAAACTAGCATCCTTAAAGCCAACAGCCTTAAATGAGTAAGGCACCTAGGTTTGGCATTTTTGTTCTGAACCTCCTCATAACAAAGGATTTTTCTACAAGTCTTCTATTATTTTTCATCTCAATTTCATTTGTGATAAAGACTGTATATGTATCCATGCTTGTCCCTTCTATGCTCTCTTTTATGCATAAACAAGAATTTACTCAGTTTCAACCTTTACACTTCAACTATTTTCTTCCAAATGTTGTTCAGGGATACCAAAATATAGGCTTTTTTTTTTAATGGTCACAACCCATTTCTTTGATTAGTTATGATCACTGTAATTAGTTATGATCACTGTTAGATGTGGGCCATGATGTGAAACAGGCAGGTTTGGGAGTGAATGGGCAAGAAAACTCATGAGACAGCTTCAGTACAAAAAAAGTGGTTTTATTAAAGCTCTGGGACAAGACCTGTGGGCAGAAAGAGCTGCACTGGAGTGGTGAGGAGTGACTGCTTATATACTTATTGGGAAGGGGTGGGTGAGAGATAGTGTAAGTTTCCATGGAATTTGGAAGCAAGATTTCAGGATCTTGAGGGGTTACCTGCTGTGAGGATAAGATCATTTACAACTGTCTAGTAAAACCTTAGTCATGAGATCCTTCAGGTATTTATCAGTGGGCCAGATACTTGGAGGATGATTGTTAAATATATCTTGGGGAGGAAGGGTTAGAGATAAAGGAAGTTTCCAAAGATATTGTTATGTTAAAGAAGGCTTATAGGATCCTGGAGGTTGGACCAATGTTAAGGTAAGGTTGCCTTTTGCCTGTAGCAAAGTATTAAC
The DNA here is from genome assembly GCF_905146905.1 of Nyctereutes procyonoides. Lineage (NCBI taxonomy): Eukaryota > Metazoa > Chordata > Mammalia > Carnivora > Canidae > Nyctereutes > Nyctereutes procyonoides. Next base: position 1,049,012 of record NW_026575029.1, read on the forward strand.
ATCCAGGCAGTTAAGTTCCTGAGGAAGGTTACTCCTCCCATCTCAAGTACTGGTTAATGGTCTGTAAGGTGTAAGGAAGTTTGGTTTTTCTTCTTCTATATTTCTTTTGCCTTTGTTTTCCACATCATTCTCCATGGAATAATTTTGACCCTTAAATCTTTAAGGTTGTTGAGGATGGAAGGTCTCATCTGTAACTTCTACCTGATGAATAGGGACACTGAGATCTCCCTACCTATGGGTCAACATTAGTAGTCAGTTAGGGACTTAACGTATATAAGAGTTATGAAAGGCAGAAGCAACTGAATACAAGGGAGACCTCATGTATGAATCTCCCCAAGTAGAAAGGATCATTTGTAGGATTTAACTTAAGGAAGTGAAGGAGTCTTAGCTCCAGATGGAGGGAGGCTGGGAGAAAATGGCAAAACATGATAAGAATAACAAGGGAAAGGAGCCTATGTAAGAGTCCTTTGAGGGATGCCTGGGTGACTCAGTGGTTGACAGTCTGCTTTTGGCTCAGGACGTGATCCCAGGGTCCTGGGATTGAGTCCCATATCATGGTCTCCACAGGGAGCCTGCTTCTCCCTCTGCCTATGTTTCTGCCCCTCTCTCTGTTTTCTCACAAATAAATAAAATCTAAAAAAAAAAAAAAAAAAGTGTCATTTGATAGTTGACAAAAGTCCTCCTCCAGTCTAGGAGTTTAGTCAATTATTAAAGGAAAGAGAGGGATCATTTAAAGTGCCAATATGAGTATTCCTATTGGCTGGAAACCCAGAAATATTTTTATGGTAATCGGGAATGTATACACAACATTCTTTTTATGATAACACAAGTTCCACCTTGTGCAGCAGTTAAAACATCTAATGTCATTCTATTTTGTAAAACTGCATAAAGCATTGTGTTACTTCAATATTTAACAGGGAAATGCTGTCTTGAGTGTCACTTAGGGCGTTTACCATGTACTTATTAAGAGCTTCCAGGTGTCAAATGACATCCTCCAGTCTTAAAGAGGAAATAAAGATGGATGCTAGGTGGTCATACCAGTAAAACAGAACATGTCCACCATTGTTTTAAATCTGGAAGGGTGACTGGGTTGGTAATGGTTTTAATAATGTGTCTGTGCATCTAGTCAAAACCCAGAGTAGAGTGGCCTTTCCAGCCTGGGAGAAGCCATGGCCACAGGATAGAGCTGCATAAACACTGGATCCTATTAGGAGCCAACCATGCAATTCTGGGCCTCCTTGAGCTGTAAGCAGGATATCAAGGCCCATTCAGTTTTGGTGGCCACCTTTTGAATTTGTGGGTGACTATGAGTTGGGTCTGGCTGAAGGTGGCTGCTCAATGCTTGGCTAACACCTCTACTTGAAATTTTGTATCAATGGAGCTGGCTATTAAGAAAATATGGCTAAGGATAAAACCATCAAAAACCTCTCTTTGTTTGATGTCTAGCCTTAACAATATCCTAATTATGAGGAATCACTGGTAAGTGGAAGAGGACTTGTCTCAGGAAATAAAGGGCATCCCCATGTGCATCATCCAATTCAATCATAAGGAAAGTGGGGCCATCCATTATCTCCACAAGTCTGTAGTTAACCCGACAGAGTGAGGTACACACTGACTTTTAAGGAATGATTTTGTCATCCCAGCCACACAGAATTAGTCAAGATGATAGTTATAGTCTTTGTGGAATCCATCCAATTTTCCAGCTGTTCAAATAATCATATATCTGTGGGGTCCTGTTTTTACCCCCACAGAATAATAAGCATGAAGATTGTCTATACATGAGCTATTGTGACAATTTCTCTGAATTTTACCTCAAGTTGTCTAGCTTAGGCAAACAATAAACATTTAAAGAAATCAGGGCACCTGTGTGGCTCAGTCAGTTAAGCATCCAACTTGTGATTTGAGCTCAGGTCATGATCTCAGAGTTGTGGGATCAAGCACCACACCAGACTCTGCACTCAGTGCAGTGTCTGCTTGTCCTTCTTCCTCTGTTCTTTCCTCTGCTTGCTCTCTCTATCTTTAAAATAAATAAAATCTTAAAAAAATAATAATCAGAGCTAGAATTTAACATTTACAAAAGTGTGCTATTAAAACATAATTTTTATCTCTAGAATCACCCCTATTTCAAGAGATAGCAAAATTAAGACTAATTTGTTAGAAAAATAAATTTTAACAAACTTGGCCTAATTATTTACATAAGCTCAGCAAGAATAGTGATTGGCCATATAGATTTCAAAGTTTCAAAGTTTGCTGGAGTTTTCATAAGGAATCTAGATTGAACTTTGAGTAGCCTCTCTAGGCCAAAAGCCAAGACAAACACTTGCCATTAGACATGTCTGCAATACCTGTGATTTGGGTGAATTCCTCTTCTTGAGGCCCCAAAATATCCTGAGGTTCCTACGTCTTCCATCAAGTGACATTCTTTACTCACCCAGTAAGGCTACTCAATAAACAATATCAGGCCAACATTTCCAAGAGTTTATTGGCTTCATAAAGTCAACCTTAATTCCTTAAAGCTGTCTGGTCATATCTGAGTCTATGCATGTATGTCTCAAATATGGCATTCCAGTCAAAGCCTTGGTAAAGTAACCAATGTTTCCAATGGCATCCTGTTAAAAGGAGAACAGATTCTTAACTAAACTTATACAAATGATTATAATTGCCATGGAAAAAGAATACTCACTGAGACTTTTTTTAATTTCAGAGGGTTCAGAGAGGAAAAATTAAATGCTTCAATTTGTTCACAAATGAATATTTCATCATATTTTGGCAAGTCCTAGATATCTGAAGACAAAATTTCCTTAATCTGGAATAGCAAACACTAGAGAACCAGCAGCGTTTCAAACATGAGCCACAAAAACTGTAATCATCTTCCTCAGTTCAATTAGTTCCATGTTACTAATTCTTACTGTTTGAATACAGCTTTTTAGTTAGTGCTAGAAAGTTTTACCCATGTTAGTTTCACGATCTTAAAAATATCAAAAGCCTGCATTTGTCAAGAGCCTTTTTTATGAATCTCTGTGAAGATGAAACATGTTCTGCAAATGACAAGAGACCATAAGGCAATTGACAAGGAAAGCCAGTTATGTTTTGTGAGACATAACACTTCAATAATCAGAATATCAGGTGATGACCTTACACCAGAACATAATATACCGAATAAACAAGTCTTATTAGTCAGAGACTTAGTTTTCAATTCAAATCTCTGGGAAGTTCCTTAAAACCTTGGAAAGTTTCAAAGCACATGCCTAAATAGGATAATAGCTCATTAAAGACCTGATAAAGACAAAACATAGAAACTGGTTTTTCTGGGCAAAGAAAAAAAAAAAACTTTGTTTACATTTCCTTATCAAGAGCAGATCAACAATCTATGAAAATATTATCTTTTTAACACAAAGAAAGCACAATTTCAATCTTATATCTTAAACTTAGTCTGTGCTGACCACACATAAAATTCCTTTTCAAAAAAAAATTCCTTTTCAATGATTTCCATCTACAAACCTTGCACACCTTTCTTTTGCATTCATTTTCTTTTTCTTTTGCATTCAGATTGCTCAGGTTTCCTTTTCCTTTCGTGTAGGCATTTCTTGGTCATACCACTTCAAAGAGTGGAAAGGGAGATCAGAGAAGAGTGGTAGGCAAAGCGAAGTTTATTGAGTGACAGTACTGAATTATGTTCTACCTGGGTCCACTTAAAAAAGGTAATCAATTTGTTCCCCATTGTCAATTTTTACCTGGAGCACTGGGAGGAAACTTGAAGTGTACAGTGTTAAGTTTGAGGGGGTGCTCTTTACTCCTTTACAGTGAAGGTAGTGGAAGGAGTCAATGGTGCTGGAGGCACTGAGGATGGTATAGGAACCAGTTACGCAGGTGCATCCAAGGTGGTGCAAAAACAAGAAGGGGAGGCAGAAGAAGGGAGGTACTGCCAGAGGGCAGAGAAAGAAGATTCCTAGTTCTAAAGCTCATCAGGTCCGACAGATGAGCAGGACCATGTTTTGTTTTTTTTTGTGGGTTTTTTTTGTTTTGTTTTGTTTTTTCCCAAAAAGTGGGAATAGGCAGTGCATGTTGGGCCAGAGAAGACAGGGACAAAGGGAATTTCAGCAGCTGCTTGGGAATATTGCTTAAAGTCCCTGTCACAGGTAGACTAACCACGGTTGGCCTCAGTTACCATAGCCCTTAACCCAGGAAATGAATAAGGGAGAAGTACCCACATCTATTAGGAGGAGCAGTGAAAGTCAATATCCTCTTTATTACCTCCAGCAACCAGGGTTTAGGAGGCATATTTAGATCATTATCATCCAATATATTGGGAGAGAGTTTAAAGGACTGGTTGGTGGTCAAAGGGCCCTTTGGTCCATGTGCTGATTTAAAGGAGGCCTGTACCTATGGTACCTCTGTCCATTTGCCTGTTTCCTGCAGAAGAGATCTAACTGATACATCATACTGAGGCCATGCAGTGTTACAGACCAGTCCTTTCCTCAATTTTTTTCAATCAGAATTGTTCCAGTGGGTTAAAAAGTCATTCCAAGGTTAAGTTCTTGAGCCTGAAGAGGGATGGTCCATTGCCACAAAAATCTCCCGATTCCCAAGTGGCACCACACACAGGATATGTCAGAGGTTCCTGGTGTTAAAATGACCCAAGACGTCCTTCAAATGAAATCTCTGTGATCGCTGCCCTGCCCTGTAGGAGGAATACCATTGCCCACCCCCACCCCTGCTTTCCTGCTGCATTCTAGACTACAAATGGGTGCCAAGTATGGACCAAGATACCATGTCATGCCCTGCCATGCCCTGCCATGAAGAACCCACTGTTTTTAACCCATGGAAAACACTAGAAAAGTTTTACAAGGGAAAATTACCTAATTTCATAATTTAAATGGTTAGTAGGGGACATTAACAGAAAACAATAAAGATAGAAATCCGTCCTGTTCTAAGTGACATTCCAACATATGTAGTCCTTATAGCTGACTCCCCCAGGAAACGGTCCCCAGTTGGGTACTATTTTTGGCCAGCTCTGAGTGGAGGCGTCACAGCCAGAAGTGGCTAGACCAGAGATGTGGAGGGGATCTCATTAGACAAATGAGGAAGAAACTTCACACGGGAGTCTTAAGATTGGCAGCTGTCCTAGTGACTTTGGTGATTGTCTCATGCCGAAGACAACAGTTTTGTATAAGGACAGGAAATCAAGTTTCTAAGTTTTATTGTCATTCTGGCCATAGTACTAACTTCCAGCCAAAAGGAAAGCTTTTAATCCCTCCCCATAGAGCAGCCATGGGCTGGAGGATTGCAGCCTGAGCAATTGACAAGAGTGTTGCAATAAGACCACACTCCTTGAAAAGCCCCTGAAATGGAAGGAAAAGAGAAAAGAAAAGAAAAAGAAAAGAAAAGAAAGAAAAGAAGAAAAAAAGGAAAAGAAAATAAAAGAAAGAAAAGAAAGAAAGAAAGAAAGAAAGAAAAGAAAAGAAAGAAAGAAAAGAAAAGAAAAGAAAAGAAAAGAAAAGAAAAGAAAAGAAAAGAAAAGAAAAAAAAGAAAAGAAAAGAAAAGAAAAGTACTCACCAAGTTTGTCACCTGAGGCTCGAGGTCCAGACTAGAAGTCTCAAGCCCCACATTGGATGCCCAAATGATGTGAAATGTTGGAGTTTGTGAGTGAATGGTCAAGAAAGAATTCTTGAGATGTGTTTGGTGCAAAAGGATGGTTTTATTAAAGCATAGGGACAGGACCTGTGGGCAGAAAGAGCTGCTCTGGGGTTCTGAGTGACTGATCATGTATTTTCTTACTGGAAGGAGGTTAGGGATAGTGTATGTCTCAAAGGTCTTTGGAATCAAGGTTTTCAGGATCTTGCGGGGTTAGCTGCTGTTAGGATAAGATCATTTACTACAGTCTGGTAAAACTGTAGTCATGAGACCCTTCAGATGTATATCAGCAGGCCACATGCTTGGTGGATGATTGCTAACATACATCTTGGGTAGAGATAAAGGAAGTTTCCAGTGAGATTTCCATATGCTAAAGAAGATGTACAGTGTCCTGGAGGTGCAAGGTAAGGTTGCCTTTTGCCTGTAGCAAAGTATTAACATTGAAGCAGTTGAGTTCCTGAAGGAAGGTCACTCTTCCTGTTTCAGGTACTTGTCAGTGAGTTGTAAGTTGTAAGGAAGTTTAACTTTTCTTTTTTTTCTTATTTCTTTTGCTTTTGCTCTCTGCATCAGGCAAAATATCTTGAAGAGATGCTATTTCTACCTATCTCTGTGTGGCTAAACTAATCAATGAGAGAAGCATAAACATGAGCATTTCTTAATGAATATGAATTAACTTAATCCAGAATTAAGTAATTTAAATATCTTTTGAACCTTTTTACAAGCCATTCTATCTTCTCCATACTGTGGCTCCTGAAATACTTGAATATGATATTCACCTATTATGAATGAACACTCTGAAGAGTTTATGTTAATTTGATCATATCATTTAGTCCTGTTGATTAGGGTTTCCTCAATTAATGTTTCTCCAAATCTGTATCACTGAAAAGTAAATCTGTTTTCAACAATACCAAAATACATGCCCTACATTTTTTTTTTTATCAGTGGGTATGGTTCTTAGATACAGTTCTCAAGAATGCTTAATTGATCTTAATTTGTCTGATTATTATAACTAAGCAATATTTATAGGATTACCCTATGTGATTAAATTTGCATTTTTACATCTGTTTCAAGCTGAGAAGATGATGTGATATTTCTTTTCACAATTACTCATTTGTTTTAAAATTACTTTAAATATTCTGTTGTGAACTAAGAGCTGATTCCAAGTGTCCACATAAATGAGTTTCAACACAATTGATTTAACCTCTCTTTAAATAGTCACTAATACACTAAATGTCTGCTGCATATTCACTTTATGTGTAGGAAGCAAACCTAAATTTTATTTAAAAGTTTACTTGAGCTTAGGTCTCTTAAAAGTTCTAAGGGCAAAGTTTTGGTTATGCAAGTAAAAAAGTAGTTTAGAACCAAGTAGTAACAAAAGAAATCATTTTCCTAATTAGAAATTCTGAGTCACTTGTCATATGTCTTAATACTATAAAAATGATTTCATGTAACATAAAGCTGGCAATTAATTAAGTAGTGTAGTTTTCTTTAGGTTTTTAACCCTCTTATAAAACAAAGCCAAGGAAATACAAGACAAAACCTTTAAACATCAGTAACATTGCTTCAATAACAAAAAATACTTATTGCTACATGTTAAAAATAGTTAATAAAATTTCAGAGGAAAAGGAAGTACGTAGATGTCATAAAATTCAAGTCCAGACTCTCTAAGTGAGGGTCCAAATTTTGTGTGTATGTGGGTTTTCTCATCAGGTTCAAATTGCTTCATTTTTGCAGCTTAAGGAATAAGGCAATTGCTGTAACCCAATTCCTTTATTTCCTTTAAAGAGAATATTGTTACATTTAAGAGAGTCTTAGAACATATGCAGTATAAAAACTTTTTTGAAAGTAAGAGTAAAACACAGGTTTGTTAGGTACGTTTTAATTTCAGTTGTTTATCTTTTTTTTTTTTTTTTTTTTCAAATTTAAAACAATGCCACCTAAAGCATGAAAGCCTAAAAACACTACTTTGGAAGATTTTTAAAAACTTCTCAGGAATGTCTACAGGAATTTTTATCAATATTCATAAACCACTTGAGGATTTTTGGTTACTAAGGATAATTCTGTTGAACTAGAGTACACTGCAGATCTCTCTAGGACATCTTGATGACTGTGTTTCAGAGGCCCTTGAATAAAAAACAAAGTAAAATCGAATTGAGAGTGGTAATGGTGGCAGGGAGATGGAAGTTACTGCTCTGAGAATTTCTAATTGCTGTGTAAGCAGCAGAGCAGAATAAAGTGTGTGTTAGATAAAGTTGGGCCAAGATATACAACTGTATCTGTAGTGAGTGAAATGCAGCAACTAACTGTGAAGGCAAATCTGTTGATGCCTGAAAGACCACACACGTGGAGAGGTGGTGAACTTTTCAGGAGGCTTTGTTATTCCAGCTGGGCACAGAGAATGAGAATAGTGTCTCAGCCCTCACGCATATCAATTTACCTCACTGAGCCTGACATTTCTAAGCTATGAAATAGTTGATTTTTATAATCCACCAACTATGAGAGATCAGTGCTCAGGAGTCACTTGGATTATGCAACACTAGTCCTAAACTGTATTAGGACCTCAAAAATTTTTCATGACTCAGAGAATGGGGCATTAATTGGGTGAATTGTCAGGCTAAGACAAACTGGCAGAGAATCAAATCCTGTAAGGCACTAAAGTCAGCCCAAGTACAAAATAGGTATCCTGAAAATGGGGGTAATAACTTATTCTCTAAAAGTAAAATTGCTCTTAAATAAGTTCTTTCAATGAGTCTCGTATAATGCAAAAGGCAATCTGTTTTCTTCTTGTAGAAATAAATCTTGCAAATTTGAAGTTCGATAGACTCTGGTTTACTTAATTAAGTAAACCGTACAAGCTCAGAGTTCATTATCCGATACCCTTGAGACCAATGTCTAATTTTAGATTTCAGAGATTTCCTTATTTTAGAAAGGTAATATTGTGTATATATCATATGTTAAGTAATAGTTCAGGGTTTGGGGCAGCACGCTATATTCAAGTACATTAATATGTTTGCAGTGAAACATATGAATATTCACAGTAGGTGGGATAAAGACCAAAGATAGCTTCATGTCAGATTGGAATAGGTTTTGCTGCCATAATTTGCCATAACTTTACTAAGATGTTTATGACACACAGAGATTTTAGGTATTGGAACTGTAATAGCTGAAGTTAGTCACTTGAACCAAAGGTTATCAAGTCCAAAAATTCTTCACTGTCCTTGAGGGGGTGTAATGAAATTTCATGAACATTGGAAGGGCTCTATGCAAGAAAATATTTACCCTCAAATGGCAGTACAATGACTTTGAAAAATCATCTTCAAGAAAGACATGATTAGGGATGCCTGGGTGGCTCAGCGGTTGAGCGTCTGCCTTTGGATCAGTGTGTGATCCCAGGATCCCTGGATCAAGTCCCACATAGGGCTCCCTGCATGGAGCCTGTTTCTTCCTCTGCCTGTGTCTCTGCCTCTCTCTCTCTGTGTGTCTCTCATGAAAAAATAAATAAAATATTAAAAAAAAAGAAAAAGGAAAGACATGATTGATTCAAATCCCCTCCACAGTATAATTAATTAATATAAGGCCATTTTCTAAGAATGTTTTGATAATGGGGTCAGAGGCTGAGAAGGTATTAGAATGAGGACAAGGAAAGGGAGATTTTCTTTCAAATTTAGGATACCCTGAGTTCATTACCTCCTTGTCTGAACCCATTCAAATATTTTCCCATCCAGTTTTTGCTATATAAGTCACAGCAAAGAATTTGAATGGTATCCTCCTAATCATGATGGAAAGTCATGGAAACCTTAAGAAAGTAATCAAACGAGATCTACATTTTACAAAAAGCCCTGGCATCACCATAGACAAAGGAGAAAGACAGATATTGAAGCAAAGGAAGCTAATTAAGAGATTATTGAAAAAAAAAAGTAAGATATATTGGTCTAGAACTGCCAAATATCACAATTCAAAAGCTATAAGGCAGAAATGACAAACTTAATGGTTGTTTGCATATGGGGAATGGCACAGGAGTCAAAAAAGGCTCTGAGACTTCTCTTTGAATGGTGATGTCTTTCCCTGAAACAGAACATAAGATTGTGTGTGTGGAGGGAGGGGGAGAAGGAATTGACATAGTAAGCTCAGTATTGAACATAATGAATTTGAGGTTTCCATGTGATATCCAAAAGGACACATCTACTAGGAAGTTAGCTGTAATACTTGAAAGTTCCGGGGAGATGTATAGACTCACGATTTAAGTATTTGCTCAGGAATATATTGATGTTAAACATTGTACAGGAAGAATGTAAAGTGAGAAGTGAACCCTAAGGCCACCATTAATTACAGTTTGCTCTCAGGAAGAGGCATCTCCAAAGCAGACTGGAAAGAAAAGTCTGATTTTTTTTTTTTTTTTTGCCAAACAACAACAACAACAACAAACAAAACCCACAAAATGCACAATAGCTTGTATAACAGAGGAAGAGAGTGTTTCAAAAAGATCATATTGTTAGAGAAATAAATTAGTTATTGGTAGAAAAGAGAAGAAAACTGTGTACTCGATGTGCTGGTGAGGAGGTCATTAACAGCCAGAGCATAGCAACTTCATGGGGTTGGGTGGCAGGGAGGGGTAGAAAACGGACAGCACTGGGCTGTAGGAGAGTGAAATAGATGTGGGTGAAGATGAGAGGAGATGTAGGATAGTAGGTGGCTGAGAAAAGAAAAATTGACATGTAGAGACTAGAGCTTGTTTAAGAATAGAATCAATGTATAGAAGAATATTGAATATATGGAAAAGACAAAGAGAAGTCGAATAAGCTTCCCTGGGAGGGAAGATGTGCAGGAAATTTTATAGGCTTGGGTTGCAAAGAGTCTTCAGTTTATGGCTTCTATTTTCCCCCAAGAAATAGGAACTCAGAGAGAAAGGAGGCTTTATGAGGTTTGAGGTGAAAAGAGAACATTTGAAATAGCAACAGTGAAAAATACAAGTGAACCATCTAGGGAAACAAGAAAATTTCAATATTGATTTTTCAGTGGCAGTTGCAGGCTGAATTTACAAGGGCTTAGCAGTATCAATGCACCAATTATAATTTTCAATAAATAAAAAGTCTATACGCCTCCCCAGAACTTTCAAGTATTTCTACCTTATAGCTTTCAAATATTTCTGCCTTATAGCTTTTTAATAAATAAAAATTAATTAATTGGAGGATTGATTAATTGGAGGATTAATTGGATGAAGAGTATTGATTGATGGGAGGAAGTATATTGATTGATTAATTAGAGGAAGAATAATGGTGAATGCTCTATGTGGAAGATGGCAAGAGATGCCCAAATATTGAAAACAAAAAGTTTTTGTTTGAAACTTTTGTGGTGAAATTTATACTGATTTTTAGCTTTTAAAAAAGGCAGCAAATGTGATTAAACAGAACATTTATGGAACTTCAGAGATAATTCACTAAGAATAAGTAATTATAGGGCAGCCCGGGTGGCTCAGGGGTTTAGTGCCTCCTTCAGCCCAGGGCATGGTCCTGGGATCAAGTCCCTGCATGGAGCCTGCTTCTCCCTCTGCCTGTGACTCTGCCTCTCTCTGTGTGTGTGTGTCTCTCATGAATAAATAAATAAAATCTTTAAAAATAATTAACCCCATTCTCCTTTAGTAGCATCAGCAGACTGGTAGAAAGATGAATGCCATAGATACAATATAGGATATAGTCAATAAGGCATTTATTTACTAACCTTATATAAGCTCCACAAGTGATTGCTGCAAAAACAAAACAAAACAAAACAAACAAAAAAACAAACTATAGCCATTGTTGGCAGAGAATAAGTTTAAAATAAGTATTTGTTGAATGAATTAATGAGGAACCTTGTGGCCAAAGATGTGAACTAGACAGTTATATAGGTTACTAATACTGAGAATGTTCACTATGGAATTAATGTCAATCTGGAGTAAATTTCCAGTTGTGTTTCCTTTTTGATCTTGTCTGGTACAATCTGGATGAGAAAAAGGCATCATGGTTATAAAATATGTATTTGTTATACAAACAAGATGACCTTGGAGTAGAGTATATAGGAAATCTTGCATTTCCACTGAAATTTAAGTACAGGTATAGGATGCAGAAGTTAACAAAAGGAAAGCTCATTGTGGCACCAAATGCAAACCTGTTAAAAATTAATCTAATTCTGATTCCCTTCCCATAAAGATAAATAATACTTTTATTTGAAGCAGAGATAGTGTCCTGTGTACTGGTGTGAACACATTTGAAGTACCGTGTTCAGTTTCATGTGCCATTCTGGGAAACCAGACAGAGATTCTCTGGAAAATAGTAACTAAGATCTCGAAACCACTGAGGGAAATGAGGACGGTGAGCACGAAGAATGAGAGGCAGATGGAGAAAATTACAGCATTGTCAAATATAACAAAAAGAATAGATCATTGGTAGGTTGAAGAACTTCCCTCCAAATCGGACTCACTGACCTTTAAGACATTGTCATACTCCACAATTCTCTGTCTTGTTTATCCTAAAGGAGATTGACAGGGTTTTAAAGAAAGCTACGAGTCTTAAACATTTCTATTCTTTCTCACTAGATGGAATATCACAAAAGCAATCAGTTCCTCTTCAATTGAATCTCTTCAATAAGCTATTTTAGTTTCTCAATCTTTTTGAGCCAAACACATTTTTTCCTTATAAATGTTAGTCTGCCTTGCCGGAGAGGGAGAGTTACAGTTAACAGATCCAAATTTACTATTGTGTAACCTTGTCTTTCCTACATTTATGGAATATGTATATTTTCCTAGAAGATAAATTTGCTTTCAACCAAAATATTTGATGGCACACTGCGCTGTAGATTTTTTCATATTTGGCTTTCAGGTTTCTTAAATGGAAATGTAAGCTATATTTTTTATCTGAATCAATTTGAAACAGTCACTAGTTAATGAGGAATATATATCAGTTCAACTCACAAAAATGGTTCAACTATTCAGGTCACAATGAATACTACCAAAACTGTAAAATAAAGTTATTGTGTTTATTTTAAGTACTTTAGAATGGTCTTCTTTCATCTAACATAAAAATGGAATTAAGCCAGAGTTGATACTTATGTCTAGCAAGTATTTTTTCTTTTATATGTAAGATTTTACTAATAATATTTATTTATATCAACTGAAATCTCTGTATATGTTTTGTTTCTGATGTTTTTCCAAACAAGTTATATAGTTTATGCCTTCAAAGAGAACATTACATTAACTAGAATTAGGATTAAAAAAAGGGACAATTTCAGATTTACATATATATGATTACTTTTAAAAATTTCTGTGATTTTTTAAAGATTCAAAGTGAGATTCTGTTAAACTGATTATACATATATTTTTATATCTTAAATCATTCAGTCTATTTGCACTATTCTAAGGTTAGCTGTAAATATATAGAAGTCGCCCCACCCCACCCCACTTATCTGCAGTTTTGCTTGGTAGTTTCATTTACTTTCAGTCAGCCAGGTCCAGAGGCAGATAGATGATCCTTCTTCCGATTAATCATAGGTCAACAGTTGCCCAAAGCTGTGTCCCAATGTGGACTCATTTCATCTCTTCACATAGGCATTTTATCATCTCACAGTATCACAAGAAGAATGGTGAGTACAGTGCAATAAGATATTCTGGGAGAGAGAGGCCTCATTCACATAATTTTTATTATAATATATTGTCATAATTGCCTTATGAGTTATTATCATTCATCTCTTACTCTATTTTGTAAATTGAAGTTTGTCATAGGTATATGTATAAATAGGAAAAAAAAACATGGTATATATAGGATTTGGTACTATCCACGGTTTCAGGCACCCACTGGGGGTCCTGGGACATATCCCCATGGATACGGGGGTGGGGGAAAAACTGGACCCTGCATCTAAGCACCACCATCCATACCTGAACTTTATTGTCTTGGAAATAATATGAAGCAAAAATCCAGACTTAAATTTACCTTCAACATATACTGACTACAGAAATGCCTTAGGGTTTGCACAGTACTAAATAATGTGGTCCTTGACCATGAACATTAAATAAATTGCAATTTAAAATTATTTAAGTTAAGTTGTGTATATATAAGCAAGATTTCTAGATTGATTTTTTTCACTTTCTGGTTTTGACCAGGCCAAACTTTTCATCTTTATTTTTCTTGGACCAGACAGAAATCTTTACATAGGGAAGGTTTAAGATTATTAATGAAAGAGTGCCTTAGGTTATACAATCATTTAAAAAAAAATACTTCTGTCTGAAAAAAATGGAGAACCAAAGACAAAATGAATTTGGATGAATTTAAGAAGGGAAAATGCAAACCATCACTTGGAAAGTAGTCTTATGGGTTAACTTTATACATATTATCTAACTCATGTTTTTTGTCTTTTATATTTTAATGTCTCCTGTGTAATTACACAAGTGCAATAACAAGAATTGCGAAAAGGAAAGCACTATATTGAAAATAGTACTGGTTTGTAAAAAGTCAAATGGTCTGCTCTTAAGTCCCCTATTTCCTGCTATAGAATCCTGTATTAGTCTCTTACTTTAAGACTTAGGTTCTTCCATTTCTATAATGGACAATGATATGTTCTCAGTTTATTTTCTAGGGTTTACAGTAAAGTGGAATTAGAAGCCCACTACAATGGAAATCAAACATGTTATGAAAATAAATACTATTATTCTAAGATCTATTTCACTGTGTACATGTATTTGTTTATTTTTCCCTAATCCGTATACTCACAGAGAGTGTTTTCTGAAAATATTTTGCCCCAGATTCCTTTCCTATATCAGAGTCAATTCCTATCATTTGTGTATTCTTGTAAATTAATGCAAATAACAGAATGGAATTGAATGTATATTTTTAAATATTAAAATTAGGTGTTTGTGGAAAGTTATTTTGTCTTTTCACTACTTTGTTCATCATTAATGAATCTGTGCCACTTTTTGTAGTTAGTTGTGCCAAGGCTAGTTGGATTTTTGGTATAGCATTTTCCCTTGCAAATTTTGGAACTGCTCCAGGCCAGAGCCTGGATGTTTAAGGAAGAAATGTCAGTAGTCCTCTTGGTGTGTGGTCTCCTAATGAGCTATTTCAGTCCTTCATGCTGCTTCCAACACTCTTGCTAACAGTTGGTTTTAACTTCTAGGCAAAATTTGCATTGTCTGTAGCTCAATGGAATTATATACAGAACATATGAATAAGTCATGAAGAGATTTCCACCAGCAAAGGTTGAAGTGGTGGGTATGAATTCCTATTTCACTGAACTTCACTGGAATCAACATTTATTATCTCATGCGCAAAATGTCTAGTGGAAGATGTGCTGGATTTGGAGTTAAAACGCAAGGTTAGGTTCTGAGTAAACATTTTAGATGTGCCATCTGAGATATGTCACAACTTCTCTAACCTCAATTTTCTAATATTAATGAGAGAGTAAAACTATATAATTTATAGGTTTCTTCTAAAATAATTGAATCTGTAATTCAAATATTCTAGATAAGTTTTTGTCTTTGCAAAGCATTTTGTTGAAATCAATGCAAGCCGTTCTTTATATTCCAGTTTTGGTACCTATCACAGCGGATCCAGAATCAGCAGAGTCACTGTTGGAAAGGGCTATTACGTAGATAGCCTCCCAGATTGAAATATGACTTATTATAATGCGTCATGCCAAAATTAAAAAAAAAGGGGGTTATGAAAGACTCTATGCTGTATGATTATAACAGCTGCTGTTATAAGCATTTTAGAGGAAAGGAGAGAATATATATGTTTTGGTTTTCATGGAAAAAGTATGATTTACAGCTTGGCTTACATATATCATCATCACGCTCACAGCATGTAGCTTAAAAATTTACTATCCAGATCAATAAAATGCTATTGTCTAGAGAGAATTCAATATACTGCATTTTAAGCATTTTGGAATGTGTATACATGTATATACACACAATCTAATGTTTTAAAAAATCAGTTTTACAGAATATGAATATTCACAAATTCTCCTCCTTCCATTAAATAACAAGTTATTTACTTAACACTTGATAATGATGCTGCTCTGTTTTTTGGGGGAGTGGAGGGGTTGGTTGCATCACTACTCTTCATATCTACTATACAACCTAAAATCTTTGTGGGTCTTTCAAGATACTCAATTATCTGGATCTATTTAACCTGCACAGGCTTTTCCCTATTGCTTACCTACCTCCACCTGTTTTTCCAGTCAGTCCTATCTTCTCCTTTCCCATCTGTTCCTTTCCTAATTCCCACCTTCACATCATTGCCAAAAATGTGTTTCCCCTACCCCAAATTACCATCTTCTCTCTTCCTCCACAAACCACACATCTTTTTTAGAGTAATAAATCACTTTACTATGTTTTAAGAATTATACCTTTCCATTACACCAAAAATCAGGCAGTATCCAAACATTGAAAAAGCGAGACTCCTTCAGTAATAAGCACTGCATTCAGTGAACATTACTCAAGACATTTCTCTTTGCCTGTTTGTGCACATACTGGCTGGGTAAAAACACCATCACTAAAGATTCCTCTAGAATTAAAAAAAAAAAATCACTAAGGCCTTATGAGAGACAGACTCATTATTTTTTCAGCCACGTTTCCATTTTAGACATCATGGATTGTTCCAGGGTCTTTTATGAAGCATGCCACACTTGCTCCAGCCCACCATGGTCTCCCTTTTCTTGGGACCCTCATTGCTCTATGACACTGCCTCAACTTTTAGAACTTACTGTGCTCTCACTTTTGTGTGTTTTTATTTCTGATGGAAATGAAACTAGATTTTAGTTTTCCTGATATAAGAGCTTTGTCATATTTCTTTGTAATTTCTCTGTCTCTGCCTCATTCTTGCTTGTCTGTCCCTTAGAAACTCCATACATATTTTTTTGCTGAGCAATTAATAGAATTAAAGAGTATATGTAAGTTTTGTATTTGACATTGGTTTTTGTCATCTCTGCATTCATTCCACTCCTTTCTTTTGAGTAACACCCATTAATGGTCAAATTTCTTAATATAATATAATACCCTGTGCCCAGTAGTCAGTTCTAGAATAGGCATATGAACTCAACTGGTCCAATCAGACTAATGCTTAGGATTCTTCTTTGATGGCTAAGGAAAAGGAAGCTTTGTCTTCTTCTGAATGCTCTAGTATGCAAGGTTAAGGCTTGAAAATGCTGCAGCCTTTTGCCACCACTAAGAAGGTCACACTGAGGAATATGCCAAGAGACAAAGGAAGTTTGTAACAGTATCAGAGAACCTGAGGCTGTGGAGACCAGATTAATCTGAGAAGCCCACACTACCTCTGAATTTGTCCAGTCGCCTGAGCCATAAATTCCGTACATTATTTGAGTCACATTGAATCAGCTTTTTATATATTATTTGAAAATTAGTTCCTCCAAATTGATACTTACATCCCAGTTGATACTTAGCAATGACTTTGCACTTGATAATTCACAGGAAATATAACACAGACAGGCACCTAGCATATTTTTATGTGTTCAAGAGTAAGTTTTGAGAAAATGTAGAACTTATTCCAGTTCATTCTTGTATTTATGAGAGACTGTGTGCATGTGTGTGAAAGAGATTCAGAGGAAGCAATACTATCAGTTGCAAATTATTCTTAAAAACTGTGTTCTTTGAGAAGTAACCTAATTCTAAGGAATAAAATATTTGAGGTCGGTTACTCAAATGATGCTCTTAAAATGACTGGGAGAAGAATCAATTGACTTACTGAGTATTTATAAAATGTAGCTTTTGAACTATAATACTTGTATGCATTATTTGGTAAATATGTTGGTTTAAGAAATTATTTTCTCATTCTTAAATTTGTGTCTGCAAAAGAATAACAGCTTTTTAAGCAGTAGGAGTGACTACTGATAGGCAATTTGTTTCTTTGACTTTCTTTCCCTTGGAAGGTAGGCATTCAATCCCAGGCCAACCACTTCAGATTTTTATGAGTTGTGAAACTACTTTATAACTTAAGGGTGACGGAATTGGCTTTGGGGAGGGAAAAAAAGAAGAGAAATTGAAATGCATTCTAAATGTGGTTGACTACTGCTAAAGGTTCCTGTTGAACATTAGTATGTTGTCCATAAATTAAGGTTTTCAATGTTTTAAAGTCTAAACTATTATTATCATAATGCTCTTCAGGCTTTTAATGGTGATCACAGGGCGTGTTCTAAGTTTTGATCCTAAAAACATTTTGAGGGAGCACAGCTCTCCCAATAGCCTATGGTTCTGGCACAGTTTTAAAGGAAGGAGAAGGTAATCATGGTCCCAGAACTTTACTGCTTGGAACTACTAACAAGTACTTCTAATAAGAGTCACTAAATGGCACCATGTTGGATGAAAACGTAGCTCAATAATCCCTTTCAAAGTAAGTTTTACATGAAGTAAGAAAATTGGAATGTTGCAAAGAGGGAAAATCTGAATATAGAGATGTTCTGCTGATTGAATTAACCCTACTTTTTAATATTCATGTTTAGCAGTCTTTTCATATTGTTGATGCATTCACTAACAATTATTTAATGAAGACCCCCTGTGAACCAGATACTCTTCTAGGGGCTGGATATGAAAGTCACTTCTCTTATGGTGACTGTGGTCTGTCCAGTAAGGGAGCCAGAAAATAAATAAGATGAATAAATATAAAACATAAAGTAGATTAAGGAATAATAAGAACTAAAGGAAAAAAGTAAAAGAAGGAAGAGGAGGAAGAGAATTTAAAGTAGTGGTCTGAATACAGGATGTATGTGATTTTTTTCAAAGAGATGACTAAGGAATATCTCATTAAAAGGTTTCTGAGTGCTTCGCCTGGGTGGCTCAGTGGTTGAGCATCTGCCTTCACCTCAGGGCATGATCTCAAGTGCAGGGATTGAGTGCTGCTCCCTGAGTGGAGTCTGCTTCTCCCTTTCCTGTCTCTGCCTCTTTCTCTGAGTCTCTCATGAATAAATAAGTAGAAATTTTTTTAATATAGTTTCTGAGTAACAGTCTGACAGACAGCAGAAAGCAGCAGTGGGAGTGCCAAGCAAGAGAGCATTTGCAGCAAACAGCATGTGCAAAGGCCCTGAGGCAAGAGTGTGTTTAACAAATAAAAGAGAAAAAAAAAAGTAGAGTAGTAGAAGGTGAGGTCAGAAAGGCAATGAGGACCAAATCTTATAGTTAAGGACAGATGAGAATTTTAACTTTTACTTTGAGTAAATTGAGAAGCCATTGGGTTTCTGCATAATTGGTTCTATCTCTTTTACAATATAAAATAATATTTTCTATTACCTTTACCTTTTTTTTTCTTCCTTGATTACCCTATGGCGTACTCTAGCCTTTTTTTTTTTTAAAGATTTTATTTATTTATTCGAGAGAGAGAGAGAGAGAGGCAGAGACACAGGCAGAGGGAGAAGCAGGCTCAATGCCGGGAGCCAGACGTGGGACTCGATCCTGGGACTCCAGGATCCCGCCCTGGACCAAAGGCAGGCGCCAAACTGCTGAGCCACCCAGGGATCCCCCCTATGGTGCCTTTTATTTTTAACTGGAAAACTCAGAATATGACATTTGTATCTCAGGAGCTTTTCACATTTCTGTTGATGTCACTTGAAGGATTGTCTTTTAGCAACTTTTGGAATTTATGGCAGATAATTTCCTTCTGGAGTGATGAAATTGCTCTATATCTTGATTGGGATGGTGGTTATACGAATTTAAATATTTATCAAGACTTACTGAAATGCACACTTAAGATCTATGCATAGATATGTATTTTTACCTCAATAAGAAAAGATTTAAAAAAGTAACCTGTAAATTTTATGTTATACTTTTTCCTAAAATGAATAATATGTACTGGAAATACTAAAACACCAGTAAAAGAAATAGAAAATAGAAATAAAACTATTCATTTTCATTAATCCAAATTTTGTGTACTTAAGCCTAATATTACAAATCAAAATAACATCATTAAATGCCAGTGTGTCATTTATAGTATTAGTATTGGGTTTTACTTTTTTGTCAGAAGTAGCATTTTAAATACTACCAGTATACTCATTTTATGAGATTTTTGCAAATATTATTATAAATATAAAAATTATAAACCGTCATTAAAATATAAATATTATAATAATCACAAATATTATACATATAACAAATAATATTACCTATTGGTTTTTTACTTGAGTTATAATATTAATGATGAAGTAGAACAGCACATATTATAGTTTTATTTATTTATTTATTTATTTATTTATAATTATTTTTTTAAAGATTTAATTTATTCATGAGAGACACATTGAGAAGCAGAGACACAGGCAAAGGGAGAAGCAGGCTCCATTCAGGGAGCCTCATATGGGACTTGATCCTGGGACTCTGGGAACATGCCCTGAGCCAAAGGCATCGCTCAACCACTGAGCCACCCAGGCGTTCCTATAGCATTTATTTCTTTATGATTTTAAAGTATGATTCTAAATAACCAATACAATTCCTTTAAATAGTGGTGCCATTATATGTTCTTCAGTTCTACTTAAAACCATCAATTTGGTCCCATTACAATTTTAACCAATACTTTACATTTTAGAATAGGTGACTGAGGCCAAAGACACAGTCTCTTAAACTTATGAAACAAATTATTAATATTATTATCAAAAGGGAAATAAGGATTTTACTCTCCCAGCACCATGTCTGTCATTGCCTACAAGTAAAGTATGATCAATAGCATTTATGTATTGCAGAATACTAACAAGCCTTTAGTAAGCACAGCATGAGGTTGTGAGATGTTATTTACCTTTCTTTTCTTAAGATTTTATTTATTTGTGAGAACATGAGGGAGGGGAGGAGCAGAGGTGATAAGGGAGGGGCAAGCAGACTCTACACTGAGTGCAGAGCCCCACATGTGGCTTAATCCCGGGACTCTGAGATCATGACCTGAGCCAAAATCAAGAGTCAGAAGCTCAATGGACTGAGCCAGTGGGGGGTCCTGTTATTTGCCTTTAAATAGGTATAATCCTCACAGTAATGTTTCTATAATGTGATAGAGGAAGCACTCTTTTTTGGAATTATCTGGGGACAAAAGACAAATTGTGACAACTATTTTTATTGCAATGATTTCATGTATCATCATTTTAATTACCTAGGTAATTTTTAATGGCATATTTTAATGTAGTAAAAATGAAATCAGCTAGAAAGAAATTTAAAAAATGAATAAAAATATGAAAAGGTGAGCTATATAGAAAGAAGTAAGATCTGATAGAATAAATAACCAGGAATTATTTTCAAATGTAGATGACTTTACAATGTTTAAATCTATATATATGAAGGGACACCTAGATGGCTCAGTGGTTGAGCGTCTGCCTTAGGCTCAATGCGTGACCCTGGGATCCCGGATAGAGTCCCACACCAGGCTCCTTGGATGAAGACTGCTTCTCCCTCTGCTTATGTCTCTGCTTCTCTGTATCTCCCATGAATAAATAAATAAAATCTTAAAAAAAAATCTATATATATGAAGACCAAATTGCTATGAGGGAAAAGAAAATAACCCGTAAAAGCAGGTCACATTAGCAACTGTATTCTCGAAAATTTCCATGAGTCCTATATCGTAGAATATTTTTTTTATCGTAGAATATTTTATGATCATTTCAGATTTCTTTTTTTTTTTTTTTAATTTATTTATGATAGTCACAGAGAGAGAGAGAGAGGCAGAGACACCGGCAGAGGGAGAAGCAGGCTCCATGCACCGGGAGCCCGACGTGGGACTCAATCCCGGGTCTCCAGGATCGTGCCCTGGGCCAAAGGCAGGCGCCAAACCGCTGCGCCACCCAGGGATCCATCATTTCAGATTTCTTATTTTTTAGAAAGCATATTATAAAGTCTATCTGTCATAAATTTAAATAAATTAATTGCCATACCCAAAAGGAAGCTTTCAACTTGAAACAATGGATTTTGTCACATAAAAAATAAATCCTTTTTAGCTTTAATAGTGATATTACTACCCATATTTCTCTGCTAAAGAGCATTCAAAAATAATTTTTAAAATATTTTATTTATTTATTTATTTTTAATTCATTTATGATAGTCACAGAGAGAGAGAGGCAGAGACACAGGCAGAGGGAGAAGCAGGCTCCCTATTGGGAGCCCGATGCAGGACTCTCTCCTAGGACCCTGGGATCACCACCTTAGCTAAAGGCAAATGCTCAACCACTGAGCTACCCAGTTGCCCTCCAAATTAATAAGTTATAAAAGCCTACAGCAAAATGTTTAGATGCATTGAGCATTGCCAGATCTGGTATGTTTTCTTTAAGTGATATGTTTTTCATAAGGTCTATATTCTTGGATGGGACCAAAGTATGTGCCCTATTTACATTTAAATTGCATAATACATTTGATTTCCTACAGTCCTGGCAACCATTAGCATCTTTTAATCCAGAGTATTTTCATCTTGTTAGAAAACTGATATTTTCAGTGAATTATTTTATCTGAGAATTTTGTTTAGTTTCTCACACTTTATTACAAAATAAACCCAACTTATGAAATAACACTGACTTTTTCAAGGACATTATGTGCTGTTTATTGCAAATATCTTCCCATTTTAAGCTCATATCAAGTAATATATAAAGAAAGAAAACTGAAAGTAAGGTTGTAGGCATGAAAGTCACATTTCTTGACAGATTTTTAACTTCGCCTCTTAATCTTAATGTGAGCTAAATGATAACAATTCTCATTGCAGGTATTATGTTACCATTTGAGTGCCTTTTTTTCCTGGTAAATGTTTGAAAGTGTTAATGATAACACTGATCAGTAGCTGAGGGGGCTTCATAATGGACACAGGTTGTCTGGAGCTCGGTTGTAAATCTCATACAAGAGACAGCTCCTCAGCTGGCCAGTGACTCATTCTTCAGACTTATATTGTCTGTTTCCAGCATTTCCAAACATTTTATTCAAGGTGGTATCTTTAATGATGCTTGTGTGTCTAATGTGGGACAGATGCTGGGGGCGGGGGGGAAGTGATCTCAATTGGTCCCTCAAGCCTATCTTGGAAAATTAAAAGGAATGTGTTATATTAGTGGACATCTGAAGTTGGCATTCAGTTTTCTAAGGATGTTAGCATGAAGTATGGTATTTTTATTTCACAGTAATTTTGGGGTAATTACTGTTTGACAGTTCAATTATATTGTAGCTGGTAGTGTTATTATATAGACAATTTACTGAAAGATTTGTAAGCAACTTTAATATTTTGGAAATCAAAAATACTAAGGTTTTATAAATATAGTGCTTATCAGGGAACCACTATCATTAAATAACTGGCCATTGACCTGAATATACCCAACTCTTTCAGATATATTATTATAAAAAGAGCACCAATGGAGATAGCAGTTGAGAACATGAACATCAGAATGAAACTTCTTAATTTTATTTTCTAAAAGAAACTCTTCTTAGCTATGTAAGTTTGATCAAGCACCCTATCCTCTCCATGTCTCGGTGTGTTTATCTATTAAATAAAATAACTGTAGTCAACTCTTAAGTTTGTTATGAAGACTAAATTAAGTGATGGAGGAATTATATAAACCATACAACCTAATAGCAATAAATTATTATTAAATAAATAGCATGTATTCTTGTATTCCTTAATGCTTTAAAAGAATAAGCTTCATATTCATTTATCCTGATAGTTTTTAGACAGCTATTAAATAAATAGTATGCATACCTTTATTTCTTAATACTTAAGAAGAATAAACTTTATATCCATTCATCATTATAGTATTTTGACAAATATATAGCTTGGATTAACTCTAATAACTTCGTCTCAATGATTTATGTCCTTCAAAATTAAATTACATTTCAAGAGTGACTTTAGGAAGCATTTATCCTTCCAAGATTCCTGGAAACATCTGTTATAAGAAAAGCTGGGATAAATCCACTCTTTCTCTCTCTAATTTCCTCTTTACCAGCACTATTACCACACTATAAGTTTTACATATAAAACCTATTAATTTTATATTATATATGATAGATTTGTTTAAAGAATGAATTGAATTATATAACTAACATCTACCTATATTTATTTTATTCAATTATTTAAATTATTATTTAAAACATAAATTGAATTTTCCACATGCTTGCTCAAACACCGATAATGTAAAATGGTATTACCTTTCCCCATGCATGTAGTCAAGTACTGAAACAGCCCAGTAAAACTTTAATACACGATTTTTATACGAAATATGATTTAACTGCTGTGAATGAGTTTTCTGAAAATTTGGTTCTTCAAAAGATTGTTAATTTAGTGGAAGAATCGTCATCATCAATGATAGGTCCAGAGGGACCTCCAGAAGGAATTCTCCCCTGAGGAAGCTGATAGTTGTCCTTCCTGGCATATCCCCTGAGCTTGAAACTGCTTGCTAATGAAGAGCTTACAGATCTTTTCCAGGTCATTCTAATGTTCAAATCCATCCTTCCATAAAGTTTGATTTTGGGCTAGCCAGTTGATAATTTAGTGCACTTGTCAAACATTTTTGCCGATTCTTATCATTCATCTTTCCTGGAGGTCTCTCATCTTCTCCAGTGGCCTTCGTACTAAATGTATAAGATGCATAAGATTTAATTTAGGACTCTGATGGCATCTGTGCTTCTCATCTTCATTGGCTGTATTTCTTAACCTCCTTGACTACCTGCTCACTATTGTCCTTGTTCAAAGAGCCTTTGTTGAGGGTAATTATAATTATCTCTTTATTTACTATAATCTTATCTGCCACAGACACCATTAGGGGTACCACAGGTATTAAGATCAAAGGTGATTTCAATCTGAGGAATGCCATGTGGCTCATAGGAATGCCTGTGATATCCAACTTTCCAGGTAAGTTTTTTTTCTTTATTATTGCCTTCCCATCTTCATAAATCCAAAAGGTTGTTAGGATAGAAAGTGAAAGTCTAAGTCTTTTTTTTTTTTAAGGTTTTTATTTATTTGAGAGACTGTGTACACTAATGTGAGACAGCAGGAGCAGGGGTGAAG
Source organism: Nyctereutes procyonoides (assembly GCF_905146905.1). Lineage (NCBI taxonomy): Eukaryota > Metazoa > Chordata > Mammalia > Carnivora > Canidae > Nyctereutes > Nyctereutes procyonoides. Next base: position 1,073,624 of record NW_026575029.1, read on the forward strand.
GGGAGAGAGAGAGAGGGAGAAGAAGCAGGCTCCCAGCTGAGCAGGGAGCCTGATGTAAGACTCCATCCTGGGATCCTGGGATCATGACCTGAGCTGAAGGCAGACACTTAACCAACTGAGCTACCCAGGTCTTGTGTGTGTGTGTGTGTGTGTGTGTGTGTGTGTGTGTGTGTGTGTAAAGAGGTCATTGTGTTTGTTAAGAATTACTGTGCCTTTATTATTACTTTCAGTACCAATGAAACATAAGTGACCCTTGGAGACAAAGAATACTAACATTTTCTGATTTATCTCCTGACACCTTGGCTTCCTGGGCAGCTGCTCCATCAAAAAACAGTTATTGGGTTTATGATCTTGTTTAATCATTTGTCATTGAAGAAGTCCTACAGAAGATTCTGAGATTTGGGAACACACATTGTGCCTCAATAATGACTTGTCAAACATAAAGCTTTCTTTACAGTGATCAAGTTGGTAGGCTTCATGTCAGCTCAATTCTCCAAAAAGTGCATGGGTAATTTAGATTTATTCATATATGAACTCTATCTCAATACTGGTTTGAGTGTTACTTGAGTACTTTAGCATGTTCACACACTGTACAGATGACAGAAACACTTTTGTCTCAATGATGTCCTTTTAAACTTTCACTTGAACTTGGTGATGAAATAAACCATTTGCTTGTTTACTCAAGAATGTACCTAATTGTAGAGTTGATTTTAAATATTTCAATCTTACTAGTAAGGATGAACACATAAAGATGCTATTTTCCAGGTCAAAGATCAGTACACTTTGTTTGGCCTCAGTATCTTGCCCAAACCTTATGTAATAGCAAACACAGTTGGCTCATAGATGATTTCAGTCACAATGAAACCAGCAACCCTAAAAATATTTTTATATACCAAGAATCATTAAGGTAAGTGATTTTGTGATGATGATGATAGGATACTGAAGTTTTCTTCATCTTTTGTCAAAATCATAGAAATCTTCCTTGGAATGATGCTTTAGTTGTGTCCTTTGTACTCCACCTGGAACTGACCCTATGACATATCATTCACCACCATGAATAGCTAGTGTTTCTTATTTAAATGAGAAACCACCTAACCAAATTTACATTTACACATATGCTTGTCTTCAAATATTCTGTTGGTGGGATAATTGCAACATGATTCTTCTTAGCAACACTAAATCATTCTCTGACAATGAGGCAATATGACTTTGAATTGTCTAATTTCCCTGTTCAATGGCAGTGATCCTCACTTTTCTGTGTTGGAAAACACCTGTCTAGAAATAGACAGTTTTGAGGTTGTTGTCAACTGCTGGCATCTTGAATGTATTTGCCAAGGAGAATAGACTTGGCTCACAGGAGAAAGAAGTAGAGAAGATATTGGGGCTAATGTCCTATTTAATTAATTGAAGATGATTTTAAAATATAAAATGGAAAAATTCAAGAACAAGCTATTCAAGTTGTAATCAGACTCTTGAATTATACTAAACCCTATTCTGATGAAGAAGTTAAGTGGAAAGGGCTGTGTATCTACCAGGCTGAGAAAGGAGATGGAGGTGACAGACTCATTATTAGAGACTCTATCAGATGTCTTTTGTAGGTCCTGTGCACTATGCTAGTATTCCTGTTAAGTAAATACCACTAGTTTGCTAAAATTATCATAATTATTCTGAGGTTGAAACTAACTTTAGATTTTTATTCACTGAATTTACTAACATCTCATTTTTTTCTGAAAATTCTTTGAAGTTGCAGCTAATTTTAAACTTGATTTTTAATTATTTATTTGGTGATCTCTGAGGATGGTGTGGTTCTTTTGCTTGTTTGCTTGGTTGTTTGTTTTTTAAAAGGTCACATACTCACTGACAGTCTTCCCATTGAGAGCTGGGGAGTCTATGTCACCTGCCTTTGAATCTGAGTGGGCTGGTGAGTTTCAACCAACAGAGTATAGCAGAAATCACGTTAGATCTTTTTTGAGGGTGCTTTAAAAATCACCAGTTGTACACCTGAAACTATTGGTACATTATGTGTCAGCTATACTTAGAATGAAAGAAAGAAAGAAGGAAAGAAAGAAAGAAAGAAAGAAAAAGAAGGAACAAAGGAAGGGATTGTAGAGAAGTAGTTTACATTTACTATTGGGTGTTGTAAGAATTTTTCATAAATTATCTCGTTTTTTTCCCTAAAAACAAAACAAGCAAAAACATGTAATATCCTTCTGCTTCCCTTGGAATTTTCACTGTGAGGGGAATCAGTTGCTGGGCAAGAAGTACAAATGCTTGAGATGAACAGATTAGAGAGAACATACATAGATGGTCCAGTTGAGATTCTCCCTCAGGGCCTGGTATGCCAGCCATCCCTACCAAAATGCTGAACATTTGATTGACACTGTCGTGCACCCTCTAGACTATCCCATCTACTAGCTAAGTACCACTAAATGGCCTTAGTTGAGGCCATAAACAAAATAATCACCCCAATCTCTAACCTACCACACAATCCATATGGTATTATAAATTACTTATTGTTTAAAGCTACTAAGTCTTGAGGTAATTTGGTATGCAGTAATTGTGACTAAAAGATGGAAGATGTCATTTCTCTCTTTTTGAAGTTATGAAGGTAGCACTGAGAAATTTGGAGGCAGAACACAAATACTATTAGTTGAGAAATGCTTTCCTTCCATTTAAATTATTGTCTTTTTGTGTGATGTTGCTAGGACAATACTTTATTTTTATTTTGGTATATATCTTAAGAACTGAAAAATATAATCAAACTGAATTTCAAAATTTTGGATATTTACAAAGATATTAGCCCGAGAAACCTAATACTATCAATTTTGCAGATTTAATGGATCAAATATTAATACTTTCCAGTATGGATATTTTGCATGTTATGAATAAAGTATGAACTGTGATATTAACAGGTATAAAAGTTTTAGTTGGTAATATTTATTAATCTTATAGCATTAATCACATTGAAATCTGACATTTTTCTATTTAGAAATTGGAACTTTGCTGTATTTCTAGATTAGGTAAGCCATTTTGAAATGTAATTGAGTCACCTCATCAAATACTGAGAGCTATCGCCTGGCAACTGAGATACTTGGAACAAGTCAGTGCAGTCTGACAGCATGATATTCTTTTATACTTATTGATAACTTAGACCATGGGGATATCAAAGCAGTGTGTGTACCAGCTTTAGTTTAAAACAAATGCATTTAGTTAAATAGTAATTTGTAATTTTCAAAAAGCCTATTTTTTCCTCCCCCATAATTCAGTTACTGGATATGTAGAGCTATCCAAAAGGAAACAACAGGATAGCTCTACATATCAGAGTTGGAGCCTCAGAATGTTCAGTATGACCCTATCTAAGCAAATTTTTAAAATTCTGTATTAGATTTATAAGTTTTTTTTTAATTTTATAAATTAATTTTTATTGGTGTTCAATTTACCAACATACAGAATAACACCCAGTGCTCATCCCGTCAAGTGTACCCCTCAGTGCCCGTCACCCATTCACCCCCACCCCCCGCCCTCCTCTCCCTCCACCACCCCTAGTTCATTTCCCAGAGTTAGAAGTCTTTATGTTCTGTCTCCCTTTCTGATATTTCTCACACATTTCTTCTCCCTTCCCTTATATTTATAAGTTTTTAAAGTAGATTTACAAGATTTATAAGTTTTAACCTCCTCAAAGGAGTTACTCCAGCTGTGGTTCCTTCTGAAATTTAATATTTTCCTTCTTACCTGAATTCATCTAATCAGCATACAAGGGGAAAAAAGTCTTCCATTATAAAAATAAAAACAAAAACAAAAAAGACACTCTCCCTTTATGCTCCATCTTCACTTGGCTATTTTCCATTCTTCTACTCCCCTTTAAAACAATTCTCTGCCTCAAACTCCTTTCTTCTTGTTCTCCTTGAAGACTGCAATCAGCTGAGTATGTGCTCCACTTCCCTGAAACCATCCTCAAGATCACCGTTGACTTTCACATTGCTAAAGTCAATGATCACTTTTCAGTTGTCTTCTTATTCTTCCTATCAGCGGCAATTGATGCATCTGATTGCTTTCTTCTATTGAGTTTCTTTTCTTTTCTTTTCTTTTCTTTTCTTTTCTTTTCTTTTTCTTTTTTCTTTTTTTTTTTTTAACTTGCCTTTATGGAATCCACAACCTCTTGGTTTCCCTTTCACCTCTTTGGCTACTTATTTTCAGTCTCTGCTGGTTTAACTTCTGTTATACTTCTTTCCTCTAACATCTTCCATTCTCTCTTGACACTCACTACATAAACAGCTTCTAATATGACTTTGATATTGATGAATCCCAAAGTTTGTATCTTTAACTGGATGTCTCCAATCAGCTCCATGGTTGTGTATCCAGTTGCTTACTCGACATTTAAGCTGGGTGTCCCAAATAATTCTTTATCTCATAAAGTCTAAAACTTAACTCTTGATTCTCTTCCCTTTCCTTTTTCCAATTTATATGCATCGATAACTTCCATTTTATTGAAGAAAGTTTGTCTCATAATGCCATTTATGGGTTTGGAAATTGCAAAGATTGAATGACTTTTACTTTGCAGGTGTCTATCGATATTCTACCGACAGTGACCATTTTGTATATATGTAATCCTTTGTTTTCCTCTGTCTATATGAGAGTGAGAAAAAAATTCTAGTCTAAAAAATATTACATCCATATATTTTGAAAGTTGTGTAAGACATACATAGATTATTTTATTTGATCATTTCTAAACTATTAACGATTGGAAAAAACACTTTTAGACTCTTATTTTTCAATAACAATAGTAGACTAAGTTACATGATTTCTCTAAGGTCACTAGCATTATGTCACTGAAAAGACAAACCCATTTCCTTTTAACCCTACTTTTGTGGGTTTTTTTAAATAATAAACACTTCATATATTTGACTTTTGAATTACTAATGCATAGAAATTTCAGGGGCTTCACAAAATTCTCATAAACTGTTTAAAAATTTTCACCATAAGATGATCACTTCTTTATTTTATAAAGGAAAATGAGGTTAGTTTGATCTAATTTGCATATATTTATTTATTTTTGTGGAGGAGTTCATATTGACTGCTAGCGATCACAATCTTTCTAAATATTCATTGCCCATCCATTTAAAAATTCATTCCAGAATTTTCCCAAAGATCAACTTCAAGTTTATCAACTGATAATGATCATAATTCAATTTTTAAAAAATTCTCATAAACTTTTGAGTATGAAATTCTCTTATTGTATCTGCTTCTCTACTTTTAAAAATTCTATTGCCTTAATCTATTTGTATATTTCTGCATGTAAGTTAACTCTCTCAACTATTGGAGTATGATCTAATAATGTGTAGGATCATTACTTACCCACTGAACTGCTTTAAAAATTGTTGGTTCTTGTTGAACATTTTCTTTTCTGAATAAATCCTGGAAGCAGTTGTCAAATCACATAAAAAATTCTATTGGGAATACAATTGGGCTTTGTACTGAATTTATATTTTAATTTGTAGAGATTTGACAGTTTTTTCTCAACCAGAAAATGGTATATTTCTCTATTTATCCAAGCATTGAGCATGTCTTTTCATAGTTTTTAAGTAATCTTTATATTTTTATGATGTTTATAATTTTCTTAATATTGTTTATCTTATTTATGTTGGGCTTAGTACCCCTCTTCCATTTTTAAAAATCGTGATTGCTGATGTCAATGGGGTTATTTCATCACATTATCCAATTAGTTTTGTTATACCAGAGGAAATTATGTATTTGTACATGTTGATCTAATATCTGATCACTTTCCTAACCTAAAGTCCTACAAGTTTTTCAGTTAATTATCTTAAAATTTCTAGGCATACAATTTTAACATAAACAAATATGGTTTTGCCTTTTCCCTTGTTTTATTTTAATTTTTCGTCTTATTGCATTGTCTACTTCAGTGATATAGTAACCAATAGCATCTTTGTCTATTCCTGACTTTAATGGAAAAGTTTAAAATATTGCATCATTATGTGTCACGGTTTGTAAGTTTCTTTTAGATCGCCTTTATCAAGTTAAATACAATTCCTCTATGTCTTTTAATCTTTCTCTCAATTTTCATGTCATTTTTATTATGTACATTCTAAGAGAATGCTTCAGCTCAATTTCATGGTTTATTAACTTGATTTTCAACTCTGTTCAATTCTTTTCTGCCCTGTTAATTTTTATTTTAATTTTATAAATAAGGATTTTATTATTAAAGAAATATTTTTTATTTCTTTTTTATAATAATGTTAATCAGCTTTTAATTTTTATTCATTTTTAAAAATGTTATTTATTTATTCATGAGACACACAGAGAGAGGCAGAGACATAGGCAGAAGGAGAATCAGGCTCCCCACAAGGAGCCTGATGTGAGATTCGATCCCAGAACCCCAGGATCACGACCTAAGCCAGAGGCAGATGCTCAACCACTGAGCCACTCAGGCATCCTGAGTCTGTTTTATAAAAATAGGTATCCTGGAATCTCAGCAAGGATTCTAATTATGCTTATATTAGTAGTTTCATTTTTTTTTCCTAATGCCTTCTACCTTAGATTCTTGTTTTTTATTAACTTTGGTGCTTTTTTCCCACAATATTACTTTTCCCCAAATGTTGATGATTTTTGTTGTTATCTTTACCTTTAAATGACTAAATGATAAATATGATTTCTTCAGACTAAGTAAAATGTCTTTATGACAGTGAAAGCAGGTTTTTATTATGAAAGCATCTTTGATTCATTCAGTATCAACAAAACATACTCTTGCTCTTCTTTGTGATAGGCATAACTTCTCTGGGCTTCAGGTTCTCATTGGTAAAATGAAAATAATACCTATTCATCAATATATAAGAAAAATAATGAATATAACTAAGTAAACTTGAAGGTAAGCACCCAATACATGGAATGAGCAAGGAAAAGTTGAATTCTACTAGTTTTAAAAACACAGGATTAATTACATTTTTGGGATTAATACTGAAAAGTATTTCCTCTGTTTAGGAAATAGAATGAGTGCCATGACCCTATATGATACTGTGAAACACTGTTCCGAATGATCTCAGGTTTTTCATAGCTACTGTTAATAAGGCTTTATCATACTACAGCACTTAAGAAACTCTATGACTTTATTTGTTTATTTTGTCTCATTTCAGCAACTGTTTTACAAATGCTTATGTTATATCAGGCATTGTTCTCACCACCTTAAATCTATGACTTTTTGTAATCCTTATAAAAACCATGTAATACAGGAACTATTGCTGACCCTAACTTACAGGTGAGGATTCGGAAGCAAAGAGGGTTTAATTAATTTGACCACTGTTACACTTTAGTTCATGATAGTGTGATATAATGTGTTATTCATTATATCATATGCCCAAATAATGAAATGAGATATTTATAAATCATTTTAAGGTAAGTCTAGCTCACATATGACCACAGTATTATTGCCAACAACAACAACAACAATGATAATAGTAGCTATTGTAAATATTCACTTATTTAGTAACATGCATGTCTTCCCTCTAGACTCTACTGACTGTAGATATACCATATTCATCACTGCATCCCCAGAATCTAGTTCAATGCATGATAGTAAATATTATTTAAATGAGTGGCTACTCAGGTGAGGAATCTGTGTTAAGTTAGTGAATTGATCTAGCCATTACCTCTAAATTCTCAAAGGATGTCACTGAAATTACAGTAAAAATGTGAAAAAACAAACTTTACAAAGACCGAGAGGATACCAAAATAGAAGAAGAGAATGTCAAAGGTAAAAACAATTGTTGTAAATAGTAATTTATTTGGGATACCAGAAAATGTTGAAAGCTATCATCTTACCAGTGGACAAAAGGAAAAGGGGAGATGGAAAACCAGGAGGCCAGGCAATGTCCATCACAGATCTTAACTAGCTGTCAGAAAACAGAAGAACCAGCATCTTGGACACAGGTTGGTTGATAGGTTGAAAAATTTGGATACACCAAAAATTTCGAGAACTTAGGTCTTTAGATCTCTAGGCCACCCTTACTCCCAGACAGCTATCACTGAGCCTCATGTGTAGATTAGAGAATTATTCTCTGAAGGATTTGAAGCTAAATAATTTGGGACTCAGGGAGGACTTAGTTTAATTCTTCCTATAGTGAGTATCAGAGGCCAGACTTACAGCCCCATCCTGGAGATAAAAGATATTTATTAGTAAATTAACCTCTCCAAGAGACAACACAAAAAGATACTGCTGGTTGTGATTCCTCAAGAATCATGGTTTAAATTTTACTGAACTTATCTGTAGAGACGCTCACTGTTTTATAGCCTGTCTTTTAAATCTAGAAGTTCATATTCATTTTTTGTTATCTTATTATTAAATATAAAGTGAAGCCAAGAAGTGCAAGATTTTTTAGGAAAGTTTCAAACATGAAAGACAACCAAACCAAAAAAAAAAAAAAAAAAACAAAAAACCTAATAAAGAGCAGTGGGATGCCTGGGTGGCTCAGTCAGTTTAACTTCTGCCTTCAGCTCAGGTCATGATTTCAGGGTTCTGGGATTGAGCCCCACATCAGGCTCCCTGCTCAGTGGCAAGCCTGGTTCTACCTTTCCCTCTGCCTACTGTTCCCCCTGCTTGTGACTGAAAAATCTTTAAAAATAAATTAATAAAGAGCAGTCAATTATGATTGTGATATTTCAAGGAGAGGAAGGAAACCTAAAAATAGACACATTCAGAGTTATTGAAAGAAAAAAGGAAAATATTGCAATTAAAATCATGCAATTAAAACAAGACATACTTTATAAAAGAAACATATAATTAGTTATTTGTATATATTATATATAGTTATGTGCATATGTATTATGTGTGTATACATATTAGTTATATAATTTTTCATGTAAATTTAACTGTGATAGAAAAATCAATAGAAGATTTAGGTGGTATATTTAAGGAAAACTCACTGAAATTGAACAGAAAGAAAATGAAATTTAAATATAGATTGAAGAAATAGATAAATTAGAAGATCCACCCAAATCATCAATATCTCAAAGCAGGAATTTCCACAAGATAGAGGAGCCAAGTAGAAATTGTTATCTAAGAATTATCAAATAAAAATTTCAAAGTATTCACATACATGATTTTTATATAGAAAGGGCATCAAGTGTCCATTATAATGAATGAAAAATGACTCAATATTAACTCATAAATCATTAAGATTAGGCATAAAAATCTTTAGGGAGAGAGCAAGTAACACAGCAAATCAGAAATCAGAATGGCAGCTAACACTTGATGCCTAGAATATGATGCCTAGAATCTAGAAGAGAAACAGACTTCATGTTTCCGATAGAAAATGATTTTAAACTTACTGTTATAGATTAAGTCAACCATAAATCAAATATGAGGGTTAAATAAAGATATTTTTTCAAAGACAAAGACTGTATATATTTACCTTGAATATACTCTGACTCAAGGAACTACTAAAGAATGTATGTCACCAATATGAGAGATAAAATGAAAATATACTATAACCTGGGGTCTGGGAAAGAGGGAACACATCCCAGAAAAAAAGAAATAAAATCATAGAACATGACACAGAGTGAAACTAGTAAGACATATTGTAAAAGATGTATGTGGGAAATGGGAGACTCTGGAAATTAGATTTTTATAATAAAAATACATAAATGCATAAACAAACATAAAATATCTATTCAAGCTATGTTGAAAAATTTTGCTTGTACTTCAAAGATATTAGTGTAGGTTCCTATTATGTGCATAGAAAATTTAAGCAGAGAAACACAATGTTTATAAAGTACAAAATGTTATTCAAGACCAAAATAATGTGTATTGCACAAAAATGGTTCAATTCCATATAAATATAAATTCAATTGCATATAAAAAGGTAGATAGTACTGATTTGACCAAAAATGAATTGGAATATATAAATATATATCTGCATGCACACACACACACATGCGCGCACACACGTTTTATATATTTTATGAGAGAAAGAAATAAGGACGCGTGTGTGTATTTATTTTTAGATACATGTAATTTAATCCTTTAAATTTAAATTTAAAATTTAAATTTAATTTAATGTAAATATAACTTAAATGCTCAATTTCTTAGGATGTCAATAGGTACAATCTAAAAGTTATAAATCAAGATATATACATAATTATATGTAATTGACCTTTTAAACTATAAATATGCATTACTTTGCTAGAACTAAAACTAAAATTACAAAAATTAAATAATAGCCAAACAATCTCAAGAAGGAAGAATAAAGGGCAAACTCACAGTTTGTGATTTCATAGCTTATAAGCTACAATACTCATGACAGTGTGTTGCTTGGATAAAGATAAATCAGTGGAGTAGAACTGAGATTCTAGCAATAACTTGTAACATTTATAGGCAACTGGTTTTTTACAAAGAGGCTGAGACATATCAATGAGAAAGGAGTTGTTTTCTCAACAAGTGCTGGAAAAACAGTATATAAACATGCAAAATTATGAATTTATTTTCACCTCGAATCATCAAAGAAAAACATTCAAAATGTTGAGAAGGAAAGACTGCCAACCAATGTTTCTATTCTTAATAAAATGATTCTGCAAAATAAAGGAGAAATTAAGATGTTCCAAGGTAGAAAAAAACTTAGGAAGTTCATTGCTGGCAGATTACCCTACCAAATATACAAAGGGAATGATTTAGAATGAAATAAAAGGACACTAGATAGTAACTTGAATCCATAGAAAGAAATAAAGAGCACCACTAAAAGTGTGTAGTTACATACAAAAATTAGTATACATGTATTTTGTGTAAAACACTTTCTTCTACCCATGTAAGAGACAGTTGCATAAAGTAATTATTATAAAACTGTGTTGACAGGCTTGTCACATATAAAGCTATGGTTTGTATGACAGTAATAGCATAGAGAGGGGAGAGTAACAAAGCTATGTCTTAGCCAAGGGTTTTCTTTTGCTATAGAAATTAAGTTGGTATCAATCCAAACTATATCATTTTAAGTTAACATAATAATTCCCAGGACAGCCGCTAAGAAAATAACTCAAAAATTTTTAAAGAGGGGTGACTGGGTGGCACAGTGGTTGAGCATCTGCCTTCAGCTCAAAGCGTGATCCCAGAGACCCAGAATCGAGTTCCACATTGGGCTCTCTGAGAAGCCTGCTTCTCCCTCTGCCTAGATAACTGCCTCTGCCTCTCTCTCTTTGTGTGTCTCATGAATAAATAAATAAAATCTAAAAAAAAAAAACTTTTAAAGAAGCGAGGGAACTAAAATGATATACTAGAAAATATTTATTTAACACAAAAGAAGGCAGTAATTGGTTCAGAAAGAAACAAAGGAGATGTAAGACACAAAGAAAATGAATAGCAAAATGTCAGGCATAAGTCCTAGCTTACCAGTACTTGCATTAAATATAATGGACTAAACAATCCAAAGAGCAGAGACTGACAGCATGATCCAATGGTAAATTGCCTTCAAGAGGTGCAGTTTAGGTTCAGTGACATAGACTTAAGGTAAAAGGATGGGAAAAATAAATGCTGTGCAACAGTATTTAAGGAGAATTAAAGTGGCTATACTCATACGAGATGAAATAAACTTTTAAACAAAAACCATTACTAGAGGCAAAAAGGACATTTCAAATAATAAGAGTCAATCCATCAGGATGACATAATTATAAACATATAAGCCTAGCAATAGAGTCCCATAATATATGAATCAAAAACTGACATAATTGAAGTGAGAAGTGGGTAATTCAACAATAGTCAAAGTCCTCAATATGCATTTTCAACAGTGGATAGAACAACTAGACAAGATTTTGAGCAGGAAATAAGAGTCTTAAAAATAGTATAAATCAAGTAGTCCTAACAGATATTTATGGAAGACTCCACCCCAAAACAGCAAAACATATATTTTTCTAAAATGTATAGGAAATATTCTCCGAGATAGGTCGTACGTTAGACCATAAAACAAGCCTCAAAAAAATCTAAAAAAATGAACTCATACAAAGTTTGCTTTCTTACTATAAATTAGAAATCAAACAGAAGGAAATATAGGTAATCTACAAAAATGTAGAAATTAAATAAAAACTACTAAATAACTACTGGATCAAAGAAGAAATCACAGGGAAATTATAAAATATTTTGGAATTCCTGGAAATTAAAAGATACAATTGAAAACTTACAGAATAAAAAAAAAAAGAAAACTTACAGAATACAGCAAAAGTCAGTGCGTAGAGGGAATGTCATCATTGCTATGATCTATGCTAAAAAGGAAGAAATATTTCAATTCTGTTATCTAACCTTCCATCTTAAGAAGCTAGATTTTTTTTTTTAAAGAGCAAACTAGTCACAAAGCAAGGAAAAGGAAGGAAATAATAAATATTTGAGTGGAAATAAGTTAAATAGAGAAGAGAAAAACAATAGAGAAAATCAACAAATCCAAAAATTTGTTTTTTGAAAAGATCAACAAAGTTGACAAACTTTGGAATAGACTTGATTAAGAAAGTAAGAGAGAAGCCTCAAATTACTTAATTCAGGAATGAAGAAGGAGCATTACTACTGGCGTTACAGAAATATAAAGAATCCTCAAGGAACATAACAAACAACTGTGTACCAGCAAAATAGACAACCTACACAAAAAGGACAAAGTCCTAAGAAGATGCAAGCTACAGAAACTGAGTCAAAAAGAAATGAGTAGTCTGAATAGACTTTGAAAAATTTGATGGAATTTATAATTTGAGGATTTTCCAAAAAAACAAATACAGGAACACATGGCTTCAGCAGTGAATTCTACTAAACATATAAAAAAAGAATTAATAACAGTCCTTCATCAACTCTACCAAAATTTAAAAGACAACACTTCCAACTTATTCTATGAAGCCAGTGTCACCCTAATATCAAAATCAGGTAAAGACAGCACAGAAAATAAAACTGTAGAAAAATATTCCTTATGAATTTTAATACAAAATACTAGCAAATTGAGCAACGTATTAAAAATGACCACAAGTGATTATTCCACTAGTGCAGTATTGGTTGAAGTCTACATGTCTGCCAATGTAATGCACCAGACTACTAGAATAAGGAGAAAAAATGATAATAATTTTAATAGATGCAGGGCAGGGTTTGTAAAGTGACTGATAATGGATATAAGATTTCTTTCTGGGATGATGAAGTGTTCCAAAATCAGATTATGGTGATAGTTGCACAACTCTATAATTCAATAAAATCATTGAATTCTATACTTTAAATAGGTAAATTTTATGTGTGCAAATTACATATCAATAAAACTTTTAAGTTTCAGGAAAAAAAAAGAGGCTTTTATCCCATAACTCATAAATTGTTTCCATAATGTGGCATATCCAGCTGAACATGGCCACCAAGTTGCTATCAGTGTTGACAACAATTACATAGTCATTCCTTCTCATAATATGATGCTAACACTTTAAAAAAAAACATGTAATAAAAGGATACTTTATTCTCACATTAGTGCTCTGCATTAGTCATAGTAGGGGCTTCCCTCAAAATCATTTTTTTATAAGATTTTATTTATTTATTCATGAGAGACAGAGAGAGAGAGAGAGGCAGAGACACAGGCAGAGGGAGAAGCAGGCTCCATGCAAGGAGCCCGATGTGGGACTTGATCCTGAGACTCCAGGATCACACCCCCGGCTGAAGGCAGACGCTTAACCGCTGAGCCAACTGGGCATCCCTCAAAATTATATTTCTGCACAGAATGGCTCACTGAGTGGTTACTGATTCAAATGACTATCTTTGATTTAACATACAAGCTTCCCTGTAAAATCCACTTTCAGATGTTTACAAGGCGTGAAATGTCTTACATTATCATATTCTCCTTCATTAGGTGCATTTGAGAAAATGCAACAAGGCATGCTAGATCATCAGGTTATGCTGCATTTTCCTGTGTGATAACTCGTGCTGTTTCTTTTACTATTGAAAGTCGTTGGATGTGTTGAAGAAAATCCTATTTCTTTCCTACATGTAAAGCATAACTCGAAGAAGGCATTGATACATAATGAATCATAATGCTGATTTGTTTTTTTTTTTGCAATCATAATGCTGATTTGAAAAATTCTATCCTCACTATTGATTTGAAAGCTCTTTGACTATCTAAAAAAAAATCATTAAAACAGCATAACTTTGAGTCTGTACTGTAAGCCAGAAACAGACACTACTCTAATGTTTTAGATTCACTAAATGAATTAAATCTCACACGAAATATGAATGACTACTTTTTATCACCATTTTAGAAGTGAGGAAGTAATGACCCAGAGAGGTGAAGTAATTACTTAAAAAAAAAGTTTGTAAATTAGATAGTTATATATGAAGGATATACATAGAAATATAGAATCAGATATAAATATAGACATATTTTTAAACTCTACTAACTTTGAATATCGTTGAAAAGAACGTGTACATTTTACAATACTGTGATGTGTTACTTTTATACATTTATTCTATTATTGAACTTATGGAGGTTTTTCTTGTATATATATGGTCTAGTTAATAGCTTTAGGTAAGTAAATATTTTAAATGAACAGGCTTATTTGACACTAATACTTATATTTTTGTTAGCATGTAAATGTGCCTTGAAGTCTTAAAAACTACCATACTACTTGGACTAACTTTCAATATGACTCTACAAACTAAAACATTATGTAAAAAATGAAGATTAGGGGCACCTGGGTGGCTCAGTGAATCAAGCATCCAATTCTTGATTTTGGCTTAGGCTGTGATTCCTCAGTTTAAAGTTAATAAGAAATTGTTGCTACATTTCTGAAATACAAGTGTCTTCAAAGACAGCTTTGTGTAAATAACTCCTCCCCAAACAATTTTTTAACAGCGAGACAAACAGCAACAACAATAAAAGAACCTTCCATTTCACATGAATCCTCGAATCAGATAAGAGGAAGACTAATGATTTTCTGAATGTTCTTGGTTCACCACTTTATTGGAATACGTTTTATTTCAAAGAAAGGTGTTTTCTTTCTTTCTTTCCTTCTTTCTTTTTTCTTTTCTTCTTTCTCTTTTTTTCCAGTTGTTGAGGAAAAGGAAAGTTTTCCCCTTCTTATCTCTCTGAGATTCTTTTCATCAGCATCTCTTTTCAAAGCTAAGCACTGGAATTCCATTTGTACCCAAAGAAACAAGCGGACCTAAGAAAGTAGGAATTTAAAATTTGGAAGATAGAAAGAATGGAGTAATTCTAACAAATGAGATTTGCGGTTTGAAGTTTTGTTCAAAACTTTCCATTTCTCTCAAGTCCATGTACATTTTTTTCAAGTCAAACCCAATTCTGAAAAAAGATGAGGACTTCAAATGTCAAATGGGGACAGGAGGACAAGGAATGCCTCTGGGAAGAAATAACATATATACTGGAGCCAAAAGTAAAGAGTGAGATGCTGAGTGTTCCAGGCTGAAAGTAGAATCACTTAAAATGTCTCAAGAAGAAGAGCTATATACACATAAGAAAATAAAAATGCCAGTGTGATTAGAATGTACAGTGAGCAAGGAGGAAAAAAGGGACACTTTACAGTTAGAAAGAAAGCTAGAACCCTCATAGATTAAGCTAAGTATTAATTTTACCCTAAGAGCAGTAGAAAGCATTTGGGCATGAACTAAGTTATGAAACAATCACCCCAACTATTCAGTGGAGGATAAATTAGGGAATATGAATGGCAGTGAGGAAGCCATTTACACAATCCTGGTGAGAAAGGGCATTGCCTTGGCCTGTAGTGTAACATGAGGCTGAAGACAGTTCAAATGGATTTGAGATATTCCATGTTGTCATCAAAATCAAAAAACATAGACAAAATGTTGGGGTGGATGATGAGGAGGAATTAAAGATGATGATCAGTTTTTTTTGGTTTAAACCATTGAGAAAATTCAGAATGACATACACGATACCTTAAAAGTCATTACAGTATTTACCACTCCCCAAGAGTTATGATTAGAATAACTCATTAATTGCAAATAAATCATGGTATAACCAAGTTTTTAAAATGCCTTTAAGAATAAAAATATAGGGATGCCTGGTGGCTCAGTGGTTGAGTGTCTGCCTTCAACCCAGGTCATGATCTCTGTGGGATCGAGTCCCACATCAGGCATCCTGCATGGAGCCTGCTTCTCCCTCTGCCTATGTCTCTGCCTCTCTCTGTGTGTGTCTTTCATGAATAAATAAATAAAATTTTAAAAAAGAATAAAAATATATGAGATTATTCAAAGGAGAGAATATTTAGAAAATACTTGCATTGTTTGGTCTTATACAAATTATTGTTGAAAAGAATGGTAATGGACCTTGCATTTTTAAAAATAATCCAAATGATGTAATGCATGAATTTTACTACTTTCTCTAAACATTAATTAGAAAACTGGGAGGCGGGTGTCAGGTAGAAATCCCAGGATCCACATGAAGACAAAACTTGGGTGAGATACAATGTCCAATCATTACTAAGATTTGGAATTGCCTGATGAGGTTAGGCAGAAAGCAAAGTGCAAATGAAATGAGACAATATAAAAAGTCACTCAATCTCATAGTTGTAGCATGAAAGTAAAGTCAAAATGTAATGAGAATTATTCACTTGTTAGATTAGCAAATAACAAAATTTTTCTTAATAGTTTGAATAATGTGAGGTAGAGCTCTTTTCACACCTTACTGACAGAAGTAAAAAATTAGTTAAGAACTTAGTAGAGGGCAGTGTGGCAACAACTGTAAAAGTTAGAACGTGTGTGAATGTGGCCCCAAAAGCCACATCTTGGAATGTGTTTGCTGATGTATTTCTACATGCATACCAATGTGTTTTAATGTCACCCCCCACCAACATGTAGCTTTATTTGTTACAATATAATATAAAAGCATCCTTACCACCTGTCATGATGAAACTAGTTAAATAAGTCATGGTGAATACATATGATGCAATTCTTATAAAACATTAGAAAGGTGACAGTTTTTCCCCCAAAATACATTATTAGTAAAACAAAACAAAATACAGGACAACATGCAGGAAATGCTAGAATGAAGGAGTAGAGAACATGTGTAGGTATCCACGTAGACACAAGAGAGCACTAAAAGGAAAAAAAGTAACTGGACAGAGTTGTCTCTGGGAAATGGGAGTCAGCAATGAGATCTTCTCTCCTGCGAAACCTTTGAATTGCTCTCACCACATGAATCTATAACCTATTTAAAGAAAATGAAGGAAGAGAAAGAAAAAGAAGAAGAAGATGAAAGAGAAGGAAGAAGTAAAGCCTAAATGGACTATTGGCCATCAAAGGTATCTTTGTAGACATAGTTATTGATGGTAAAAACAGCCAGTCCCCTTTGAGGTAATGTCAACTTGCTTTAGGATGAGCAACCTGGCTTGACTAAGGATGCTGCGTTCTATTCGACCCCGTAGATATGGACAAAATTTACTAACTTACTTCCTAAATATTTTATACTTACTGTGGAAAGAATCCAGAACAAAGGTTGAACCTCTTAGGGTATCATGATACTAATTTTTGTTAGCGTTAAAAATGTCAAGAGCAGTTGAAAGACCGGGTTGATTAAATTCTTTTCATACTATATGATTTTTTAATTGTTTTTAGAAATCCAACAGCTGCCATATAATAATATGGCAAGAAACACGATCTCCAGCTCCCTTTCTTCCCTTTCCCTTCCTATACCTGATTGTGTGTGTTTACATCATTCTTCTAAGATTTGAACCCAGACTTGATTATTTATATTTACTTTTTTAAAATCTTACTTTTTAGTGCATAGGTAGTAAACATTCTTTTTCTTTGGAGCTCAGAAATCAGATTTTATGTTGCAAATGGATTTAAAACAACAATTTCTTAGCAATACACTTTTTTTTAAAGCTTT
This sequence comes from Nyctereutes procyonoides, assembly GCF_905146905.1. NCBI lineage: Eukaryota > Metazoa > Chordata > Mammalia > Carnivora > Canidae > Nyctereutes > Nyctereutes procyonoides. The sequence goes on from NW_026575029.1 coordinate 1,091,488, forward strand.
TATTTATTTATTCATGAGAGACACACACACACACACACACACACAGAGAGAGAGAGAGAGAGAGAGAGAGAGAGGCAGAGGGAGAAGTAGGCTCCTCAAGAGGAGCCCAACTTGGGACTCAATCCCAGGTCTCCAGGATCATGCCCTGGGTTGAAGGTGGCCCTAAATCTCGGAGCCACCCAAGCTGCCCCAGCAACACATATCTTAAAAGACAAATGTTAAAGTATCTTCCTGAATTTTAGAATAATTTAAACTCCATAGCATGTTCTATGACTTCAAATTAAAGAGATAATTTTTTAAAATAGACTACACTATGCACAATATTTTCTGGAAATAATGAGATTTTTCTGTAACATCATCATGCCAAGTTAGAAGAAAAATGTTTAAACTGTTGACCTTTACTGTCCATTCATTGTTAACTCTCTGTGGAAATATTTTTTTTAATTTAATGCATTTTGAGCACATTTTAACAAATTTCTCAAAGTATATGTATTTAAAGTAGAGTTTATATTTCTCTTCAGCATTTTCTTGAACAAATAATTCTTAAATCTGTAAACAAAATTATATAGATAGACACCTGCAGCGATCAAATTAATATCATTACATACGATTGAACTATATTGTGTGAAAAGCTATATTGTTCTGTAAGGAAATAAGTTTTCTTCTTCATGAAGATAAGTTGATTTTTTTAATTATAAAGGTGTTTTTTTAATTATAAAGTAGTTCATGTGCTGTGTTTTCAAAAGTCCCACAGAAGAAAATTTAAAACATAAATATTCGTCTTTATAATGCCTTAAAATAATTTTAAATATCAGATTTTAAGTCTCTATAAAAATATAAATTTACAAAAACGATGGAAGAAGCACATATTTTATTGTATAGGATGGCAATTACCACACGGAATGCTTGTCTTGCCTTTCTGAAAGGCATAGGTCTAAGTATAACCTATTTGATTTAATTTTGGTTGTCTAGATCACAAAGTTCACTGCATGAATTTGGCTCAATAAATATCTTAAGGGATAGAAAATTTAGTGAACAAGTTCAAATAACCTCTACCTTGGCCCCTTGGGACTTTCTCTAGTTGTTTCTATGCCTTTGGGAAACATACTGAGCTAAAAGTTGTCAAACCTAGTGCAATAATATCTAGCCAGAAATTGTTTGAAATACAGTGTTTTTGAGTCTTCAAGGACCCATTGAATAAGAAAGACTAAGATTTAGGAATCATAATCAATAGATATGTTCTTGCGGGGACTTTCTTAGCCTTCCAAAAATGGCTAAGATAATTAAACCTAGGAAAAACTATGCCTAAAATTCCTTTAAAACTGCATGACATATTTCAAATACTGTATTATTAAATGTGGTTAACTTTGAAAATGGCATCACAAAAGTATCATTTCATTTCTTTTCTTTCTTTGGTATAAACTCACTCTTCATTGACTTTTTAAGAAGGAAAGATAGCAAACTCTTCCATTATTTTTCCAATGGACTTAGCAAGTTATGTTGTGATCTATATTTTTAGTAAGCCTTATTTAAGTTTTTTAAAGTGCTTTCCATATAAATATTTTTAAATGCATAATACACAAAGTGACAATTTACAAATTAATAATGTAAATAAAACTGCTTTTACTTTAGTAAATATTTCCATGTCCTCAGTACCTAATACATCATCAGCAATAAAATATATATATTAGCTGGGCATTTTAAAATATTAGTTGGATAATCTTAGACATTTTAAAAATAAAGAAAATTCTGAAGTTTTATAAGAATGTAGAATCTGGGCTATCTGGCTATAAAAGCTGGCACACATTTTGAAAGAAAGGCAAATAAATGAAGAGGGTACTCTAAATCATAGCTGATATATCTAAAGTTAAGTAGTTAAGAAATCTAGAGACATAAGGAATCAGGCATTTCCAGGGATACACAGCAAAAAAAAAAAAAAAAAAAAAAGAAAAAAAAAGGATTGCAAACTATGGGTAGCAAACATGGGACAAAATGTAGACCTCCTTAGGTTTCAGGGAGAGGATAATGCGTGGGTACAGCCCTTTTGGTCCAGTCTTCCCTTCTATGTGATTTGGTTTCCAATGCCTGGTACCTAAGAAATTAATTTGGCTTGCATCTCTTAGCTCATAATGAGACCTTTTGCTCATGCATGCATTCAATAAATATTTAATATTTATATTTAAGGTACAAAATTTATTTAACATTTGTTTAATATTTACTTAAAATAAATATTTGTTCATTTATTCATTCAATAGATATTAGCTTATTGAGAACTACTAGGTTCTATATCTTTAGTGACAATAAAGAGACAAAGTTTCTACAGAAAAAAGGCAACATTTGTCAAAAGTAGAAACCGTTGTTTGATCCCAGGAGTCCTGAAAGAGTAAAGAGATGCTAGGGAAAAGTCACACTGTATTCATAGATGAGGCGGTTTTCATTTTCTTTGTCCCAAATCAATTCAAAGAGGGTTTCTTTCTGTAAATGTATGCTGTCCCAACCAGTCATGAATCAGGGATGGTGAATTGGAAATAGGGCTGAATAAGGGCTGAATAACTGTTGTATTTTTTACGAGCATGCATCTTCAGAAATGTGTAGGTATCATGGGATGATTATAGATGTCAGAGGTCTTTATATCAGCCTTATGCCACTGACCTATAATCTCTTAAACCATTAACTCGGGATTAAAGTCACAATGTGTTTCCTGGAATCGAAAGTAATTTGTGGCTTGTATGGTTGTCTCACATCTCCACTATAAAACAGTCTCTCAAATAATCTTTATATAAGTCCTACCAGTACACCGTGGGCAATGTTTAAAGGGTCAAATTCTAACTGTATTCAGACTTTTCAATGACCTTAAGGTCAGCTGCAACTGAACTGCTTTTCCTCTTCACTGTAGTAGGATACATTTTATCTCTAGCCATTCAGTCATACAACAAGCTTTAACTCCAGGCTTTGGAGGAAAAGGGAAGAAAAGGGATTATAAGGGAATAGCATATAAGATCTAGGTTTCCCTGTTAAGTATTATCATGAAAGATGTTTCTAGGTTTGTAATTTGAGAAAAAAAAAACATTTAACTCATTATATTTATGAATTCTGGACAAACTATTTAGGAAAGTTCTTGATCCCTTACTCTGGTTCTAAGGTCTTATTTTGGATAATATTAATTTATTTTTGAATAATTTCTGAAGCCACGATTTCCACATCTTCATTCCTGGTACACTACTAATAATGTGACAGCAGCCACTTTTTCCATTTGTTCCCTGTCTGCTCCACTTAAAAAAAAAAAAAAAAAAAAACAAGAATTTTCAGAAAAACAATGATAATTTAATTGCCTAGGATATATTTTCAGTGACTGTATCAATTTTATCTCTTGGAATATCTGAGATCCTAGAGTAAATGTTTACTCAAAATGCTTTATATTAAACTAAAGAATAATGTTACCAACAAAAATTAAAAAGCCAGAATTCATAGGAAAGTGAACAAATAAGTAAAAATTTGAAAAATAAAACAGTTCTGATTTCTATTAAATTCTTGAGAGGATATTCAAGGTTAAGTCTAGTTATCATTCTTACCCATTAGGTTAGCAACAGTAAATAGGAAAATATTGCCTACTACTAAGGAGGCCTGAAAATTGAGTCTCCTTTCTAAAGAATGTGCATCATATCAGCTACTTGGAATGCAGGGAGGCAATGTCTATTAAGATTTAAAATACATGTATGCTTTGATTTAACATCTTATGGGGATCTATAAAAGCCCTACATTTTAAGGATATATGTACACTAATGCTTAATGTAGCAGTATTTGTAATATTAAAAAACTGGAAACAATATAAATGACCTTTATCTTCCTGAAATAGTTGTGCTGTATATACATCATGTATTTATTATACAACAACAAAAACAATGAGAGCAGCACTAGTTGAGAAAGACTTTCCATAATGTGTTTTCAAGTGAGAAGGGCAAAAAGCAAAGAAGTCAATATGGAACTTTGCCATCTCTTCTAAAGAGCAAACAGTGACTGTGTGCCTGTGTGTTTGTGTGTATTCTTGTGTTTCTGGTTTATAGTTGATTATATTGGAATGAAGCAAGATCTAAAAGAACCACTGTTATTTGATAACACTGGCTACTTCATTCATTTAGTGCCTGAAGAGAGAAAGTTAGAAAAGAAAGTGCAGATATAAAAAAAGGAAAAACTGTAACACAGTTTATAAAGATAAATAAATGTATAGAGAAGCAATACTATGCATAACATTATCTTGTGTGTCTAAAAGTTTGTATTTGCATGAATGTTCTTTAATAAATAAAAATTTGAATAAGAGTTTGAGGGAAAGAATAGCTATCAAAATGTTATCATTGACTTTATTTTATTTCCTTTCTTATTAAAAAAACATAATACGCTTGTTCTATAATTATGCTATCAAGTGGAGATATTATGCATTAAGATGATTATTTTTAAATGATAACGAGGGGGGAAGTTTAAACTCTATTGCTTTAAATTCAGTAATTTTCAGACATCACAAAATTCACAAAGCAAATTTAAATTTAATATGTATGATGAAATTTAGATATATCTGCTATTTTTTATAGCCTGGAGGCTAAAAAAAAGGAACCCATGGTAAGACATCCCTATGCAGAGGCTTTGAATCACTGCTTTAAATTTTCAGTCTCATAACAAACTTTTGAGAAACACTGGGTGAAAGTGCATAGCCATAAAAGCTGAATAATATGGCAGTTTCTAAATTTTCAAATATATTATGAGGGTTTATTCACCCATCTTTTTTCCCCTCTCAAATATTTAAGGCTTTGGTGAGCTGTAACAAAACGGGAAATTTTAACAGAAAAACTAAGACACAGGAATCTTAATGGAGAAATTAAGGAACTGTTTGTTGACCTCTATTAATTCGTCAACTTTCTCAATGAACATGTATATTTGGGATGAGCTTTTGAAATAGCATCCAGCAAATATGGGGACACCTAATGTTAGGAAACCATCATGGAAAAGGACAATTCTCTTTACTTTAAATTCAGTCACCCCGTGCATTCTGGAATGTGGAAAGCAGCTACTTTTGGACCCGTCCTCCTCTGACAAGTTCAGTGTCTGGGATATGATTATATGGCACGAGACTTTGTGAAAAACCCAGAAAGTATCTATCAAAAGGAAAACCTACTAGAGTTAAGAAACTTGACTGTCTCTCTAATCTAAACCATTAATTTTATCTGCTGTCCCACATAACAGTTTCTTAAATGGCAGAATTAGATGGAGAAGAAACTTGGAATGGTTGGAAATTTTATTTCCTTTATTTCTTTAAGAACACTTCTTTTTTTTTTTTTTTGAAGAAATGGAGTTGAAGGGAGGTGTTGGCTGAGCAAGTTTTGGAAAATGGATATTATAAAGATGACTTTATAATTATATAAAAGACAAGAATCCAGACAGGAAAATGAATGATAAACCAAGGAGCACTTGAGTGACTCAGAAGTTGAGAATCTGCCTTTGGCTCAGGGTGTGATCTTGGGGTCCTGGGATCGAGTTCCACGTTGGACTCTCTGCAGGAAGTCTGCTTTCTCCCTCTGCCTATGTCTCTGTCTCTGTGTCTCTTGTAAATAAATAAATAAATAAATAAATAAATAAATAAATAAATAAATAAAATAACAAATGCTATATCAAGCTATAGATTAGCACATTTAGAAAAAAATGTTTCACATCTAGATACTAGTTTTTCTCTTTGTATTCTGTTTATATGCCTTTGGGTGGTTTTCCTATCTAGAAGGCAGGTTTGCTTAGTTTCTCATAGAGATCATTTTTGTTAAGAAATTTCTTTTTTTTTTCATTCATTATCTAGAAAGATCTGGACTGTTGTAAATGTTATTTCTACTCAAGAGAGCCCTAAATCTTCATATAGTCTTCAAAGTAGTGACCAGGAATAAGGCATGAATAAAAAAGATCAACAATTTTGCCTGTCTTAAGAAAGCCATTTATTCTAAAACAAATACATACATACATACATATATATGTGCGTGTACACACACACATACATGACTCTCTTGTGCTGCAGTCATGCTGTGTGGTTGATTTTTAATTTCAGTATCATCCACACATCATAAAGGAATGGAAAGGAAAGGAAAGAAAGTTCATAATTATAGGGAACACAGATGTAAGAAGGGAATAGAGTCTACTTCCTCTCCACCCAAGCAGAAATAAGGATCTACTGTCCCTCCTCTCTTGAGGACAAGTGGAGAAGGGAAGTACAGGAAGTCAAATTTCCATGCAAATCTCCGTGTAGAACTTCCCTGATCTAAGAGATCCTCCCATGAAACAGAAAATCAGCTCCTGGCCAACCAGGTGACAGCAACCTGTCTGGACAACAAAGGAAGGATTCCTTAGTGTCTCTGGACAAAAACTCTCAAGTGCTGTTTAAGGAAAATCTATGCTTATTTCAATTAAATCACAAAATATATAAAAATTAAATCACATGTTGAGATAATTCATTAGATTAGAAAGTACATTGTATTTTGAAACATTTTGGTACTACTTAATATTACATGTTATACAAAATTAGAAACCCTGTGGAAACTTAAAATAGGAGGATCCAATAATGAAACCAGGAACAATAATCAGGTAGATTTTTCAGTATTGACAATAAAAAGTAAAGAAGAAGAAAGAAGAAAGAAGACAATGACAATGATGACGGGGAGGGGGAAGGAGAGGAGAAAAATGAGTAAAAAAAAATTCTTCCATAAGTAGGTTATTTCCAGTATTACATGATTTAAAAAAAATCAGATTTGATTATTTGTACAGCAGATCAAGTGGCAGTATGAGTCCCTGGAGAATAAGTTTTTAATGACGATGGAAAATATTTACACATGATGAAATGTCTGTTTCATAGTTGAGAATACTCTAAAGAAGTGGAAAGTGACTTTTTTGGCAAAGGTCGCATGACAATATCTTTAGACTGTGTGTCTAGATGGCTATGAAATAATAAAAAATATATAAATCCGTCTCTGCATCCAAATCCGGACACATCTTTTAAAACCCTTGTGAATAGTGGTAGTAAGTAAATCTTTTGTTTTAACATTTAGTTTTTTTACCCCAGTTTCTGACACAGAGGCACTGCGACCTTTGTAATTTGCTGAGTGATAAGAGTGCGCCAAAATATCTTGGAATTTCCTAGGTGACAGGAATATCTTTCGTTCTACTGTTGGAGCTCTGGGTGAGCTCCTGGTGGGCTCCTGGTTGGGAGTTAGTTACCCGAAAGACCAAGCTATGATTAGAGGCTTGGAATTTTCAATCCCATCCTCCATTATATGGAGAGGGGCTGGAAATCTACTTAGAGATCAGTCATGCCAACAGGATAAAGCCTCTATACAAATCCCAACAGTTCAGAGAGCTTCTGGGTTGGTGAACACATCCACGTAACAGAAAGGGGACACAACCCAACACCATAGAGACCGAAGCTCCAGCACCTGCAACCTTTCTAGAACTTGCCCTATGTCTCTTCATCTAGGTGTTCATTTGTATCCTGTTGTATCCTTTAGTACACTCTCAACTTGTAAACGTAAGTGTTCCCCTGAGTTCTATGAGCCATGCTAGCAAATTATCAAACTCAAGGAGTGGATCATAAGAACCTTGATTTACAGTCAGTCTCAGAAGTGAGAGTGACAACTTGCCCCTTGTAATTGGCATCTGAAATGGGGACAGTCTGGTGGGACTAAGCCCGTAACCAGTGGGATCTGATGCTAAATACTGGTAGAGAGTGTCAGGTCAGGACTGAAATGAATTGTGGAACACCTGACTTGTGTGGAAGAACTGTTTGATGCAGAATCGACAGTTGGTGTCAGAAGAGGTTTGTTTGCTTGTCTGTTTTTATTTTAAATCCAGCATATTTAATATACAGTGTTATAATAGTTTCAGCTGTACAAAATAGAGATTCAACAACTCTACACATTACTTATTGCTCATTAGGACAGTTGTACTCTTAATTCTCTTAGCATATTTCACCCGTTCCCCCTACTCACCCTTCTCGGATAATCATCCGTCTGTTCTCTATAGTTAAAAGTCTGGTTTTTTTTTTTTTTTGTTTGTCCCCTCTTTGTTCATTTTTTAAAAATACCATATATGAGTAAAATGATGTGGTATTTGTCTTGCTCTAACTGCCTTATTTCACTTAGCATTATACTCACTAGATCCATCTATATTGGTGCAAATGGCAAGACTTCAATTTTTATGGTCAAGTAACATTCTACTGTGTGTGTGTGTTTGTGTGTGTGTGTGTGTGTGTGTATACCAATTCTTTTTTATCCATTCATCTGTTAATGGACACTTGCACTGCTTCCATGTATTAGCTATTGTAAATAATGCTGCAATAAACATAGGGGTCCCTTTATCCTTTCAAATAAGTGTTTTGATTTTTTTTGGGGGGGGCTAAATATCCAAGAGTGGAATTACTGGATAATATTCTAATTCTATTTTTAACTTTTTGAGGAACCCTTATTCTGTCTTCCACAAGGGCTGCACCAGTTTTCATTCCCACCAACAACAGCACACAGGGGTTTCTTTTCCTCCACACCCTCGCCAACACTTATGTTTTTATTTTAGCCATTCTAACAGGTGTGAAATGGTATCACATCATGGTTTTGATTTGTATTTCCCCAATGATGAGTGATGACAAGCATCTCTTCATGTATTGGTGTCAGAAGTTTTGAGTGCAGTAGTCATATGACAGTAAATTAACATGCAGAAATGTTTTCTCTGTTTGTTTTCTTTACTCAATGGCATTAGCAATGGCTCCACATCAGTGAAGCACAAAAAGCAGACCATTTTCACATTCATCACTAATTATTATGTCTAATTGCTACAGTATGCATGAGAGACTTGATCTTAAAGTCACTGAACTAACACCACAAGCTGAGGCCTGTGGTGTGACCAGGTTGTTGATTTTTTGCTCCATCTGGAACAAAAGATTATGGAGGAAAATAGGTTGACACAACACACCGGGGTGCCCTGACTAATCCTGAGATACAACCTGAGGCGACAAATAATTTGTCACTAATAATATTTAAAGTGCCAAAATTTGTGAATGGTTTGCTTTTTTAAATTATTAGTTAAATAATTAATAGTGTGTCTCCTACATGCTATTGCTATATTTTATGTATGAGGAGGTTAAAAAAATGTTTGAGAATAGTTGGTCCAGAGGAAAATAATTTGGCTTCTATGCAGAGTTTAAGTTGGATTCTTCCTTTTGTTGTATATTCTTCTGAATAATAAAATGAGCTCCTTTGGGAGGAAGAGGAGAGTTGTGAGTCTAGATTCTGTGCACCTGAGTGCCCAAGGCCTCCCCAGATAACCCCAGGCAGCTACAGAACTGAGTGCATGTTTTTGTCTTTCTGATCCAACCAGGAAAGAGAGCAGAGAAGAGTCCTTCACAGATGAACACGAGACCAGGAACGAAATTCTCAGAATTTGGATACACATATGAAAAAGTATGAAAATGTAATTCAACATCATGTACTTAGAGAACTAGAAGCAGGGAGTACCTTGAATTGTAAGAGAATAATGTGATAAAGAAGCAAAGGGGCTTGTCCAGCTGCATGGTAATAGGGCAGATGTTTATTTCTGTTTTCACCTATCCTGGAGGGTTATTATGAAGAACAAATGAAAGAACAGACAAAGAGTTACTTTGTAAACTTACAATGTATTGTACAAATAAAGAGTAACATAAGGGACTTTGTTCATAGATTGCTTCAAACCATAAAGAAATATTAAAGATATAGCCATATGATAATTTTTCTTCAATTTATATTACTGGAACTGTTTGAGAATTATAAATGAGTTTCTTTTTTACATAAGTAAAATATAATACATTTTAATAACTATATAAAAGTATGATCTATGCCTTGGTCACTGCCAGTTAGCACACTGATTTCCAAGTAGGATGCACAAAATTTATCCAGGCTACTTTTAAAAATACAAATTCTTAGCTCATCCCAGACTAGTCAATCAGAGTATCTGTGGTTAGGGTGTGGACATCTGAGTTTTTTTGCCAACTGCTCAGTTGTGTCTGATGTACCCCCTTCTACATTGGTCTAGGGATTGTGTTTGAGAGCCACCAAATAATGATACCAGAGTCCAAAACATATCACAGAGCCATTTTGGAGGCTTTGCTGGTATTTTTTCAAAAACATATATTTTGATATCCTTAGATATCTTCCTAGTTTTTGTCATTATCACTTCACATCTCCCGATTCCTGAAATACTGCCATTACCTTTGCTCTACATTTTTTTTTAATATTCAAATCATCATTTTCCTACCTGGTCAGTCAGAGTACTAAGCTCTTTCATCATTGTAACTAACTCACTTTAAACGACTTGCATTATAAGTAAGTTCATAAAATAGTAACAAAGGCAGAAATAAGTAAAACTTTTAGAAAAGAGGAGGTTTGACCTCCAAATTCAGTATTATTTAAAGATAGTATTGTTGTTTACTTTGAAAAACCAAAAGAACTTGTGAAAAACTGTCAACAACCAGGAAGAATATATTTTTCCCTAATATGATCCTGGTCATCAAAATTGGATTTTCATACTATTTTATTTTTAAGACATTGATACAAGATGTTCTAAAATAAGGGAGACACTGATAAAAATTAAATCTTATTATCTGCCAGGTACTATGTCAACCACTTGCAACTTCAGGAAATCAAGCCTCAGGGAGATTAAACAATTTGCCAAAGGTCACAAAGCTAGTGGGAGGCAAAGCCATGATTGCTAACCCCAACATACACGGTCAACTAATATGACAAGGGAACTAAGAACACTCAATGGGGAAATGATAGTCTCTTAAACAAATACCCAAGAAAATGAGATAACCACTTGCAGAAAAATAAAATTGGACACTTATTTACATCACTTACAAAATTTCACTTGAAATGGATTAAAGACGAAGATAAGATCTTCTCCTGTTAAACTTTTAGAAGGAAACAGAGAGAAGCTCCTTGATATAGGTCTTGACCATTATTATTTTTTGATATGACACCAAAAGCAGAAGCAATAAAAACAAAAATCACAAGGAGAAACTACATCAAACCAAAAATAACCTGCATAGATAAACAATCAACATAATGAAAAGACAGTTTACGGAAAAGAAGAAAATATTTGCAAATCATGTCTGATTAGGGGGATCTCTGGGTGGCTCAGTGGTTTGGCACCTGCCTTTGGCCCAGGGCACGATCCTGGGGTCCCAGGATCGAGTACCACATCAGGCTCCCAGCATGGAGCTTGTTTCTGTCTCTGCCTCTCTCTCTCTCTCTCTCTCTCTCTCCGTCTCTCTCTGTCTCTCTCTGGCTATCATGAATAAATAAAGAAATCTTTAAAAAAAAATCATGTCTGATTAGAAGTTAATATCTTAAATACATAAAAAACTTCTACAACTCAATGACGAACTAAACAACCAATCCAATTTTAAAAATGGACAGAGGCTCTGACTAGACATTTTCTCAAGAAGACATGCACATGGCCAATAGGTACATGAAAAGATGCTCAACATCACTAATCATCAGGGAGATGTAAGTCAAAACTACAATGATATATCACCTCACACTATCAGGATGGCTAATATCAGGAAGACAAGAAAGTATTGTATATACCTCTCCAAGTATTGGTGAGGATGTGGAGAAAAATGATCCTTCAGGCACTATTGGTGGTAATGCAAACTGGTGCAGTCACTGTGGAAAACACTATGGAGGTTCTTCAAAAAATTAAAAAAAATAGAATAACTTTACAATCCAGCAATACCATTCCTGAATATATATCCAAAGGAAATGAAAATAGAACACACACACAAAAATATCTGCAGTCCAGCATTTATTGTAGCATTATTCACAATAACCAAATATGAGAACAATACAAATGTCTGTCAATGGATGAACAGATAAAGGAGATACGATGTATATATATACACACATATATGTGTGAGTGTGTGTGTATGAATATTATTCATCCATGAGAAAGAAGGAAATTCCGCCATTTGTGACAACATGGATGGTACTTGAAGGCATTATGCTAGGTGAGACAAGTCAGACAAAGAAAGACAGAAACTCTATGATCTCACTTTATTCACTTGCACAAGCAAGGGAGTAGCAGGCAGAGGGAGGAGAAGCAGACATCCCGCTGAGCAGGGAGCCCGATGTGGGGCTTGATCCCAGGACTCCAGGGTCAGGACTTGAGTCAAAGGCATATATTTAACAGACTGAGCCACCCAGACACTCCTCAATTTTTTTTTTTTAAAGGTGATTGCTATACTCCTTGTATAATTATTCTGAAAGAAGTTTATTTTTCTCTTTATAGAAATAAGAAAGGAAAAGACATGCAGAAGATAGAATGGGAGAAAAGAGAACTCAGATCTTTGGGTGACTGAAATATGTAACCACCAACTTTTGGTAAAGTACTATAATTTTACTGAATGCCTGTTGAAAGAGATTTTTTAAAATCAGCTAACATAGAAAGTAATTCTCATTAGGATTTGGATGGGACATAATAGGACCAGGACTAGTGAGGTGGACCATGAGAACAGAAGTCCACAGTAATTCACATAAGTCATGATGAGGGCTTTGGATTTACACAGCCTGTGGAATTGGGTATTTCAAGCTAAATTTGCTTCTTCTCCAAAGGGCAGGGACTTAGCAGCTGACTGCTAGATTGCATCCAAACAAATCAGAGGAAAATCCCATTGATTGCTTTGTGATCAGATTTCAAACAATTGATTCAGTTAAATAAGAGGCTGTAACTTCAGTTTCCTTTTTGAGTTAGCTGTATGAGTACTCTTATTAGAAAATGAAGTGTTACAAACTATTGGACCATATAAGATCATCAATATTTAACTGATAATAAAGGTGTAGCCTGGAAAACAATTCAGCTCGATTCACCTTCAGAAGGCCAGATGTGCGTGTAGAACATTTACGCTGCTGAAATTTGTGGTTGTCACTGTTACTAAGACAGGTCTCGCTCACTAGCTGACATTGAGTTACAGAGCAATGAAGATTGCAAAGAAAGGCAAATACAAGTTTTATTGGCACAAAGAGAATAACGCTGCAAACTAATGACTTCTGTCCCTTTAAATTATGGCTGGCAGGGGTTTGACATAGCGAGGCGATCTCTTTCCAACAGCCCATCAACATCTTCTCAACTGCCATCAGCATCACTTTGGACCCTGCCCTTCCTTTAGCTGGACCATCTCTCTGGAGGCCTTTGACTGGAGGCTAGGTTTTAACTTTGAAATATTACAAGCTTTACAATGAATTGGAGACTCCTTATCTTTTTATTGGATTTTTGTTTTTAGGTAAAATTTGTGAACTTTTCTCAAAGACTAGTGGTGAATATAAATTCCAGACCAACCAGAGACCAAACGCTATGAAGGAAATTTATACTTACTGTAGGTTCTCTACTCATCCTCTGCCCTCCCCCTTTCCAGGCATCCCATTTGTCACAGAGAACTTCTGTGGTGACAGAGACGAGCCGACTGGAGAACCCTGATTTCCAACCTCTTCCATTTTCCAGTTTGTTCCCTGAAGTTCCTTAACATCCACTGTAATTAGTTATTTATCTCCTTCATTGGGAGCTCTGGTAGGTTATAGCTCATCTAAACTGTTAAACCACTTCAGAACAATAGATGCATGGCTAATGTTGGCAGAGTGTCATGTTTTAAAATGAACTGTTGAAGTCTGGGCCTCACCCTGATATGATATTGCTGTTTAAAAGCCACCTTCCCAGTATTTACCCAAGTAAACAAGGAAATGGGAACTCTGCCTTCATCCATGAGGCAAAGTCAAGTCACATTCATATCAATGCCCATATTATGCTACCCACCAGCGAGCCCCCAACTGCCCTCACTGGAATTTCTGGAGGTCTCCAAATTTATATGTCGTGTGTTCTGGACAGCAGTCCCCTGTATCACTCTCCTGCTCTGGCTTTTTCTGTCTGCTGTCCACTTCACAGGAAGCAATTCACAAATGCAGATGAAGGGTTGTTTCTATAAGGAGTTTCCCTGTGAGAACAGCATTGCGGGTGCCAAAGGAATTAACTCCTGTGGCCAGGATGCTGCCCTCCCTGGACTCGTGCTTCTTTCCTCAGTAGGGCCTGGCCCAGCTCCCCTTACAACTATCTCACTGTCACCCATGAGAAGAGAGCCTTCATCCTCAGGTCCTTGGCTCCCTGTCCTTTATACACAACTGAAAACAAAGGAGAACTCAGAGCTCCTCAAAACAAACGAACAAAAAACAAAAAACAAGCAAGTTTTCAGACCCAGAACAAGCTCAATCCTTACTGAGGAGAAAAGAAAAACACTCTTCAGGGAACAGGATAAAAAGTAGCTTATCATGATACACAGACACAATTTTCCATTATTAGATAGAGTTTTTTCTTCTTGGAACAGAGCATTTCAGAGATGCCCTTCTTGTTGTGCTAAGGTCTACAAAATCCATGATTTTGCTGTCTTTGGTTTCAGGAACCTGGGGTCAGCCACCAGGGCAAGCAGCTGCTCCTCCTTATTATTTACTTATTTATTTATTCATTCATTCATTCATTCATTCATTCATTCATTCATTCATTCATGAAAGGCACAGAGAGCGAGAGAGGCAGAGACACAGGCAGAGGGAGAAGCAGGTTCCATGCAGGGACCCTGATGTGGGACTTGATCCTGGATCCTGGGATCACACGATGAGCCAAAGGCAGATGCTTAACCGCTGAGCCACCCAGGCATCCCAACTGCTTCTCCTTCTGACCCAGCACCATTATGTCAATAAAGGCCTAGGGAACGGTTACGCTAGGTCACAACTCTGGTGTCATTCACCTCCTTTCTGCCACCCAAATCTTATCGTCTCATGGCATCACAGGAAGAAGACTCAGTATAGTACAGTACAATATTTTAAGAGACAGAAAGACCACATTCACATAACTTTTATTATGGTATATTATTATCGTTGTTGTACTTTATTATTAGTTATTGTTACTCGTCTCTTACTGTGCCTCATTTGGAAATTAAACTTTCTCACAGGTGTGTATATATAGGAAAACCAGTACATTTAGAATTCAGTACTATTGGTATTTCAGGCATCCCGTGGGGGTCTGGGAAAGTAGCCCCTGGGGATAAGACATGACAACTGTATTTACTTAAGTGAAAATGTAGCCAGAGTGATGCTTCCCTCCTTCAAAAGAATTCTTTATAACTCTTTTTAAGCTTTTGCTTCTTGTGAGAGAGGACTTTGCATTTTATCTTCCATATCAACATTTCAAAAAATGTTTTTAAATATTTTAAAATTTAATTTATTTATTCACAAGACACACACACACACACACACACAGAGGCAGAGACACAGGCAGAGGAAGAGGCATACTCCCTGGGGGGTACTCAATGTGAGAATGGACCCCAGGATACAACCTGAGCAAAATGCAGATGCTCAACTACTGAGCCATCCAGGTGCTCCCAATATTTCAAAAATCTTAAGGCTATTTAAAATAAAGAGATTTACTAATCTTTTTTTTTTTTTTTTTTTTTTTTTTTTTTACTTAAATCAAGCAGTGACAAACCAGAAATAGGAGTGCTCCAAAAATAGGAGCTAAAGAGAGACTTTTAAAGAGAAAGGGCAGAAGCGAAGCAAAGAATTTATTGATTGGCTATAGCTTAAAGCCTGGTTGGCTATTTGTGATTGGCTCTCCTTGGTGCTTTGATTTCATAACCTAAGGCATATACAGGCTTAGGTTCTGGTTTGCTTATGCAGACCATTCCAGCATTAGAGCCAGATCAGTCTAAGGGCTCCCTTGTTTAATCTAACAAGGCTAGATCTCAGTCAGAACTAAAGAACAATGAACTGAGAGTGAACTTATTTTGCTTTTGGCAACATCTGTGAGGAAGAAGCAAGCTACCTAGAAATGGAAACTGAGTCTTGGTGCAACAGGGCAATACGTTGCATTATAAGGACTCAATTCATTCGTTTGTGTCTTTCCAACTCTATAAAGCAAATTCTGGATGTTGTTAGCAACCTACGTTCTTGAGTTCAGCCAAGAAAGAATACAGAGCTAAACTCTGAAGCAAGCAAGGGTTTAATAATGCTTAAAGCAAAAGGACTCTCAAGGGGAGAGATGGGCAGGCCCAGAGGTGGCAACTGCACTGGGGGCTGGGATGTCTTTTTTGATCATGTTTGTGTAGGTTATAGGTCATAGCCAGGGTGGTCTCTGACTCAGGTTGCTTCCAATCATCTAATGTACTCCTTTCACTGGTCATGAGAAAGAGTTTTTGGTCCTATGTGGTCTTTGTTGGAACTGTCATAGCAGCCCTCCTCCCAGGGGGTGCAGTGTCAAAATTGCAATATAAATGTATTATATATTAAAACTGTAGGTTACTATGGGGCAGTGGTCATAGGGGAGAACACATTGTGTATCCCCCTAGGATCTTTCCCAGTTGTTTGGAACTTGATTTATACGCCCCCCCCCTTTTTTTAATCAATCAGAAATCATTTGTTCTCTGCTCAAATCTAACTGCCTACTCTCTCACAGTTTGCTGATGAGCCCTGAGGGCAGAGTCAGCTTTAGCAATGAGAAAATGGAGGTATTTAGAGAATGTGCAAGTCCTTCTACCTTTTCACATCCAAGAACAACTTTAGCCCCACACCCTACCTTGCTTCCTAGCTTGCTTCTTCTACCAACCTCTCCCCAGCTCTTGCATGAGATTCAGCAGCCCTAACACCTCCTTACTACTTTCCGGAGCCAAGAGAGTAGGTGCTATGATTTGTTCGTAAAACTGGCACTAGTCACTACTCTTTTTTGGCCTGGCTCTCCTATTCCCACAGTGCTTGGTTAAGTTAATGAACTCAATTCCGCGTTCTTGTTTAAGGAGAAATAGATTATCTTTTGTTAAAACACAGGCTTGTATCGAGTATGAACTTCCATGCATTTGTCTGTTAAGTCTCAAAGATTCAACTATCTAGCTAAACTCTTAAAAAAAAAAAACAAACAACAAAAAAAAAACTTTTGCTGTGTTCTTTCTCTTCGGCCTTAAAATAGTTGTGCTATCAAGCACTCTCAAGTTAATACATTAAAGTATTATGTTCTGAGAAAAGGTTTTACTTTCTTTATGCTTCTCCTTGTCAGTCTTTTTCATGCTGCTCAGATGCATAGGCAGGAGACTGTAAGGAGTGTTTAAGTCAAGGGAGGAGCAGCAAGAACCTAATGCTTTATAGCCTGTGAGACATTTAGCTGTCAGACGACAGAGCACTCAATAGAATTTAGTAGAACTAAGTGCCCTCTTTTTTATTTTGCTTTAATGACTAAGGGAACAGAAAGAACAAGGTAAAAGACAGAAGGGCAAATCTACAGTCATCAACCAAAAGCAGAGGGGTTAGTATATTTCCAAGTGCTTAAAATGCTTCTTTTAAATTAATGTTTTGTTTTGTTTTGTTTCCTTTCCTGGACCATGTCTAATGTTAAAATCAGTGTTTAAATCAGGTCACATAAACCCACTGTAAATTAGGAAATAATTAATGAAAAAAGGAGTATCAGCTTAGGCATTTTTGTAATAAAATCAAGAGCTGTATTTTTGTGTAAATTGTCCAAATATTAATCATATTTATTTGTCTTATGGATGTAGAGCGGAGAGAAAATCCATTTTGTCTTTTTTCTTTAATTCTGGTGACAAGAGAGTTTCAGTTCTGATTTTCTCTACTAACAACTCATAGCTACCACTAAATGTTTTCCAAATGCACTCCTTTTATAGATCGTAGTTTAAGAATATTAACTTTACTAGATTTTCAATATTGGATTTTTGATGAGATAGGGTTAAATTGGAGGGAAAAAATATCAATGTAAGAACAAAAAAAGTCTTATAAAATAATATGAAAATAAAGGTTTATCATATATGGTATATATGTGAATATGTATGTGTGTATTTGTGTGTGCATATATATAATTATATGTATATGATATAGGTTTCTTATGTAGCACTGTGTGTATGTGTGAATGAACAAATTCAGGTCCAATAATACAGATTGACTTAAGACTCAGTATTTGTCTTGCTTAGAGTAGAATGTTGAATGCCAATTATTAAAATGTGTAGGGGGTATTGAAACAGGAAAATCATCACTTTATAGGCATCATAGAGTTCAGGCAAGAATTATCAATGAATATAAAGTCCAAGGTAATATTTTGTTGAGAAGTAGGAGATTTGCATGGTTGTAAAGTGTTGACACATGAATCTCTTAGTAGCTACATGGGGAAATATAATCATTATACAGAGGAAAAATTGAATGACATATTGGCAGAGTGCTCAAAATTAATATCATCAATGGAGAACAGATAAATATCATGTGACCCCAGGTATGATATTGCTAGGAATTCATAACCTGAATCTAATTATCAGAAAACACTGGACACATGAAAAAGGAAAATTCTTTTTTTTAAAAAGCCAATATTATAAAAGACAAGAATCCTATGGGTGTATTCTAGATTATTACAGAATAAAGGAGAATAAAGAGACATGAAAACTAAATATAAGTATAGAAATATATATAATATCTGATCTTAGACTAGATTCTGTGTTAAAGGGGAAAAATGTTATAAAGAACATTAACAGGTCATTTGAAAAAATCAAAATACAGATGGTAGGTTAGACTAAAAGATTATATTAATGCTAAATTTCCCAAGATTGATAACTGCCCTGTGGGTCTGTAAACAAAATATCCTATTTCTTATGAAATACACATGGATGAATTTAGAGAGAAAGGAAAACCAAAAGGAAAACACAAATATATAAAAATATTAAAAATATGTGAATGTGGGTGAAGGATATATATATATATATATATATATATATATATATATATATATATTCTTATTTTTTAACTTCTCAAAAAACTTGAGATAATTTTCAAATAAAATGTTACCTTTGTCTAAAAAGCAACATATATTGGGACATACCCCTCCACACATACACACACATTTAGATCTATATTTATTTTATTATTTTCCCTCAATACAGAATTGGCATTGTACAGATTATAGTCACTGCAGAAATGCCTCTTTCAACTTAGGTTAGGCAGATCTCACCAGGAGATAACACATCCTAAGGGCATGAAAACTTTGAAGGAATACAGTGTTGGCAAGTAACAACGTGTAGGAATTCGGAAAATATCGTAGTGTCTGAGACTAAGTCTAATGGGTAGGGAGGTACTATCAACAAATAGTAAAAACAGTTGTTCCCTGAACACTCTCTGGGACACTGGCCCCGTGGCCATCCTTCTTTGGGACCACTCTGATGGGGCAATACAGGGAAGAATGGTGATGTTCTCTCCCACCACCCCCAAACACAGGAATATGTCACCACTTACGTGGCTAAAATCATGGACAAATCAGGCAATAGTAGTGCTATAGGAGAAATTGGTGGTGTCTGGTGCCCCCATGATAGCTAGAAGGGGAGAAAAAAAAAAATACCAGACATCATGTGATCATTCAGATGACAGCTGACCAGCTTAATTGAAATAATCACCATGACTCCCAATATTATGATCTCAGGGGAATAAAATCCAGTGGTCACCATTTTTGCAACCCTGTTTAATACCCCAAAACTGAGGACTTCTTGGGAAGCTTTCTACATATGATTATGTGTGAAACCTACATGCACCTTTCTATGAAAAAGAAATCACTCCAATGACCACAATCAAGAGGCCTATCCAAAATATTAAATAAAATAAAGTCAAAATTTTTAAGATGTTTTCTACATTCATAACTACAAAGGCCTCAAGCAGAACAGAAAATCAATGTAAAGCTGAGACAAGAATGCAAGTCTTCTGTTTTTGCAATCAAATATTCTGCCTGGAGAACACTGCTTTATGGAACATAAATTAAAAAACAATGAAAACTATTCATCACACAGACACTGTTCTATCCCTCTTTTATCAACAAAACCACACTGAACGTTGAACAGGGCACTGTTTTCTCTGCCAGTGATCACACCAAAACCCACCAAGAGGAAAGAAAAACTTGGTAGATTTTAGTCGCGTCCCTGTGGCAGAGTTTTTAGAAGGGTCTTTCCTAGACTAGATCTGTTTGGGGAATGAAAAAAGGGAAGATTGGAGAAAGGAAGATAGTATCAGGATAGGTGGGTTAGAAAAATATGGAGAGGAGAGTTCATGTAAAGGAAGAAAGAAAAGATAAGAAAAAAAAAAGGTAGGCGACAAGGTCATAAAGCGAGTAGTTTACTACGCTTCAGCTTTCTTTGAATTGATGTTTAAGCGATATTTTACATAGACCGTCCATGGCAAACAAACAAATAAGCAAACAAACAAAGGATAGAGAAAAAAAAAAAAAAAACCTTAAAGTTTTGTCAAGAAAGTGCTTCTCAGCATTTTTTTTTCAGATAATTTTTAATTATCTCATTAGAAAATAATGAACTTGTGTGGCAAGAGTTTGGGCTGCTTCCTGCTCTCTCTGGTGAGGTACTGGATTTACAAAAGAGGAGAAGATTCATATTTAAGTTTGTCCAGTGATGAAATAAGCACACATAGTATGTATTTTAGAAATGAAGTGTTTTTTGAGTGTGAGTTCCTGTTATAAAAACAGTAACCCGAAACCCACTTACTCAGAAGCCCTGACTTATGAAAAAATAATGTTGTTTTTCCTTAGAAGCTAAAGATTAAAGATATCTATAAAGAAATGAGAAAAAAAGAAGTTTTGACTAAGATTTTATATGGTATCACTTTTGTGATGAGCCTTTTTACCATGAAGATACTCTAAGACAGTCACATTTAAATGAACTTGAAATGTTGTTTATGCAAGAATGTGGAGCTTCTCTGGAAATTGTCTGATATACTCATCTCCTAATCATCTGAGACACTGGAGTCCCTCACCACTACTGATGACAATCATCTGAGGAGATGGGTCTTTTAAACACAATCTAGCCTCAATCTGTGTATTAATGCATCCTCAATCCCATGACTCTCATTCCTCTGAATAGCTTTTAGAAAAGTTTAATATTAACTTTTTTTATACCATCAAAATATCTTTTCTTTTAGAAGATAAGCCCACCTCCTTCACTGAGAAAAATAAGGTCAATGGATAAGAACCCCCTAAGCTTCCAGGGTCTTCCCTGCTTCCTCACATCCACCCAATCTATTGAGGGATTCCTGGCACCTTTCTGACTGATATTTTTCTTCAGCCCAGGGAAGCTATTGGTAGCCCTTTTCCATTACACAACATGGAAAACAGAGAAAGTTTGTTTACCACTAGAGAGAAGAACAGAACAGAGGTATGTAGTTGGGCAAAAATGAGAAAATTCCCCAGGTTCCAGTAACATTGTTGTCCTCAGTTTCCTTTCATTCATAGTGTCCAGCTCATTTGAGGGATACCCCACAATCCTTCCCAAAACATTTTGTCTTTTGCTTCATTGGGTTTCTGGTTCATGACATAAAACATCTTAAATACATAGTCTAATATATATATATATATATATATATATATATATATATATAATGAACTATATATATGAATATATATATATATATATATATATATATATATATATATATATATTTTAAGTTCAGGACTTGGTATACATTGAAATTTGCTCCCCCAAGAGACATGTTTAAGTCCTAACCCCTGGCACTTGTGAGTGTGATCATATGTAGAAATAGGATCTTTGCAGATGTAATCAAATTCTGAAAAGGTCATAGCACATTGGGACAGGCACTAATCCAATGTCTGGTGTCAGTCTAAGATGAGGGAATTAGGACAGAAGTTGGAATGATGCCTTTACAAACCAACAAATGTCAAGTATTGCTGGCCATCACCAGAAGTGAGGAGGAAAGCATGAAACAGATTCTACCTCAGAGCCTGCAGAAGGACCCAACCTCACCAATACCTTGATTTTGGACATGTAACTTCAGAGCTGTGAGAGAATAAATTTCTGCTATTTAAGACACCCAACTTGTGGAACTGTGCTACAGTAGCCCAAGGAAGCTAATGCAGGCGGCCATATTATTCTGATTTTAGAGCAGAGGGCATGGAGGCTAAAAGTGAAAATGATGAGCTAAAAGGAAAATCAAATATCTGGCAAGTAGAAGGTCATGTCCTGTGATATTTCTTTCGTGCCATGTCACTATCACAACCGAGAAACTCTAATTGAATTTAATATATCTTCTAGTACTCTGTGATTGACCTCCTGCTTCTAGGTAATAACTAGTTTATCTTTATTTTAATCAATCAATTTTATAAAGAATAAGAGATAAAACATTATTAAAAGGAAAGGTGTTAAGCAAGAAAGCTGTAATGTAAAATGTTGCCACCATTGTATATGACATTTTGTGAAATCTCAAGGTAGTAGTCAATAGTGATAATATTATATGCACCATAATAATATGCAATATTATATGCAGCCTAAGCTGTCACATTGTTAAGTCAGTTACAAAATATACCAGGCCTCACTAAATCCTTAAAGTTTTTTGCACTCGGGTCTTCTGATAGATTTTTAGATTATTAAAGTATCAAAGTTTTACTTTTTCATGAGAATACCAGGCACACTGATGATCATTATGAGAGATATAAAAGGTGAGGGAGGATGGTCATTTCTAGTAGCCAGGTTATGTTCCAGGCATTGTACTAAACATTTTTATATCCTTATATTAACTGGATGTAGTACATATTATTATTGCTACTTTAAAAATAAACTAAATATCATAGGTTGTATATAATTGGCCTTAAATCACATATAGGTCATAAGCGGTAGAACTGGGTAGAAGTCTGCCTGAAACCTTCACCAATATCTATTCTACTCCACTGAGTTGGCTTGGCATTTGCGATCACAATGAGAATTTGATAAGTTTGCTGCTCAAGAATGAAATAGAAGAAAATGTAGGTTTAAGAAGAAAGAAGTCAAAATAGTGCAGAGGCACAGGAGAGTGTGCTAGGAATAGACTAGATTTTTTAAAAGTTCCAAGAAAATAGCAGATGAGATGGGATTGATGTTTAAAGAAAAATGAAGCCAGCCATAACCCAAGACATAAGCAGAAAATATAGGTCTTCCCTACTCTGCAGTAACTCAATGAAAGGAACAATATAGGCGCTCCGGGGTGACCACAGGATGGTCTAATAAAGTATTTTTTGAGTCAATTGTCTCCCTTCTTTATAAAAATAGGATGGCTGATAGTTATTGCTTTTGACCTCAAAAAGAAGACTGCGACCTTCTCTCTAAAGGAAGTAGGCTACCTATCCAAGGGGGCCCCTGGTAAAGACAGTGGGACCCAAGAGAGAAGCAGAGCCTGATGGAACACTGGTTTTCCCCAGTAGAAAAAAACAGAAAAGTAAAAGCTCCACCACACACCAAAGCCATCCTTACTTTACAATATAGAAGTTCCTAGATTGTCTGCCTGCCGCTGTGATGGGTGCCACATTGGGGCACAATCTCTTGGATTGAAGGGCTCATTCCCCCAATCCTGGGGCTACCACCCAAGAACAGGCTTCAACTACCTACACTTTTGGGGAAGCATCTTAGGTTGAACAAAGCTACTCATCAAAGTCATGTCACCCTTTTTCCAGTAGCCTGTCTCCTCCAATGACTGGCGCATGCAAGGATATAAAGATTCAACTTGTTTGACCAAATCAAGACAAGCATGGAGGTCTTGTCTGGTTTTAGAACTCTTGGTGAGGGTGGCTAAAATGTTGTGTTGACTGCTTCATGGCCCAACTTCTTCCTCTACCCCCTTTCTATTTTCTTTTCTTCTCCAACAGGAGTTGATTTTGAGAACAATCACCAATAAACTTTGTCATGCTTCTCTATGTCTTAGAGCCTGCTTTCTGAGAAACCTAACATACGCCACTTTCTACCACATCTTAGAGAAAATCTTCCTGTCAGTGTGCTCAGTTTACCTGGGTTTCCCTGTCATTCTCCCATTCAAGAAAGAGGCTTTCTGGAGAACTAAGAGTTCCTGAGAGTAGAGGAAACAACATAAGTCACATCACACTAATCAACCATTTTCATTCATAATGTACATGGACAACTATGAAAACCAACAGATATTTGAGAAAAATCAACTCGGGATGCCTGGGTGGCTCAGAGGTTTAGCACTTGCCTTCCACCCAGGGCAAGATCCTAGAGTCCCAGGTTTGAGTCCCACGTCGGGCTCCCTGCATGGGGCCTGCTTCTCCCTCTGCCTATGTCTCTCCCTCTGTGAGTTTGTGTGTGTCTGTGTGTGTCTCATGAATAAATAAAATCTCAAAAAAAAGAAAAGAAAAATCAACTCTATGAAAGTCGCAAGAAACCACTGAAACAATTGAGTACAGCAGAATCAGATCAATTAGAGATTCAGAAACAATTTGTCTAAGTATATAATCTAGAGACTGAAAAAAGCATTTCATAAAGCAATGGAAATACAAACCAAGAGCAGAGAAAAATATTTTATTAAAATTTTGAAGTATGATTCTGAAATTATAAAAGAAATTCTGAATGTAAAGTCTAAATATTTTTTAAAGATTTTATTTATTTATTCATGAGAGATACAAAGAGAGAGAGAGAGGCAGAGACACAGACAGAGGGAGAAACAGGCTCCATGCAGGGAGCCTGACATGGGACTCGATCCAGGGTCTCTAGGATCACGCCATAGGCTGAGGGCTGCGCTAAACCGCCGAGCCACCGGGCTGCCCAAAGCCTGAATTTTAAGAAGGAAATATGACAAGATCCACCCTAGAAAAACTAAGACCACCAAAAACTGGAAAATGTAGAAATATTAAGAGCTGTGGAAAAACAGCAAGTTGCCAGGGAAAAAATAGCAACAATAGAAAAACAAATAATTAAAAATTGCATTCACCAGTTTTCCCAAGCTGAAGACTGATGTGTTCACTGAAAAATCCTCTCAAGAAACAAAAATGACTCCTGGAGAAATTATCATAAACTTTTAATACTCTGATATGAAAGAAAACAACATAAATGCTTCAAAGAGAAAAAAAAAGTTCTCCAGGAGAGCTGATCCAGTGATGGGAGTAAGGAATGAATTTTTATTGCATTAAACCCCTGAGATTTGGGACCTATCTCTAATGACAGCTAGTATTATCTTGATATAAAATAAACTGGGGTGCATCTGGGTGGCTCAGTGGTTGAGCATCTGCCTCGGCTCAGGTCATGATCCTGGGGATTAAGCCACATATCAGGCTCCCTGCCTGTTGGATAGCCTGCTTCAACCTCTCCTTTTGCCGCCCCCTCTGCTAGTGTTCTCTCTCTCTCTGTCAAATAAATAAATAAAAACTTTAATAAAATAAATAAATAAAAATAAAATAAGCTGGATGATTTTGATGAATCAAGTAGTAGAGATTTAATGAGTTTTATTGAAAAATATCAAAACAAGCACCAGGTTGACAAGTAATGGCACTAATAAGCCAGTGATGATGATGATGATGATGATGATGATGATGATGAAAATAATAATAATTAATAATAATAATAAGAAGAATGGCATCCAAATCCAAAGGCAGACAAGAAGGACTGGGAGATAGTGTACATTTGATAAATTCTTCATCATTGTGGTGGGGGGGGTGGGGTTTGAAGATAAAGTGATATGATACAAATTTGATAAATTAGGATGCAGATGACAAGATATGATTATATTTTGTATAGCTGAAACAACCATTAGATCTCGGAACTGTTAACACTGTGGTCTCTGAAGCTTACAGCTGGCAGTGAACAGATCACTGCTTTCCATTTTGCTCTCTTTTATGCAGCCGATATCCTTTTACCTTGTGCATGCATTATTTTAAACATGTAAACATTTTTATTCTATTTCTTTTAAAAAACTAAATTGGATATATCCAGACAATGGAGCTCTATTCTGCATCCTGTAGATAAATGGAATGAAATAACACAGCGTTTATAGAAGTAGAAAGATAACCTTCACATTGTTAGGAGTAAATGAAATAAGCTGCCCAATGTTGTATATAAAATGAACCCAACTGTGTAAATAAATGTGTACAAACAAATATACATATAAAAGGTGTAGAAAGGGAGAGAGGAAAGAAAAAGAAAGAGAAAGAGTGACACGAGGAGAATGGGAGAAAGAGAGAGAGAGAGAGAGAAAGAGAGAGAATTCTTCATGAGGAGGTAACCAGAGATCCAAGCCTCCCCAGGAGTGAATGTGCCTCGGAGAAAGGGCAAGCTCTGCTGGCACCCCAGACATCCACTATGGATGGAAACAACGGGAAGGATGGCAGTGGAGCAGGGTTGTCAATACCCCAGGGTTTGTAAAATAATGATCATTTATTCCCCGGGTTTGAAATTTCCTGGATGTGGGTATTAGTGTCAAATAAGTAAATTTCGTGTTTCTTTAATGAAAATCATAAATTACTTTTACACGCTGACTAATACAATACAGCTACTCCAAAACACCATATGTTATGGATTTCAAGAAACTGGCTTGCTGACACTTTCTTCAGGGGAAAACTATATTTAAATGTGTACCTTATTTTTTAAATGTGATGGTTTGCTTGGAGTTTTAATAGCTTAACAAAAGAATGTTTTGAGATTTCATTTAAAGTGACCATATTGTCATTGTGATTCAATTTAAAATTAATCATATCCAGATTTCTTGCCAGAAATACTTATTTTACTCTTTTTAATGAATACGAATGCAGTCTAGTTCCAGGTAGCCAAATCTCTCATCTTTCTAGTGAAAAGCAGCAGACCTAGAATCTGGCAGCATCATATAGATTGTTTTGTTGTTGTTGTGTTTTATTTTGTTTATTCCCCCTGAGAAAGTCTGAAAAGACCTGATGATATTATTAGTCCAAACATAACTGCTAATGCTCTGGCCAGCAAATTGAAGCCAGATATACAACAGATCTGTTTTATTTTCTTCTTACAAGCAACTAAAGGTCATCTACAAAACAAAGTGAGTGTCAAATAAGGCTTTTGACTCCAGCAATTTGATGTTTTTGGCCGTGAAATAGACTGGTGGTTCAGCAGTGGTCCAGGAAGGCATGCTGGACAAGAACTGTGTGTTCAGAATTCTCAGCAAGCAATGTTGAATCACTTTGCAATGAATATCATGCTAGGAATAACCATAAACCTGCAGAAGCCAGAGGTCATGTAGCAATTTATAATACGCAAATCCTTCATTACACCAGCATATGTTCGCTGGCAGAAGGGTGGCAAAAGCTGTCATCAGTTTCTGTTATCATAGAGACACACTGTCTACTAACTCACTGATTGAAGCATGAAGCCATCAACCAGATAGAGACAGTGTGTTGTTTAGGAGCTGGGCGTAACAGGGTGCCCGTGCGGCCACAGCAGCATCCTGGACTGAGATGATGCTGACAGCTGCGTGGCGGGCTCTGCTGCAGATGTCACATTTGTCACGTTGAGCAGTCGCCTCATGCCATTTCTGAGTTGCCCTTAACATCAAACAGTAGAACACAGTCACCAACAAAGTGGTCCTGGATGCCTGCTAATTCCCTGGCAATGGACTGATGCTTAGTGAAATCGATTCCGCTCTGCCCCGGGGGGCCCTGTGAAAGAAGGCACCCCCGCTGCATGAGTAGCTGGTGAGAGGTTTGAAACCGAAGAGAATGTTTAGCAGTGGAACCCCCTCACCGACATAAAGGACCCTTGAGGAAGAGATACAGACCACAGTGCAGGAATGTGCCTTGCCTTCTGGGAAACAGAGGGGCAGATAGATAACCCTGGAGGGCAGAAATCAGAGGAGGAGATTTTATAGGAATTTCAGCCTATCTGCTCAGTTCAGGTGAACGATGTTCAGCAGATTCCTTTTTCCCTGTTAGACTTAATGTCATCCATACCCATCACCAGAGTCTCTCTCCCACTCTTTCTCTTGCTCTCTTTTCAATATAAAGAAATTTAAACTTATTTCAACTCAGTATCTGTCACATGCTTGCTATATGCCTGACAACGTGCAAGGGAGCATGAGAATGCAAAGTAAGAGTGACATGCTTCCTCCCTCAGGGACTTTAGTAATTTTGGAATGACATGATCCATGAAATGTTTGGAGAAAGATATAACACAGGATATAATCAAGTGTCACAGAACGTATTAGAGGAGATGAGTGTCATGGCAGGTCAGAAAAGGTGAGGATCAAATCTCAGACCCGGTGTTAGAGAGGTGTTGGGACAGGAAATGTGCCATGAAGGAGGAAGAGCATCAGGATAGAAAGGGAATAGCATTCAATACTTTGGGTAGGTGTGCATTTTCATTGAGGACATAGGACGCTGGCATGCCTGTGTGCTCCTGTAGGGCAGAGAAGCAGATTCAATCCCTACAAATATGGTCACTGTGAATGTAAGTTGCAATACTGGAGGCTTGATGTTGATGGAGCTGGCCCCCTGAATAATCTACTGATCACAAATAATATCACTAATGCATAGTAGGGAATGGTCTGTCTCATAGATGAACAAGCGGAGATGTAGATTTTGTAAATAAGCTAGTGCTGCTTATTTTCCTCCCAATTTTAGGTAGCAGTATCATTAGGGAGGAGTCGGGTGTCTTCCCTTAAATCCTGAATGAAATGTTTCTTGAAACATCAGACACCCAAGGAAAAGATTGGTTGTGGAGAACTTAACCCAAACCTTGTAATTAAAACAAAAAAAATCTTAATTATAAGCTCAGGTTTGAGTAGATGGAAGAAGAGTATAAAAGCAAATATGACACATCCCCTGCCTTAATTACAAGTGAGTGTGTGCAGCTTATATCCTATAGCTGGCTTAGGGGAAACCTATGCACACAGCCCAATAATAGTCGCCCTGTCTGGCTCTAGTCCACAAAATCAGTGAGGCCTTGAGTCATCATTCCTGTAAAGTACGGACTCCATAAAGAAAATGGCCTTATCCTTGATTTTTGCAATACTGATTATGACACTTGCAAGTATGATAATCATTTGAGAAAACTATTGTTTTCCACCATGAATAAACTAGGTATTGTCCCAATAATCTCAGTGGATTTTTCTTTTTTTTTTTTTTTTTTTTTTTTTTTTTTTTTTTTCAAATTTTTACTTATTTATGATAGTCACAGAGAGAGAGAGAGAGAGGCAGAGACACAGGCAGAGGGAGAAGCAGGCTCCATGCACTGGGAGCCTGATGTGGGATTCGATCCCGGGTCTCCAGGATCGCGCCCTGGGCCAAAGGCAGGCGCCAAACCGCTGCGCCACCCAGGGATCCCATCTCAGTGGATTTTTAAAAAATCTTTTGACTGGTTTTCATATGTGCATAGAGAGAACAGAAACGAATGTAGCTTTCAACCTTACAACAAACAAAAGGAGATAAACATCAAGTTCATAGCTTTTCTGAAACCCACCACCAGACAGCTGAGGAAGGCAACCATTTGGCCCCAAATCTAAGGGCAGTTGAGTGCCTGTAAGAAGGGATGAAATGCCAGCTCAGCTCCTAATTAGATTAACTCAACCCTCCACACTAAAGGTCTACCAGAAGAAAAGGCATGTCCGTTTCCAAGATTTACAAAAAATATTTTCCCCATCTCTATTGTCTTAAAAGGAAATGTCTGGCTTTCAACAACAAAAATTAGAAAGCACACAAAAAGGCAAGACAAAACACTTTCCCAAAGAAGTGAGCAATCCAAACCAGAGTCAGATGTGCCACAAGTCCTGGAACATCTAACAGGGCATTTAATAACCATGATTAATATGTTAAAGGCTCTAATGGAAAAATCAGGCAGTGTGTAAGATTGATGGTAATTTTAGCAGAGAAATAATTTTAAGAAAAAAATCAAATGGAAATATTAGAAATACAAACTACATAACAGAGAATAAAGATTGCCTATGAGGGGAGTGTTAGTAGACTCTACACAACTGAAACGAATATTAGTGAGGTACAAAATTCTATAGAAATTACCCAAACTGAAAGAGCACTCAAGAGCTGTGGGACAGTACCAAGGAGCCTAACGTACATGCAATTGGAAGCATAGGAGAAGGGAGAATGGGGTAGAAGAAATAATGGAAGAACTGAATACCCATTGAATTTTTTGCTTGGCAAGTCAATCATTCTAAAGGGTGAATCTCTCTCTAATTTATTTCTTAAATGCTTCTGTCTCTGTTTATTCCTTTGACAAGTGACATCATTCAGACTAGACTACAGATCTGGTTTTGGTGTCAGCTGCTCATCTCTCTCCATACAGATTTCTTATGCTGTTTGGCCAAGAACTTTAGTCCCAGGAGATAATCTATAGGGAAAAAATGATCAAAAACAATAAATTTTAGAAATTTGGATTACAGTCTCTGTTTTTGATTGAACACAGGTCAGATTATGAAATGCCCTAAGAGGTTTTATTTTTTTATTTTTATTTTTTTTATTTTTTTTTTAATTTTTTTTTTTTTTTTTTTTTTTTTATTTATTTATGATAGTCACAGAGAGAGAGAGAGAGGCAGAGACACAGGCAGAGGGAGAAGCAGGCTCCATGCACCGGAAGCCCGATGTGGGATTCGATCCCGGGTCTCCAGGATCGCGCCCTGGGCCAAAGGCAGGCGCCAAACCGCTGCGCCACCCAGGGATCCCTCTAAGAGGTTTTATAGCAAAGAAACACGTTTAATGTTTTTTTTTTTTTTTTTTTTTTTTTTATTTATGATAGTCATACAGAGAGAGAGAGAGGCAGAGACACAGGCAGAGGGAGAAGCAGGCTCCATGCACCGGGAGCCCGACGTGGGATTCGATCCCGGGTCTCCAGGATCGCGCCCTGGGCCAAAGGCAGGCGCCAAACCGCTGCGCCACCCAGGGATCCCCGTTTAATGTTTTTTAATGGAGTATTTTTCTAAATCTGTTTGGCCATGTACCACTTATTTATAGATAATATTTATTAAAATTGTGTAAAACCAATGTTTGAAGGAATCAGTTTGGGGTGATTATAAACAAGAGCTTAGTTCTATTTTCCTTTCTTCTTTTTCCAGGTTTATTTTAGTCAATAAGGCCTTGCATGAACTGGCCCTTAGCCATTTATCAAATTATATCTTTTATTGTTCTCCACTTTGCTCACTATATTTTAGGCAGAGGCTTCTGTGGCCCTAATAATTCTAAGCTCATTTCTTCCTTTCTGTCCTTTCTGCCCCCAATGGCTCTATGTTAAGTATTTGTATGCCTTACTCTTTCATTCAGATCTCTGGCAAACCTCACCCATTTTGGCAAATCCTCATTAGCAGCCTGTTCTAAATTACCATCTCCCTCTGTCATCCTTTATCCCTTTATTCTGCTTTGTTGCTCTTCATAGCATTTACTACTATCTAACATTATATTTTGTCTTATTTGCTTCTCATCTGACTCCTGTAGACAAATGTGAATTCCATAAGGCCAGAGACTATGTCACCTAGTCTCAATCACTATATCCTCAATGCCTAGAACGGTATCTGGCAACATTCCAGAATGATGGACATTGATAAAAATCTTTCAAAGAGTGAAAAAGACTAATGAATCGGTCTGAACCACCTCTACCAGGTTGCATTCTTCTTTGATCCACACCTAATTGGCTTAGCCAACCTATCCATATCAGAAGTGATACACTAATTGGAAAACATTCTCCCTCTGAGTCTTCCTTGTTAAAAAAAAAAAAAGTCAGTCATTATAGTATAAAGGCTCTTTGACTTCAACTATAATTCTATTGCTCTAGCTTTTTTTCTTCTTAATTGATCTTTTATCAATTTATGCAATGTAGGGGCATCTGATACAGTACTGTTCTTATATCTTTCACAAGAGATATTATGGGCCTGATTTGAATGATATTGTGTAGCTTTCTCTAACTTTAAGGGACAAAAATTTACTCTTTTGCTCTGGGAGATCATCTACTAACTTTTCAAAAAATGGTTTCTGGTCATTCATTTCAAATTCATGCACTGAGCAGTTGTTAGGTACCTTGCAACAAAAATCAAACTGACAATAAAAGCAAACAAATAATGTTGCTATTGATTTATGTTGCTTTTATATCTACTACATGTAAAGGTTGATCCTGTCAGATCAGCGCAATGATAGACATTGAAACACCAGAGAATTTGCAAACACACACACACACACACACACACACACACACAATACACAAACTTTAGTTCTAGGGATTCTCATTAGTGTGGAGGTAGACTTAGGCATGGACATTTTTAAAGGTACCCATTGATTCAAAAGTGTAGCCAAAGTTGTGAACCAAGGGTCTGGTTTGTGGATAAGTTAGGAGTGTGTATAAGGCAGTTGAAATTGGGAAAGCTGTGGATCAGGGCAGACTGCAACCCCAAGGATGAGCTGAAATGAAGAGATGTAGCTTTCAGGAAAGACCGGGCAGTAAAACATTTCCTCTTGGAGAGCACTGGCACACTAGTCCATTGGTGAATGCTTCAAGTTGTCTAGGACTCTGACAAACTGACTCTTTTTAGACCAGCACAGGGGCTGACTGTGGGCTTCTATACTTTAAGTCCTAAACACACTTAGTTTGTATCTCTGATTGTTAAAATGTTCCCTACCTCAGTGCCACCTTGGTTTCTGTGAGGATGCTGGCATCCTGCTCTGCTCTGAGAAGCTTTTCCATGGCTGTTTGACACAGAATTTTGCAGAATGTTGGTGACTTCGGAAACCCCCTAGGCACACCCAAGAGTGCTTCATCTTGTACATTACATCTTTAGGTTTCTTACTTCTAGAGTTGGAGTAGAAGAGTGATTCAGACTCAAGTTCCTGAAATCTTGGTCTATTCTAATCTCATTCCTAACCTACCTTAACTCTAATTAATTTTAAGCTACCCGTAGAATAGCTTTCTTGTGCATCTAGAATGTATGACTTGTTTTTCTCGTTTTTTTCTTTTCATTTAACTATAGTTGTACTTGTGCTCACTCTCATGCACTCTCTCTTTCTTAAAAACCTTATATATGAATTTTATGTAAGGGATGTATTGCCTCGTAAAGTAATCTCGAAAGCAACAATAACAAAAGGAAGAATATTAAAAGTGTATATACTAGAGCAAAATATTAGAAGCTCTATATCAATTATGATACCAGATAAAATGAACTTGTAATGGGCATTTGTGGTATAATAAAGATATGTCTAATCTTTATCTCCAGTCTTGACACAGAGCTTCAAAAGCTCTTGGAATTTTCTGATAATAGGTGTTTCTTTGTTATGCTAATGCGGTGACTTGGTATATGTGCATGGGGGTGACTATCTGGCCTCAAGAGCGGAGTTGGTCACTAGAAGAATCAACTATGTGATTAGAGGGTTGGAACTTTAGGACAGCCTGACCTCTGAGGAAGGTAGGGTATTGGAGATTGAATTCAAGCACCTGGCTAATAATTAATAATTATGTTTCAGTAGTGAAATCCCAATACAAACTTTGGACAAAGCTTCAGAGGAGCTTCCTGGTTGGTGGACATACCAGTGAACTGGGACAATGGTCCCAATATCACCATTAGAAACATTTCTTTCCACAAATAAAGGCGATATTTTAATATAACAATGATTCAGGGGATCCCTGGGTGGCGCAGCGGTTTGGCGCCTGCCTTTGGCCCAGGGCGCGATCCTGGAGACCCGGGATCGAATCCCACATCGGGCTCCCAGTGCATGGAGCCTGCTTCTCCCTCTGCCTGTGTCTCTGCCTCTCTCTCTCTCTCTGTGACTATCATAAATAAAAAAAAAAAAAATGATTCAGTCTAAAGCTATTGGCCATGAATGGAAGACTAAATGTTTGTGCAAACTTGGATTTACAAGTAACTTATCTATTAGGGTGCTACTTTCTGACATTAATTTTTTGATATTAAGTGGGTGTCTTGAAATACAATTAATTTTCTTATTCTTTCCTGATTCAAAAGTAAACTAATTTGTTGCATAGGACTTAAGGAAATGTGAGAAGAACTAAATCTCTTGACCTTTTATGAATAATTTATCTTTTCTAACACTTGAGACCATTGAAATACTATTTGTTTTAAATGTTTTGAATCTTTTTTTTATGTTTTTTTCAACTAGTGAAAAGGAATTAATTTTTCTTTTTTTGGAATTAATTTTTCAATCAGACTTTTCACTTTTTATTGTCATGTTTTAGCATAACATTTTATTTTTTATTTTATTTATTTTATTTTAAAAAAATATTTTATTTATTTATTCTTGATAGACATAGAGAGAGAGAGGCAGAGACACAGGCAGAGGGAGAAGCAGGCTCCATGCAGGGAGCCTGACGTGGGACTCAATCCCAGGACCCCAGGATCACATCCTGGGTGGAAGGCAAGTGCTAAACCACTGAGCCACCCAGGGAGCCCTTAGCATAACATTGTATAATAAATTACTCTGCACTGTTCTTTAACATAAAATATATAAAATAATAATGGGAAATTTGAAGAATTGAATGCATTAAATATGAACACTTACTCTCCTATTATCTTCCTCTTAAATATTCTTCTTTTTGCCCTGGCTTCTGCACAAGAGAGGTTTGGCACTGATGGAAAAATAATGCAGACCCCGAGGTTTAAAAAAAAAAATAGGTTTGTGACTCCCAAGTGAGAATGCAAAGTTAACAATTACCATTTCAAATGGAATGATTATCAGCTAGATATTTTTAAAAAAATCAAGAAAACAGCCCATTTTTAAAATTAAGCACACATAAAACTTCAGATAATGAAGGAAAAACAAATATATATATATATTAGTATATAAATATATATATGTATATGTACAGACTTGTATGCCCTAGAGTGTGTGCATGTGTGTGTGTGTATGTGTGTATGAGAGGACAGAGGAGTAAAAAAACACATTTGTCAATGAATTTGAGCTAATGATCAGAAATATTTTGAACTAGGCTCTTTTTGAAATTATAGAATTGGGCTCTTTTGAATAATGAGAGGAAAAAATCACTGTGGTTTTAAAGTGTGAACTTTGAAATCAAACATTTTGAGTATACTGGCTGTATAAATCTCGGCAAGTCACATTTCTTAGTTAACCCATCCATAAAATATAGGGATATTTTAGTAACTGGATGAAGATTCCTGATAATATAAAACACCTAGATCATGGGCACCTGTGAATGATAGCTGATTTGGCCTGAATGACTTCAGAACTCAAAGTTTGAATGTATAAAGGAGGATGTGAGAGAAATATTTAGAAAAGGAAGCTAGATTTTTACACAGGTTGCTGTGAACTATCTACTGAATAGCATGTATTTCCAAGCATGAAAAGAAAGGAATGGTTTATTTAAAATGACTTTTTAGCAGTTTTGTTTCTTTTTGTTTTTATTTTCCTGAACTCTATGCCTCTCTGAGCCTGCCTGAGATAGGTCATGCTTTTCTAGGGTTATGCACTCTGCTATATAATCATTCTGAAAAAGAGGAAGTTCTTTTCTACTTTTGATTTTTCTGGGGGAATGTTATCCAAATGATGTAGGAGAGGTAGGAAGAAAAGTCCACCAGTTCTGTTCATTTCAATCCATGCAATTAAAAAAAATATTTGAGACCATTTAATTGGGTCTGTAGTAGAAGTGTGAAATTGTCTCCATCCATTTCTGGGGTTCCATAGGTTTGTCTTTGACCTGAGTCATGAGACATCTGGGGCTCCTGAAGTAGATATGTCATGCTAAGTTGCATTTGAATGATAGAAACAGTATCTTTTGACATATCCCAAGCTGTCCAGTAGTATAACAAAGTGAATGAATTCATCTTTAAAAATAGTCACTACCTGCTCATTTTAGGGGAAATGTATGAAGGAATAATTATGCTTCCTCCTTTTTTATTTATTAAAATAGTCGATTACTTCTTGAAACTATTTTTTAAGACAACCACGATGTTTGGTTATTGTTCATAAAGTCATTTTTTTTCTTTTTGTAGTCTAATTCATTGTAAACATCTCAAAACTAAAGTAGTTCTTAAGCTGGAACATTTTTCCCAGTCGTAGAAAGATTATCAGTGTAGAAAAGCTTATGTGATTTAGTTTTCATGGCATTTGCCAAGTTAAGTGAATCTAATGTGAAAGTCAGTTAATATTAACTATTCTGAGAAGCAAGCTGAACAAATCTGGGTTTAGACCTTGTCTTAATTACTTTGCAGTTTCTTCTCTTGCAGCGTTCAACTAAAAACACTAGAAGCATTGGCAGCACAAAAAACAAAAAACCCCAAAAAACAAAAAAACAAACCAAAAAAACAAATCCTCTTTCCTTGATTTACAATTTCTTAAATTATCCTGACAACATGGTATTACAGTTGGGGTTTGTGGACAGTCTTCATGGACAAATAAAGTTTATCTTCCAGGCTGGGACCAACAGCTTTGCACCTGCATTTAACTTCCTAAAGGCTCAGAGTTACTTTCTATCTCTAGTGAATGGAAGCTGCTATCACTTTGCAAAGTAACAGCACGAAAAATACCGGCAATCCAAGTTCCCCATGCAATTTAAGTTTCAAAGTGTTCAAGAACTTTTGATGATAATTTTATTTAAATTTATTTTCCCTAAGAAGTATATTTGTTTGTTCTAAATCTGAGCTGTGTTTTCTGTTTATCTATTTATATTACAACATAGTCTGTGTTTGCATGAGTCCAGTAAAATCCTCAATCTGAAAATTGGAATGAATTGGAAGTCCTTTGGATTTCTGCCTTTAACTAAGAGAGATTTCACTGTGGCTGGATGGCAAAATATACGGGAAGTGTGGAGCTAAATGGACATAAACATCTTGCTGTAACTCTTATACACCTGACCACCTCACTTCTGGTTTCTTTCTTTTTTTTTTTCTAATGTTATAATTTTCTGACTCTCTGTAAACATATTACTCACAATAAAACACAAAGACATAAATCAGGAATACAAAATGAGGCAGGAGAGGCTAGAGTACATTAATCACTTGTGGGTCAGGGTGAACTAGCAAAAAGTGCTTGAGAACTGATCAGATGTTGGCTCTGTTGTGTATCAGCCCAGGGCTGTATATAGGCCAGGGATTTGGGTGCTTCTGTGGTCTCTTCTTCAGCCAACATGTGGATAAGAATACAAAACTCCCTGAGATGAAATGCATTATAGCAATATTAACTACAAATTATTGAGATGTTATTGTTTGCCGAGGCACTGTTCTAAATCTTTATGTCAATTAATTTTCACAACATCCAGATGATGTGGGTAATATTATTACCCTCATTTTCAGATAAGGCATTTGAGGCACAGAAACCTTAAGAAATCACACCAATAGTACTCCACAAATAAAGAACATACTGGAAGCCCCCATTTGGAGGGGACTCCCTATCCCACCAGGTCTTAGCTGTGTGGAAAGGGAGTTGAAGAGGCAGAAGCTTTACCTAGTGGCTGCCCCCCCTGAAACTATAAGATAGGAGCCACGGCCAGGCCTGCTACCTCCACTGTCCCTATGGTTCATCACATGACGGATAAGAGCATTTCTGAACAAAAGTGTCCAAACTGTTTCCAGTTGCTGGCTCTAGATAACTTCAGAGTGCTCCTCAAAACTGAAGCCCAAACTGACACCCAAAATGCAGAAACTACTTAGAAGAAATTAGACACCTTTTCAAGAAGCAAAAATAGTGAAAAAGTACAAAAATTCCCAAAATGTCGATGACTGGTAAAAGACACAATAGGACAGTTAAACATCATGGTAAAAGTAGAAGCTGTCACCATTGAAGAACAACAACCCTCCCACTACTACAAGTAAACTCAGCCTGAAGACTCCAAGGCCTTCAAACCTGAATTACGATATGTTGGGTTCCAAAGCATACTTGCTCCTGAAAGAATGTGAGCAAAACTAAAAAACCCTTCTCTCAACTAAAAATGTTGCTTAGTCATAGCAAATCTGGAAAGAATCCAAAGGTGTATTTCAGACTTTTTAAAAAATATTCTCTGTAAAGGATAGACTCTGAAAAAAAAGAAATGTTTAATCCAATTCTGAAACTAAAATTAGAAAAACAGGTTTGTTTGTTTTTTTAAACTTGTATTTATTCTTTCAATACATGGAAACTAGATCTGAGGGCAAACTTTTCTTAGTATCCTTGGAGAAAATACCTCATTAGTAACCTGCCTACCTCACAGAGTGTTTGTGAAGATCAAAACTATACAAAAGGTCATTAAAAGTCGTAAAGATTATATGGACATTGAAAGCAAAAACAAAAACTCAGGCAGTCTGTCTCCAGCACCCAGTCCTAGACTAGCTAAGGTTTCCTCTCAAAAATGTGCATAAATGCACCTGCATAAAAACCAATGTGAAATGCTTGTTTCCTTTCTTCTCTTACTTCAGAATGCTTATATTTGTTGGCATAATTTGTCTTGGGAACTTGGAGAATTAATGGAGGATCACTGTGGTCCCCACTGTGTGGGACCCAGCTCAATTCTCAACCTTCAAGTCTCTAAGGGGTCTCCATGCTGAGAGTTGTGCAAGAAAGGGATTTCATCAACTAATTCCATTTATTTATTTATTTATTTATTTAGTTAGTTAGTTAGTTAGTTAGTTAGTTTTGCTTTATTTAAATTTCTAAGGGTTTTATTTTTTTTTATTTTTATTTTTATTTATTTATTTTTTTTTTTAGAGAGAGAATGAGAGAGTGTGTGCATGAGTGGGGTGAGGGAGGGACAGAGCAAGAAAGAGAATCTTAAGCAGGCTTCAAATCCAGTGTCAACTCCATCATGGGGCTCGATCCCACAGCCCTGAGATCATGACTTGAGTCAAAATGAAGAGTCAGTCAGACACTTTACTGACTGAGTCACTCAGGTGCCCCACTATTAAATTGTTAAATGAGACCAATTTCAGGAAAATTTACATTTTAAGGTGACGTAGAGATATAAAAATGATAAACTCAAGAGAGGTAACTATGAATGCAATTTCAATGTCCCCTTGAATTCTTGAGAAGGAAATGAAGAGCATTTAAATAGTTTTAAAACCAAAGCATTTTATGTGCTCATCCGTTGTACCCTAGGAGAGCCACCAGGTGGCTGGGCACTGTATGTGAGTGGACAACCTCAGGAACTCTGATCACTGGGTCTTTAGGCCATTGTATTTACTTTTTAGAATGAAGCAACAATTTGGTCCCTACATGTAAAATGAAGCAAAACACAGACACAAACCCAAATACTTTAAATGGTATCTTTTCCCGCCTCAGTAATACAAATTTCTCAAGCTGCAAGTAATATAAAACACTTCCTAAAACTTGACAATTTTGAAGGCTATGAACCCCTTTGTAAAGGCCAGAAACTTGAGAATGTATGTAATGGGTCAGAATTGTGGCATCTCTAGGAATATTTCTATCTCTGAGTTAGGTACAGAGTGATATGTTATTAAGGACAAATTTCCCACTTTGATGATGATTTTTTTTTTTTAAGATTTGATTTATTTGATGGAGAGAAAGAGCAAAAGAGAGAGAGCACAAGCAGGGGTACAACAGAGGGAGAAGGAGAAGCAGGCTCCCCGCTGAGCAGGGAGCCCGATGTAGGGCTCAATCCCAGGACTCCGTGATCATGACCTGAGCTGAAGGCAGACACTTAACTGACTGAGCCACCCAGATGCCCTCCAATCTGATGATGATTTTAAAGACTAATCTATGAATCCTCCTGAAGTTTTATTTTTGTTTTAGCTTATTACTATTTTCTTCTCAGTGAAACTTCTTTTGTTTTCCCTCAGGTCTTATTTTATTTTTAAAATTTTAACAGCTTTTTTGACATATAATTGGTATACAAAGAACAGCACAAAAAAAAAAAAAAAAAAAAGAACAGCACACATTTCATGCATACTGTTTGATGCGTTTGAACTTCTCCAAATACCCATTATACCATCACCAGTCAGGGGCAGAAACATCCAATACCTCTCAAAGATTCCTTTATTTTTGTTTTTGTTTTGATGAGAACATTTAACATGGGCTCTACCCCCAGCCAATATTCTTGAATAAATTATTAACCCTTGTAGCTTAACTTTGTCACTTTCTATTGTGCTCGGTATACGCTAGTATAGTGTGGATTCACACAGGCCATGTCCAGCTGCCATCATGACCCCTTTGTTGGCAAAGCTGTGAGCATATCCCAACTTTCACTCTTCATTTGCCATACTTTTATTTTTTTAAAGATTTTTATTCATTTATTCATGAGAGACACACAGAAAAAGGCAGAAACAGAGGCAGAGGGAGAAGCCTCCCTCCCCTGCAAGGAGCCCAATGCAGGACTCAATCCCAGGATCCCAGGATCATGACATGAGCCAAAGGCAGCCGCTCAAACCCCTGAGCCACCCAGGTACCCCTCTATTATCATACTTAAACCTGACTTACGACTTAAATATTTTGGCAGCATTTCTTTGAGGCAACTCGCCCCTCCAATAGGGCTCTTACCCCAGTTTGACAACCATCTTTTTCATCTTTAAAGTTCCCTGTTTGCCCTAATACTTACTGTGTTCAATAGATCTGCTTTAGTATAATTTTCTCATCACCTTTTTTGCCTTTTTTGATCATGTGTAAAGGTAAGGAATAATTTTTCTTTATTCCTAAAGTTTCAATTACTACCAACTATCAGGTTTTAATCAACCTGAGGCTAATGGATCCCCTTAAAAATCGGATGAAAGTTAAGAGCTTTTCTTCCAACAAAAAAAGCGCATTGGCACTCAGTTTTGAACTCAAAATCAGGAGGTTCATAGGCTTTATGAAGTCCAAAGCCAAAAAGACTAAAAAAAAACCCCAAAACCTCTTGATCTACAACTTTTTTTTTTTATTTTTTGCGTGGACACTTAAGTCACTTCCATAACTTGTTATAAATAATGTTTAAATAAACATAAGGCTATTATGCTAAGTGAAATAAGTCAGACAGAGAAAGACAAATACCATATGATTTCACTTAAATGTGGAACCTAGAAAACAAAATAAATGCACAAACAAACCGAAATTGAATCATAGATACAGAGAACCAACTGCTGGTTGCCAGAGGTGGGGGGGATGGGCAAAATACGTGAGGGAGATTAAATACAAACCTTTAGTTATAAAATAAATGAGTCATGGGGATGAAAAGTATGGTTTAGGGCATATACTCAATAATGTTGTAATAATGTTGCATGGTGACAGAAGGTGACTACATTTGCGGTGAGCATTGCATAATGTACGGAATGATCAAATAACTACATTGTACATCGGAAAATAAAATATATCAACTATACTTCAATAAAAACAAATAAATAAATGAAAATAAATGGGTAGAAAGGAGGGAAGGAAAGAGGGAGAAAGGAATCAATCAATAAAACTACTGTGGTGTAGTCTCCAACTTTTCTATAAGCCACTTTAAGATTTACAAAACAACTCAAAGGAGAAATAATAAATAAATAAGACAAAACCCCTTGCTCTATATATTGGTGATAGGAAAATCTATATTTATAACTCTTCAGTTCTCTTTCTGAGCTTTTTTTTTAAGATTTATTCATTTATTCATGAAAGACACACACACAGAATGAGAGAGAGGCAGAGACATAGGCAGAGGGAGAAGCAGGCTTCCTGCAGGGATCCCAATGCAGGACTCCACCCTGGATCCTGGGATCACACCCTGAGCCAAAGGCAGATGCTCAACTCCTGAGCCACGGAGGTGTCCCTCTTTCTGAACTTTAACATAACCATTTGTAGCTATAAGTTTCCCCATACGAGCACCACTTTAGCTATATATCCCATAAATCTTGGTAAATTGTGTATTCATTTTCCATTCATGTCAAAGTGTATTCTATTTTTCTTAGGTTTTCACTGACCTATTGGTTATTATGAAGGTTTTGTTTAATTGTCACATATTTGTGATTTTCTCAAATTTCTTTGCTACTGATTTCTTATTAAATTTCATTACATTTAGTGAAGAACATACTTTATGTGACTTCAGCCTCTTTAAAGTTATTGAAGCTTGTTTTATGGCTAACAGATGGTCTATACTGTCAGAGTGTTTCATTTGCACTTGTTTGAGAAAAATCTGTATTCTTTAACAAAAGTGGAGTTTTCTATAGATGTCTGATAAGTCGATTGAGTTTATAGTGAAGTTGAAGTCTTGCATTTTCTTTTGATCTTTTTCCTAATTGTGTTATTCATTACTGAAATAGATTTTAGCATCTCCAACTGTTTTACTTTCCAATTCTGTTAGTTCTTAATTTGTGTATTCTGGTACATGAATAATGTTCATAAATACATTTGATGGATTGGCCTTTTATCATTATGAAATATCCTTTTTTATCTCCAGTTATAATTTATGTCTCAATGTTTATTTTGTCTGATATTAGTATAGCTACTTCAGCTCTATTTTAGTTACTGTTCGCATGGTATATATTTTTCTATCCTTTTCTTTTCGATCTATTTGTGCCTTTGAGTATACAGTGTATCTCTAATAGCATACTGTTGGATTTTTTTGTTGTTGTTTAAATCTCCCAGTGTCTGCCTTTGATTTGCAGTTTTTAATCTGCAATTTATATTAATGTGATTACTGATAAAGCAGTATTTATGCCTGCCATTTTGCTGTTTGTTTTCTAAATGTCTTGTATCATTCCTCAGTTTTAAATCCTATAATTTATAGCCCATGCATCAGACTCACTCTCATCAGATTGCATAGAAAGCATAAGAATATCCAAAGCTGAATGGATATTGACTTCCATTAGATTCTTTCTTCTCTATTATCTTGAGGAAGGCTAACATTAACCATTCAATTATATGAAAAATCTAATTGCCAATGGTTATATTTCCATCTTTACTTATCTCATCCAATGACTTGCAAATATCTACAAATACTACCTCCTGAATGACGCTTGGATTCCTGAATTTTCTTGATCCCTAACCCCACTCATCGAGGCCACCATAAAAGCTAAATGGTGTTCCTCCTCCTGTCTTCTCTCTCTGCACTCCAGTCTCAATTCTGTAGCTAGACTGACATTTCTAAAAAGCAAATATGATCATGTTAGCTTACAAATCTCAGAGGATCCCCATTGCTTTGACCTTTACAGACCTTAGCATGCTTTTCAAGAGTTTGCCTGATTTCATTCTCTTTTACTTTGCAGTTGCCATCTCTCACACCTTAAACACCTGGCCCTGACAGTCCAAACTTATTTCCATCAGCTGAATGTAGCCTGCTCTCACCCATCGTTTTCTGTTAGAAACACATTTCTTTCCTCTTCTTTATCTAGCTAGTTCCTACCATTGTTTAAGGTCCCTATCTGATACACTGTACCTGTATCCAAAA
This sequence comes from Nyctereutes procyonoides, assembly GCF_905146905.1. Lineage (NCBI taxonomy): Eukaryota > Metazoa > Chordata > Mammalia > Carnivora > Canidae > Nyctereutes > Nyctereutes procyonoides. The sequence goes on from NW_026575029.1 coordinate 1,134,623, forward strand.
AAAATAAAAAAAAGAAAGTTCTCTGATACCACTATTTGAATTATCTTCTTCTATATTTATTTCAATAGAATCTTGTGCTATTTTAATCATATAATATCAATATTTCATTTCAAATTTTTATTTAATTCGAGTTAGTTAACACATAGTGTAATATTGGTTTTAGGAGCAGAATTTAATGATTCATCACTTACATACAACACCCAGTGCTTAATACAACAAGTGTCCTCCTTAATCCCATGCCCCATCTAGCCCCTCCTCCCCCATCTCCCCTCCAGTAACCCTTAATTTATTCTCTAGAGTTAAGAGTCTCTAATTGTTCCCCCCTCTTTTTTTTGATCTTCTCCTATGTTAATCTATTTTACTAATGTCAATATTTTTAAATTCTATTTCTTTTATTTGTCTCCAAATAATCTCAAGTTCCATAAAAACAGGGAGTTCTAAAATTTGGGGTTTTTAAAACATTTTTATTTAAATTCCAGTTAGTTAACACAGTGTTACAGTAGTTTCAGTTGTACAATATAGTGATTCAACAATTCCATATGGCATCCGGTGCTTATCACAACAAGTGCATTCCCTAATCCCCATCACCTATCTCACCCATCTCCTCACCTCCCCTCTGGTCACAATCAGTTGGTTTTCTATAGTTAAGAGTCTATTTCATGGTTTGCCCCCCTCCCCCCTTTTTCCCTTTATTCATTTGTTTTGTTTCTTAAATTCCATGTATGAGTGAAATTATATGGTATTTGCCTTTCTCTGACTTATCTCACTTAGCATAATATTCTCTAGTTCCATCCATGTCATTGCACATGGCCATATTTCATTCTTTTTAATGGCTGAGTAATATCCCATTGTGTGTGTATACACACACACACACACACACACACACACACACACACATATATATAGCACATATTATTTATCCATTCATCGGTTGATGGATACTTGGGTTGTCTCCATAATTTGGTTACTGTAGATTAAGCTGCTATAAACCCTGGGGTGCATGTATCCCTTTTTATTAGTATTTTTATATTTTGGGGGTAAATACCTAGTATTACAATTGTTGGACCATAGAGTAGTTCTATATTTAATTTTTTGAGGACCTTCAATACTGTTTCCCAAAGTGGCTACACCAGTTTGCATTCCCACAACAGTGCAAGAGGGTTCCCCTTTCTCCACATCCTCACTGAAAACCGTTTCTTTCGTTGTTGATTGTAGCCATTCTGACACATATGAGGTGATACCTCATTGTAGTTTTCATTTGTATTTCCCTGATGATCAGTGATGTTGAGCATCCTTTTATGTGTCTGCTATACATCTGTATGTCTTCTTTGGAAAAAAAACGTCTATTCGTGTCTTCTGCCCATTTTATTTGATTATTCATTTTTGAGGTGTTGAGTTTTGTAAGTTCTTTATATATTTTGGATACTAATCCTTTATCACATACATCATTTGCAAATATCATCTCCCATTCCATAGTTTGGCTTTTAGGTTTTTTGATCATTTTGTTTACTGTGTAGAAACTGTTTATTTTGATGTTGCCCCAATAGTTAATTTTTTTAATTTTGCTTCCCTTGCCTCAGGAGATCTACTTAGAAAGAAGTTCCAATAGCCAATGTCAAAGAGGTTAGTGCTTGTGTTTTCCTCTAGGATTTTGATGATTTCATGTCTCATATTTAGGTCTTTAATCCATGTTTAGTTAAATTTGTGTATAGTGTAATTAAATGAACCAGTTTCATTCTTTGTCATGTTGTTGTCCAGTTTTCCCAACACTGTTTGTTGAAGAGACTGTCTTTTTCCCATTGAACATTCTTTTCTGCTTTGTTGAAGATTCACTGACCATATAGAGTTCATTTCTGGGTTTTCTATTGTGTTATATTGATCTCTGTGTCTATTTTGTGCCAGTGCCATACTATTTTGATCACTACAGCTTTGTAATATAACCTGAAGTCCAGAATTGTGATGTTTCTAGCTTTGCTTTTCTTCTTCAAGTTTGCTTTAACAATTCGCGGTCTTTTGTGATTCCATACAAATTTGGGGATTGTTTGTTCTAGTTCTTTGAAACGCCGGGGCACCTGCACCCCGATGTTTCTAGCAGCCATGTCCACAATAGCCAAACTGTGGAAGGAGCCTCGGTGCCCATCGAAAGATGAATGGATAAAGAAGATGTGGTTTATGTATACAATGGAATATTACTCAGCCATTAGAAACGACAAATACCCACCATTTGCTTCAACGTGGATGGAACTGGAGGGTATTATGCTGAGTGAAGTAAGTCAATCGGAGAAGGACAAACAGTGTATGTTCTCACTCATTTGGGGAATATGAATAATAGTGAAGGGGAATATAAGGGAAGGGAGAAGAAATGTGTGGGAGATATCAGAAAGGGACACAGAACATAAAGACTTCTAACTCTGGGAAATGAACTAGGGGTGGTGGAAGGGGAGGAGGGCGGGGGGTGGGGGTGAATGGGTGACGGGCATGGAGGGGGACACTTGACGGGATGAGCACTGGGTGTTATTCTGTATGTTGGTAAATTGAACACCAATAAAAATTAATTTATAAAAAAAAATAAAAATAAAAACACACTGAGTGTGGCATGGGACTGTAAAAAAAAAAAAAAGAAAAAAAGAAAAATACTATTGGTATTTTGGTAGAGAATTCATTAAATGTGTAGATTGCTTCAGGTAGAGAAATTTTAACAATGCTTGTTCTTCCAATCCATAAGCATGGAATATCTTTCCATTTCTTTGTGTCATCTTCAATTTCTTTGCATCGGTGTTTTATGGTTTTCAGAGTACAGGTCTTTTACTTCTTCAGTTAAGTGTATTCTTAGGTATATTACTGTTTTTGGTGTAATTGTAAATGGGATTGATTCTTTAATTTCTTTTTCTACTTTATCATTACTGAGGTATAGAAATACAACAGATTTCTGTACATCGATTTGGTATACTGCAACTTTACTGACTTCATGTATCAGTTCTTACAGGTTTTTGGTGGAGTCTTTTGGGTTTTTTAAATAGCGGATCATGTCATCTGCAAATAGTGAAAATTTTACTTCTTCCTTGCCTATGTGGATGTCTTTTATTTCCTTTTGTTTGCTGATTGCTGTAGCTAGGACTCCATTACTATGTTAAATAACAGTGGTGAGAGTGCACACCTCTTTCTTGTTCCTGACCTTAAGGGAAAAGTTCTGTTTTTGCCCATTGAAGATGATATAGAGCTGTGGGTTTATATATATATATATATATTTTTTTTTAATTACTATTTTTGTTGGTTTATTTTTATTTTCTTTATTTTTTATTGAAAGTCAATTAATTAACATATAATCTATTATTGGTTACAGAGATAGAGGTCAGTGATTCATCAGTCTTATATAATACCCAGTGTTCATTTATCATATACCCTTCTTAATGTCCACCACTCAGTTGCCCCATCCCCCACCTCCTCCCCTCCAGTGATCTTCAGTTTCCTGATTAAGAGAGGATTGTTTCCTATGATTAAGAGAGGAAAAAATAAAACAAGAAGAAATCAGAAAGGAAGATATATTATAAGACTTTTTATCATATATGGCTTTTATTATGTTGATCCCCTCCAAATTTAATTTATTGAGGGTTTTTCTCGTGTATGGATGTTGTTTGTCAAATGCTTTTTCTGCATCTACTGAAAGGATCATGTGTTTCTTATCCTTTCTTTTATTAATGTGGCATATCATGTTGATTGATTTGTGAATATTGAGCCACACTTGTAACCCAGGAATAAATTATGTTTTTATATGTATTGTTGGATTTTGTTTGCTAGTGTTTTACTGAAAATTTTTGCATTCTGTTCATCAGGAATATTGGCCTATGATTCTCCTTTATAGGGGAGTCTTTATCTGATTTTGGTATCAGGTAATGCCAGCCTCATAGAATGTTTGAAATTTTCCTTCCTTTTCTTTTTTGGGGGATAGTTTGAGAAGGAGATATGTCTTTTTAAAAGATTTTATTTATTTATTCATGAGAGACACAGAGGAGAGAGAGAGGCAGGGACACAGGCAGAAAGAGAAGCAGGCTCCATGCAGGGAGCCCGACGGGGACTTGATCCCAGGTCTCCAGGATCACACCCTGGGCTGAAGGCAGCACTAAACCACTGAACTACCAGGGCTGCCCAAGAGAAGAATACATATTAACTCTTTAAATGATTGGTAGATTCACTGTAAAGTCATCTGGCCTTGAACTTTTGTTTGTTAAGAGTTTGATGACTGATTCAGTTTCTTTGCTGGTTATCAGTCTATTCAAGTTTTCTATTTCTTCCTATTCCAGTTTTGGTAGGTTATATGTTTCCAGAAATTTATCCATTTCTTTCAGGTTGTCCAGTTTGCTAGCATATAGTTTTTCATAATATTCTCTTACAGTTGTTTGTATTTCTGTGGTGTTGGTTGTTATTTCTCCTCTCTTATTTGTGATTTTATTTATTTGGGCCTTTTATCTTTTTGTTTTGATAAGTCTGACTAGAGGTTTATCAATTTTTTTGACTTTCTCTTCTTTTTTAAAGATTTTATTCATTTATTTAAGAGAGAGAGTGAAGGGGGCAGTGCAGAGGGAGAGAGAAAAGTAGATTCCCTGCTGAGCAGGGAGCCTGATGACATGGGGCTGAATCCCAGAATCCCAGGATCATGACCTGAGTCAAAGGCAGATGCGTAACTGACTGAGCCACCCAGGCACCTATTTATTGATTTTTTGCAAAGAAAAAATCAGCTCCTGTTTTCATTGATCAGTTTATTATTATTATTATTATTATTAATTATTATTATTATTACTTAGTTTCTAATCTTTCGTTAGTGCAGAAACTCTATTTCTGCTCTAATTTTTATTATTTCCTTTTATTTTCTGATTTTAGGCTTTGTCATTTTTTTTCTAGCTTCTTTAGGTGTAAGTTTAAGTTGTGTATTTGAACTTCTTCTTGCTCCTTGAGTAGGTCTGTATTGCTATAAACTTCTCTCTTAGGACCACTTTTGCTGCATCTCAAAGGTTTTGGACAGTTGTATTTTCATTTTCATTTGTTTCTATGCATTTTTTAAAAATTTCTTCTTCAATTTCCTGGTTATCCCATTCTTCTTCGATTTCCTGGTTAACTCATAGCAAAAATTTTGTTTTTAAATATTGCTGCAGCACATCCCCTAAGACCTAATAGTCACTAGATATTTATTGAATAAATGAATAGATGTCTCACTTTTCCTTAATATGCCATTTTGAACTTGTCATCAATAACTTGTTGAACTTTTGAAAACAATTGTATTTAGAGTTTCAGTTTGTACTAATTCCAGGAAAGAGCCAAGTATTCAATTTTTAAATGATGTCTCATTTGACAATGTCTCCCTTGATAATAGAATTAAGTGCATAAGCCTGAGTTCACTCTAAAAGTAAACTTTTTTTTAAATTAAAATATATAACTTATCTTCTTACTTCCTCAACTTTGAAATTTGTCTTATCTCAAAATTTAACAGCCATTTCAACATTAAATAAGAATTTCCAATTTCATTATTATTCTAGGATTTTTCTTCCTCTAATTATATTATAACTTTATCCTAACTAGTAATTCACGTGAGAAGATCATTTTTGCATGAGATACATAGCACATTACATATACCTTGTAATTATTATTCCAGTGACATAAAATTACAATGTATGTGTGCCATAAAGTTTTCAACGTACAGTGTGATATAAAGCCTATCAAGCCCCTTTCCTGGAAGGTTGGAGACCTTTATTCACACAGTTCATTCTCCTTAAATGCATTAGACTATGCTTTTCTACAGTGAAACACATGTAACCATCAGAAACAAAGCCTCAAAAGACCTGACGTTCATAAACTGGGCAGTTCCCTTTTGAGTATATTTTTAATTATTTTTAATTAGAAAATAAGGAATAAAATTTCAGTTTCCAAACTATAGTAGTATGGGGAACCAAGAACCAATGTTTTGTAATATTAACAGAGAGGACAACCTTTTAACAGTGTGGATCTAATATGAAACTAGTCTTTAAATGTTACTGTAGGGAATGGTAGGATTTATCTCTGAAATACTTTTATTTGTAAAAATTTAATATAATAATTTTCATTAACTTCATATATATCATCTTATTTGAAAAATATAACAAAATGCCCTGTGATGTAAAAAGTTAAAAACAAAGGAATATAGACATATCTTGTTTCAGCAAGTACTTAATGTTTGAACAAAAAAAAATCATTTGAGGCACACCATTGTCTTTTGAGATTAGTTTACTGAAAGCATATATTTTTCATTTAGAATATAATTTGGGAAATTCAGTTAAGCTACATAATAAAAAGTGCACTGTCATTTATAAATTGAAATTAAAAGCCGGGATGCCTGGGTGGCTCAATGGTTTAGCAATTGCCTTCGGCCCAGGTCATGATCCTAAAGTCCTGGGATCGAGTCCCACATCAGGCTCCCTGCATGGAGCCTGCTTCTCCCTCTGCCTGTGTCTCCGCCTCTCTCTCTCTGTGTGTCTCTCATGAATAAATAAATAAAATCTTTAAAAAAAAAGAAATTAAAAGCCCTTTTACTTATTTTCTAAAAAAAACACATATTATTATTTTTATTATTTTTTAAATTCTGTCATAGTTAATATACAGTGTTATATTAGTTTCAGGTGTATGATATACACCTGAATCAACAAACTAATTTGGTTATATAAAAACAAATAACATATTTAACATATTCTATATTTTATGTATATACTCCTGTATTAGTGATATATATGAATATGTGCACATGAAGGCATGTTATAGCATTAAATGATACAAACCAATTTTTAAATAGTATAATAGCATGTATTTATGATTCAGTCTATATAATGTTCAAGATTTTAGATCTTTTTTTCTTTCTTTTTTAGATTGCTGAATTTGAAATTTTACTATTTCTGCTATGGACTAGAAGGATATAAAATACTTCGGGGAGAAACTGCAAAAGAAAATATTACTCCCTATAAAATGTGAATACCTGTGTGGCCTCTCAGGTATAGGAAATACGTTTATTGTGGGTTAGTCTTTTCCCAAAGGGGGGTGGACTATGGAAATAACTGGCAGTAACAATGGATAGCTATTTAATTGTTTTATGGTAGTTCTGAAAAGTGGCTGCCTTCTCATTTTATAATCAGAGGACACACTATAGAAAAGGCTAGTTCCCTTGGCAAAGGTCCTCTCATTTCATTTACTCCTTTTCTCTGTTGAATACTTAAAATAAATAGAATAGCAAGTCTGGGAATAGACTTTCTATATTTCTGCTCCCTCAGTTGGAACAATGCAGAAACTAAATTTTCTACAGTGTAGAGGCTAGGACTTTCAAGTTTGTTATGAGGACTATGACTTTCTTATTGTTGCAGAAAAGTATAATAATAAAAGTTATTTATTAGATACTTACAATGTGCCAGACCCTGTTTCCTGTGCATTACATATAAAATTCCACTTAATATTCATGATGAACCTGCAAAATAGGTTTATATTATTGTTCTCAAATAAGGAAAATATAACTCAGAGAGATTGTATCATTAGTATCAAGTCTTTAAGCTAATAAATAATAGTTCAGTACTCACCTTAGATTTGTCTGACCCTAATACCTGTGTTATTCAAAATTATTTCCAACAAACTTTTTTCAAAATTTTGCAACACTAAATTCTATATCAGTGATTTTATGTGTCTGTCAAGGTATAAAAGTAGTTCATAGATAATTCCTAATATTTTGAAGGTTACAATGTGTTGTAAATATACTAGACTGAAAAGAGAAGATTATCCAGTTGCTGTGTAAAGAGTAGCAGTCTGTGGAACTGAGTAATTTAGATTCTAACCCTGTTACTTTTTTTTTTTTCCAAGATTGAGTTTATGAACCTTAACATTCTCTTTAGGAACATCTTTTTAGAATTTTAGATTATACAAATATAAAGCAGAAACTTGCTGAAAACATTACCTCTTTTTATTTTGTCATTATTTTACTGAATTTTAACTATTTCACATGTATATTGATTTATACTATTCATTCTCTGGAATGCTGGGTAGCTGCCTGGGTGCTGGCTTAGCCATCAATCTCTTGCATATAAAACTATCACCTGACAAAAATTTTCTCCTTTGGTCAAACTTCAGACAAGTTCCACTGAATTCTCTGCTCCACTAAGCCCAAACTCAGCCTTCAGTCTTTGCCCTTGTAGAGTCAGTTTTAGCAAAAATCCTATTTAATCAGTTTAAAGAGAATTCCCTACCCTCTAAAAATGGTCACCCTAGATATTTGACCAAACTTCTGATTCCTCACCATCCTCAGGTGATGTGATCATCTTGAAGCTTAACTTTAATAGCATCCTATTAGGTCAGTTGAGCAAGAATCAGCCTACACTCTCAATAATTTTCCATCCACACTCTCCCCCTCAACTCTGCTCCTTGCCTAACAATCCCCACTTTTTCTTATTGTATTTGGGGTTGAGGCCAATCTCTCTCCCCTAATGCAAAACCCCATTGTAGTTTTTCTTTTTAAGATATTTATTTATTTATTTATTTATTTATTTATTTATTTATTCATTCATTCATGAGAGACAGAGAGAGAGGCTGAGACATAGGAAGAGGGAGAGGCAGGCTTCTTGCAGAGAGCCTGATATGGGACTCAATCCTAGGACTCCAGGATCACGACGTGAGCCAAAGGCAGATGCTCAACCACCGAGCCACCCAGATGTCCCTGTAGTAATATTTTTGAATGAACAATTCCTCACTATCTTTTTTTTATTTTTATTTATTTATGATAGTCACAGAGAGAGAGAGAGGCAGAGACACAGGCAGAGGGAGAAGCAGGCTCCATGCACCGGGAGCCCGACGTGGGATTCGATCCCGGGTCTCCAGGATCGCGCCCTGGGCCAAAGGCAGGCGCCAAACCGCTGAGCCACCCAGGGATCCCAATTCCTCACTATCTTTAACAAGAGTCAGATTTTTTTTTAAACAAAATCAAATTAGCTTTATCAAAAACTTAACTAAAAAGAAATCAGCACAGTCCATGAAAATCCCCTCAGGATTCAGACAAGTGACTCATTAATCTTTATCACTCCAAATTTTATTAGCAACCTGACTCTTAAGATTAAATGGACAGCAAAATATAATTTTACTATAAGACTGAGTGAGAATTTAATAGAAAAACCATATTTTCCTATTGAAGTAACAACAACAAAGAACTTTCTTTTATTAGCAAGCTAATTAATAAAATGGTCTCTTTTGAAAATCTGTATCAGGAAAAGAATGGGATTAATTACTTGAAAAGTCCCCTTTTAGGTTATTTAAATGTAATACATAGATAAGGGAATCAAAGCTAGTGATGTGTATAACAAAACCTTCTGTGATTTGAACAAGGCTGCCTCTCAGTGTGCAAAGTTAGTTTCTAGGGAAAAGACAGCAAATTTGTTTGGGACAAGGACCTTAAACTAATAAATTGTGACTTTTTTTTTTTTTTGAGATTTAGTGAGCTTCTTATTGAAGTTATGCCTAGGGTTTACCAAAATCTCTCACTTTAAATCTTCACCCAGATATTGCTCAGGTAGAAAATAAGTATTGGTCTATTGTAGAACTAGTCTTCATTAGTGGTATTATGTAGCCATTTCAGAAATATCACCAATAGTAGAGTGATAAGACACTAATGTTTGGAGACATACATGCCTAAACTGTTTTGGTTAAGTAATTCCTAAATGTGGTAAGCAAGCTTTTAAGGTGGGAGGTAATTGGTCTATATCTCCATCTTCATCTCTGTATTGCTTTATATCTAAAACTTATGTAAAATATATTTCAGAAGGGGTTTAAGTGATTAATCAGAAAAATTAATTTAAATATGGTGATATTGTTACTTCATTTTAATTTTTATATTTCCCAAATTTTCTACAGAGAAGGTATTTGGCTTTTGTTTTGAATATATGAGTGGTCAAGCAAAAGAATGAAGATCATAAAAGATTTACACAATAAAATTAACTAGCTTGACCAAATGGATATCACACCCAATTCTTTTTAGTCCCTCATATATCACTTAAGAAGCTTGACAAAATATATATATATAGAGAGAGATTAGATATTTATAGATATATATAGATATTTATAAATAAATCTATATATAAAGACTTTATTCATGAGAGACACAGAGAGAGAGGCAGAAACATAGGCAGAGGGAGAAGCAGGCCCCCTGCAAGGAACCTGATGTGGGAATGTGAGACTCCATCCCAGGACTCCGGGATCATGCCCTGAGCTAAAGGCAGATGCTCAACTGTTGAGCCACCCTGGCGTCTGACCAAAGATATTTTATAAACAAATTTTATCAAATGTCAATTGACTTCTATGTCTAATAATCAGTGAAATTAGGTCACATTCTATAACAGAAAGTTAATAACATATCTCTAGATAATCAAATTTAAAAAGTCATAATCAAAAGTGGAAAATATTTAGAACTAGATAATATGTATATTTAAATATATAATACTAAATATAAAAACTCATGGTATGCAGCTTAAACAGTACTCAAAGTAAAAAATTGTGATCTATTAAGTGTATTTATTTATCAAAAAGAACCATAAAGAGAATGAAAGAAGATGAAATTGGAATATGTTTACATTTGAAATAATTTACAAAAGACTGATATTCAAAATATAAAGAGATTGTCAATCAATAAGGAAAGGACAAGAAACTTAATTTTAAAATAGGCTAAGGAAAAGAATATCATAGTTGAGAAAGCAATAGAAGAACAATAAATTTAAAAAGAATGCCAAGTCTTTAGTAAACTGGAAATATGTGAAATAAACCTATAATTACATAATCAATTAACTTTGACTAGATGCACCATAATTTGTCTATATGTTTGAGGCAGGGGCAAGAACAGGAATTCCTCAAGTGTCCCCTTCAATAAATTCTGTAAAAATTTTAAGCTATATGAGTGAAAAGGTCAAAAGCTAAGTGATGAACCCAAGAAAGGCAACAATGAATGCCCTGCAATCTTTGGGCTCAAGAGACAGAAATTGACTGGGATCTCAATAAAAAATGTATGAGGGCCACATTCAAAGATTAGAAAGAAACTAGAAATGAAACAGTACTAGGATTCCAACTCAGCCCAGATCCATCTCAGTTCCTAATTTAGTATGGTGATCAGCTTCTCACCCTGTCTGCCTAACAAAGGGAAATAAATAAAATAATGTACAATCTTATACACACTGCAGGTATAAAATTTAAAAGTACAAATTACCATTTATGGGAAGAGGCAATGACCAATAATCAAAAGAAAACAACAGAAAACAAAATATAAAAGTAGTAGGCCTGTAGATGATTTAAAATTGGAGTTATGACAAAGTCTTTAAAACAACTGTGATATAGAGGTAGAATTTTAAGAAAGAAACAAAAATACTAGAACTGAAAAATACATATAACTGATCTTAAGAACTTATAAAATGCATTTAGCAGAAGAGTGCACACAGCAGAAGATGAGATGAATAAACTCAAAGGCAGATCAATAAAAATATCCAAACTTAGTACAGAGTAGAAGAACAATAAAAGAATGAACAAAAAAAACATAGGATAATAGATATTCAAATTTATGGTTGAAATGTCTGATATACATGTCATGTGAGAAAGAATGGAAGTGAATAGAGGAGAAAATAATAGCAATACTTGCAGAGATAAAGGCCTTAAAACATGAAATGCATGAGTTTGTGAAGTTTGGCAATGAGGTTGTGTAGTCAAGCAAGATAAATACAAATAAAACTGCACATGGGCACATCACAATCATACTACCATAATTCAGAAATAAAGAGAAATATCTTAAAGACATTCACAGGAAAAAAGGAGCATCACCTTTAAAGGATTAATGGTAAGATAGACAGCTGACTTACAATAAATTATAGAACCCAAAAGCGATGAAATTATATCTCTAATATACTAGAAAAAATATATATATATAGTCAAAGTAGAAGTCTATATCCTGACAATATGTCCATCAAAAATGAAGGATAAATAACATTTTTAGAAATTAATGCTTGATAGATTTTTATCATCATATGTGAATTTCCAAGACTACTATACAAAATCTGTCATGCTGAAGGAAAATGATCTCAGCTGGAAAGACAGAATTTCAGAAATGAATGAAAACCACCAAAAAGGATAAGCATGTGAAAATTTAAAAGAATATTGGCTACAAATGGAGTTAAAATGTCGCAAGTTTCTTACATTCTTTGAGAATTTGTCAAAGTATTCATATTAAGGTAAATTACACTAAGTCAAAGATGCATATTGTAAAAACCAACCAGAGGAATTATAATGTGAAAAGAACCTAACTGAAATACAGGAGATAAAATGTACTTTTATACAACCGAATACAGTGATAAACAAGAATAAACTGCTGCATACAACATGGATAAATCTGACATACACCATATTAAGTGGAAAGAACCAAGCAAAAGTCCTATGCTTTATGCTTAATACTATTTACAGTTAACCCTTAATCAATATGGATTTGAACTGAACACATCCACTTATACATGGATTCTTTTTCTGATAAATACGGTATAGCACTATAAATGTATTTTCTTTTCCTTATAATTTTCTTGACATTTTCTTTTCTCCAGATTACTTTATTGTAAGAATGTAGTATATTGTATATATAACATAGAAAATATGTGCTAACCAATTGTTTATGTTGTCTGTAAGGCTTCTGCTCAACAGAAGGCTATTAGTATTTACGTTTTGGGGGTATAAACAGCTATACGCAATTTTCAATGGTGTAAGCCCTAACCCCTGAATTGTTCAAGGGTCAACTGTATATGAAGTTCAAGAGCAGGCATAACTGATTTATGGTGTTTCTGAGTGCTGGACTACATCAGGGTGTCTGTATGTAGAAAGTTATTAGGTTCTAAAATATGCTCATAAATTATCTGACACTTCAAGACTTACAGCCTAATGTGTGTATTGAATGTGGGCTGGACTTAGTGATTCACTTCTAATGAAGAGACTACAGTGGCAGTGACAGCATTTGACTGTAGGGATGAAGTCATAAGAAGCTTCCTCCTCACTTGTCCTACCCCTGGCTTTCCCCATCAGGGGGAATCCAGCTTCTATGTGCTAAGGACATTTAGGCAGCCTCATGGAGTGATTGATGCGGCAAGCCAACAGCCTGAAGTTGAGCTGTCCATTTTCCAGCCAGGTTGGTGTCTTCCTGGAAATGGTTGCTCCAGCCATAGTCAAGCCATCAGGTACCTGCACCCCATGCAACATCCCCCTTGCAAGGATGAGGACCCTGAGTCATGACCACTCAGCTGAGCTGCTCTGACTGGCAGAAACTGAGATGATAAATGTTGGTTATTTCAAGCCATTCTGTTTTGAAAGGATTCTTTACACAGACATAAAAAAACTAATGGCCATTGAGCTATGTACTTAATAATGTACTCTACTGTACATTATATATCTTATATCTTACACATCAGTAAATAATGAAAATCAGCTGAAAACATAACCAGGAAATTGACCAATGAGGCAAGAAAAATGGGCAATAGATATAGGAGAAAATAGCCATCATCAGAAATTTTTTAGAATATCATTCAAAAATATTACCCTCCATTTTTCACCTGCAGTTTTGGCAAATTATTAAAAGGGATAATAACATTCAGTGTTGTCACTGGCTTAAAAAATGTTTATTCAGGGTACCTGAGTGGCTCAGTCGGTTAAGCGTCTGCCTTCTGCTCAGATCATAATCCCAGGGTCCTGGGATCGAGTCCTGCATTAGGCTCCTTGCTCAGTAGGGAGTTTGCTTCTCCCTCTATCCCTCCCCTCCTGCTCATGCTTGTTCTCTCATGCTTGCACTCTCTCAAATAAATATTTTTTTTAAAATCGTAAAAACATACTTATTCATAAAACCATTCTATAAAAAGTTTTTTTTTTGATAAGAAGATATTTTGTATAAAAACTTTAAATACAAGTGTTATTTAATAATTCCACTTCTGTGTGGCTTAGTGGTTTAGTGCTGCCTTTGGCCCAGGGCCTGATCCTGGGGTTCAGGGATCGAGTTCCACGTCGGGCTCCCTGCATGCTTCACCCTTTGCCTGTGTCTCTGCCTCTCTCTCTGTGTCTCTCATGAATAAATAAATAAAATATTTAAAAAACTAATAATTCCACTTCTAATGCAAATAATCTGAGGAAACATTTTTACAAAGGTATTTACAAGGAAACATCCTCCTACTGTTATTTATAACAGCAAAAACAGAAAAATTTACATGTGTGAAAGGAATATATGGGTAAAATGAATTGTGATAATCTATGATATTGACTTACATAGCTATTATAAATAATGAGGAAATGCATCTAACTTAGAAAAAAAATGAATTTTTCTTAATAATACTGCTATTCTTTTTTAAAAAATTTTTTTATTTATTTATGATAGTCACAGAGAGAGAGAGAGAGAGAGAGAGGCAGAGACACAGGCAGAGGGAGAAGCAGGCTCCATGCACCGGGAGCCCGACGTGGGATTCGATCCTGGGTCTCCAGGATCGCGCCCTGGGCCAAAGGCAGGCGCCAAACCGCTGCGCCACCCAGGGATCCCTAATACTGCTATTCTTTTGTACATCTTTCAGATGATTTAGACAGATACATAAAGATGGTAGGAACATTTAATGCAATTTTTATTTTTAAAGATAAGGAAAGCACCAAGGTGCAGTTACTGGTCAGTGCCACTGAGCTTATGGTGACTGAGTTGAACCCAGAACACATTCTGGCTGTTAGTGTGGGATTCCTTTCAGCACATAGTTAATATAATAGCAAACATTCTAGAACTCTTTCCTTAATGCAAATAGTCAATTGAAAGTGCCAAATTTGAAACAGCCTACATGCCGTCCTTGGGGGGAAAAGGAAATAAATAATATGAACAAGAAGCACCTACAGTTATAATCAGATAAACCACTGCTCAAATCCTATTTTTACCATTTATTGCCCTTGTGACCTTGGCCAAATCCTTCAATCCCCTTGAGCCCATTTCCTTTTCCTATGAGAATAAAATAATACTAGATTCTCCTCGAGTTTGAGGGAGAAATAAAATTATGACATACATGATGTTTATAATGGCCAGGTGCCTGGCAGGTCATCAACCATTGCTAGTTCCATTAATCTTCATTATGTACAGATTTTCTTTTTAAGATTTTATTTATTTTTTCATGAGACACAGAGAGGCAGAGACACAGGCAGAGGGAGAAGCAGGCTCCCTGCTGGGAATCCGATGCAGGACTCGATCCCAGGACCTGGGGATAAAGACCTCAGCCAAAGGCAGATGCTCAGCCGCTGAGCCACAGCCACCCAGACGTCCCCATTATGGACAGATTTTAAACAACTATTAATATTTGTCCAAGTTGCACAGCCTAATGTTGCCTAGTAAATGTTGTTGATTGAGAGGTCTATTTAAGATAATAATTGCTTACTGGCAGTGGCTTAATAATAGTTATGGGAGTTTACCTATTCTATTCAATTTTAGATTTCTTAAGAGAGAATATGACGACAGCTTTTTGTGTGTAAGTTCATTTTTATTTTTTTATGTATATGTATATTAAGAAGGTATTTCAGAGTTTGCTATATTATTCAAAAAGCTTGTTATGGTTTTTTAGGATAAAAATTTATCGGTAATTTTGGGGGGATAAAATAATCATTTCATTTCCAAAATGTGCTTGTCATTCACAAATCATTAAGTTGTTTCTGGTAACAAATATATCGGCACAGTTTGTGCTTAGAGGGAATTATAGAGATAGTATGGCTTTTTTTTTTTTTTCCGGTTCTCTAGGATGTGGTTTTGCAAGTTGCAACAAACATCTATAGAATCAAGTTTAGGCAAAGTGTATATCTACTTAATTGAAATAATATGGAATTATTTTCAGCTGGTCAAGCCATTTTCAATACACAAAACATCATTTCCAACTGGAAAGTAGTAAATGAGCACCTTGCAAATGTTCGTAAACACAATCAACAGTTCATTATGATATCAAGTATCACAAAGTAGGCAGGATCAAAATAGACACGGTAGGTAATTACAGCAGTGAGCATCAGCTTGTTAAGACCAAACTTATCTTCCCCGATGCCAATCTCCTTCCTGTTGCTTTTATCAACAGTAAGTAAAAGATACCATTCTTTCCTTTCTTCCTTTTCCTTATAATTGGATTATCAGTCACAGGGTGCTGTCATGTAAAATAGAAAATGTTTATTTCCATGTTCACATTCGTTATGTGCCTTTTATATTTTGATAAGAACCACGAGAGGAAGAAAATAATGCTAATTCATGTGAATTTAATTCTATATCAAAATTTCCTCGTGCTATAAATTGAGATTTTCCTGTATTGATTTTGAAGTGCCTGTGTCTGAGTTTCTCAATTTGTTTTAGTGTTTCCTGTTTGTCTTTTATGAGAGTTGGGAGAAAGGGGAGTTTACATGTATTAGGATGTTTAAAGATTCATATTCTTTCTAGGATTCCCTCTAGAATGATCAGGAAGTGAGTCAAATCCTTGGTTTTGTCTTAGCTTGGTTTATTTTTTCCTATCATCCCATGAATCCATATATTGGTTAAGAATAAGAAAAGTAAAAATTTTACTGGTTACCTGGTGTCTTTTGTTGAACTAAGAGCTTTCATTGATGATTTCTCTACTGTGGAGATACATAAATTGACATATGCCTCTTCCTAGATTGGTAATGAGAAACTTAGAAATTTTATCCATTTACTTAGAAATTTGCAAAGATGAAAATGTTTGACTGTTTTTTTTTCTTTTTGCAAGATGGGGTTACTTTCCTGATAAAAATATCAAAATTATTCAGAGCTTCTTTAAATTTATTCCTAGTTATTGCATTTTTATACTATTATAAATGATCTTTTTAAAATTTCAATTTTAATCCTTTTTGCTTGCACATAAAAGTGTAATTGACTTTTATAAATTGACCTAGTATCATTTACCTTGCTGAATTCACTGATTAGTACTAGGTAGCTTATAATGATGTTGATTATTTTAATAGTCTTTAGGGTTTTTTTATATGCCTGTTCACAACGTCTACAAATAAAATTGAATTTTATCTCTTCCTTTCTTATCTGTAAGCATTTCATTTTTTTTCCTGCTATAGTACCATGGCTAAAACTTTCAGAATAATGTTGAATAGAAATGGTCCAAGCAAACATTTGCCTTCCTTCTGAATTGCAGGAGTTTTGCAGGTTCTTTATCACACTGAGAAAATTCCCTTGTATTACTAGTTAGCAAAGAATTTTTAATATGAAATAGTGTTTAATTTTGTCATTCCTTTTTCTGTAACTTTGCTTTTTCTGTAACTATTAAGATGTTTATGTTGCAATTTGTGAATATTTTTTGATCTATTGCTGGGTAGCAAAATTGCCACAAACTTAGTAGCTTAAAACAATACACATATCTTCCAGTTTCTGGTTCATCTTGTAAGGAACGTAGACTTCATCACTCCATCCTACAATTAAAAAATTGAACTAAAAATCCATAACTCTTCTAGATTTGTCAGAGAATTGAGGCCACTGGGTAAGCCACTGCCCTCGAAGTGGAGAAACAGACAGGCAAATACTGACAATCCCAGCATGAGCAGAAACCCTTGAACAGAAACTTCCGTGAGAACAGTACCAAGATAGGGAAACCTAAACTGTAATTAAAGTATTGGTGAGGCCTGACTGTGGGCACATCTGAAAATTAAAAACTCTGGGAAGAGGTTCAGTCATAGGGAACCCCATATTTTTGTGAGTTTTCTCTCTAGGAGCTTACCAGGTTCTGATGGTGAGGTTTATAGAAGAAAATCCTCTCATGCTTCTGGCAGAGGAAGAGGAAGAGTAAGACCTGCAATCAAGAGAAATTATTTTACCAGAGCCTGAACAAGGATGTAGTTTCAAGGGAAACTATTTTACCAGAACCTAACCAGACTCTGGTGAGAGAAAAATGTAACTCTACCCTTTTCTTGCCCTTCTCACATAAGGGAAGAAAAAAACTGAGAAGTACTTGGGACATTCACAGTCCAGTGGCAGAAGTTCACTAAAATACTGAGACCCAAGCTTAGAACTGTAGCATGCTTTTCCTGCCTCCTTACATACTACAATACTACTGAAGTCCCCTTACAGCATTTCCTTTCAACTAAAACTTATTAGACCTACTAAAAGACAAAAAATAAAGCAGAACAAAATTTGAAAAGAAAGAGCCAGATTTAGGTAAGGCAGGGTGATTAGAATTATCAGACTGAAAATTTAGTTAGAATGCTGAAGTCTCTAATGGATAAAGTATAAAGCATACAAGAACAGATGGGCAGGGTAAGCAGAGAGATGGAAATCCTAAGAAAGAAGCAACAAGAGATCCTAGAGATAAAGCATGTGTTTGACAGGCTTACCAGTAGACTGGACACAGCTGAGGAAAGAATCTCAGATCTCAATATGTCTTAATATAACCTACAAAACTGAAAGAGGAACAAAGACAGAAAAAAAAAAAAACAGAAAAGAATGGCCAAGGACTATGGGACAACTAAAAAGGTGTAATAATACATAACGGGAATATCGGAAGGAGACGAGAGAGAGGAACAGAGCAAATATTCAAAACCATAATAACAGAATTTCCCCAAACCAACATCAGACATCAAACCACCCATTGAGGAAATTCATGGAATGCCGAGCAAAGCATATGCAAAAACAAACAACAAAAAGACATCTAGGAATAAACTTTCAAACTACAGAAAATCAAAGCTAAAGAAAAAATCCTGGAAGAAGCCAGAAGTAGAAAATACAACAGCAACAACACCCTACACACAGAGGAGCAAATATAAAAATTACATCTGACTTCTTAGAAACCATGCAAGCAAAAATAAAGTGGATTAAAATCTTTAAAGTGTTGGGAGAAACAAAACAAAACAAAAAAAAATCACCAACCTAGAATTCAGTATCCTACATATTATCCTACCAAAGTGAATGAGAAATACTTTCTCAGACAATTGAAAACGGAGGAAATTTGTTTCCAGTAGATCTGCCTTGTAAAAAATGTTGAAAGAAATTGTTCAGAGAGGAGGAAAATGATTCAGGTAAGAAGTTCAGCTCTACATAAAGAAAGGAAGAGCATTAGAGAAAGAATAAGTGAAGGTGAAATAAAAAATTTTACTTTTCTTATTCTTAATTATATAACAAGTAAAAACTTGCTCAAAAGAATAATAACTAGTTTGATTATATATACATATACACTGTACATATACATTTATGTATCAGTGAAATGAATGAAAGCAGTGATAAAGAGGACAAGAGAAAGGAATTAAGAATATTTAGTTATTAGAAGTTACTTGTACTTCTTGTGAAGTGGTATAGTGTTATTTGAAAGCAAATTTGGATTCGTTGTAGTATATGTATTACATACTCTAGGATGCCCGTTAAAAAGGTAAAAATAAGCAGTATAATTTATATGAAATTAAGAAAGGAGAAAAAATTGAAATTATATAAAATGCTTAATTAAGACCATTAAAAACAGAATAAGAGTGAAAAACAAAAATGGAGACAAAGAACAGAGCAACAAATTGAAAACAATAACAGATATGCTCAATACTAACCCAACCATATCAATAATCACTTTAAATGCCAGTAGTCTAAATACACCAACTAAAAAATATATGTTGTCAAAATGGATGAAAAAAAAGGCTCTACTATATGTTGTCTACAAGAAACATTAAAAACACAGATAGATTAAATGTAAAGAGATGGAGAAAGAGATACATGTCGACACTAATCAAAAGAAAGCAGAAGTAGTTATATTAATATCTGACAGAGCAGACTTCGGAGCAAGGGAAGTTACCAGGGATAAAGAAGGGTGTTACATAATAAAAAAAGAAGACAATTTTTCAAGAAGACCAGCAACCCTTAATGTGCATGAACCCAAGAAGAAGTGTCAAAATATAGGAGATGAAAACTGCTATAAGTATAAGGAGAAATAGGTGAATGTCCTGTGGCAGTTAGGAGCTTCAACAGCCTTCAATGAGGCAGAAAATCAAGATATTCTTCTCACGCTCACAACCTGGAATAGTCACCAAAATAGACCACATCCAAGACCAAAGAATACACCCTCACACATTCACAAGAACAGAACTCATACAATGTTGCTCTCAGACTAGAATGGGGTGAAACTAGAAATCAATAATAGAGAGACACCTGGGTGGCTCAGCCGTTGAGCATCTGCCTTTGGGTCAGGTCATGGTCTGGGGTCCTGGGATCAAGTCCCACTTCGGGCTCCCTGAAGGGAGCCTGCTTCTCCCTCTGCCTATGTCTCTGCCTCTCTCTGTGTGTCTCTCATGAATAAATAAATAAAATCTTTTAAAAAAGAGAAATCAATAACAGAAGATAGGTAGAAAATCCCAAAATACTTGGAGATTAAACAATATAACCCTAAATACACATAGAGGAAGTCTCAGTGAATTTTTAAAAAAAATAAACTAAATGAAAAAGAAAACCCAACTAGTTAAAGCTTGTAGAATGCAGAGAAAGCTATCTCATCTTTTTTTTTTTTTTTCCAAGTTTCTAGTAATTTGCTCTCAGCAATACCTATAAGTTGTTAACCCTTCAGGTGCAGAAGTGGAAATCTCCACAATGTGTTTAGTTAATTCCAATAGAACCTTATTTGATTAGCTTGCCCTGGTATTTTCTGATGTATTTCATTTGTTTTCCTCTAAATCTCTGCTTCAGTCTTTTCAAAAGGTGGTAGTGTTTAGCATAAAATATGGAACAGAGTTTAGATTCCAAATACCACTGGAAGCAGCTACCTATGTGATCCACTTAAATTATCTAGCTGAACTGTTTCTCACTTTTCTCATCTACAAAGTAAGTGTACTTATATCCCTTTTACATATTTGCTGTATAGATTAGAAATACTATTTTTAATAGCTGTGGGTTAGTAATAAATGATAGTTAACAGGGCATCCCGGGTGGCTCAGTGGTTTAGCGCTGCCTTCAGCCCAGGGTGTGATCCTGGAGACCCAGGATGGAGTCCCACGTCAGGCTCCCTGCATGGCGCCTGCTCCTCCATCTGCCTGTGTCTCTGCCTCCCTCTGTGTGTCTCTCATGAATAAATAAATAAAATCTTTAAAAAAAATGATAGTTAACATTATTTGCAAATTTTAACCAGTATTATATGTTTTTTCATTCAGTACTGAGCATTGCAATGCTGAAGTAATACAGGCTGTACACATATATACATATATATACATATATGTAATTTCAATGAGAACAAATTTAATAAGCTCAATATAGAAAAAAAAAATAGATTGCACCTTGAAGATACTCATGGAAAGGCCAGCATCTGTGTTCAGTGAGGTAATAACCATAAAACCCTAATTTATATATAAATATATATTCTAAGAGGCAAACACATACTTTAGAATAGGGCAATTGGCTAGGTATGATCTTCTTGCAATTTTATCAATAAAGAAAGCTTATTTTAATAATTAACATGATGATATAGTTGGTTTTGCTTATAAGAAAATATTTTAAAAGTGGAGGAGCAACTGGATGGCCCAGTTGGTTAAACATCAGTCATGTCATGATCTCAGGGTTGTAAGATCAAGCCCCACATCTGACTCTGTGCTGGGCATGGAGTTTGCTTAAGATTCTCTCCCTCTGCCTCTGCCACTACCACCCTGCTGCCACTCCCTTTGTAGAAAAGAAAAAAGAAAATATTTAGTGTGTGTTTTTCCTCTCTCTACTTCCCCTGTTGAGGTTGAGATGACAAAGTTATTGAACAGCATAATGTGTCAATGCAATGTTAGTATAAATTGAATATGTTCCAAAATCTGCTTATGCAATGTACTGATTATTATAATTATATAATCATTATATAAATTAATGATATATGAGTGTGAACAGGGATATTTGTATTTGGGACTGAATTAAGTGCTTTATAAACATTATAAAGGCAAAACATTTTTGATTGAATTACCATAGGTCAGATTGAAGAATTAGTGTGGAGGGAAATCACACAAAAGTGAAGGGATGTTTTCTTCATCCAAATTTCTATAATCTCATTCCTTTCTTTAAAACCTGAAATACTTATTTTTTGTTTGTTTTTAAAGATCTTATTTATTTATTCATGAGAGGCACAGAAATAGAGAGGCAGAGACACAGGCAGAGGGAGAAGCAGGCTTCATGCAGGAAGCCTGATGTGGAACTCGATCCCGGTACTCCAGGATCACGTCTTGAGCCGAAGGCAGATGGGCTTAACCGCTGAGCAACCCAGGTGTCCCAAAAACCTGAAATACTTTGAATGAGACACTATGGCTATGATTTTTGTAATAAAATCACACAAGACCCCTTTCAGCAGAACCATAGTTAGAAGAGAATTCTTGGCCTTAAAGTGAAAATTACAGAATAAATTTACAATCATATATCTTAAATTCAAATCAAATATTTAAGCTATAAATATATTTTTTAAATTTTTACTTTAATTGAGCTTTTTTAAAAACCATTCAAATGCTCATTCTCACTGTATCAGATAGATGTTTTATACTGTAATGCTAATGAAACATTCAGCATACTTCCTTGCCCCTCCTCTACTTCTTATCCATTACCTTGACTTATTTTTATACCTCCCTAACCTATAATCCCCTTTTAAGGAGAGCAATTCTCTTATTCAAATTATAGCCTTCATAGAATTTTGCATTTAGAAGATATTCAATGAATGATAAGCAAATAATTGCTTATGAGGTGTCAGTCTCTTGAGTTCAGGAAAAAAAATAATAACTGTGAACACCCCTTGTCCTATCCAGGTAAAGATTCTTGAAACGAGAACCATCACAATCAATGAGCACCCAAGGGGTCTCAAATGATAGCATAAGCACTGGGATACATGCTAAAGATACAAGTGATTGGCCCTCCAGAAAGTATCAGTAATTACATAGTATAAACTTGGTGATTGAAAAATATATGGGTTGATACACAACTTCATAGGCAGGATATTTGGCTCATTCTGATAAGGATTCAAGGAAGATTTCCCAGCAGAATTAACATATAATCTTATTTGGGGATAAATTATTTAAACATATGGAATATTAGATATAGAGATACAGACACAAGCCAGAAACAATACATGGAAAAAAGAGAGCCAGAGAGAGAAAGAGAACCAGGTAAAGAAAGGGGGGGGGGGGGAAATAAGTGCTTGCAATGAAAAGTAATTCAAGCAATGAAAAATAATTTAATAAAATTATATTGTAGACTATCAAAATGGCATTAGAAGCTACATCATGAATCACATGATTTGGAGTTTTTAAATTATCCTAAAGACAAAAGTCCTTCTAAAAGTTAATGAAAGAATGAGATGATGATATTTTTGTTTGAGAAAGATCACTTTATTTAGTAATTATAGGCTCTGAGATTATGGGTGTTACAATATGTTATCATACCCATACCAGCTTTGATGATCCTCGTTAAATACCCTTCATTATGTTTTTTTGTGTATGTGTTTTATGATGAAGTCATCAAAGATACTCTGAATCTTAGGCCACCTAAAACGGTTTTCCCCCAAATTTACAGATAATTCAAAGTAAATCTTCTTTCTCTGAAAACAAATATTTTAAAGACAAAAAAGTAATCAGGAGAAGAAAAATTATAAATAACCTGTTTAATCCATGTGTATATGCAGCAGACATTATTTGAGCGCCTACTTTCTGTTAGGTACTATAACAGACACCAGGATTTAACAATAACCAAAAAACAAATATTTATGTTTTTACCAAATTGACCTCAGATTCTCACTTTATTGGGCTGATATGCACCTGTCTGCACAATCCATTTTTACACAGAAAAATAATCAACATACTTTAACACAAGAAAAATACAAGCTGTAGCTCTAATATATCATGATGCTGTGGTATGAATTGGGAAATTTTACTTAAACCCAAATTTCTGAACATATTGAGAGATACTAACTGTGCTTTGTTCTGAAAAATCCCTACAAGGATGTTTATATAGCAAGTAGCCTCTGAAGATCAAGGTAATAACTCTCTCCAGAGAAAAGGACTGGTTTGTTTACAGTCTTTAAAGGAAAAATTGCCTCCTTCCAAAGCAAAGCGCAGAAATCCTTAATACCCTGTGATAAGAAATACGGGTGGAGCATAGTTTTTTGTTATAATGCAATCTACTGCACACATGGGTGTCACCTAGCCCTCTTAGCACCCTGTGGAACTAGAGTTAAGAGTCAAGATTCTGGCTACTGCTGTGAGTAATAAACTGCTTTGTCTCTGGATCCAGCAGCCTCATGTTGTCTAGTGGTCAGGAAACTGGAGCAGGTTAAATTGTTAGCTTGCAAGAGAGGTAAACTCTTAGGCATATTACAATTCTTGATAATAAGTATCTGTTTTTCCATAGTTCATAATGAATTTTCATTTAGGTCACAAGTCCAAAAGTAACAAGAGGTAATAATACAATGATTTTAAGTTTTTGAAATTCATGTCAAGGAAATTTTATAACTGTACTTATAGACATTATATAAGGCCTGAATAAATGGAAAGTTATACCATACCCATAGAGAGGAAGATTCAACATTGTAATGATGTCTGTTGTGACCAAATTAACATTTTAATTAATTGAATACTGATTATTTTAATAAGCCATTTTATGGACTTCCTATCAGAAGTTGGTAGGGGACACCTGGATGGTTCAGTGGTTGAGCATCTGCCTTCAGCTCAGGGCGTGATCCCAGGGTCCTGGGATTGAGTCCTGCATCGGGCTCTGCACAGGGAGCCTGCTTCTCCTCCTGCCTATGTCTCTGCCCCTCTCTATGTCTCTCATGAATAAATAAATAAAATCTGTTAAAAAGTTGGTAGAATTTGAGAAAGCAGAAATACAATTTAGATGGACAATGATACATCACTGTTTGCACTATAGTTAATTTTATATGAAAAATGTTTTCATATGCAACATGTATTGCTTTCTCTCACTTTAAAAATTAAACGTTTGGAAATGATTTAACACTATTATAAATAGTAAAGATGATTTAAAAATTCGGTATTCTTTGGCATAAAATTAGAATCTGGGGTGAATTATACAGTCAGACTTTCCATTTTGAAAATGTTAGTGAAAATATTTAGGCTTTATTTTCTGTAACTAGGCACTTTGGTAGACAGAACATACATACAGGATTCATATTGAAATGACTATAATTGGATAAAGCATCAAAATTTTAAACTCAGTGGCTCAATGACATTTTTTACAGTGTCATTAGAAAAAGATTTAATATATGAAGTGACAAGAGAAAAGATGACAGCTTATTCTACCTCTTAAAGAAAAAAGAAAAAAAAAGTGAGGTGTTTCTTATAGCTTTTATTCCTTTGTATGAAACAGAAACCGAATGTGCATCAAGCTCATCAGTGAACATTTGGAAGCTCTGCTCTCCATTTATGAGTCTGCGAAGTTCTGATAAATCAGATCACTTTGAAAGTTAATCCGACATAAAATAGTGATAAAAGCATTCAAATATGTTAAAATACTGAGCATTCTGTATTTGAAGACTTCAAAATTCTAAGAGGGAAACAACCTAATATCCATGTACAAAAAAAAATCTAGACACATACTTATCCTTTATAAGAAATTAAATCAAAGTGGATTGTAGAATTAGATATAATTTGCAAAACTATAAAACTCCTAGGAGGTAATATAGTAGAAAACCTACATGACCTTGACACGGTGATGACTTTTTAGATGCAACTCAAAAGGTACCCATGGAAAAAGATAATTGATAATCTGTATTTCATTAAAATTTAAAAATTCTGCTTTGCAATAGATAATGCCAAGAGAATTAGAGGACAAGTCAATAAACTGAGAAATATTTGCAAAAAAAATTGATATGGGACTATTATCCAAAATATGCAAAGAACTCTTAAAATTCACCAATAAGAAAACAAACAGCCCAATTAAATGAGCCAAAGACCTTAGCAAATACCTCATCAAAGAAGATGTATATAGATGGTGACAAATAGAAATATGAAAGGATGGGGCAGACTGGGTGGCTCAGTGGTTTAGCACTGCCTTCAGTCTAGGGCCTGATCCTGGAGACCCGGGATCAAGTCCCACTTCAGACTCCCTGCATGGAGCCTGCTTCTTCCTCTGCCTGTGTCTCTGCCTCTCTCTGTGTGTGTGTCTCTCATGAATAAATAAAATCTTTAAAAGTAAAAAAAAAAAAAAGAAATATGAAAGGATGCTCTATATCATAAGCCATCAGGGAATTGCAAATTAAAACAATGAAACATCATTACACAACTATTAGACTATCCAAAATCCATAATACTGACAACACCAAATACTAGGGAGGATGTTGAGCAATAGGAACTCTCATTCCTTGCTGGAGGGACTACAAAATGGTATAGTCACTTGGAAAGATAGTTTGGTGGTTTCTTACAAAACTAAAGGTGTGTTTACCATATGATTTCATCAATCATGCTTCTTGGTATTCATACAAAGGAGTAGGAAGTTCATTTCCAATAAAAACCTACACATAGATGTCTATAACAGCTTTAATCATAATTGCCAAAACTTGGAAGCATCAAAGATGTCAGTCAGTAGGTGAATGGATAAACTGTGGTACATCCACACAAGGGATACTATTAAGTGCTGAAAACAAATGAGCTATCAAGCTATGAAAGGACATGGGGGAAACTAAATGCATGTTACTAAGTGAAAAAAAAAAAGAACACTCTGAAAAAACTACACTCTGTATGCTTCTTGCTATACGACATTTCAGAATAGATAAAACTATGGAGAAATGAAAGGATCAGTGGTTGCTAGGGATGGAATAAGGGGTGGTGGAAGGATGAATAGGCAGAGCCAAAGGATTTTTAAGGAAATAGAAAATAAGATTTTTATTTATTTATTCATGAGAGACACACAGAGAGAGTCAGAGACACAGACAGAGGGAGAAGCAGGCTCCCTCTGGGGAGCCCAAATGGGACTCCATCTGCGGACCCCAGGATGAAACCCTGAGCCAAGGGCAGACCCTCAACCACTGAGCCACCCTACACCTCAGTGGTGAACACATAGTATACATTCATCCATACTCATGAATGTGTAACACCAAGAGTGAACCCTAATGTAAATTATGGACTTTGGGTGATAATGATAGAAGTTTACAAATTATAAAAATAGACTTCCTTGTAGAGGAAATTGGTAATGAGGGAGCTATGCATGTGTGGGGGTAGGAGGGACTACTCTATAGGAAACCTCTATACCTTACTCTCAATTTGCTGTGAACCTAAAACTCCACTGAAAAAATAGTTTTCTAAAAAAATTTAAGATACAATGAAGCCCTACTTTTTAACTTTCCTTCCATTGTTATATTAAGTCTTAGAAGTCTGTGATCATATACTTATGTTCAAACCATCCAATCAATTCACTTCTTTTTAATGCATTAAAGATAATTTTTTCCTCTTTATTTTGAAGAAAAAATTGTATATATTCTTTTAACAGTTATTTTGGTAAATTTTACTGAAAATGTCAATATTCTTTTAATAGTTATTTTGGTAAATTTCACTGAAAATGTCAAGGTACAAATTTCTCTTTGGTTTTGTATTTACTTTAAAGTATTTCCTATTTCATACACTTTCATTTGCCTTTGAAAATATATATGCATAAAAACCTCAAATTAGATATTTAATTTGTTTCAATTTAGGTCAAATATTTGATGTCAGTCCTACATCAAAAGCTCAAGGAACATGATACAAACTAAGGCAGTCCTTTGTAGAGATGCTGATTCTTGCCCAGACTTCTCTGTTTTAACTTGGACATTGTTTTAAGTGCAGATAAAACAACCAGTGATTTCAGAAACCTCCTTAAATCATAAATATTTCAAAAATGAGGTTTTCATCAGCTAATATGGTATGTTTGGAAGAAATCTTAAGATGATCTGAAAAATAACATGCAAACTCCCTAGGATTATCTTTCTTTAATTGTAAAATTGAACTACAACATACCTGTGGAATATTTCATCTCAAGCCTTCCTTTCTAGCTACCTCCTGAGGTTAGGCCTTCTCTGATTTTCCTTTCTTCCATTCCATCCAAATCCTATAATCACCTGTTTTCTTGTTTTCTTTATAACTGTGTTTGACTTAAGTTATATAAAATTGGATGTTGTCTTTTAATGATTTATTTTTCTCCTTTCTCGGAACTCTAGTTGAGTTTAATCATGCTTAACTGTGTGTGAATAAAATAATTTAATCAGACTTTTCATTTAGAATATTATACCTTGATTCATTCTTAATCAGTTTTAAAAAGAAATTATAAATTATGTTTGGATTCCTCAGTACATTGTCATGTTTCTATCTTCATTAGCCTATAATGTCTATTTCTTTTAAACCATAATGGTTATTTTGTATGTGAGAATGAATTATAAATCTGATGGCACAAAGGGGATTTCCCCACCTTATGGAATTTAGACTAAATTTTGTTTTGACCCCAACTGTTATTTCAGCATAAAACTAATGCAAACGGGTGCCTGGGTGGCTCAGTGGTTGAGCATCCGCCTTTGGCTCAGGCCACGATCCTGGGGTCCTGGGATCAAGTCCCACATCAGGCTGCCAGCACGGAACCTGCTTCTCCTTCTGCCTATGTTTCTTCATCTCTTTCTGTGTCTCTCATAATAAATAATTAAGATCTTTAAAAACAAACAAACTAATCCAAGCAACTTGACCTAATCATTAAGGGTATTTACACCTAGAGAAAAGGAATAAGAAACTTATGATAAACTTAAATAACATTTTTTTCTTCAGTTGATATTATTGACTGGATATATTTTTTGGGTTATGCAAATAACTGCTTTGAGTTCTTCCTTAGGTGTTTTGCACATAGAAAAAATATATCTGACATGAGGAAGATTAAAATAGATGAAAATTCTCTGGAAATGTATTTTCTAGCAATAGGCATTTCATAAAAAGTGGCTCTGCAGATTAAGGATAAAAGGTATAATGACTCTCAGGATTAGTTCTTATTTTAAAACAAACCCCTGGCTATGTATAAGTACTTACGAGTAAATTTGCTTATTTGTGAATATGGCTTGCCTCCTTAAGTAAAATTAAGATGAATAAGGAAAACTACACTCAAAATTTTAATTTTATATATTAACATATGAATAGGGATAAAGGCAAAGCAAAATACTAGACTATAATAGATGTTCTCCGTCTGCACTGACCCTTCCTCTTACTCTTCGTATAAAGCATCCATCAGGTGGTTGATAAGTTTGCTGGGACTCACATATCTGATCCGTAGTACAAATGATCAAAGGTACATCTTAATGGTTAAGATTCACCAGGAAATTAATGTTGCTTTATATTCTTATTTTATTTAATGTCTCCAAGGATATTTTCATCTTGTTGTTTTGTTTGGCAGAAATAAGTTCATAAGCAGAATCTGCTTCATTATAAAGGAAAAAAAAATCTTAGACCTCTGCACTGCAGATTGCACACGACCTATAATTTGGTTATGAGCAAACACCAGTGACTGTTGACAAGCAATCAAATTAAATAGAATAGCAAAGAAAAGGAAATACCAAAGTATCTCCAGTGTTGTATTATCTTGTGACTCTCTCACTTCAGTTTCCTATGTCTGTATTTATGTGTCAGGGTGTAAAATACAGTTCTTACTGTAAGTTGTGATCAAAGAATTTTGAAAGCCCCTGCCTGGGACAGTGGAATGTCTAAGACTAAAATAATTGTGATCATGAAAGCATCCGTTGATGGTAGGCAGAACTGACAAGCTTATGCTCTGGTGAGGAGCTGTTATTATCTATAAACATTCATACGTTGAAAGTTGTTACACAGAAATATTTGTGCAGCTCCGCGGAGCTAGACCTCAACCTCTCCAATACATGTCGATAAACTATCACTGCCCTCTGGGATTTCAACTTCTCAATTTAAGACACACAGCAACCTCGCTGGGAATTCAAGGAACATTTGTATGGGATTCTTTTTCCATCTTTTCTGTAGCATGGATTTCCCTTTTTCCTTTCACTGACTCAGCAAGAAAATAATAACTGCCTCGTTTTTGTTTCCCTTCTTCATCCGGAGCTTAGGCCTGCACGAAATCACTTTCCCAACATTGCCTGTTTGACAGAGTCTCTCTAAAAGTAGAGACTATCTGTTGTCCAACGATATGGTCTCAGAAAATGTATCAAAGAGGCTCTTGGAAATTTGTTATTTATCCCTTTTCATTCCTTACATCTAGTTGTATGATGTATTGCTTATTCAACTACAACTCTGGTCGTATCTGCCCGTGATCTCTGTATCTATAACTTACAGCAATGTGATCATTATACTTGTGATCAGGGGTATTTATGACTAGCAATAATGGGCCCGATGGAAAGTGTGAAGCAGGCCTTTATGTGAGAAAACACCTCTCTTCTTTTATTCTGAAAGCTGAGAGTGAATTTGCTGAAGGTTGGATGAGGCAAGACTCTTGGGAAGTGAGGTAATGAGACATTCGCCACTAGCTGATGTGATAGGAGATTCTTGGCAAAGGAAATGACAACATAGCCTTCATGATCCCAATGGTCCCACCGGTGGCTCCATCAGTGCCCCCATGGAACTGCAGTATTGAGCCCATGCCTCATTTTGATCCTTAGTAGGATAATAAACCTGGCAAGTAATGGTCTGGATGCCCAACTAGTCTGTCCTACCTTCTCACTCCCTTTCCCTTACCTTTTTTTTCACTTTCAGAAGATTTTTTCCAAGTGTGATTCCTGCTGGATTACTTACATAGGTCATAATTTTTACTTTTAGCAAGTGGTTTTCAACATTTTATAGCTGCACAGGCCATTGAAATCCACATGTCCCCAACATTTTTTAGGTTTTTTTTTGCTTCTTGGGAACTACAGAGTCTGAAACTCAGTCTCCCAGTTTAGGGATTCTAAAATTTCTCAGGATGATATCTTACCATCTGATTCCCTTATTGTTAAACACTCAGTGTTGTTTACTCTTAAAAACAGGCTCTCAAAAATATTCATAGTTTATTAGATCTAAAAGTAGCCCTGAGTGTTTCAAATCTTCTTTTGCCCAGCTTTTAATACATAAATAGGTCTGGGTTTAAACTTTCTCTGTTTCCATTATCTGAATAAGAAAATATTGAGTATCAGACCTACCTATCCTCAGAATTTCTTACCTCTGTGCTAAGATCAAGGAGAGATCCATAGAGACTACATGCTGTGTCAGATTAAATTGAAAAATAATTTAATTAAAATACACCTGTTCTCTCCAGTCTGCTGGAATCTAATCATTTGAAATGGCAGTCTTCCAGACAAAAGTGGCCACTGTCCCTATTTTAGAAATAAGACAAATCTAATATTTAACACATTTCTCTTGTTTGGGGAATCTAATAACTCCCCCTTTCAAAACCACATCTAGTGTAATGTTATAATAATCTTTTGAAAGCTAAAAAGAATCCAGAAGAAAAAAGAAAATCAAATGATTTGAGAATGCTTCTTGATTATCCAGGAAATATTCATATATATATGTGTATATATATATATATGTATATATATATATATATAAAATCACATACACACACATATATACACATATATAATATTAGAACTAAATTATAAATTACTTAAGAATATGTCATAAAATTAAAAAATACTATCCTTTTTATTTTAAACCCTAAATAACCTCTTCTGCCTTATAAAATTAGGTAATTATAAAAATGACAAATCTGTGAATGTAATGTTCTAGAACCCTGCTACATAGTGCCAGTTGTTTTAGGGATATCCAATGATTGGATATTAATTAGCTGAGCATAAAAATAATTTCATGAGAATATAATTGAGGAATTTGGGTCTCATTCTTTCTGACAGATATAAAGAATCTTAGGGTTTGTAACCTTGCCCTGAAAAGAACATAGAGGAAACTACAAACCTCACTCTAAGCAGAGCATAATGTGGTGGTGGGGATCTTTTTTAGATCTATCAGGATAATTGGAAATGCACTAATATAAGCTTTGCAGAGTTCTGTGATGACCGTGTTAATTAAAAGATTGCCTCTCCTCTTGGGATTGCCCAATATTACCTCACCATCTCCAGTTATTCCCTGAATCATCTTACAGAAAGATAATATTTCACCATTTACTATTGCTAATACTGTAATTTTTTTATTTATGATATGTTTTAGACTCCTGTCCTTGATCCATTACTCCCCTCATTACCTCACCACCTCCAGTTATTCCCTGAATCATCTTACAGAAAGATACTATTTCACCATTTACTATTGCTAATACTGTAATTCTTTTGTTTATGATATGTTTTAGACTCCTGTCCTTGATCCATTACTCCCTTCATGCCTCACTCTCTAAGGGCAAGTTCATCTATTCTATTATCTTGGCAATCACAAACATGCAGATGGCTCCTAACTTTTCTACACTGACCCAATCCAGTCCTCTGTACTACCAGATGCACATTTAATCAGCAGATCCCACGGGAATCTCGGATTCAATATATTCAAACCAGAACTCTGCCTTCTTTCTGAACCTGCTCCTCTTCTAGCATTGACTTTCTTCTTCAGAAATTACAGTCTACCCCATCACTAAAAAATGGAGGGATTTTTGGCTCTTCTTGGTTACCCTCCATATCCAATAATTCATCAGGTCTCAATATTTCCTATATCTGGACTTTCATCTTCATCTCTTTCAGTTTTTCAGGAAATGTTTAATGAGTGCCCACTATAGGCTTGGTTGGCACTCTTCTAAAGCTAAACTGACTTTAGACAAAACATTTAAAAATATCCTCACCTTCTGGAGTTTATAATCTATTTGCAGGACACAGAAAATAAGCAATAACTAGAATACATATCAGAAGCTGATACATGCTATAGACTAACATAAATAGAATAGGATAATGAAGATCAGAAATGCAGAAATGCACTTGTCAAGGGAGGCCTCATTGATAAATTAATATTTGACAGAGACTTGAAGAATATCTAAAAGCCAAGGAAATATGGGAGAACAGTGTACTATACCAGGGAGAGACAATGGCCAAGACAAGCTGTACGTGGTAGTTGGAAGAGTAGCCCAGAGATCAATAACCCTGGAGATCATGACCTTCATGGAGATCATATTTATTCTTTCTAAATATCCCTTTTCAATTATATCCCTCTCTTGCCTTTACTAGTCTTGAGAGTTATATATCTACAATTCAAAGTGCCATGATTCTGCCCTCTTTTAAACCTCTCAGTGGCTAATCACAGACCACAAGAAGCAGCTAAACTCTTAAATGGTGTATCAAGTTTTCCGTGATCTGATTTGTGTTTACTTCTATAGGTGTATCTCATTCTGTTACCTATCTTCTTTATGTCCAAAAATACCCATTCCTTTGTAGTTTCATGAACACCACCACTGGTCTCTCTAAGGTTCTGGAGCCTTTTGTGTGGATTTCCTATGAATCTTTCATCTTACTAATGCTCAAAATATTTCATCCCTTATCACCTTCAATACAGATTAATTCAGTGGAATTCATTTTTTCTATCTTTGCGTATCTTTAATATTCCTCTTTTAACTATGTTTGTGAATGTTTATTTGGCCCTGTCTGAGATTATTAAGTGTGAATGCCTTGTGCAGAGTAGATGCCCAGTAAATATTATTTGATTAGAAAAATGATTAGTATAATCTCTAAAGTTTTGTAAAATCAAGAGGTTTCAGTTGGACTTTAAGATAAACTTTCAATTGTTTCCTATTGTTTTAAGATAAAAATTCCAGTTTCTTTGCCTGCCATGGGACTCAAACATGTTAATCTTACTTGACTTTCAAATTGTGTGTGTGTAATCATTCATCTATATGTTTGTTAATATATACATATAGTATATATACTTTCCATCTATGAATGAGAAGCCTCTAAATTCAGTAAGTTGATTGATAAACACATTGTTTATCAACACAAACACATCGTTTATATTCCAGCCTCCTTAATTTTACTTTAATATTCTCCTATTTTCTTGTGGGAAGACCTATGTTTTCTTCCTCTGTATATATCTTATCTATCTTGTAAGTACAGCTGAAGCTCCATTTTTTGACTGAACTATCTTGGCTACTCATAGCCTAATGGAGTTTGTTATTTATCTTGTGTGTTGGCTTCTATTTTGCATTTTAATGTATGAGAAGTCAAGAATTATGTGTTATAGTTATTTTATACTCCATACTGTGATCAGAGTATTTGCTGAAGATTTTGAGATGCCTAATACTAGAATGAGTTAAAGAGGCCTTTGGGTTACTTGTATTTGGAGATGGTTAATTAAAGCATAAACAATTATTTCCATGAGCCAGTTTGGAATTTACCTCTGTATAAGAATAATGAGCAAAATACTTCATTGAAGATGATTCTAATTTCAAGATTCTAACCAGAACCTTCAAAATAAAAGCAAATAAGCGAACACATCTTAATGAGCAGGGAAATCAATGGGAAAAAAAGATGGTCACCTGGTTTTGTTCGTCTGATTATGGAAGATGGCTTCATTTCTTTTCTATTTTCCATCTGTTCAGCAACTCTAAGATTTAGCATTCTTCTAACTAATTGCAATTGCTTAGTATTGATTGATGGCGATGCAAACCAAGGGACTATATAGGGACTTATTCTTGATTTGAAACTTTTATATTTATATTCTTTTTTCCTCCCAACCTTTCCTCTGTAAAGTAGAAAGCTCTGTGTGTCCTGATGTCTGTAATTTCCTGGAGAATATCAGTCTTTGCACTAACAATATATAGAAAAATGATAAATTAGTGGGGTGTTGCAACACATCTCCCCCAAAAGAATAATTATTATGTATACTAAACATATAAACATATAGGGAAAGGGAAATTATTATGTATACTAAACATATACTAAACATATACTAAACCCAATGACCTAGAACCCACTTAGCTAGTTTGCAACTGCCTGTGTTGAAGAAGCTATTTCCTCTTTTAACTATTACCAGGGGTCTAATTGTGTTAGAAGAAGCAATGAGGACAACAATGAAAAAACTCTTTCCTACAAGGTTAACATTGTCAATATTTGCTTCATTTTGTAGTAGAAAAATCTTAAAATTTGATATTTTCAGATATCAAATGTGTATTTATGTCCCCTTATCATTCCTTAATCTTTGTAGAGAATTAATATTAATGACTACATATTTTTATTAGTTAGTTAGTGAACCTTGAAGTGACTCTAAGACATCATGTTGCTTGCCTGTTGTGGTTTTAGGTAGATTACAATGAGCCCCTCTCGGTAAACAGTATTATTTACTCAATCTATTATAGATCTGAAAGTTACCCATAGGATTAGTTTTAGAATTAAGCAGTCACCCACATGATGTGTTTTGGAGCTTGGTCATTTCTCTGCACAATAATGACTGATCTAACACAAATACTGGATGCCTGAAAATGTAGTTCACAGATCAGCATCCAGGCTCTGGCCTTATTGCTTGGGCTACAATTCTAGTCTCATAGTTTACTATTTTTTTGCCTTGCTTTTATCATCTGTAAAGAATAATGGTGATACTTACTCATTAAGATTTAAGATCAAATGAGGCAATATATAGTAACCTATTTATGACTATTCCTGATTACTAACTACTTTAAAAATGGACCTGTTGTTACTATCACAAAATGTTCATCTTTTTGACTTACTGTATCTGTACCACATATCTAGTGAGGATAAAGCCTTAAATTAATTCACACCAAACTGTTAGTGTCTTACTTAATGAAAGAACATATGGATTAGCTTCATAAGCTGCAAAATGCTCTATAAAAATAAAGAAATGGTATAACTAGCATTTGCAAAGGGCAATGAGAGAACATGAGGGATGACAGAAGAAGACCAAAGGGAAATAGAACTGTTTCATACTTTCTCTAATGCCTTCCTTTACCCTGTATAAGAGAATATACTCCAAACTCATCTCTATGTGGTTATTCAGTAAAAGAATGTCATGAGAGATTACTCACCACATGGATTGAATTGAAAAACCCCAAGCCCTGGGCTAGGCCTGCACCTGGGGCCAGCGAGCCTGCACACAGCCTGTGACAAGTATGTACACATCCTTACCTGCTATGGGAGCATGTACCTCTGCAGCAAGGGAGCAGGAACATGGGAAGTTTAATGCTCTGGGAGCGGACTGTTTGTTATGAACAGAATAAAAGTGAGGTTGGCACCTCTCTTTGATATGCTCTCCAACCCTACAAAACAGAGGCCAGGCCTGATGTCCACAATCACATCTGTAGATGCCTCGCTTCACTGTAAATATCTCTAGGTAGCTTTAGATCTATTTACAGGGTGCAGAGCCCGGGGTGACAGAAGACTGAGGGGTTTGGAGCTCTTGTAATTTTAAGTTTTAATGTAAAAACGACCTCATTTGTATCTCTAGTGTGAAAAAAGCAGTTACTTTCATGTAGTTGTGTTTTTTTCTTTCCCCTTAGTGTTTCTTTCTGCAGAATACTATAAGCTCCTGAAGGACCGTAATCCTGTCATAATCATTGCTTTTATTCCTAGTACCTGGTACACAATAAGAAACTGGAAAAAAAATAATCAGATGATAGCTCCTCAATGATTTTTTTTTTTTAGTACATAAATGAATGAAAGAAATCAGCAAGAGGCTGTCTTTTAGACAAGATTTTTGGACTTCACAAATTCTATAAAGAGATGATTTTCCTATGAAGGACTATTTAAATATTTTTATAAACGATAAAATATTTAATAAGATGTTATTTTTAGGGGATTTATTTTGTTATTCACCTGTGAGTGCTATATATTAATTATTCTAAGCAAACATACTGTCAAACTGTATAATAAACTATGTGTAATAATTATATTAATCTAAAATTTTCCAAAGGCTGACCACTAACTCCCATAATTATACACAATAATATAGTTAGTTGTATTTTCAGTTCATTAGACAAAATGAATCATTATCACATTTTCATATTTATGTACAGAAAATTGCATTATGTAGAAAATATATGTATATGAATACCCAATCTCTCATTGAAATCGAGTTGTCTCATGAGGGAAATTCACTATAAAGTTGGTAGCAGTGACACTACACAAGTTGTATTGTGATGTATTATTCATAAAAAAGTTGAGTAGAACTGCAACTTTTTATCTTATTGAAATGTTATCTAAGTATGTTTTGCTATATATTTAAAAAAAAATGTCTTGTTGATGATTTTTTATGCCTGTCACTCCGAAAGCTACTCAGAGAAGCTATTTATACTTTTGGATTGGGAATCATGTCAGTCTTGGAACATATGGTCATCTGTAAAGTCTGTTTAGCATCTCTAAAAGTAGAAATTGCTTGACAATTTAAATTATTTAATTATAATTTTACCAAACAAAAGTGTTATGATCACATAGAAGTGCTCATGTATCTCAGCATAACTTCAATTTCAAAAAAAAAAAAAAAAAAGCAGCAGGCTTAAATCCGGCCAAGACACTATAAAGGTTTGGATATTTGGTATTTATTTTCCTAGTTTACCTTCTGCTCAAATATTTCTTGAGTTTTCAAGGGTTTTGTAGAATAAAATACTCCATCTTCTTTCTCCATTATCTAAAGTCTTTCTGGCAGTGGAGAACAAAAAGAAGAGAAGAAGAAGAAGAAGAAGAAGAAGAAGAAGAAGAAGAAGGAGAAGGAGAAGGAGAAGGAGAAGGAGAAGGAGAAGGAGAAGGAGAAGGAGAAGAAGAAGAAGAAGAAGAAGAAGAAGAAGAAGAAGAAGAAGAAGAAGAAGAAGAGAAAAAGAAAAGAAGAAGAAGAAGAAGAAGAAGAAGAAGAAGAAGAAGAAGAAGAAGAAGAAGAAGAAGAAGGAAGAAAAAGGGAAAAAAGAAAAAAATTGCACTTGCCCAGAAACCCAGTCTGTATTTTACTGTGGATTTTAATCATATTTAACTTCTTCCTTAATCTACCCTCGGTATCTCTGAATTTAGTACAAGTATTAGATACCCCTCTTTTATCTGAGTCCAGGTTTTCCTTTCTCCCTCGCTTTCTTCCCCCACTTTTCCCTCACACCTCCTTCTTTTCATTCTTCCCTTCTCTCTTCTTTTCCCTCCTTTCTTTTTGCTTCCACACTGCGTATCATATGCATTTCATTAACCATTTTCAACCCTCAAGCTCAAATCTACAGCCTAAATGCAACTCAAAGTTCTCACTTGACACATTTCGGGCCCTAACACATCTACTTTCTTTGAAATGGAAGTTTTGTTAGTGGCCATCTAGAGTGGTATTTCCAAAAATGCCACACTAAAAAATTAGTAACTAGACCCAGGGGTCTAGTTAATATACAGATAACCAGGACTAAAGGGGAAAAAAACTTTTAATAAATTCCCGAGGTGATTCCTTTGATAAGAAAACTAACCTCTCAGCTGAAGCATATTTCTTCCCATTGCCATTTTGATCTGTGGTCTAACAACACCAGCCTCAGTACAGTGATAAATACTTCTTTAAGAGGAAGCCTATTTCACTGTTCAAGCATTCTAATTATAGAAAAAAAAATCTTCTTACTTTGTTCCTAAACCCATTTCCTATTCTGCAAGTTACAGTTTTATCATAGGCACATACAGCTATTATAAAAAAAAAAAGATGAATTATAGAGAAAATCAAAAGTGCTCTAATACATATGATTTGACATGAGCAGGTTTTTGCCAGCAGGAAAGCAATGAAAATGGGATCAAGTCTTCCCAGCAAAGGAAATTAACCAACAGGAGCTTGACAATTGCAGGCTTATTTTAAGGGAGTAGTGATATGTTTTGAAGGTTATTAAGATGTAACCTCTTATTCATCTAAAACTTGAATGTTTCTCCTTGAGAAAAATCTTTAGGAAAGTTACAAGTTGTTACCTATAAAGATGAGTTGGTAAAGAGTATTGCGACTATCACATGATTTTAATCAGAAAACTTCACTTAAATTACAACTAAGTCATACTAATTCTGCTATCTTGGAAAGATGCCTTAACCTCTCTGACAATTAGTTTTGCATGTGTGATATGTAAGGCACTTATGATATTATTATAATAAGTATTAAGGGTGAAAGTGATAATAAACTAGTTCTATAAATATATGAAATGTTAAGAAATGTCACTAAACTGGCTAGTGACATTTGTCTCTGGTAGAAATTCTATTGCCAATTAGTTGGAAAGAAAATAAGAGTTCAACAATTCACTGGCATACATGTTATCTAGAGATGAATGTTTGTGGAATTCATGCCTAGGGCTTTTGAGATATTCCAATAATAGCAGATTTCTCTTTTGGTCCTTATTAGGTTTCAGGTATTTATTGGGGTAGGAGACTAGAGATAAGGAAACCAGAGTGAAAAAAATACTGTATCTTAAAACCCAAGTTATACACCATTGTAGTGACCAGGCAAGACAATGGGACTATACAGAAATTTAAAGGTTTTTTAATTTGGGCAGCCTGGGTGACTCAGCGGTTTAGCACTGCCTTCAGCCCAAGGTGTGATCCTGGAGACCTGGGATCAAGTCCCACATCCGGCTCCCTGCGTGGAGCCTGCTTCTGCCTGTGTCTGTGCCTCTGTGTGTGTGTGTGTGTGTGTGTGTGTGTCATGAATTAATAAATAAAAATCTTTAAAAAAAAGATTACAAGAGATTTGAAAAATCTTATTTAAAAAATAAAGTTTTTTTTTAATTTAAAAGACAATATAGGAAATGGAATGATTGCATGTGAATTTTTATTTAAGATAATATTTTAAAATATAAACAACCTCAACACTAAAGTCAAAGGATACAAAAATCAATGTGAAATTGTATTTTGAGTTCATTATGTCAAATAGTCATCCAAAAAAATAAAGGCAGAAAAAAACATTAGAGTATTTGAAATTTGTAATTTAACATTAGGAAAAATATGATGTTAGAATATTTTTAATGTTATTTCTTTGCTATTATTGCAGAAAAAAGTTTTTATTTCACATCTAATATCAATATTTTGCATTTAGCAAAACAATGGAAAATTTAATGGTGGTTTGAATCTATTTTGGCTTCTAAGTATTTTTAATATATATAAAACAAGAAATTTGAAGTCTAAATTGTCTCTCATTTTAGACATGTTATTTAATGCTGATGAGGAGGATGCAAAAAGTATGAAGAAACTTAAATTAATTTTCTGAGCATTTGTTGTATTCAGGGTGCCAGAGAAGGAAGAGGAGGAATTCAAAATTTAATGTACTTTTCAAAAAATATTTAATTCATTCCAGGAAAC
This sequence comes from Nyctereutes procyonoides, assembly GCF_905146905.1. Taxonomy (NCBI): domain Eukaryota; kingdom Metazoa; phylum Chordata; class Mammalia; order Carnivora; family Canidae; genus Nyctereutes; species Nyctereutes procyonoides. Next base: position 1,174,852 of record NW_026575029.1, read on the forward strand.
ACTGATTCATAGCAGAATGTCTACACAAGTGTTCTAAAAAAGTTATAAATATGGGGGCCTCTGTGTGGCTCAGTGGGTGAAGCTTTGGACTCTTGGTTTCAGCTCAGGTCATGATCTCAGCCTTGAATCTGCTTGAGATTCTTTCTCCCTCCCCCTTTCTACTCCTCTCCTTCCTAGGGCTCACTCTCTCTCTCTCTCTCAAATAAATAAATAAATAAATAAATAAATAAATTCTTTAAAAAATATAAATGAAGTACTTCTGTAAGAGAACAAAATCAGATTAATTTCAGCTATAAATTCCTGGAATGATTTTGGAAGGAAGAGACTTATGAATGCATCAGTAATATCTGGGCAACTCAACAAAACCATACTCAACTGGGCATGTAAATAAAGAAAATTAATGAGTTCATAGAAATATACAGACTTTGGAGATATTTTCTTAGTTAATTTCTGGATCTGTATGAATATTGACACTTTCCAAATCAGTTAGCTTACAAGAAATCCATTTCACAGCAATTTTGAATGCTTCAAAAGTATTTCAACTTCTTAGTTAGAATGTGTAAGGTAAATGAAATTTTTGCTAGGAAATTTTTGTGGACATGGTAGTAATGTTCTTGCTTATGAAATTAATAAATTTGCATATTTTTGTTTGGCTTAGGTTCTCTTGTTCTTTTTCAGTTGTCCACAAATGCCTTTACAAACATAAATATCAATTTTTTTGAGTTATATGTTGTCCTGAATAAGCAAAATGGTATATGGAGTATTCAAACAGTGATTTTATGATTTCACTCTTCTTTATGTTAATTGAACCCATTCACCAACAAATTGGCCTCTGTTCCGTGAGAATGATTTGGATGTAAAGATATTAGAAGACTTGTAATTAACTTAGTCATTCAAAATTTTATTTTATTTTATTTTATTTTAGTCATTCAAAATTTTAATCCCATAAAATAACCTAAGGGTGTCTTTATTCTTACCCATCTTTATCTCATAATAAAAATTCGGCTACTCTCGTACAGAAAATTGGCAAAGATAAGATTTCATTGCTATTTTCTTGGAACTAAACAGATACTTTTTCCCCCTAAATGAACTCTAGCGCTACCAATCTATATTTAGGTATTTAGTCAGTCCAGTTTTTTACCTGTTATAAAAACTAAAAGGATACTTCTCCTTTATGTTTCAATATGTCACCTTTTAAATTGATTATGTCATTTTTTTTTCTTTCTGAAGCATTCTCTGGTGACATTTTACTGCTTTCAAACACTTATAATCTCCATTTCTTTGTTCTTGCCTTCATGCTTCAGATGGCTCAAGTGTGACAGACAACTTTAGATCTAAAAGCTAATTATTGAAGAAGGAATTTATTTTATATATTTGGTAATTTTACAACTTCATTTCTACATAAACATTTATTGAGCACTTACTAGATGCAGTGTACTATCAATATCTCTTATCTCACTGTAATTTAAAAAAAAATGATAGTCACATTTCTTCCTAAATGTTTAAAGTATTCTTACAGTTGCTTAAATGGCAGGTCATAAAGAATTAATAGAAAGTGTGATATGAAAAGTACAATGAGTACAAAGAGAAAAATTATGTTTGATGTTTTCTATTTTGAAATTTCCTACAGGCAGTCTGTCACTGTGTTGAATGATTTTTTTCCTTCTCAAGTGGAGTGCATGGGTGACTCAGTCTGTTGAGCCTTGAACTCTTGGTTTCAGCTCAGGTCATGATCTCTGGGTTGTGAGATGGAGCCTCACATCAGGCTCTGTGCTCAGTACGAGTGTACTTGAGATTCTCCCTTTGTCCCCTGCTCCCCATGGCTCACATATGCATTCAATTGCTCTTTATCTCTCTCAAATAAACTAATAAAATCTTAAAAAATAAATAAAATGTCTCTCAGATGTACTTTCTTCTCAGTTCTCACTACTAAGACCAAAGCCCAAACTTCCACCACTCCATGTTAGGACTACTACAACAGCTCTTTAACTGATTATCCCACCCCCACTCCTTCCTTCTCTAATGCATCCTTTCACTGCAATAATCTTTCTGATATACCGCTCTCATTATGTCACTCTTCTGCTCAGAAAACTCCTATACTCTGTTGCCTTTTGCATGAAAACCACATTCTCCTATTTAGCATGAGAGGTCACCCATAATTTTGTACCATTTTACTAGTGAAGCTTATTTCCTACTTTTCCCCAGTCCAGAAACTTTGCTTCTATCATACTGGTCAACTCATTTCCATCCCAACACACTCTGCTTCCTATAAAGTCCATGCTTTACAAGCATGATGACCTTTTTCAGAATGGCCCTTTTCCCTTGCACCTAACACTGACCTTTCTAGAAAGTCAGAATTGAACCCCATTAACTCTAACAGTTCTAACACATCCTAACATTCTTTCATTTTCTGAACACCAATAACATTTATAATCAGAAACTCATGGTTACTTAATTTCTCATGAGAAGTGTACTGGAATTAATTCACAGTTGAGTGTTCAGACCATTTTTACTTCCCTCTGCTCACTGTATATTCTACTGGTATCATAGTAATAACCGCATCACAGTGATGGATTATGTGTCCTTTCTTTGTTGCTCTGGAAGCACCAGAGGAAAACAACTCATTTTTGCTTCTCATCCTCAGTGTACCTGGCATCACACCTGACACATAGTGGCTTTTCAATGCATGTTTAAAGATTGAATGTCCACCATGAAAACTTTCTCATCCAGAGATGATTTGGAAATTAGAAATAATACCTGCCCTACTTAGCTCACATGATAGTATTGAGTAGAGAAAAAGATGGGAAAATACTTTGTAATTATAAGTGGTATAGGGATAGTACATGGTTCTGTGAAGAGTAATACTTTCTTAACTTATACTCTTTGAGTGTAGAAACTGTCCTACTTATTTTGACACCCATGAGCACACACTCAGCTGCTGCTGGCTTATGACATACTTTCAGTAAAATTTCCACAGATTTTTTTTATCATTATAAATAATTTCATCTTAAAAATCATCTGTTTTTGTATTATTATCACATCATGTTTATCTCCTATGCTCCATGGTGCCTAAAATGATAAAATATTTTTAATTCCAATTCTCAACAGGCTGAGAGTTTCAATAATTACATTTTTATATATTATGTCCTCTAGACATAAAAATAAAGCAAAATGAAATTTATAACAGGAAATCATGAAATTTATCACCTTCTCGGAGAGCAAATTAAATCAGTAGAGAATTCCTGTTTGGTATGGCAGTTAGTGGGAAATATTACCTTGAGAATTGAAAGTGTGGAAGAACTGAGTTTTGATCTTGGTCTTGCTTACTTGCTGGGTGGTGGTGGGCAAGTCTTTTATCTTCTCAGAACTTCACTTTCTTCCTTTGTAAAATGGAAATTTTGTTTTAATTCCTGTTCCATATCTATCTCACAGATTAGTGGAAAGAAAATGAGGAAATGTGTTAACATATTACTCTATGAATAATTTAATATTAATTTAGACCACTAATTTTTGAAATCAACTTGCTTATTTATCTAAATGTTTCACACTGTATTCTAAGTTATCCATAATACTATTCAACAAAATACTTTTATAATGGTGATTATATAAAAACCAGTGACTACCTGAAAAACGTTGGGATTGCAGGTTTGTAAATATATTTAGGTTTATGCTTCTGGGTACTTTTTGTCTTTAAATGCACTAATTTGAGTAAATGACATACAGATAATTTTTACAAATCAGAATGCCTTGGACACAAAAATTTGTTCTTTTTTTTTTTTTTCCCTAACTGGATTTAAGCAGATGAGCCAATAGCAATTCATTTCCTTTTTCTGTAAATAGATCTTAGGAGTGAATAAACCAACAAAACACATTTATCAGCTTTGGATGATATTACGGGCTGAATACTTTTATTCCTCCAAAATATGTATGTTTAAGCTCTAACCTTCAGTGTGATGGGGTTTTGGAAGGTATTTAGGATTAGATGAGTTCATGAGAGTGGGACCTTCACGGCAGGATTAGTGTTTCATTTTGTTTTTAGGATGAGAAAGAGAAAAGAGAGCTCATTCTGTCTCTGTCTTTTTTTTTTTTTCTCTCTCTCTCTCCCTCCACCATGTGAGAACTCAGCAAGAAGGCAGCCATCTCCAAGCCAGGAAGAAGTCCCTCACCAAGAACTGAGTCTACTTCCACCTTAATCTTTGACTTTCCAGCCTTCAGAACTGGGAGGCTGTTTTTTAAGTCACCTAGTTTATAATATTTTGTTATAGAAGCGTGAGAGATTAAGACAGATGCAAAAATTTTAACAACAACAACAACAAAAAAAAGACTCAAAATTAAGTCTGGCTATAAAGAATGAGAATAAGGGAAGTGTGAAAAAACACCACACACACATACACACACACCAGAGCATGTTGAAGGTGTAGAAATAAAGCACTACTGCTGGAATTAGCACCCATTGAAATTAGTTCAATTGGGATGGATGAGAGAAAAGCCAGCCATTCTGCAGTCCACTCTATCTTCATTATGTCAGTGGACATCCTATTAAGGCTGTATTTCACAGGCTCCCTTGCAGCTAGTTGCAGCCAGGGACTAATTTCAAGGTCATGATATATTAATGGAAGTGATATTTGCTCCTTCCAAGTCATTTCTCTGTCTCTTTAAAGATGTTTCCCCTGGACTCTGTCCTGCTTAGTATTGTGGCTTGGACTTAGTACTTTCTGGAGGAACCTTGGAAGCCATATGCTGAGGATAACAGAACCACCCATAGCCCTGGACTTCTCTTGGAACTATTTTATGAGAGGAAAATACATTTCCCTTATATTCATGGCTCCCTTTTTCACTGCAATTTAGCCTCTTCTAATCAAGTTGACTCCTAAAAACTAAACCCTACTGCTACCTTCCCTTAAAGCAAAAGACTTTAGTTTGGGAATAGGGTAGGTAATTCACCCAATTTGTGGATCAGTATGAATAATTAATATCACATCTTTTGGCATCTCATTCAATGTGGGGAAATGCATGAGTGTTCTGAACCATTAAAATAGAGGATAGTAGTTAATGTCATGTCTTTCCTGGTCCAACCCAGCTAACAATTATGCCTCTTTTATTCATTTTTTCTTAGAAGTGCATGGAGTTGAATGCCAAATTGAATTGCGCAATATAGATAGAGTAGCTTGAATTAAGATAGACTAGCTTTAATTCCTCTGAGAATCAGTCTATCTTCAAGTGTAACCTTCATGAAGACATTTCTGAATCATTCCAAATAAAGTATACTTATTCAGTAAACTGTGAATTATATGTATTATTTACTTTGTACAAATTGACAATCCATTATATATCAAAAATATAACATATTAAAATACCTCAGTAAATAGTTGGAAAACAAGGAAAAAGAGGAATCCTGAGCTTTGCGTTTAGCCTGCTTTTTATGCATTATCAAGTTCAACTCTTTCCATGGGAAGAAAAATTGCTATGGCCATTGATTATCCTATTGTCTCTTTCTCCATCTTTTTTTCTCCCAATCATTGTTGTCCTTCAAGACCTTTCTACCTCATGGTTTTCCCACAGTCTAATAAGGAACATTTTCCTTTGCATTAATTGATATGCTTGATACAACTGAGTGAATGTAGAAGCAATTTCTCCTCCCTCTTTCAAGCCCCTACCAAAGTGTAACACAACTGTTCGAAAAGATGGCAGTATGTTAAAAGAGCCTTTACACACTTAGGTCTATGCAATCAACTTAGAAGACTTTATAGATCTAGATCTAGATTTAAACAATTTATATACATATTTATAGAAGAGGAAAGATAGGCATAGAAATATATATGTACTACTTCATGTTACTTAAATGTATCACTGATATTGTCTCAAGACTGAGGATGTCCAACATTTCAGATATTTCCATGACTGTTGGCAATAAAACAATAATTCATCTGGCAAAATCCCATGTACTTAATTATTTGTAGGAATATGTTACATGGATATTTTCTATTTATATCATCCTGCTCTAAGTCAGCATATTTACTTAATCAGATATCTCATTCTTCAAACATTCTGGATCAATAAGAGCTTACTCTTTTGCTCACTATGGGTCTTAAATCAATATTACAGAATTCAAATGTTAAAATTTCTCTCCCTGACAGAACTAGCATACCTCCCTCTCTTTTTATGCCTTCACTAGCAACTAACTTAACTTTCTTCTCACTGTGAAGTCTAAAAACTTGAACTCTTCTTAATGTTTCTGGTTCATCAACTTCTGACTTCACTTTTCTCCTTAACTTAGATTGTGAGACCATACTGAGCCTTTTCAATGGTCTTCTCATTGATATGGTAAAATGTCTCACCCATTTGACTTTTGCTACCTGTATTCTAATAAACCCCAATGCTGAGTAGTCCTTATGGTCTTTTTTTCACTGCTTTCAGACTCTGTTAGGATTTCTGAAGAAAGCTAGTAAATGGTGCTAATTCCACTACAGATTCATATGGCCCAATCTTACTTCTCTTGCACTACTACTCAGAAATGATTGTCTCCTGATTCAATATTGCATCACCCTGAAAAGGGATTTTATTTTTTAATTAAAAAAAATTTTTTTAAAGATTTTATTTACTTATTCATGAGAGACACAGAAAGAGAGAGAGAGAGAGAAAGATAGAGGCAGAGACACAGGCAGAGGGAGAAGCAGGCTCCTTTCAGGGAGCCCAATGTGGGACTTGATCCCGGGTCTCCAGGATCACGCCCTGGGCTGAAGGTGGCACTAAACTGCTGAGCCACCCGGGCTGCCCTAAAAAGGGATTTTAACCCTATCTTTATGTCCAATGTATTTACCCATTCTCAGGTTAGACTTCATCTACTCATCTTAACTATAGATATCAATGCCATCTCAAATGATCTATATAGACTCTCATCTATATAAAGATTGTGAAGTCTGCATCTAACATTGTATTCTTTATTCTTGTCTCAAAGAAAAGAAGAAAACAGTCATAGTTTCTCCATTTTTTAGTGTTAAATCATCTATCTGGACTTTGATTGTTGGCCTTTTCTTCTTTTCTTGAAAACTCATTCCATTAAATCACTATTGTCTAGATTTTTTATTTTCTTCCTACCTTTGCTCTGCCTACTAATGTGCTCAAAATTTTCCTTCTTCTGAAAAAGTATTTCCTCACTGATGATTTCTCAATATTACTTTGATTTGTCCTCTTGCTACCAAACCTTTTGAAATAGTAACTGTAGTGTTTCCCCCACAATCTCATCATTCTTTCACTTCTTACAGAGTAACTTTCATGACAAACACTTGATAATCAGTATATAAGTATTTCCCAATCTTTATGTTCATTGATTTCTTTTTGACATTAGATCCCTGTAACCATTCCTTGTTCCTTGTTCCTTGAGCCATACTCACTCTTGCTTCTGTGCTATATTTTTAACTCTCTGACCATCCTACTGACTGTTAGAGGAAACAGGACCTGAGTCCTGTTATTGAGTAAATGATACTTAATTTACATGTATAAGCTACTTTGTTTACATCTATCAATATGTAATCTAATAACCATTATCCTCACTTTTTTCCCCAATTGTAACCATTCTCCAAGAATCTGTGCTTATCTTTTTTGCTCTCTATTATTTGTGACTGACACTAGGTGAATAAATTTTATTTCTTCATAATCTCAGAAAGCTATTTCTTAGGTGACAAACTCATCCCATCTACTTGTTCATTACCTTTACTTAAATATTCTGAAATGAGCAGCATAGCCCAAACAAATCTTATTATTTTTATGGCTCTTGTTTTCAAGTTAGTTTCTTCTTCTACTTATTATTATTGTTATTGTTATTATTTAGTTTTTATTCACAATACAGGCATTCTGTAAGTAATCACAACTTAAAACCTAAGAATAATCTTTGCTGCTGCTCTCTTCCTCCTTTAAATATTGGGTTTCAAATTCTTTCCCTTTCTGGTAATTTCCTTTTAACCTTTCTCATTGCATTTTGTTAGATTTAGTTCACATTTTCCTTTACTTGGACTGTGGCCAAACTTCTTACTTGGAGCTCCCACACTTACCTGATTCCCTTCTTTAAGTATAATGTAAAAAGTTCTTTGAATTTCCCATGGAGAACAAGCTATCTTAAGATATCTTTAATATTTAAAAAATCTGGTTGAAATTTATTTTTATCTTACTTCCAAAAATTTGTCTAAATATACTTTAATTTTGTAGCCTAATTGTAGATTTAAGATAGCCTAATGTCTTTGCACATATCCCGTATATTTTTGTGTCCATGGTTTTGTTTATGCTTTTTTCCTTCTGCCTGAAATATCCTCTTCTAAAATCTACCTTTTAAAATTCTATATATCCTTCAAAACTTTTTTTTATATTCTAGCCTTTCAACAGCCTTTTATATTCTAGCCAAAAGTTCTTTTCCTTATTTTTTAAATTGAGATATAATTGACATGTAACATTATATAAGTTTATAAGAGGTGTGCAATGTATTAATTTGATACATTTATATATTGCAATATAATTACCACTGTTGTGTTAGCTAACACCTCTATCACTTCACATAATTATTGTTTCTTTTTTGTAGTGAGCAATTAAGATCTAGTCTCATAGTAACTTTGAAGCTTATAATGCAATATCATTGACTGTAATCACTATGCTTTGCACTGGAACTTCAGGACTTGTTTATCTACTAGTTGCAAGTTGGTACCCTTAAACAACATCTCCCCAGTTTCCCAATCCCCTGGACCCTGGCAACCACCATTTTATTCTTTATTTCTTTGAATTTGGCCTTTTTATATATAAGTGAGATCACACAGTATTTGTCTTCCCCTATATAACTCACCTTACCTACCATAATGCCCTCAAGGTCCCTCTATATTGTTGCAAATGGCAAGATTTCCTTTTTTTTTAAATATAGTTTAAAGATATTCCATTTTCTGTATGTGTGTGTGTGTATCTATTTTTTTATTTTATTTTATTTTTTTAATTTATGATAGTCACACACACACACAGAGAAAGAGAGGCAGAGACACAGGCAGAGGGAGAAACAGGCTCCATGCACCGGGAGCCCTACGTGGAATTCAAACCCGGGTCTCCAGGATCGCGCCCTGGGCCAAAGGCAGGCGCCAAACTGCTGTGCCACCCAGGGATCCCCTCTATATCTCATTTTCTTTATTCATTCATCCATTGATAGATTTTTAGGTTGTTTCCATATCTTGGTTACCATGAATAAATATGGGAGTGCAGATACTTCTTTGATACTCGGTTTTTATTTCCTTTAAATACAAACCCAGAAGTGGAATAGTGGAAATAGTAGATCATATGATGTGGCAATTCTATTTTTTAATTTTTTGGGAAACCTCCTTACTGGTACTCATAGCAGCTCCAACAACTTACATTCCTTTTTCTCCATATTCTTATCAATACTTGTAATTGCTCATATTTTAGATGAGAACTATTCTAACAGGTATGCAGTTATAACTCATTATAGTTTTAATTTGTACTTTGCTGAAGATAAGTGAAGCTTAGCAACTTTTCTTTTTTATTGAATTTATATTTGTAAATATATATTTTATATATTATATTTATATATCATATATATATTGTAGTTCTCTATCTTACTAGTTTCAGGTGTAAGGGATCCAATATCTATATTTTTTACATAATTAAATAATCCCACTGAGCATCCTTTCATGTACCTTTTGGGCAATTTGGTGTATTTTTGAAAAAAAATGTCTGTTTAGCTCCTTTGCTAATTTTTTTGTCAGATTTTATTTTTTTAAGATTTTATTTATTTATTCATGAGAGACACAGAAGAGAGAGAGGCAGAGACACAGGCAGAAGGAGGAGCAGGCTCCATGCAGGGAGCCCAATGTGGGACTTGATTCCAGGTCTCCAGGATCACGCCCTGGGCTGAAGGCGGAGCTAAACGCTGAGCCACCCGGACTGCCCTTTTTGTCAGATTTGTTGTTGTTATTGAAAAGTTCTCTCAAGAAGAACAAAGCTAGAGGCATCACACTATCTGATTTCAAGCTGTATTACAAAACCCTTGTAATCAAAGAAAGCAGTATGGTATTGGCATAAAAACAGAAACAGGCGATCCCTGGGTGGCTCAGCGGTTTAGCGCCTGCCTTTGGCTCAGGGCGTGATCCTGGAGTCTAGGGATAGAGACCCACATTGGGCTCCCTGCATGGAGCCTGCTTCTCCCTCTGCCTGTGTCTCTGCCTCTCTCTCTCTCTCTCTCTCTCTCTCTCTCTGTGTGTGTGTGTGTGTGTGTGTGTCTCTCATGAATAAATGAATAAAATCTTAAAAAAAAAAAAAACAGAAACAAGGATTAATGGAATAGTATATAGAGGCCAGAAGGAAACCCATAGATAGATGGTTAATTAATTAACAACAAAAGAGCCAAGAGTACTCAATGGAGAAAGGGCAGTCTCTTCAGTAAATTATGTTGGGAAAACTGGTTAGCTACAAGGAAAAGGATGAAATTGGACCACTGAAATTGGTCTTACATCATGCATAAAAATCAACTAAAGTGGGTTAAAGACTTGAACATAAGACCTGAAACCATAAAACTCCTACTATAAGAGCATGAGTGATAAGCGCTTTGGCATTGGTGTTGGTTATTTGATTTCTTTGAATTTGACACCAGAAGGAAAAATAAAGGCAAATATCAGGCAGTGGGATTACAGCAAACTGAAAAACTTCTGCACATCAAAAGCAACAATCAACCAACTGAAAAGGCAACCTACTGAATAGGAGAAGATATTTGCCAATCATATAAATGATAAGGAGTAATATCCCAAATATATATAAAAAACTCATGCAACTCAATTACAGAAAAAAAAGCAATCCAATTTTTTTTTAAAATGCACAGATGATCTGAATTGATATTTTTTTCCAAAGAAGACATACAGATGGGCAACAGATATGTGAAAACTGTTCAACATTACTCATTATCAGGGTATGCAAATCAAAACCCCAATGAGATATCATCTCACACCTATTATCATTGCTATTATCAAAAAGACAAAAGAGTAACAAATGCTGGTGGGGATGTGAAGAAAACGGACCCTTCATTGCACTGTTGGTGGGAATTTAAATTGGTGCAGCCATGGTGGAAAATAATATGAAGTTTCCTCAAAATATTAAAAATAAACCTTCCACATGTTCCTGAATATAACACTTCTGGATATTTATTTAAAGAAAACAAAAACAATAATGTGCAACATACATGCACCCCCATGTTTGTTGCAGGATTATTTACAATAGCCAAGATACAGACACAGCCTAAGTGTCTATCATGAATGAATGGATAAAGAAAATATGAACATATATAGGAATATTATATTAATGTGTATTATATATATATATATTCTTTAATGTAATATTATTCTGCCATTAAAAAAAAGAATGAAATCTTCTCCATCATTTGTAACAAAATGTGTGGACCTTGAGGACATTATGCTAAGTGAAATAACTCATAAAGAAGTGGGTTGGGGATGCGTTGAAGTGCATGAAGGGAATCAAAAACTATAAACTTCCAGTTATAAAAAAAGTTATGAGATGTAGCATACAGCATAGAGACTAATTATAGTTAATAATACTGTATTGCATATTTGAAGGTTGCTAAAACAATAGATCTTAAGAGTTCTCATCACAAGAAAACAATTTTGTAACTATGTGTGGTGGCAAATGTTAACTAGACTTATTGTGGCTATCATTTTGCAATACTTATGTTGTACAACCAAAACTAACATAATGTTCTATGTCAATTATACATCAGTTTAAGAAGAAAAAAAAAAGAAGTTCTTCCTTCTGTGAACATCAATGTTAGATTTTTGGTAATATTTTGCCTTATAATGATACTTGTTTTATATAGGTCTTAATTACTTTATCCTAAGCTCTTTAAGTGTCAAAATCTTGCCTCTTCATCATGGTATCTTCTGCTGTTCCTAAAAAAACACTTATGCAATCATCATTTTCTTCCTACACATACATATATATATATATGGAGGAAATGAATAAATGATAAAGAAAATATTTCAAGTTTTTTGAAAATTGTTTGAATGACCATCTCGTGATATATTCATATGCTGCTTTGTTTCACCTTATTTTGTGGCTTTTATCAAGAATAATCATCTCACCAAAATATAAATAAAATAAAGTATAAATGTAATATGGTCGATGTGTAAATTAAGTAGATGGCAGGAATTTTTTCATGCATATACATTACACGTGAATATATTTCCAGGATACATACTTAAAATATCTTACAATATTATTTGTGAAGTACACCACAATCAAGCTGAAATTTACAAAAAAAAAGAAATTAAAGAAAGAATAATCATAAATGTTGCATGCCTCCATTCCATTATATTTTTCAATTTATGCATAATTTTATAATTTTATTTGCTTCAGTAAATCTTTTCCAAAAAGAACAATATTTGTAAGTCTATATAAGACTTCTGCAATTTCTTTGATTCAGTTACATTGTTTATGTGTCCTAAGGCATCTATGCTTTTGATTCCAAACTATGTAGTGCCTTCTGGGTGAGTTTTCATGAAAAATTCAGGAAGCTGCATTTGTATTTCCTCTTTGTAATGTAACTGTTTTTCAGATATTTCCCTTTTATTCATGAGAAACTCTGTAGCATAACTTTTAATTTAAATAATAAATATGTACAGAGAAAGGCAGATGACATTATCATTTTCTTCCTCAAGAAAAATACAAGTGTGAATCATTAAAAATGAATCTCTGTTAATAACAAACAATAGCCCTCCTTATTCAACTTGTGGATAAAATGAATCCACCTACCCTTACTATATAGTATGTCCCAAGATGAGTATAAATTATTACTTGTCAAGGCCACCACAAACTTTCTGTTAAAACCATTTTCCCGAGCCTCCAACCCTGGCGTGAGCCTTGTTCAGTGTCTTTTGTCTTCCTTCTTATTTAAAGGAAATCTGTTCAGAAGGAGATTGGAAGCCAGAGGATTTGGTTTCTACCTGCACAACTCCTGCAGATATGTAATGAACTGAGATCTGACCTTCAGCGCAGCATACTCTTAATGAAACTATCTACTTCTACTCAGTGTCAAGGATTGGCTTTAAAGGTTTTCTGGGCTAATAGATTAAATTACTCTTTAAGGCCAAAAGGCTATGGTATGAGATTATACCTGATGAAAGGAAGAAATAAATTATTAAGAGGATATGAAGGCAATAAATCTTCCTTTATAAGTAACACATGAAGTGCTGTTTTATTGCTGAGACTGAAATATTAATACCAAGTTTTCTTGAAAGGGCACCTGCATTTAACCCAGAATTCTGCATAATTCTAGACACATGGGAGTTAATGTTTTTCCTCTAATACTGGGTATTCAGGTGAAATATTCGTCATGGTACAACCTCTTCATATTTTTTGTCAGGTACTTAATAACCTCAATGGATATAAGAAAAATAATTAGGTGATACTCAGGAGTTTTAAGGGCATTTCTTTAAAGTGAGTGCCAAACTACATGAAATCTGCAGTATCTCAAAGAAAAATATTTCTACAGCATTTGGCTTGATGTTGAAGGGAAAAAATAAAGAAAATCAATCAGTGAGATTCTCAAGAACAAGATGGATCATCAGCCCTTCACCTGAAATATAGTAGGAATGACTAGTAATTTTTTGAATAAATTAAGCTATAAAATCAGTTCATAATAAATTTTTAAGAGTCAAAGCTTGGATATACTGGATATTACCACAATGTCTCTTAAACTGATTTATATGTCTGAAGCACAGGTTAAGCTTTCAGTAAAAGACATTGATTTATGTTCTTCTGATAAAGTTGCAGAAATACCTCTTTGATTCTATGTTCTAGGGTAGTCACAAGACATATGAATTATTTAAGGTACAATGAACATTCTTCAGCAACACACTTCAACTCTCCACTTTATTTTTTAAATGGGCATACTGATACCAATATGAAATAGAAACAGTTGACCACTGGCCAATTAGACTTATAGAAACTTGAAGAACAGAACAGATATTGCTCCCTACCCCATATTTGAATCAAGATAAACCACTCTGTAAAACAAATCCAATATATTGAATCAGTCATATATTTTTGATTTGCCTCATAATGACTATGTAAGTGACATCAAGCATCAAATTATTCCTCATATCTATATACAATTTGTCTGTATTTATCTATCTCTGTATCTATGTATTTATACCTGTATCTTTATTATTTTGATGGTTCTCTCCACATGTACTTACTTGAATAACACAGCACTGACATGAACTCAAATACAAAAGAAAATCTTCTGATTTAGATATGAATGGTATGTCTTTCCAAGAAGGGCATTTTGATAATAACAAGAATAAAAAAAGTGTGCGTAATCTACTTTTAGTCAAAAAGTCTAGTAGTTTCTTAACAACAAAAAAGGAAATTAAACATAAAACCAATCTTCAGAATTTTTAACAGTAAGTATTGATTTATAATATTCTAAATCATTTATTGATTGGCAAGAGATCTTGCAATATTTTTGAAGAAAAGAATTTCTACTCACGTGAAAAGACTACGACTCAGAATCTATCAATTTAAAATGTTTTTCAAAAAATAAATAAATAAAATGTTTTTTCATTTCTATTTACTTACAATTTGAATATATTGTGTACTATAAAAATGTTTTCAATAATCAAAAAAAGGGAACATTTTCTTCCTCTTACACATTATAAAACAAACTCACACATGAAACCAGTTATAATAATCATTAAGGATCTATTAAATAAAATTTAGAATCAATAATAATAGAGATGAAAATATAGTTTAAATTCAATGTATTCTGAGTAGGTATAGATTTTTCTTTCTTCTTTTTTCTTTTTTTATTAAATAAGGTCATAAAGATAAGGTAGAAATTAGTCTGAAAAGTTCATTAACTTTCATTCTCATGGGTAAGAATTTCATATATTCTAAGGAAAAAAGCAGACTTATAAAGTCTAAGTGCCTTTCAAATGTAATGTCTACATGTGTTAGTTTATCAATTTCATTCTTTATTTTGAAGTTTTTCTCCTTATAAGTTAGTTTCTATCTTTAAAGCAGTAGATTCTATGAGGTGAGTTAGAAATTGCATTACTATCTCATATAAAAATCAATTGGACACCATTAAATTATCAATTCTTTTAGATTAGATAAAAATTAAAATAATTTTTGAAGGAAATATTTAATTATTATTACAAAGTATACATTTTTAGTTATTCCAATTGTGATATTTTGAAGTTTCAAGGTGAATCATATATGTATATATATACATGGCTACATATATATGTGTGTGTGTATGTGGACATAAGTAATTTTAAAGATTACTTGGTCTGATTCAAGGTACCAACTGAATTAAAAGTCTTTGCTGAATATCCACGAAACTATTTTTTCTCATTTAAGGCTATCAAAGAATGAGATCTAAAAGCCTTTCTGCATGAGGATTTCCCCAGAAATTCCCAAGAAATCTTAGGGAAAAGTTCTATCATCTGGACAATGTTTTGTAAATCATAAAACTAGATGTCATTATATATGTGCCAAAGATTTGATTGCTCTCAAAATGCCAGTCTAAGGTCCAGATATTTCCAAATTACCCGAGAAGCTTTAAAAACACTAATTCATGAGCATCACCTTCTGAAAATAATCAGTATCAGACCCCCATAATCTGTATCTTTAAAAGTTATGCAGGACGATTCTTATACACTGTTAAGATTTGAAATCCACGCCTTACTTTCTAAGTTGACGAAATCAGCTGTAGTAAATGCACACAAACGCATACACACACACACACACACACACACACACACACACCTCAAACTTCTGTTCACCACCCCTCCTCACTAATCATTTTACTTGCTTCTTAATAATCACTTATCAGGCCAATATCTAATAAATATTTATCAGTATCATCATGCACTGTGCAACAGAAGCAGAAGCCAGATCTTTATATGAGCTCAATGAAAATTACATAGGGAGAATATAGAAAGGAATTTATTTTCCATAAATCAATACCCTAGAGTGTCACAGTATTGTACAGTTTCCAGAAAAGGGACATTTTACCCTTCTGTATTCTATTTGTATAATTTAGTCTCAGATTGAGAGTTGTTCCTAAATAAGTTAAGTTAATACAAAGTGCATGTCAATAGATGGAGGCTGGCACTGACCAGCCTGGTAGACGGAATTAGAGCTTTCTCAGTGATGAGGATCCTGGGGAAAAGGGTCTGGAGTGATTGGAAATGCTTGGGGAGGAATAAGGAAAAGAAAAAGAAGCAGAAACTTAAAGATGCATGTTATTGTGAGGTGTGGCCAAAGGTCCATATTGACTGGGAGGGAATTTTACTGTATCCTATCTACAAAAATCTGTCTTGTCTACTATTACAAACAAAGAGATTTGATACAACACTTATTTGAAAATTCAGCTTAACCATATTTATTGGATAGTTACAGTAGAAAAGTAACACATATACAACTAATTAAAATATAAGGAAGGGTGTAATTTTTTTTTAAAGATTGAAATTGTGATGTGTGCAATTGAAGATTTCATGTAGGAGGAAGCATTTGAGCTGAATGAGTGGAATTTTGACAGCTTGAATTTAGGAGAAGGGCAAAAAGCAGAGAAGTGGAAAAGTGGAGTGTGTTTTAAGACAAAGGCAAGTTGTTTTGTATGCCAAAAGTGAATTGTGGTTTAGTAGGTTTATGATGTTAAAAAGTAAGACCAGAAAGAGAGAATCATAGATCAAGCTTAAAGTTTGCATATGATTCTGTAGGCAGTGTTCAACTATGTGATATGTTTAGAAAGTTCAGGACATAATCAGATCTGTGCTTTGGAGAAATTTGAGAGAACAGGGGTAAGAAAACCATTTCAAAATCAAATGCAGCAGTCTGGATAAGAGGGCTTATAACTAATCAGCTAGAAGCCACTCAAGAAACACAAGCAATTATCTGTGTGTAAGTGCTGGACAGAGAGCTAAATGAGGGTTTGAACTAAGACAGAGGCATAATGAATGGAAAGAATTAGATGGATTTGAAAGGCATTGCAGAGATAGAGATGAGAATAACATATCCATAGCCATCTTAATCTATCCTGTTTTGGTAAAAAAGAATCTCCATCATCTTTTTTAACAGCTTTATTGAGATGAAATTTATATATCATAAAGTTTACCCATTTAAAATGTGCAATTCAGTGGATTTTAGTATATATAAAGAGTTGTACAGCCATCACCATAGTCTAGTTTTAGAACATTTGCATCATCCCCAAAAGAACCTTCCTTGTAGCCATTTATAGTCACCCCCTTTCCTTTTTCCCTTCTCCCGGGCATACCCAACCACTAACCTATCTGTCATCCTTCCTGCTTATATTTTCTGTTGCACTGAAAGCTACTGGAGGGAAGACTCTACCTTTTTATTAATACACGGTACCTAATGACAAACATTCGTTAGGTGAAACATTATTTTTGAACTCACTGCTGCTCTCTCAACTTCCATCCCCCCCTCCCCCTGCCTCTCCAACACCCACATTCACACACAGAGAACACAGATTTTCAGGGCATAGCATTCTTACCTTCTCCTTCTCTTGTTCTTTTGTAGATCAGAAAACCATGGGTGCTTCTGCAAAGGTCAGTAGAAGAAAACCATCCATGATTGTAGGAAGAGAGTGACTTCAGAAGCATAAAGTTCCTCTGCCTTTTCCCATTTCTCTCTCTAGTGGTTGCAACCTTGGGCTTTGTAAGGAAACAACGTAATACTTCCTGGCTTTGGCCCATGCTGGTTCTAGAGGTCCTAGTTCCTCACCAGACTATGAGATATGCTAAACAAAATATAGATAACTTAGTCCAGATTGAGCCATGCCTGAAAAAAAGGCAAACGTCTGCCTTCAAAAGTTTGATAGACTTTTCATAAGACTCTGCAAAAATTCCCAGTTATGACTGAGCATCCAAAGGGTTCACACCAATTCTCCCTTTTTCTTAAGAAGGTACAAACTTTCAGGGGCTTTATTAATTTTCCCAGACCCTGCTTGATCCTAGGATTTTATGGTGCTCAATAAATTCAGGGATAGCTGTACATATTTTATGATCATGATTGAGAGATAGAAAGGACTACTATCATAGACATTGTTTTTACAAATGAGGAAATTCTTTAAGGAAATTCTTTAAAGAAATCACAGAAGAGGTTAACAACAATTCTCTACCGTCTTCCATATGAACTTAGGTCACTTAAACTTCTTTCAGTCCCCAAAGATTGTGTGTTCAGAATTGTTTTGAGGATTTAAAAAGACAATGAGCAGAAAGATAATTTATAAATGATAAAGTGATAGATGACAGAAATGCCATATTTCTGCATTGATGAGTCTAGATTACCTTAGACTGGTAGGATTCACGTTTGGTTCTTTGAATTTTCCTGAAATCTATGAAGCTTTCTGATACAGAACATTATACGTCTGACTGGGCTGTTGGGTGGTTATTAGCCCGGGATGGTTCCTTCTGAGTCTTACCACCAGCTCATTAGAACATACAATTTATACTCCCCTCAAGGACAGTCATTTGACATTTGTTTCCAGATTCCCTCCAGCTGAAAAAAGCAACATGACCCCAGGGTTACTCACTGTCTTTGTTCTCTGGGGGTGCAGTGAACTGTCATTCTCTCTCTCCCCACATTTGAACAATCCTTATATCTATGTTTCAAGGTTGAAGAATTTTGAAGAGGAGAATTCATATATTTTTTGCTTTAGTATCTGGTTTCTTACAGGCATCAGAAACAAATGACTTAGTATTCATACAGTGTTTACAATTAGCTGGTTAAAACCCCTCTCTTGATGTTTAGCTTGCTTGCAAGAGACATATAACTATGGAACTCCTGAGTTTAGTAATTTCTGGACCCTCTAAAAATGTTTATCCAATAATTGAATTGGTTTTACTTCTTCTCAGTGTTTTGAAGCTGTGCTGCCAAGAAAATTCAGTCATATTCTCAAATGCATAAACTATTTGCAGAACTCCAGGTTTTAAAGAATATTATATTTCATTTTATAAAATAGCTTGCTTATTTTCTTAAAAAATAATCTGGAAACTGCAAACTCCATGACTTTTCTTTCAGAGGTAGTTAAGTAATTTCTTTTATGATAATAGAATCCATTATATACAGAGCAAGCCATAATTAACAGCTTTTATAGTTTTTATATATAAGGAAAAATTTTTAAAAGCGTCGATTGTGCTTTAAACACAAATACTTGGTTTTAAGGCTACTTAAAGTCTCCAATAACATTAAAAGTTAAACAGTTGACTTGCATTAATTAGTGTTTCCATAAAGGTTTCTGAAAGAAATAAAAACAAGTAAATAGAGCACCGTAGGATTAAAGTAGCAGGGAAAAAATAATTTTTATGTTTATATTTGAATATACATCCAATTTGTGGTCATTATAAAATAATTAATCATTATCAAGGGAACCTATACACATATTTTTTACAAACTCTGTCTTCCAGTTGTATTCAGCATAGAATTCAGCTGCTCAGAGTCAACATAGGCCTAATAAATATTAAAATTATAGCCTGATCTACTGTACTCTCTATTTTTCCCAGTAGATCTATGGTCTTCCAAGGATAGAAACTCTACAAGTTGTAGGCTTTGGCTACCATTCCATTTGGTTTCATTCGGCCAAAAAAGTATTTTCTCCCTAAGCATCACAGATAGGGAAAGGTAATCCTGTAAGTACAAAGCAAAAAATGGCTTTGGAAACTTGATTGCCTTTCTGAAAGTCAGAGCATCTTTCGGAGTCCTTTAATCAAATGTAATCACTTCAAAAGAGGGATCTTCCAAGATTGATTCTCAGCAACTTTCTACGATGCCTTTAGGTGAAAAGTGGAGAGGATGGTAAACTTGAACTAAATTTTCTGACAGTAAAAGCACCTGTCCATTTGAAAGTAGTATTTTGAGATTGCCACCTCCTTGGGAATCTGGGTGCTTTCTCTCAATCTAAATGCCATGCTGCCAAAAGTCGGTTTTATAAAACAATTCATATTTCTTTGTAGTGAGTTCTGTTGATAATATTCCTTACTGGTTTTACATTTTGGGAGAATATCTTCATATAAAACTGTCTTGTGTTTTGTATGATTCTATCAAAACTTATTCCCTTCTTGTACACTTACTTTGTCTTTCAGACATTTTTATCTGATCTAACTGATTTCATTTCTTGCTTGCTTCCTCAATATGGTTTCTTTGTAAGGCAATATGCACCTTTATGTATTTCTCCTTTTTTTAATTCACCTATTACTTTGATGCTTGAAATCCCCTTTCCATTCACCTTGCTAATATACACCTGTTCTCTTCCAGTTATACATCAAGATGAATAAAATAAGTTTCCTTCTGATTAACCATATACTGAACTCAAAATGACTTTGCTTTGGAACTTTCTCTAAGAAATCAGGATTTTATTTTTTATTTTTTTAAAATTGCAGTAGAGTTGGCATTTAATGTTACATTAATTTCAGGTGTACAGCATAGTAATTCTGCAAGTCTCTATGTTATGCTGTGTCCACCACAAGTGTAGCTGCTATTTGTCACCCTACTACACCATTACAATATCATTGACAATATTCCCGATGCTATACTTTTTATTCCTGTGACTTACTCATTTTATATTTGGAAGCCTGTGTCTTCCACTCCTCTTCACACATTTTGCCCACCCCTCTCATCCCATCCCCACCTCTCTAGCAACCATCATTTTGTTCTCTGTATTTATGGGTCTGTTTCTACTTGTTGTTTGTTTGTTTATTCATTTGTTTCATTTTTTTTAGATTCCACACGTAACAAATCATATGATATTTGTCATTTTCTGTCTGATTTATTTCACCTCGCATCATCATCCCCTCTAAATCCATGCATATTGTCACAAATGGTAAGATCTCATCCTTTCTTATGGCTGAGTAATATTCCATTGCACATATTTATCATATTTCTTTATCCATTCATCTATTGATGGACACTAAGGTTGTCTCCATGTCTTAGCTATTGCAAATAATGGTGTACTAAACATAGGGGTGCAGATATCTTTTTGAATTAGTGTTTTCATTTTCTTTAGGTGAATACTCAGTAGCAGAATTTTTGATCATATGATATTTCTATTTTTAATTTTTTAAGGAACCTCCTTACTGTTTTCCACAATGGCGTCACAAATCTACATTCCAACCAAAAGTGCACAAAGGTTCTGTTTTCTCTACATCCTTGCCAACACTTGTTATTTCTTGTTGTTCTGTTTTGTTTTATTTTTTTCTTTTGTTTTAATTCTAACCATTCTGACAGGTGAAAAGTGATACTTCATTGTGGTTTAACTTGCATTCTCCTGATAACTAGTGATAGTGAACATCTTTTCACACGTCTGTTGGCCATCTGCATGTCTTATTTGGAGAAATGTCTATGCAGTCCTCTGTCCATTTTTTAATTAGGTATTTTCCCTCTTTGGTGTTAAGTTGTAGAAGTTCTTCATACATGTTGGATATTAACCCCATATCAGGTATATCGTTTGTAAATATCTTCTTTCATTCATTAAGTTGCTTTTTTTCTTCTGTTGATTGTGTCTTTCACTATGCAGTTGTTTTCTTTTGTGCAGTCCCAATAGATTTTTGCTTATTTCCTGTGCATGAAGAAATGTCTAGAGAAATGTTGTGAAGGCCAGTGTCAAAGAAATTACTACCTATGTTTTCTTTTAGGGGTTTTATGATTTTATGTTTCACATTTAGGTCTTTAATGCATTTAAACAATACAGGATTTTCGAGATCAGGAGATTAGAATGTTTCTGTCATAACCAGAACAGTGCTAATGTAATCATATGTCTAAAAACTTAAGTGAGGTAAACAACACAGCTTTTTATTTGCTAAATTTGCTTAAAGAGAAACATTAAAAATGATAGTTTGCATTTTAAAGTATCCATAAATATTTATATTTTAGATTATTTTCTTTTTAAGACCTAACTAACATAATTTACTAATTAGCAAGATAACATACAAACTATTCATTTTAATAATAAGCAAGCAAGCATGCAATTATTCCAAACCTTATCTTCACTCCTGGTTTCCTCCAAAAATAAAAACTCGAGCTCAGTAGCAGTGTTTGGAAATAAACCAATGACCGGGAAAATGTCCAAAAGGAAGAGAAATGTTTCCTAGAGTGTCCCCAGTTTAAGGGCATATTTTTGTTCTTTATTTCTAATCCCAGGTGGTTTGGCCAACCTTCATTCCCAGGAAGAAATGGACATAGTACCTGAAATAGGAAGAAACATCCTAGTGCATATACTGACACACTGTAAAATTGTCAAATTGATGCTCTAAATTAAATATAGAGATGCAGGGACAGAGATTCTCTTTACCAATAAAAGCAGATATTACCTAGGTGACAAGTTTCCTAGAAATCATATGTTATATTTGTTCAACAATTATCCCCAAACAACAGAGCATCTGTTTGTGTACTTCAAAACACAATTATTTGCTGGTCGTTGAACTCTTTTTACAAAGTATTAAACTTTTTGTAAAGGAGTAGACACCCTAACTCTCAGAAATATTTATGAAAGAATTCATATTAGCCTGACAGGGAGATGCCTAGAGTGTCTGTCCTTGACCCTTTCTGGCTGAATGTCTTTATTAATGGCTCATGTAAGGATACCAATAGCAGGCATGGAACATTTGCAGTTGACACAAATATAGAAGTGTTGAGAAATATCAAAGATATTAAAAGATTTTTATTCAAGATTCAGAAACTTAACAACATGTCAAATCTAACTAGAAAGAAAATGTAACAGGGATAAAATATTGAGCATTGTTCTTGGGTCCAAAATCAAGTTTAAGAGGTCAGCATGAGAAAACCTAGAGTCCAAAAAAAAAAAAAAAAAAGCAGTCTGTAAGTGTCCTGGTTGCATATCAGCTCACTGAGTGAGTGCTGAGGTAGCTTCCCTAAAATCCTAAGTAAGGAAGTAGACGTGAGGATGGATGAGAATATGTACTACAAACCACTCTCACAGTATCCACTGTAATGGTGATATTGAGACATTTTAAAACTCTAGAAGGTAACAGTGATGATGGCTTGAAATACATTAATTTAAGGAACTTATAATATTTGACACTGAATAGAGGATACTAAAAGAAAAAAATGAATATTGTCTTCAAAATATTTATAGATCTGTCATGTAGAATAATAGTAATTCCATTTTGAATTCTAGATCAAGGTGAGGCAGTCCCAGGAATGTAGATTTTAATTTGAGAGAGAGAGAGTTCTTAGATGCAGAATTATGAAATGGACCACCTTCAGAGGTATAATCTCACAGCAGCTGAACGAATTCATGCAGAAGCTGATGTCCTCTGAGGAGTGGTTAGAAAAAAAATCAAGCATTAGATAGTACTGAAATAGATGAAAATGTAAAATCTAATCTGACACTGAAGTTGTATAGTGTACAATTTACTTCATGGCTTAGAGATTTGTCTTTTTCACTTTCAATTCTAGTAAAGAAAGTTGATCTATATCCGTTATAAGAGAATATCAAAATATCTACAATGGTTAAATGTCTAAGTTGCTAAATCAGAAAGCAATAGCATATGTTATTCATGAATAAATTGGTAAACACTAGAAAAATAAACACAAATGAAAGTGGCTGCCTTGAACAATAGGACTTGGGGGTAAGGTGGTAATAAGGGTGGATGTTAAAGAACACACACTTAACACCATCTACTTAGCTGTTCTCATACTATCATGATCACTTTTTATAAATGCAAAAATATTGTTGTTGATAATAACAGTTGAGAATAATACAGATTTTACTTTTAGATTTTTTCCACACCTTTTTGCTTATTTCCAAATATACTACCTAGTATTACTCAGATTGTATTGATTTCTTATTTTTTCTCATTCAAACTGTAATGTCAAACAAATCTATAGTGTTTCATGTAGATTGAGAGCAAGGACACATTATTTGCATTATCTTTATTTCCAGAACTTGCAGTACAGGGCCAGTGAAGTAGTAAATGCCCAGAACTAAACAGTTCACCTTCAGATTACATTTGAAAATCTCAAATTTTGTGTGTATTTTATTCTGATTTCTAACAGAGACTGGGCAAGTTCTGCAAAATGAAAAAGGGGGTAGGAAACTGGCTTCAGAGTAGTTAAAATAACAAGTTCATACATAAGGAAAATTTATTAGCCAAATTACCTGTAGTCCATTATACTTCTGCACAGTAAGAGTCTGTCATTTTTTCTCAACCAATGACAGGACTTTTCCCCATTTTTCCTCATTATTTCACTAAGTAAAATAAGACAGTTTCCCCTCTAGCATTAATATTAGATCTATTTAGAATAGGTGGTGAACAGATGTATGACAAATAGATAAACGTGATGAACAGGGTTACACAAACATATAGACAAATGTAAAATTAGTGCCTCCAAAATGAAAATTATACTCCAATTTGCCAATATCTACCTATTAGAGGTGCCTAAATACTATCATTAGAAATTTATTGTGTGGCTTAAACAGGTTGCTACATTTGGTGGCTATCCATCAAAATACAATATCTTTGGGAGCTACTAGCAACTTAAGCCTATTCTAAATTTAAACCCCAGGGAATATGGTAAAGTCAATAATTCAGTGAATCTCAAGCAATAGAGAAAGCATTGTTTGTGAGAAGAGGGTGGGCTTCAGCTCAAGACACTTTAATGTGTGGAAAGCCTGGACAAATGCAGCCTGGGGATGAATTGATAAAAGAAGCATACCTACCGCCAAAAGCCAGCACTGAGGGAAATGGTGGCTACAATAATGTGAAGACAGAAAAACACCAATAACAATGAAATGTGCATGTAAGGAAGAAAATTCAGAGAATCCTGGCTGCAGGTGATAATGAGAATGTTTTCCTTGGGAAGGAACTGGCTGGTAACTCGGCCACATGGACCTGGGATCAAGAACAAAACCCAGTCTCATCAGAAAAACATGAGACATGGGTTGTTATCCGTTAGGATGGAAGAGAGCATACTGAGAATAAGATGGAAGCATGCCAACCAAATCTGACTCACTTCTGCAAAAAGCTGGCCTTTTATCATCTATAGTAGTACTGATCCAAGAATCCTCTTCTTCAAACTAACATCTAGTATGTTATAACCCTTGATGAAATTTATTATGCATGCTGACAGGTAAATTTTAATGAGGGGGCTAAGGTCATAATAACATAATAGCAATGTTAGCTATTTATTCAAAGAGATGGTAATTAGGCAAGGATTCTGTTAATTTTAACTTGTTTTATTTTGTAAAAATAAACATCATTTTAATCTTCATAATTTTAATCTCTCATTTCAGATGGGCATCTTTTCCATAAGCAAATATAAAATTAATGCCTCCAATATGAAAAATGTAATAAGATTTTAAGATAAGTGGATGATAAGGAATTCTTCAAGGTGTTGACAGAGCATGAGGAATTTGTTTGTTGTTTCACTTACAGTATTAAGCATATTATGAAGTATCCAGGTACTAAAATGGAACTTTGAAAGGAGAAGATACATAAGAGGGGAAAACTAGAAAGGAAGTATGGATTTATAGATATACAAATTGGCATAGTGGCTGGCTGTTGCCTTTTTAATTCATCCTATTCATATTCATGGGATTACTGCTATAGAATTAGGCCAGAGTAATATCACCAAAGGGGAAAGAAAAGAGCAAAGTGGTAGACGATGGGTTTGTATAGTTTATATAAGAAGAACTGCTTCTGGGCCTGGTTGGCAAAATGTGATGTATAGTTTGAATAGAGGCTTTTCAACACCTGTGAGTGGAACCCTCCAGTGATTTGGATCCCTGCATGTTAGAAATTTTAGATCATCTGGAATTTATAAACTTGACATGGATATTGATATTCTCATAATGAGAAAGATCTTAGCCTTAATTCTCCAGAAACCAGAGTTAAAGCAAAAGCTTAAGTGCAAAGATTTTATTGAGGTGTGTGATCTAGGACATAGGGGAACAAAACAGGGAAGAAGAGAGAGCAAAGAGAGATGCATTTTCAATTTAGCCATAACTAAGATCAACTGGTTTTTCCATTCAATTGTATCTCCTAAAAATGTGTATGGAATGCATCTCAAGACTGTCTGGAGAAAAATAGAAAAATGTTTATCCATTTTCTCCCAAACACCTTTCTTCAAAAGATTGAGCCACTGGATTAACTTCCCACACTCCTAGGTACCATATTCTAGAGCACCAGCAGGTCATCATGACATTATTCTTCATGTGCCAACAGAAAAGTCCAGAATAGTAAGTGACAGGCAAGTAGCATAAGATTTAGTATGGGAGTTCATATGTTGGTTTTATAAAGGACAAAGCACTTTAGCTGGTTTGAGTTGTTTCCTTGTTAGGTTGATTCAAACAATTAGACATCCTCAAGGTTTCTAATCCACAATTTCTTCTCTCACTGGCCCATAATTGCTATAATTTCCCATTTCTTATTTACTGTTATCATTAAGAAGAGAAGCAACAGTAGAGGACAGTGTTATTCCTTTGGGTTCTATAATATTTGTCATTGTCCCTATTGTGTAAAAACACCTCCTCCCTCAGTATAGTAACCTCTTTCCTTGTCTGTGGGTACACTGGCGTGAGAAACACAAAGTAAGCAGATGGTAGTTCCAAATTCAGGTTACATGGAATCCTTTCTATATCCCCTACAGAAACATTTCCCACTTAGGAACCATTCATTATCTCTAATCCAAAAGCCTAATGTGTGGAAATGGGAAGGTGAAATTACTCTACAAGTGAATTACTTAGACACAATGGTGAGAGGGGCCAACCCTACTTCTACACTGTGGTTCTGAGAATGATGGATCATAGATATTTGAGTTTTAGCAACACATATTGGTTGTTGGTTCAGTGTCTATTCTGCATTCTGGAGGAGTATGACTCAAACGTGCAGTGTGATCTCCTCAAGCTCTACCTTAGTTGAGCCCTTTATAGTTGATCCACTTTGCTATACCAGTGCTTCTTAGCCCCATGCACCTCATGACCATGAATCCTTTGTCACAGTTTCTTTACCCTAAAATCAGTTCCTTTCTCTGAGCTAATGTGCAGAATACCCTGATTTTTTTTTCCTTTTTAGGAATCATAGTGCATATTCCTTGAAGTCTTCATAAGCTGAGGAGTAGGCTTTGGTGATACAGATATACATGATACAGACCCTAGGCTACTTAAATTTACTTGCGCCTCTTGAATCCTCAGAGGCCTAGGCCTGAATCTACCCTGGGCAAGCAAACTCTCAGATGGCCCTTCATGATCCCCACATTTTGGAGTTCATACTTTATGTAACTTCATCCCCTTGACTGTCAGTGGGACCTGTGACTTGCTTCTGACCAATAGGCTTCAGCCAAAAGTGATAGGGTATAACATGTGTGATTATGTTATGTTATATAGCAGCCCTGCATGCTAACTCATTACGGCTTCTCCTTGCCAGTTTGATGAAGTAAGTGGACATTTAGCAAGGAATTTCACATGACCTCTAGGAAATGTGGGCAGCCTCTATAAGCTAAATGTGGCTTTGAACTGACAGCTGGTAAGAAATTGGGACCCTCAGCCCTACAGCTATAAGAAAATTAATTATTCTAACAATATGAGTGGACTTGAAAGTGAATTTTCCCCCAGTAATCTCTAGATGAGGATAGAGTACAGCCTACACCTTGACTGTAGTCTGTCAAACCTTAAGCAGAATACCTAGCTAAACTGTGCCAAGACTCTTGACCCAGAGAAACTCTAAGATAATAAATATGTATCATTTAAGCTACTAAGTGTGTAGTGATTTGTTATGCAGCCATAGGAAATGGATACAGTATCTTTCCATTGTAAAATATAATGATGTTGCAAATTCTCAGGATCATCAATGGAAAGATCTGATGATATCCAGCTCAGGATGGAAAAATATGATTGCAAAACCATTTGACATCCCATATTAAGGTGTTCAGTCTCTACTAGAGTTCAGTTGCATGCTTCAGAAGTTATGATTCTTATCCAGGATACATGGATGTATTCCTTTTTTTCCTATATACTCCTATATTTGGGCTTTTTTTTTTTTTTTTGATGCTTCCTACAGCATCATTACCCACTACAGATGTGTCTAGCATATTGGATTATCTTGATCATATGGCCCAAGAAGCAGAGTAGATTGTGCTTCAGAGCCCTGTGTTTCTCTAGATCCCAATTAAACTGGTAGCATTTCAATTTACTCACTAAGAAATGCTGCCTTGAAAATCCAAGGAGCCATCCAGACCTAGGCCTCTATTGGTGATAGAAGGTACAACATGCAATTTCTACCTCATGGCATGCCCCAATTCACGTGACCTCTCTCTCTCTGTCTGTCTGTTTCTATTTAACTAGAGCATTTTGGTTATTTGGACTTTATGGTATTAAGTCTTACTAAGAAGATGTTATCATTTAGTGAACCAGCATGATGCTTTGCCTAATATCCAGATAACCAAGATCTCTATAGGTTATATTCTGATAGAGGACAGGATATGTTACCATAGTTCAGGAGCCAGATAGTGAATTTGTATTTCTGTCCTTATCACATAGAAACAACTTGACTTTGAACTGTTGATCTTAATTGCTTCTCCATTAGAACTGCTCTTGAGACTCTGATCAAATAGTTCCTCCTTCCTTGTTGAGAATCTTCCCATCATCAGTTCCTAGGCTTCTGCTTCCCACCTAATAAACATCCTTTGCTTCTTTCTGTCATCTTCATGAAGTGCTACTGCTAACTCATACTCACCCCTAAATAAATTGTTTTCTTATTTTCTTCTTCTTGTAATTTCATATTGTATGCTTAGGACATTAAATCCAGAGATCAAGTCATTAAAAACAAAACTTGTTTTGCTCTATTCTCTTTCTTGAGGGAAGGGAAACATTAATCTTAATCTTACTGCAAGGAATTTTTCTAATGTAGCAAAGAAAATAAAGAAAAAAAAGAAGAAAAATTTCCATATTATACGTATTGAATATTCATGTTCTGTCACTGTTGTTCAGATATTTTCTTTGAGGAAGCGATGATTTCACAGAATAAAATGTTCTAGGCTTTGGACTCAGATAGCCTGGATGTAGTTTGGAGATATTTTACAAACTTCATAATACAAAGTTAAGTTACATAACGTCCTTATTGTGTTAATACAAGAATAAGTTTTATATATAATACATAATTTAATATAATATATTAATAATATAACTAAATAAAATAGATAAAATTTATAAATTTATATATAAAATATAATATATATAAAGTGTTAAATAAAATATATTAAATACATATAAATAAAATATATAATTATATAATATTATATAACATTATATTATATATCATGAATAATATCATATATCACATGGTAGTATTCCATGAATCAAGCTTCCTATCCACTTATATACATGTTCTCAATATATATGAGAACTAATTATCATAATTATGCTGCTGCGTATTTTTATAATAGAAAATATTTTCTTAGGAACAGAGAAGACTCATTTAATTCTCAATTTACTATGTAAACTGTAAAATTTAATCCTTCCAGTTGAAAACAGAATCATAATCAACAATCCCTAGAAATGACACCAAAGAAATATATTCAGTGAATGTGACTCCTAGGATATCACCACACAGAGTATATCTGTCACAATCTAGTCAAAAAACAAAAATAAAAACAGAAACCTTTTACTGGTTTTGAAATAGGAGAATTTAATACTAGGAACTGGCTGCAAGGATTATGGAAGAGAAGCCAGTCAAGTGAGTGTGAGGAGACATGGAGATCAGGAACACCAAAAAGCCGTTCTTTCCCCTGGCTGGAGTCTCAAAAACAAAGGCATTTTCCAGAGCTCAGATGACAAGGATCATCTGGTGGAAACTGAAACCATAGTGGATCTTTCTGGAGAGAACCATAGGAATATGTAGCTACTGTTTGAGCCTCAGCTTGAGGAAGGAAGAGAGACCAAGGAGAACACTTTGGCTTTTCCCTTCCTTCCCACTTCACAGTGGGTAAAATGAGATTGAAGTCAACTACAAAGACCACCTGGGTAATGCTACCTGCTGGAAATGACATGAGAGGAAATGTGCTCTAAAACACAACAGAGATATTCACATTAAGTGGCAATGATATGAAGACTAGATAACTAGTTTCATTTACACATGATGGATTTGGAAATGTGGCCGCGGAGCAAGGGATTATGTGGACCTAAAACCTTAAGAATTTGTAGCAAGTGTTCAAACTTTGTGACACCATAACTTCAACCTTTAAAAGTGGTTTATTGAAAGAAAACACTTGCATGGATGCTGTTCAAAGAGGTTATTAGGAGTAAATGCAGAAGCCAGCTAACTTAGTTTGATCATTCACATTTTAAGAATTTCTCAACAATGTTTCTAAGTTTTCAAGTGTATCAATTACTAATTATTAAATTTTCTTAGTAGCCAAATAAATTCTTACAGTAGTGCTTAAAATTGGGGATATTTATTTTTCTTTTGGCAAACATATATTGAGCTCATACTAAATGATAGACCAAGTGCTTAGGAATTCAAAAATTGAGACCCAACTCTTTTCTAGGTTGTTTTTTATGTGGGGAAAAAAATAACAAAAGACTGTAGTACAAAGGAGACTATAATAATGAATAGGTGAGGTTGCAGTTTGGGGGCTGATTATATTTCAGAAATTTAAAATTAATACATTACATTAAAACATTTCAGCTAATATCCATGATAATATCATGGATTGGCATTACACTTCCCCATTTACTAATGAGGAATCTGAAAGGGAAGCCAAAGAAGTGCTAGTAAGCAGAAGAGCCCTGTAGAAACCGATATACTAGCTGTTGCACTTTAATATGTCTGTGGCCTCCACATTTCAGAGGAAGACCTCTTGACATTGTGCATGGTACAGATAAATTCAATGAGGGTTTAGATGAGAGAAGATATCTCAGGTCTCAAATGTAACAGATGTTTTTCCGATATAAAAAAATCAAACCCAAAAAATGTTCATACCTCAAAAATGGAAAAAGGGGATTTTTTTTCTTTTTAAAATAAAATCACTTAGAAATCTTTTAAAAAAATCAATAATGCCTTAAATACATTGGCTTAATCTTTTCACTTTAAGACTTAAAGATATCAACGATGACTACAGAAATTTAAAATTTCTATAAACCAAAACTAGAAAAGAGGAAGTAAATGGATCAAAAACTCATTAGCTTGGATGCGAAAGGCATTACCTGGTGAAAACCATGTGTCATGTAACAAGCATGTAAAGTTAAATGTCACTTCCAGAGGATTCTTCAAGTTTCAGATAACAATAAAAGTTGATTTTGAGAAAACCATCAATTCCTTTTTACTTTGTTCAGTAAGAAGCAAAGACAAAGCATGAAAGGCAGAAAAATGGAAGACAAAGAATAGAATGGAGAACAAAGAATAAGGGCAACAAATTAAAAAAAAATTGTAACAAACATGGCAGATATTAATTCAACTATAGAGATAATTACTTTGAGCATCAAAGGTTCAAATGCACCAATAGGAAGATAGAGATTGTCAAAGTAAATCAAAAGACAAGACCCCAAATATGTGTAGTTTACAAGAAATACATTTTAAGTCTAACAACACATGTAGATGAAAAATGACGGAATGGAGAATGATCTACCATGCAAAAATTAATCAAAGAAAAGAAAAAGTTATGTTAATTTCAGGCGAAACTGTCTTCAGAGTAAGAAAAGAAAAAAATGGCATTATATAATGATAAAGGGTTAATTTTCCAAGAAAACATCAAAATCCTAACATGTTTGCACCTAATAACAAAGTATAAAAATACATGACTAGGAACAAAAAAAGGATGTTCCTTTTCACTACTCCTTTCAACATTGTTTTAAGATTCCTACCTAATGCAATAATACAAGAAAATGAAACAAAAGATACACTAGTTGGAAAGGAAACAATAAAACTGTTATGTTCTCAGATACCATGATAACCCATGCAGAAAATTGAATGGAATGAACAAAAAAACTTCTGGAACTAATAAGTGATTATAACTACTAAGCTGTTATAAAACTTTGTAGAATTCAAAATTCACACACAAAGGCCAGTGTCTTTGCTTTATGTCACCAGTGAACAGGTAATATTTGAAATTAAAAACACAATGCTGCTTACATTTGCACTCTAAAAGATAAAATACATATGTATACATTTAAGAAAATATGTGCAAAATCTATAAAAGGCAAGCAACAAAATTTTGATGAATGAAATCAAAGCACTACATAGAGAAGTGTTAAATCTTCAAGGATAAAAATGTTCAGTATTGCCCAAATGTTGGTTTTCAACCTAATTTCTACATTGAGTGCAATTGCAATCAAAATCCCATCAAGTTATGTTGTGGATATTGACAAGCTAATTCTAAAGACTATCATCCAAAAAAATACACAGAACTCTTAAAGCTGAATAATGAGAAAACAGCCCAATTATAAAATAGGTCAAAGACCTTAACAAAAACCTGACCAATTGCTAAAAAATGCTAACCATCATCTGAATTTCCAGTAAACTGCAATTACTGATCACAGATCACCATAATAAATATAATAATAATGAAAAAATTTTAAATATTGCTTGAATTAATAAAATGACAAAGACATGAAGTGAGTGAATGCTGTATGAAAAATGGCACTAATAGACTTGTTGGAAACAGTGTTGATATAGCTTTCAATTTGCAAAAACATAATATCTGTAAAATGCAATAAAGCAATGGGCAATAAAATGAGTTATGACTATATTCGTAAGTGAAAGAAGACAATCTGAAAGGCCTACATACTGTAAAATTATATGACATTGTGGGAAAGGCAAAACTATGGAGACAGTAAAAAAAAGTCAGTGGTTGCCAAGGTTTTCAGGAGAGGAAGACAAAATAGGCAGAGCACAGAACATGTTTAGGGCAATGAAAATACTTTGTATAATCACATAATATTCTATACGAGCCATTATACATTTGTCCAAATCCTTAAAGTGTACAACACCAAGAGTGGTCCTAATGTAAACTGAGGACTTTGTGTGATAATAATGCATCAATACAGGTTCATAAGTTGTAACAAATGTACCATGCTCGTAAGAATGTCCATAATGGGGAGCCTGTATGTGTGTGTGGAAAATCTCTGTACCTTTCTCAGTTTTGCTGTGAATCTAAAACTTCTCTAAAAAAATCAAGTCTATTAAAGAAACAAAAGGCACACAAAAGACAGTAGTGGGTTTTACTAGTCACGATTTCCTATCCCTTGAGCAATTCCTTTTGTGGAGTTTTACACCATATTCCATGAGCCATCTAAACTGGTGCTTTGCTGAAATCTGTGGGAAAGGGGATTATCTGGAATCAGACGTACTAATTTGCAGCTGAGTTGGCACAGCCTTGATATCTTTTCTATTTCTGCAGAAATGGACTTATTGAGGGTAGTTCATTTAATTTTTTAAAGGTCACTAAAAATTCATAGCCCAATGTGTCATTTGGAAGTTAATGTTATGCCTGGTGCTAGTTTTGGTTTATTGATTGTCGCTTCTTACGTTCTCTGCCGCTTTCTTAGAAATATTAGTACGTTTCATCAGTCAGGTGAAGATGTTTTTCTTGTGACTGGGTTGAGCAAGTGTCAACTTGTGTCTTTCTAATAGTTCTGTCTTCTCAAGAGAACATTGTTATTGCCTTTCTTACATGAATGTGTAAATTCTTCACATTCACCTCTCAAAAAAAGGAGTAATAAGGTACATAGTATGCTCATTTTACTGAGTACTAAATTGTTTTTCCTGGTCTCTA
The DNA here is from genome assembly GCF_905146905.1 of Nyctereutes procyonoides. Taxonomy (NCBI): domain Eukaryota; kingdom Metazoa; phylum Chordata; class Mammalia; order Carnivora; family Canidae; genus Nyctereutes; species Nyctereutes procyonoides. The sequence goes on from NW_026575029.1 coordinate 1,208,656, forward strand.
AAGAATGGATGATAATTAACTGTCTTTAAATTTAACACTTGAAAAGTGCTCAGGGAGAAAAATGCAGATTTAGTTTTTACAAAAAATAATTCTTTTGCTGTCTGTTCTTGTCTTCTCAGGGAACAGGCTGGAACAATTTACATTTTCAAAAGGCTTGAGACTTTGGTTTAAATAGCAAAGGCCAGACCAAAGGCTATGACCCTTTCTGCTTGTTTTGGTATAATCTGCTCCTGTGGCAGAATTATAGCCTTAGAAAAAAAAAAATCTACAGAGGAAATAACTGCAATGTAGGGCAAATACACTAAAGGATAGAATAAAATTGTTTTAAATATACACCACTCTTATAAAATTAGCTTGTCTCTATTAATATCTAGTTAAAAGGATAATAAACTAGTTTCGCTTTTTGTAACTGTATAAATTTTGTAATTTAATTTAAATACTTATTAATATATTTTTTTTACTTTTTTTGCCTATAGAAAATGATATACATGTTGTAAATATATATGTTATATATGCTCAAGTTATATATCTATATATTAAAATTATGATTTGTGGTTATTTTGTTCATTGATATATTTTATTTTATACAAAGATAATGTTTTCTCAGAGTCTTAAGTTAAAAGAAATATTCTACATGCATTTACATACACAAACATGAGCACTTATATACATATATCCACATATATCAGTATATACATATATTGATATATTCTAATAATGTACGCAAAATTTGTAATATATAATAATGTATATTATATATTATTAATATATATGTATATACACAAATGTATGTTTGTTGATAGTCCCTCAAGAACAACTTTATTTCAGTGCCATGATTATTGCCATTGTGTAACCAAATCAAGGAGAGTTCACCCCTTGGGGAGTCATAAATACACCAGGTGGATTTGTTGCACAAAAAAGTTTTATTCGCAGTAAATAAGGAGATCGTGGGGAATAACTAACTTCCAAAGCTGTGATTTCCCAATTATTTAAGGTTAGGATGAATATTTAATAAAAAGAAGATCCTTATTGTCATCTGTACAGGTAGGCATATACACCTTAAGGAAACATGCCTATACATGTATTACATATTATGTAAATGAGCCTCGTGCTACTCCTTGAGCAGAGACTTTAGTATTATAATGAGGTAAAAGTAATTGTTGGCCATTCCAGAGGCCACTCTGTGGTCCTTCTGCACAGGCTATAGTTAGGGGTTACTCTCAAATTGGTCTGGTGTTCTAGGCTGGCCATAGGTCTTGTCAGGGCAGTCATTATAATTGAGGAATAGTTTCAGTTTCCATCATTGGATATTATGCCCATAAGGTTTTTGCTGTGATAAGAGATATGCTGGGAAGAAGGGCTTAAGGAAAAATGTGGAACAAAAGTCTGTGGGTACAAGCTAGTGAGCAGGAAAGGTCAAGTCTTGGGGGCTAGCTGGTGACAACCGAACTAAACAGTAATTAACACAGATAGTAGAATTTTCCCTTTTGGACGCATTCCTATCTTGTAGATACTACCATTAAAAAAAAAAAAAAAGAAAGAAAAGGAAAAGAAAGTTACCAAATATTTTCAAGAAAACAAGGTGTGTGTTTTCTTGAAAATAAGACAATAGTTTAAAAGGTATATTTTATACTTTTATACCATTATATAATGTATATTTTGTATATTCTGGATGTTTTATTTTGAATGGATATTTTATTTTAAAATACCCATTCCTCCATTGACCTGCATTCCCTCACCCAATGGAACCAGAGGAGAACAAACTATTTGAGTTAATCAGGTTAACCATGACATTTTCTTGCCATCATACTGTTTCACTCATTACCTAATAACACTAAATATAATTTTAAATTTGATATGTTATAGGTTGACTTGTGTCCTTCCCAAACTGTGTTCAAGTTCTAAACACTTATGTCTCAGAATTTAACCGCATCTGAAGATGGGGTCTTTACAGAGGTAATCAAGTTAAAAAGAAGTTGTTAAGATGGTCTCTAATCCAGCATGATGGTGCCCTTGTAGAAAGGGAAAATTCAGACCCAGAGACAAACATGCACAGAAAAAAAGATAAAATTAAGACCTAGGGAGAAAACAACTGCCAACAAGCCAAAGAGAGAGGCCTGGAACAAGTCCTTCCCTCGTGACATTCAGAAGGAACCAAATCTGCCAACATCTTGATCTTGACTCCTAGCTTCCAGAAATGTAAGACAATTATTTTTTGTTGGCTAACCCACTCAGTTTGCAGTGATCTGTTACAACAGCCCTGGGAAAGCAATACAGGTACATTCCTTTCAATTTTATATGAAAACTTTTCATTTTAAAATCTAATATTTTATATTATGTTAGTTTTTAATTCTTTAAAAACGTCAGTTCATAATGATTAGTGGTTTAGTACTGTATAAACATTGTTTAAACCTATTTATAGACATGATATTTTTCCTTGCCTTTCTTCCATGATATATGCCTTTGCCTGCGATAATTCTTTCTGCCCATTTATTCCCTAAATCTTTTACTGACTTCTTAAATAATTCATGTGAGAATTCCTCTCTTGTCCGTCTCCTTTTTCCCTTAGGCCATCTTGTATATACATCAATTACTTCCATGTAGCTTTGTAGGTATATAGTCAAGTTATTAGTAGCTCTCCTGGAGTAGGGATAACCCCTAACACTGACTCATCTAATGCCACGACAGAGGAGCAGCACCAGAGATTTTATTGAAATATGAATGTACCTCATGGGACTCAATATCAAAAGCATCTGAAGAATGGAGGAGAAATAAATTTTGAAATGTACATAACCAAAAATGTTCTAGTATTGAATGAATAACACATAATTAGAGAATTTGATTCTCAAGTAATAGAAGTTCTCTTTTTGGGGCATATACAAAGATCAGCACATCATACTATATTTTGGTGGCAATTACACAAAATAGAACTTACCAGAATTCCCGTGTTTGTAGAGCACAACTCTGTAAAATCAATTAGTATGTAAGTAACAACTCATATGTGCAATAAACTTGAGATTTCTACAAACTTGAAAACAATCCTTAAACTTTTACGATATTCCATTAACAAATTATAATGCTACAAATATTTCTTTAAAAAACCAACTTTAAAAAAAATCAACTAAGCTAGTAGAAAAATAGAATGCTTCTGGTTCTATTTCCTTGAGTTAGTTTTTACACAGCAGCCATCAGCCATCATGGTCTTTGTAAACGATGATCAGTCATGTCCCTCCCATATTAAAGCCTCCCAATGGTCTGTTACCATGCAAATAAGAAAGTCTATACTTTTCTTTTACATGAGGCATGGAATTCAAGATCCTTTAGGTCTGGCTATTGCCTATGACTCCAGTCTCCAACCTGTCACACAAATTAATTCTCCAACAAAACCAAACTACTCCAATTTCCTTTATGTTCTCACTGGTTCAAACTTTTATTCTTTGCTCGTGTTGTTTGTTACATTTGGAATAACTCATCCCATTACATCCCCTGCTGTGTCCTTGCAAAATTCATCCTGAAAAGCCCAAGTTTAGTATTCATATTTTTTGGTAACTCTTCTTTTAGAGCTTTCTCTCCCCACACATACCACCACCACTACCACTTGACCTCTCATTGCCTCTATATTTGTGCTGCATTTTGCACATAGAATAATTATAGAAGTATGGTTTCCTCCTGTTGATATCCTTTAGATTGATGCCTGTGCCTCAAGGAATATGATGAGGAGACTATACAGCTTATTCCTGAACAGTACAACTACTGATCATAAAAATAAAATGTTAGACATATAAGGAATTTAAAGATCATTAAGGTGATCCCTTCATATTACAAATGAAGGAACTGATAACCAGAAAGGTTAAACAACCAAGGTCACCCTAACTAGGTTTTTTGTTTTTGTTTTTTTGTATTGTTTTGTTTTGTTTTGTTTTGTTTTATGGAGCCCAGGAGCCCATAGTAACTTCATATCTGCTGCCTGCAGATCTTTAGCCTGGGGCTTTGTGCACCATTGGTTACTTCTTCTCTCATGTTTCTTATTTATGCTCATGAATGATATCTTTAATAAAAAGCTGATAGGTAGCTATGGATGCATTTACTTATGTTGAGGACTCTACCAGAATTTGTGAAGGAATGAAATAAAAGGCTTGAGTTTGTAATTATCTAAATAATACCGTCAACAAGGGAGTATTACTATGTTTATGAAGTCTATTGCTACACTACTTAATTCTTTTGTCAAACACTTACTAATCACCTTTAATATGTAAAATGCCAAACTTTGTTTTGAGAATGAAAAGACAAATAGAAAATCTGCTCTCTGGCAGCCCCGGCGGGGGAGGGGGGGTGTCAGTGGTTTAAAGCCAACTTCAGCCCAGGGCCTGATCCTGGAGACCTGGGATCCAGTCCCACGTCGAGCTCCCTGTGTGGAGCCTGCTTCTCCCTCTGCCTGTGTCTCTGCCTCTCTCTCTCTCTCTGTCTCTAATAAATAAATAAAATCTTTTAAAAAAAGAAAAGAAAATATGCTCTTTGCACACCATAAAGTTACAGAGAAATAAAACAAATGATCATAATATTAAAGCAAAGATAGAAAAGCTGTACTGAAAGTGTGAAAAAATCAAGAAATGCATGGTTTTGAAATCTCTTAGGAAAGAGCCACCAAGTTTTTTAGAGAAGATTATGTTTAAGCTCTACAATCATTCATATATTCATTCATTATTATTCATAATGGGCACTTAGCTTCTTAATAACAATTTTAAAAAAGTGGAAACTAAAAAAAAAAAGTGGAAACTAAAGGAAAAATCATGACAGAAATGCTCAATCAGTGTTATTTTTAGTGACAGCTTATATTATCCATATAACCTGCAGCCCATTGACAAATACTTGAGGCAGGCAAGAGTTTTATGTTCCTCCAGGAAGCTCCTAACTATCTTAATGTTAATGCCTTGCTAGAGGGAAAAGCAACCTTAGTTTGACAATAGCAAGGCCTCTGGTATCCTGTGAGTCTCTTTTAGCATATGAAAATCCTTTTGGAACTTCCCTTATCTTTACTTCCCCCAACCCCAAAGTATATAATCAGTTGCTCCTCACAATCCTGGGGCAGCAGGAGCCACAGGGAGCAACAGGCAGCATCAGGGAACAGCAGGGAACAGCAGGGAACTGGAGGGAGCAGCAGCTCTTCCTGCCCTCGGGTCCTGTCCCTGTGCTTTAATAAAACCACAATTTTGCACCAAAGACATCTCAAGAATTCTTTCTTGGCCATTGGCTCCAGACCTCATCCCACCAAACTTCACCTATATTCCAATATGAAACTAGAGTCAAGATAACTCAGTGATACTCATATGCCTATACAATTTAGAATTAGTTTAATTTTTAAAATTACATGCCTTATTAGTTTAGTATTGAGTGTTTCAGCTTTAAAGTTTAGTTTTTTTTAAAAAAATTTAGTTTTAATTTTCTTTCTGTGGTTTCTGAAATTGAAGTAAGTCCAGAATTCATTTCTGATTCTCCCTCTACTGATATGAACAACATGCTGATTTTGTTTGCCACAAGAATGTTGCTGTGATGAGTTCTGCAAAGAACGGTTTGGGAAATTGAAATAAAATAAAAAATTGTGTTCTGATTTTATAAGGGGACTATATCTCATTTCACAGTTTAACAAATTTGACAAACTTCTACTTCATTTGTCTTTCCATATTTGTTTGCTTGGTCTCTGTCCAAAGGTAAATATGTACATGTGCAAAAAAAATCCATTCTTACTGTATATCTTAGTCATCTAAAGTCTGGATTTCTGGAAGTCTAAAAAAGAAGCAATTATTGGATGTTGTCAGTTTGATTTCCAAATATAAAAGTTTATATCATTTTACAAAAACATCCCAAAGCTCAAGCCATGCATTTTAATTTATTTTGCTTATAGTAAAAATTCTCAAAAAGCTTTTCAACATTTTTCAAGTCATTTAAAAATTTTGAACAAATCTTTCTCTTGTTATTACTCTTGGAAAAGATGATTTTGTAGGATTTTTCCTCCATCAATTTGAAGAGTATTTCATAAAATTATAAAATATTATCAAATCTAAAAATTAATTTCTGTAAGTACATGTATACAGTGTTTAACATGGAAATAGGAAAGTATAGCCATCATTATGTAAATCATTCCTGTCTATAGATATATGTATGTAGAGAAATAAATAGGTCTTATAATTTTTAAAATAATGTATCATGGACTTGCTTCATTATTTTTATTGCTATTGAATACATTTCGCACTATATACTCCCAAGTTAGTTATTTATATGAGTACACTGAAACTAAATGACTCACCCAAGATCACACAGCTAGATTAATTTACTAAACTGGGTTGTAATAAAGCAACATTTTGCCCATGTTATAGATTATTTTTATGTATGTAAATTTACTCCTTAGGCATGATCTTTTGTTTTGTGATTAAATTTCCAAAGGGCATTTTTGGCATTCACATTAGCTTATTTCAAGTGGAAATTAATTTCCTCTTGACAAGTGTTGTGAGTTTCAAAATATCCCCTGTGCACACGTTTGCTGAAAAGGTTATTTGTATTACAAATGTTTGCAGCAAAGATATCTAAGCTTTTATTATGCATACATATCTTTATATACATAGTACTCATTATAAGTTTATGAGATTAGTTTTCTATAGTGACTTTTGGAAACTAGTCTACAACTTTATGATTATGCTGTGTGTTTCACATCTTATTTAAATGCTATTTTGCCCTTTAATTTTTAACCTTGTAAGTTTCATTACTGTGTTATACAATTTCATCTGAATAACAGTACCAAAAAAAAAATTAGAACTATTCAGCTCTAAATTCTTGTAACTAAAAAGTAGCTCTCCTGGTCTTTGTTATTATGATCAGCATTTTAAAACTCAAGCCAAGGTTTTTGATGGGCAGAGATTCTGAGGATATGAACTGCACATAGCACCCCAGCTGGAGGTACCATCAGAATGCAGGCGACAGCACTTCTGCAGAGTAAGTTTCTTCATTCCGAAACTGTGGAATAGACCAAAAAACCGAAGCATCTGGCAGGATATGTGGCAGCTGGAAAATCCCCTAACTACATATTTTAAAGCCCTTAAGATGCTTGTGGTTTAACACGTATATATCATTATTGTAACATTCACTAAAAAAATTTGCAATTACCCATTACTGAATACTATTGATTTTCTTTTATATCAGGATAATTTCAACTGTCTTAATTCCCTCAAATAGTATCTTAGAACTCTTGTGTGAAGTAGAGACCCAAAGAATAATTTACATTTTTCTTTTTGGTGAAGACATAAATGAATTAAAAATTTAAAAACATAATCCAAGGCCCTCAAGAACTGATCATTCCCCTTGCTTTAACCTAAATTCTTCTTTTATTAAAAAAGAGTCACTGTTTAAGGTACACTTTATCCTCATTGATAAAATAGAGCTTTTGTTTCTGGGAGATGTTTGAATTTGGAATGAGAAAAAAAAATAAGTAGGTAAATTAAGTATGCAAATATATGTGCATATATATGTGTATACATACACATGCCTGCAGTTTCCTTCAGTAAGTAAATTTATAACTTTTTTTTTTTTTTACATTAAGGAAGAGGAAATGGGTGTGTATATAAGTGTGTTCCACACTTATATAATTTTTGCAGCAGTTCCACAGATAAAAGTCTCCACACAAACATGGCTTTTCACTTAAGAAAACATATCCAGCCTTTGCTACCTAGATCAGCGTATTTCCATTAGAAGAAGGAGAAGAGGAGGAGGGAGGGAGAGGAGGAGGAGAAGAAGGAGAAGAAGGAGAAGGAGAAGAAGGAGAAGAAGGAGAAGAAGGAGAAGGAGAAGGGAGAGGGGAGTGGGAATAAGGGGGAGGGACTGGGGCAGGGGGAACCTGGGTGGATGAGAAGAAGAATGGGGGGGAGGAGGAGAACCTCTTCAGCAGGTCCAGTGTAATACGCCTTGTTTTACATTAGGTGTTATAGAAATCTGTACAAATGTGTGCAGCTGTTTTCCTTCAGTAAATGATGGTATTTATTTGGAGACCACCTGCAATTTCATGGCTGCTGATTCCTGTTGCCATAAACCATTCAGAGAGAACAGGAAGATCCAATGAGTAGGCACTGTGCACTGAAAATGTCATTGTAAAACTAAGGTGAGAGAGACAATGGCTCTAGAGGTGAACTCTGAAGACCTAAACCATCTCTAAGGAATGTGACTAGATTTTGTTATTCAAACTTGGTGGCATTTTTATGCTAGTTGAGCCATTAAATTTTATTTTAAACTGAGTGCCTTTACTTTAACATGAAATACTGATTAACCATTGTTAATTCTATATTTCTTTATCCTTTTTAAATAACAGCAAGTATATTCAGTTCTGTAAAATGCCTTGTTTTCTTCATTTTTTATTAGAATAAGTAAATTAATAGGCTTGAGACTTTTCATTAAAAGAAATTCTTGGGACGCCTGGGTGGCTCAGTGGTTGAGCGTTTGCCTTCGGCTCAGGGCAGTTGAGAGAATGTATCTCAGCCATAAGATGACTATCTCAGAAGATGATTATTTCCCAGAGGTGGTACCTGGTTACAGAGACATTCAAGAGTGAAGGGATCATGCCTTCATTCTTTGTAACCCCCAGAACTGCTCAGTTAAAATTCTTGCATCTAAAGACAGTGCGATTTCAAAGCATCCCAAAGTAATTGCATTAGCTGATTTTTTTGTGCTGTTTCAACTTTAATTAGTGTTGACTAGGTCTGCAGGAATCTCTGTTAAAAAAAAAAAAATCTATTGCCATTTCAGTATGAACTTCCCAAGATGGAGTTTCTTCATTCCTTCTTGAAAATAATCATAACCACTTCTCTATTGTTGTTGTTGTTGTTGTTGTCTCTCCTCCTCTGCACCATCATTTTGTTCTAGTTATTGAAAACCTAATATTTTAGGTCCAATTTGTAGTTTTTAAAATATAAAGATGAATGGACCATATTTTCTGGCTTTAAGGAGTTCATGGAATATTCAGAACCAAACCCCTTGAACACAATCCAATATTGTGTGACAGCATGTGTAAATCAAAGGGTATAATGGGAACAAAGATGAAGAATACAAACTAAAATTTGAATAATCAGGACTTGCTAAGTAAAATCACCCGTTATGTTTTAAAGAATGAAGAGTAATTATCCAAGTGAGGCAGAAGGAGGAGATAGGGTCCTCTCACTCTCTCTCTCTCTTTTTAATGAAGTTAGGGCCTGTATTTAGTATAGAAAAATTGCACATATAACTAGTGTATCAAATCACCCTACTTGAAATAAAATATAACACAACCCTGATTTGCCTCTTACTATTCTCTATATTTATTTAATGAGGCTAGTTATTTCCCCTTTGTCCAGCTGAAACTCAGATGGAGTTTCCCTCATGATTTTTCCAGTTAATTCCTTCAGTCACTCTTAAAATGTCCAGCCCCTTAAAACTATTAAGGTTCCTAGTTGATTTAAAGTTAAAATTTCCCTTTCCCATCTTTTTCTTCTAGTTGAAGAAAGGAATGTGAAAGTATCTTCTCTCTTGCATATAATATAGAAAGATTGGAATCAGTTTCAAAGAAAATGTAGAGTCATTGAAAATATCTAAACAAAACAGTTTAATAGTTATATTTCAATTTATAACCATGGTTAATTTTGAGAGTGGATATAAAGAAAACAAGACCAGACACAGGGAGAACAAAGGAGATTTTTTTCCCCAATTATCCATGATAAATTTAGTAGTGATGGAGAAGAAAGAAAAGGAAAACTGAGGAAGTAAAATCTGTGTGCACTGGGTGATTGTTTAGATGTGAGTGCAGAAGCATGAGATCAAAAGTAAATCTTAGGTGTCCATATTGGATGGGATGGGTGGAATCTGTTATCATCTGTTTCTGTGGAGGTACACAGAAGGTGGCATTTTAGAGCAAATGTTAAGCTCAGTTTTAAATGTGTTGAGTTCAAGGTGAGTATGAGACAAAGTGAAGGTGGCCATTGGACACTTGTATCTATTAGAGAAGTCTCAAGTAGAAAATAATATGGCTGAAAACTATATTATAGATATAAATACAAATATAAATACATTAGAGTACACAGACACACACACATATATATATAAATCTATGTGTCTATATATTTTTCTAGAATTTTTGTTTGGTTATTTAATGAATATTTCAGTTTTCTGCTAAGATTTATGTGCTTAATCATTATCTGTTATTTTAATTTACATAGCCAAGCCTAGTTATTCTAAATGCTTTTAAAACCTTGTCTGCTAACAAAATAAAAATAAAACCTTGTCTGCTAATTACATATGGATCATCTCAGAGACCCCATTGATTGCCTGTTGTTATAATAGTTTGAGAAATGATTCATATATGATATAATTTATCCATTTGAAGTCTATAATTTGGTAGTTTTTAGTATATTTAGAGATCTATTCATTGATTCCCTTGTTTTAAGTATTAGTCACATTTTAATGTTTCTTTGTATGTCTAATAATAGGGGATTATATGCAACATTGTGAATGATACCCTATAGAGACTCTGGATTCTGACATATTTTCTCTCCCTGCCCCCTCACTATATATATATATATATATATATATATATATATATATATATATATACACTATATATATTCACTATATATATTCACTATATATATTCACTATATATATATACATATATATATATATATGTATATATATATATATATAAGTGATAGTTAAACGCACAGAATGGAAAAAAAACAAGTAATCCAGGGAAGAAGATATACCTGGGCAATGCCAATGTGTACAATGAGTAGTCTACAAAGAAGACAGAAAATGAGAATAAGTAGACATCATGGTATCACAGAAACAAGATGTATTCTTTCCAACTTAGAAATTCATTGATTAAAAATTCTTCTCGGGCTGCCTGGATGGCTCAGCGGTTTAGTGCTGCCTTCAGCCCAGGGCCTGATGGAGACCTGGGATCAAGTCCCACGTTGGGCTCCCTGCATGGAGCCTGCTTCTCCCATTGCCTGTGTCTCTGCCTCTCTCTCTCTCTCCCTGTGTCTCTCATGAATAAATAAGTAAAACCTTAAAAAAATAAAAATAAAAATTCTTCTCAATTCTGTTAAGATTACTTATTTCCATTTCATTATAAATATATTTGATTTTAACTGTTTTCAGAAGAAATGGGTATCTTTTCTCCTACAATTTATTTGAATGAATGATTTATTGTAAAATAAAGTGTTTATTTATTACATTGTGGTTTTGATTTGCATTTCCCTGATGTTGAGCAGGTTTTATATATATATATATATAAATATATATAAAACTGTTGGTCATTTACTCAATTGTATGTTAACCTAATAGAGAGACAAAGCTAATATATATGAAATGAAAAACAATTTCTGTTAAACTCTGTGAAAACAATAAGAATGACAGAAGTCAAAAAAAAAAAAAGAATGACAGAAGTCTAGACTTCAAATTTACCAAAAATCTAATCTCTGAGAGTTTTCACATGCATTGTCTAATTTAATCTTCACAAGAATGCTCTGTGATGAGGTTATTAAGACCATTTTATAGGTAAGAAACTAAGAAACCTGTGCTAATTCACAATGATTCAAACCCAGATTTATCTCATTCGAAATTCCCTACTTTTCCAATATTCCACTGACGTGGTGAAGGCAGCAGACTGTAGTATATTTACCCTGTTTGTCATGTAAAAGTAGATTCTGCATGCTAAACTGTTTTGTATAATTGAAGCTCCTTATGTGACATTATTTTACATCTATATAGGTTAAAGTATTCTGGTTTTTCTGGGGGGAGAAGAAAAATTTCTCTTTCCAACAGTGGGTGATAACACCCTCCATTTAACCCAAAAGTAGTAAACCAAAAGATTTTACATAACACAACTTTCCAGCTTTAACAACCATACATTTCTTTAGAAAGGTTAAGTCAAGGTTCAGACCCCAAGTATATAATCCAGCTATGAAGTTTCAGACTTCTCATGGGAGGTTTCAGAAATTCTAATACATTTTAACCAAATGTAGATATCTCTATTTCTTCCTGGTAGAAAACAAAATTGTGATCTTCATAAAAACAGACTGCATTATGCACTTTTTATACCACTCATAGAATCTAATATTATGCTAAGAGAGTAAAAGTTATGGCACTTGCTAAATATGTCTGGAGGCAAGAGCCTCACTACTATCTAACCAAATAATTATTCTCCATTAAGGAACTTCAAGTCAGGCAGAAACCGGTGACAATTATGAAATGCGTTTGGTGAGAAATATAGGCCTGTCTCATATGTCTAAACTTGGGGTTATCTTTCTCTCCAAAATATATGTACTTATTTCCATATTTTTCCTTTCAAACTGTTGTCATTCAAAACATACTGAAAATATGCAGAGCTTGGTAGCCTAGCCAAGAGTGCTGCAAATGCTATGGAGTTCAAAGTTATAAAGAAGTGGTTTATAACATAGCAAGGTGTTAATTTTTAGAGCAAATTAGGTGTGAAGACATCTCAGATCACATTACCTAGTAACTAAAGTAGTTTCTAAAAATAGTGATATTCAAGACTTGCCTTATTTGTAAATACTATCTGGACTATATGTTTATAGTAAATAAGAGATTGATATTTACAGACTTCTGTTAGATGCCTCTCCAACTAAACTATGCTGGTTATTGTCATCACCTTTATGCATAAGATATTTTTACACCAACTTTTAGAGAAAAACCAATTTGTTCAATGCACTTTTTAAAATTTTTATTGAAATTCCAGTTAACATAGTGTGATATTAGTTCCAGGTGTACAATTTAATGAATCAATACTTACTTACAACACTTGCTGCTCATCACAAGTGCATGCCTTAATCACCATCACCTGTTTAAACCATTCTCACACCCTTAACACATAATTTTGAGCACTATGAAATCAGTCTTAATCTCAGTACAAGAGATGCCACAGAAAACAAGATAGACCAAGTACACGCTCTCATACTGCTTATGTTTTTATGTAATATTCATGTCTGCATCATATCTTCCCTGAAAGTCAATATTTATGTTTATTGACTGATATTATAAAGATACTTAACAAAATATCTTATCAAATGAATTATAATGAAGGCAAATTAACTTTCAACACCTCACTGATATATATTGATCAGTGAGTAAGTGAATTATTTTCATCAAATATGACTTTTTAGCATAATTTTGCTTTCATTTTAGGTTTGGAGTACAAGTAAAAATTTATATCCATGCTGAATTTTACTCAAACTATAACATAATTTTTATTGCTTGTGTAAGGTCATTACAATGTTCATAAATGTAATTTTAATCATATGTATTATCACATTGAATACTTGTTCTTAGGTTATGTGTTGAAAATCTGCTGGAAGAGCAAAAATGTTCATAATACATGAATAGGAATCATAATATTCTATTATTTATAATATTATCATTAAAAAAAAAGGTAGGAAGACTTTAGAAAACCATGCCTAATAGTTTGTTTTTATATTTGTAGCAATTAGTTTCATCTAATAGCCAGTTTCTACCAAAGGACATTCTAGAAGGTATTCTGATAAGGTTAGAGTGCAGCATTATTTGTTTTCATCTGACTGCTAATCATCAAATTCCAGGTAGTCTGCAAACTTTGGTCAAAAGTGAGTGTCACTTAATTGTCTTATAAATTGTTTTCTATGGTGTTTTTTCCCCCTCATAGTTGTAGCTAAGCTTATTCCATTTTATATATACCCATCTTTTGTTTTTTTTTCATTATGAACTTTCCTGCTTTTCAATAGTTTTCTCATATTTTAGTAGTCAAGTTAGTTATTAGATGTGTTATATGAAGTCAATATGTCTTAGCTGCAATCCAAAAGACTAAAAATAAGACTGACAGTGGAATTCTTAATAAAAGTTTTAAAAATGGTGATTACTGTTTCAAACCAAATAATTTAAAATACATAATTCTATAGCCACTGAAAATACCCTTCAAAGTAAAGGTGAAATGAAGGCATTTCCAGAAAATTATAGTGAAAAGAATTCACTAATAGTAGATGGATACTAAAAGGAGATTTTCAAGAAGGAAAATACCCCTAGAAATAAATACAGAAAACAATAAATGTGCTAAAAAAACAAAAGAGTGAAAAAACATGTATTTAAGCACTACCCAAAAGATATCTTGTGTAGTTATGTCAATGTCAAACAGGGCATATTTTAAGGAAGAATTATCACTAGAAATAAAAAGAAGCAATAAATAACTAAGTAAATAAATAAATAGGCATTTCATAATGAAAAGGTCAATCCACCAGGAAGATTTAATAATCCTAAAACTATGTATCTAACAATATAAGTTCCAACTATATACAGAACCAAGTGGCAAAGTAAAAGGAGTGGACAAATCCACAATAAAGAATATTTTAACACACACTTCTCATAACTAAGACCAAGCAAGAAAAAAATTCAGTAAGTACATGGAAGATCTACAGAAGTAATTAAGAAATTTGACCCAATCGATATATATGAAGCACTTCGCACAAAATAGGTGAATGCACAAATTCTCTTGAAATTCATATGACCATTTATAAAAATTTATGGTAAAAAATTATTATAAGCTAGACTAGAAAGAAAATCTCAACAAATGTGAAAATACTTAGATAAATACTTAGATAATTAAGAATGTTGATCAAAATGTAGTTAAACTGAAATTCAGTCATTAAAGATGGCTAGAATATGTCCATATATTTGCAAATAAAGCTAGATATTACTAAATAATCAAGGAAGAAATCCCAACATAAATCAGAGAATATTTTGAACTGAATTATAATTTAAAAAAAAATCTTAGTATTTGGCAGAGGTAGGTAAAATTGTGTTTAGATTGACAGGTATTACATTAAATAAAAAAGGAAGGCTAAAAATTGATTATTCTAAAGGAGTTAGATAAATAACATCAAATTCTAAGAAAATAGAAGAAAAACATTGTTAAATTTTAAAATCTGGAATACTATTTAATACTTACTATTTATTTAGGCAATACAAGTATCAAACAGCCAAAAGTTGGTTCTCTTTAAATTATAGACTAATAGATTTGATAAATTCCTAATAAGATTTACTAAAAGGGGCGCTTGGGTGTCTTAGTTAAGCTCAGGTCACGATCCCAGTGTTGTGAGATCGAGCCCCACTATAGTCTTTGTGCTTAGCGTGGAGTCTACTTGAGATTTTCTCTATCCCTCTCCCTCTGCCCCTTCACCCCCCTGCCTCAGGCTTAAAACTATAATCAGTGTGAAAATAGAGATAAAGGAATAAATGTTTTCTCAAAATGAGACTTCACACTAAAAGACATCAGGGACCAGCTACAGAATAAAAGAAAAAAAAAAGAAATATTATTTTAAATTAGGTTCTGTTTCAAGAAAACCACAAAGTAAGAGATTCATCTCACATTCAGCAGAGACTAGGAATATAACAGTAAAACTATTTGTGGAAATCTATCTATAAATCTATCTATCTAGATATAGATATCAAAAATTGATTTTCAACCTTTTCCATTCATGGTAGTCTCATAAGTAGCTACTATATTTTCAACAGTCCTCGTAGATGCAAGAACTCTCTGTGCCTATCAAAAAAGAATGAATGAGGTAGAACAGATTAATGAAGTAGGAAGTCTTTTGGAGAAAACAAATAAATAAAAAGGACTTAAAAAAAAAAATAGAGTGTAAATCTGAAAACGAAAGCATTTCTCCCAGAGCTTCATTGGAGTTTCCTCAGGAAAGACAAGGCAAGACAGAGTAAACAGTTTAGGATCAGCTAGTTTGAACAACTCCAGTGGGTTTTAGGCCACAGAGGCAGTCTCTAGTTGCCTGATATCTGGCATTGAGATTATTTAGGGCAGGAGTTGTCTGAGTTCCCACTTCTCTGTAGTTTCACTAAGCACAGTTACTTTATCTGCGTCACCTGTGGTCTGGAAACAGCTGTGCCTCTTTCTCCTTAAAGTGAGTACCTAAAAGGTCGACTAATCCTGCCTCGTAATGCTCCCACGTCTTTGACCTCACTTCCTCTCATGCTGTAGGTGTTTATCATCTCAACATCAAAGAAAGAAGGGTGAGTACAGTAAAATAAGGTATTTTGGGAGAGAGACCATATTCATGAGCTTTCATTTAAGTATATTGTTATAATTGTTCTATTTTATTATTAGAACTATGAATCTCTTACTGTGCTTCACTTATAAATTAAACTTTGTCACAGGTGTTTATGTATGGGAAAAGGCATCCTACAGGTAGTGTTTGGTACTCTCCAAGGCTTCAGGCATCCTTTGGGGGCCCTGGGACACATCCTCCACAGTAAGAGGAGATGACTGTGTTGGCGTGGTGAGTAAGAGATGGATAAGAAGTAGTCGGGGCATAAACAATACACTGGTTGGCTTGTATATGAAAACGTCCTGGTGGGAACGTTGCCATTATAATATGGGAATTCACTAGCTCTGGGAAAGGCAGTCTCTTCCTGGGTCTTATGGTTCCCAGGAGATGTCAAAACATTGCATATCAAGTATTGACGAGGATGTGGAGGTATTAGAATTCTCATTCACTCAGAAAAAGTTTGGTAGTTCCTTTGCAATTTAAACACATACTTAAAATGTGACCTAGTTCTTCCACAATTAGGGATCTATCTGTCCAAGAGAAATGAAAGTGTAACTCCATATTTATAGTTGTACATGCATATGACATATATAACTGTATATTTGTGATCTCGAAGGTTTTGGGAACAATATAAATGTATATCAACAGGTGGATGAATGAATTAATTGTGGTAAATTCGTGTCACGAAATACTATTTGGTAACCAAAGGAGCAACAAATGAATGTGCACATGAATGAACAATATGGATGAATCTCAGAATAATTATGCTGAAAGAATCCAGTGTATACCATATATCTATAACAATATTTTTATACAGTTCTAGAATTTTAATAAATTTATGTAATATACATGTAGAATTCTAGAAAAGGCAATCTATCCTATGGTGACCAAAAGATGTTCAATGGTTTCACGGGGATGGGGTGAGTGTTAGGGAGATGTCAATGGGAAGAGAATTAGATAACTTTTTGAGGTGATGGTTTGTTTGTTTGTTATTTTTATTGTAAGATGGTTTCCTGACTGCAAATTGTATTAGTTTCCTAGGGCTGCTGTAACAAACTACCACAAACTGGTTAAAGCAACAGAATTTTATTATCTCAGTTCTGGAGACTTGAAGTCCAAAATTAGCATGTTCCAGGGTCATGCTTCCTCTGAAGTCTCTAGGAGAGTATCCTTCCTTGCTTCTTCCAGTCTTTGGTGGTCCTGGGTGTTTCTTGGCTTTTGGCAACATCCCTGCAATCTCTGCCTCCATCTTCACATGACCATCCAAATTTCCCTCTTCTTAAAAGAACACCAGTCATATTGGAATAAGGGCCAACACCATTCCAATATGACCTGGTATAAACTGATTACATCAGCAATGAACTTATTTTCAAATAAGCTCACATTCTAAAGAAACAAAAGTTCTGATTTCAACATACCTTTTTAGAATTTGAACAATATGTTTATTTATATACTCAAAACGTATCAATTGTATACTCTAATATGTGCAGTTAATTGTCAATTAAATCTCAATAATCTGTTAAAAATTGTAGAAAAGAGTCTTATAAGCAAAATACACTATAGTAGGCCAAATTCTAGATCAGAATTTTTTTAAAAAGTAGAAAAAAACAACAGAATAAGAATATTCTGTATATATTATGAAAGAAATTATGGAAAAGAAAGAAAAACACAAACATGTGAGACACAAGAGAAGAGTCACCCACTAGAGGTTCCCTCAGGAGAGAAGAGAAGGCTGTCAGAAAGACAGAGCATCATGATTTTATCCACAGGGTGTCTATTACATGTGTGAACTGTAGTGGGCTTACTGCTGAGAAGATAGCCAAAAAGGGTCATATGCAACACCAAGTTTTGAAAGTACAAAATAATAGCTATGTTTCCAAAATTTAAAGGGTCTTTTAAATGCATGGAAATGTGTCTCAAACCTTCCCAGAGGAAAGAAATAGGAGCATTGGCATATTTAAGTGTCTTTAAATATTAACATGTTTGAATTTTAATTAAAATTCAAACAAATATATTTAATTTAAATTTAAAAAATATCTTAAAATAAAGGGAATTTAAGCCACTGTGGCCATTGAAATAATTTTCATGTAAATTTCTGAATACACTTTAGAAACTGGCACAGTGAAATTTAAGACAAAATAGTTTTTATTTGATTCAAAAGCTTTGTTTCTTTTTCTTTTAGTAGGGTACATTCAGAGACTGAAAGATTTTTTATTTTAAAGATTTTATTTATTTATTTGGGAGCAAGACCAAGAGAGAGCAGAAGCAGGGGCAGCGGCAGAGGGACAGGGAGATGCAGACTCCCCACTGAGCTGGAAGTCTATCATGGGGTTCCATCCCAGGACCCTGGGATCATGGCCTGAGCAGAAGGCAGATGCTCAACCAACTGAGCCACCCAGGCACCCCAAGACTGAAACATATTGAATGTGACTTAATTAGACACTTCAATTATACATTGAAGTGATTCAGTACAATTATTTTCTTATACTGAACATAGAAAAATAATAAGAAAAATCAATTAAATGTAATTGTTTTGTGGTATAAAACATACTCAGAACTGCATCTAGATTCATTTTCTAGAAATACTTGAAATAGGAGAAAGATGCTCAGTTCCAAAAATTGTTCATTTTTTTATCATTAATAGCATTTCTGCCCATTTATAATTACCAAATCCTTTTTTCCCCCCTACAAGACCTCCTCTGTTCTAATTTTATGTTACTCCTAAAATCTTTGTGTATCTACTAATCTACTTCTTGGCTTGGTAGTTTATTTATTTTCTCTTTATAGTTGGCCTGGTTTGAGTCAGTAACAAGTCTCTACCTATATTTTGAGTGAGGAGTGAAGCCTTATTATCTTGGGGTACTAGTATGGAGCACAATGGGACACCCAAATATACACTTTATTTCTGAATGAATTGAAGCCACGGGGATGAGTGTTGTCTAGATCTCATTTGATTGGAGGTCTAGTGTGGAACCATGCTGAACTAATCACTAAGTGAGTCTTTGTGGAACTTCCTTCTATGTGCTATGTGCTACTTTCACTGGACAAAAATCCCTTGAGGGTTTCATGAAAATAAATGGAAAAAATATATTTTACCTTTATGAGTCTTATGAGACTACATTTTAGATTCAACATTATTTTCTCTCCCTACTTCTTCTAAACTTTAGTGATCATGAAAGTCAATTTGTTCCACTTCTTATTCATTTACCAATGGAAAACAATCCTTGGGGGGCTCTTTTAAGATTACATTAAATGTAATTATCTGGTTTCAAGTGAGTAAGACCCTAATTACTTTTGAAAGAAGGTGCCTGAATGATATACCTTGAACCTACATCCAATTTGTTTTACTCAGACAACCACCAAGGAAAACATTCAGTGACAGAAATACAATGTGTGGTCTAATTTGGTATGGAATGAATATTTTCAGCAAGGCTAATTCCAGCCTCCTGGAAAAAAAAAGACATCTTTTGTCACTGACACAGTAAGTCAATAACTATATTTACATTCCTCATTGGCACCTGCTTTGTTCTCTAGTAATAAACTCACCAGTAGATAGGACACACTTACCATGCATAATGTGGTTTTAAATGTAATATTACATTTTATTTATATCTGTTTTTCAAAGCAAGCACATAAGCTAAACTATGAATTATTTTCATTAATTAAGAAATTTAGGTACAGAGAACTCAGGAATTCACCTAAACAAAACATAAATTACAACTAGCGCGAAGACTAAGCAAATTTTATTGCAGCAAATACTTCTATAAAATCTGCAGTTTAGTGTGAAAGTGTGATTAATGCCCCTGTTTTGCCATGTAATACCTAGGCAAGTTGTTTGGTGCGGTTTTGTTTGTTATTTTTGTCTTCGTCATTGAATTTCTAGTTCTTGTCTATAAGAAATTAAAAGATTTTTATATTTCTTTTATTTTTGCTTGTTTCTGTTCTTCTTACTTTTTCTGGTTTAGTCTTATAGATTGATTTGGTCTTACAGCCAGCAATCATGTATGAGTCTATGTCTGCATGATAGCAGAGTGACTTTTCCTTCCTTTGAGTATTAACCTTAATGTCTTATTTTAGTTTTCTTTTTCCCTTGGGCAATGTTCTGAGTGAATACTTTGAAGTCTACAGATTCTCTTGCAAAACTACATGTGGCTCCTTTCAAATTGAATCTTCCGTTCCCTGGTCTTCCAAAGATAATTTCAAAAATTTGATCAGAAGTCATAAACTGGCAGCCTGTGAGCCAAATTCATTGAACAGATGTACTTCTATTGCAATGACTGTTGTGAGTTGTATTGTTTTGATTTTTGCCTCTATAGTATTTTTTTAATTGAATAACTTAAAAACCGGGAAATTTCACATAGTAACCTGGCTTCTTTTGAAAATCATGAGATTTCTCATCATGGAGTTCACTTTCTACAGGGCAGAAATCTTCTGGAGGTGAGTCCTTTTAGCCATGGCAAGTAGACATCAGTTTACCATAGATTCCAACAATTGTGATTTTTCTTACCTTGGCTCATTTCACTCATATATTTCTTGCCTGGTCCAAGTAGCCATTTAAGAGTGTAATATGTGATTAGTATGCATTTAGAGAACATATACATCATATATATTGGAGGACCATGCTTGTGCTTATGGCTATAATTTGGCTTAACTTCCACTACTTGAGGTATCTACTTTATGGACAAAGAAAATCAGTGCTCTGAGAAAGCCTCCTTTATATCGCCATAGTACATTAAAACTCAAAGTGTTTTATAACACTATATAAAAATAGCCATTTATTAAATAGAAAGGTAAATATGAATTAAACATACACACATTTCCATTACAAGACAAAATGATATATTAAAGCAAGATGTTAAGGGCCCCTGGGTGGCTTGTCAGTTAAGCATAAGCCTTTGACCTGATGAGATCAGGTCATGATCTCAGCATCCTGGGATGGAGCCCCACATCTAGCTCCATGCTCAGTGGGGAGTCTCTTTCTCTCCCTCTCCCCTCTCCTTTTGTCCCTCTTCCTGCTCATGTGCTCTCTCTCAAAGAAAAATAAAATCTTAAAGAAAAATAAAACAGGATATGAAAATAAAAAAGGATATAAATTTAGTTGTAATTTGCTGACTCTGACTGAAATGTGTCTTTTCTTATTGGTTTATGAAGACAGATTTACTTTCAAGTACACCTTGGCTATGTACAGCCCCGGGTAAGTCTTGTCTCTTCCTATGCAGTAGTTCTCCTGTGGTTAGCCAGGTGCCAGGATCCATTCATACAGAGCACAGTAGTACAAGCTTTACTTCTGAATCTCAGAGCTGGAGACCAAGTCATCCCTGAATCTGCAGGGACTGAGCTGTGTCTCATTCTCCTCCTGTAGTCTGCCTTGGAAGCTGCCCTTCAGGGTGACAACTGAACCTGCCTGATGAAGTTGGCATGGCATGCCAAGTCCACCATCTTCCTGCTGTCTCCCTCTCTAGCTTTCTCTTTTGCCTTATCCCTGTGCTTAGCTCCCTTTACTCTGAATGCTCACATGAAATCCAAACCCTCCGAACCCCACATCTTCCACTGTTGCCATTTCTAAGTAACAAAGCTTCAAAACACAGCTGTGTCTCAGGAGAAGTTTTAAATGATACTCTTCTATGCTTTAAACAGGATTAAATAGTGTTAAACAGCTTTTTATTATTATTATTATTCAGTATAATTTTTTAAAGCCTTTCCTACTTCATCTTTCCTGTTGCCCTAAGGGATGTGGGGACACAGCTGCAATCTTCATTTGCTCCCACTCTACCTTTTTTGTTGGTGTGAGTTTCCCCAGATGCCTTCTCCTGTCTACAATGGCTCTCCCTACTACTTATTTTTCATAATGAGTTTGGTTTTAGTATTCTCTGTAGGTGTCACTGATGTTGTAAGTGGCCTTGAGAAGAATGCAGTGAAAGGAGAGGATATCTGAAGGGGAGGAGAAAGAAACCCATTGAAATTAATCACATAAAAGGGTGATTCAACCCTCCTGTAATTAGTATTAGTTGCTAGAATAAAGAGCCTTCTGCTGAGAGAAGTATAGAGGAAGACAAATAGGGATAACGATCCTTTGGTAAAATCACAATATATAGATAAAAATACGACTTTATTTCTATCAGGACAGGGTATATGTAGAAATATCACATAATCCCTGATACTTCATGTAGCTGAGGAAGTAAAATACACCTGCTTTCAAAACACTCCACCTCAGTATATGTTTTCAATATGTGTCTTCATCTAGAACCTAAATTTCTTGAAATTAAGATGTCAGGGACTGGCCAAGCAGAATGATTAGCTCAGATCATTTAAGGAGTAGACTTTAGGTAACCTTGTTAACATTTTTGAAGATTATTTTTATTTAAATATAGCTTTATAACAGCCATGTGAATTGAAATAATAGAAACACTTTATTTTAAAAATCTAGCATATCTGTACCTTATGTTAATGATTTTTTTCAGTATTGCAAATTATATTTCTATTTGTAGAATTTAGTAAAAGCAGACTGGGGCAGAGAACTTAGGACTGCAGTCTTAACCAAGTTCAAACACCTGGATCTTTTAACTGATGATAACGCTTAGAAAGGATGTGGTCTACTAATTAGTAACATTGCCATGCCTGGTTTCCTGATATGAGAGATGGAAATGATAATATACCCTTCATATGCTGTAGAGATTAAAAAGATACATAGAAAGTTCTTGGGGGAGTAGCAGGGACCTATAAAATCCTGAATCAATGTTAGTGACATTGTCTGGATTCTACTTCTGGAAGTTGTAATGAAGCAACATCATATATAAATACTAATGTAGTTTTTTTTTTTAAAGAGAGATTTTGCAGATGGGAAATACTCCTATTCATTTGACAAATTCTCTGAATTAGTTAATTCTAGGTCATTCTTGCATTTAACAAATATTTACCAGCACATAGGTATTCTGATGCCTGCTATGGAACATGTACTGAGTAGACCTCCTGTCTGCCCTTATGGGACTGCCTGGCAGCTGGCAGGGTAGAGGAGCAACTTATTGACTGGATGCAAAGAGTAGTTCATGGGGAATTTGGGGTTGACAAAGCTATTACTGGGAATTTCTTATCTTCCAAGCCCACGTCAATCTCTGTGGTTTATTTTCCTCAGTCAATATTATTTGCCGTGGATTAGGTACACATTATTATTTGGCTAGTAATGTGGACATTTTCTTTCTTTACACATTGGCAACTGAACATCATGCTTTCTAATGGCCTCAGTGTCTCCACTAATTCCTTCATGTAAAAGTCAGAAGTGGAAACAAGGCTGACTGAACTATTGTGTTAGAAGGAGTCATAAAATATTTAATAAAGATTATGTAAAGGAGTTGTAGCTTAGTTTTTAGAAGTGTGGGGATTGGAATTGTATCCCAGTTTGAGTACAGAAGCTTCAATTCTGGTGACTCACCAGGCTTCTTTGAATAAATCAATTAAAATTATCTATGATTGATTTTTCTCATTTTTAAAATTAAGCAAATCTAGATAGATTCAGAATACTGTTGGATAGGTGAGGGAAGTTAATATATGAAAAACACATAGCAAGACACCTGGCATATAGCACTCAACCAAGGAATGATAACAAGGTTTATCATCAAAATAATCTTGGGGATAAAGATCAAATTAAAGTGAATTACAAAAAAAAATAAATAAATAAAGTGAAATACAATTTTATACCTTTTAAGACCTGGTTTTTTGGGATCCCTGGGTGGCACAGAGGTTTAGCGCCTGCCTTTGGCCCAGGGCGCGATCCTGGAGACCCAGGATCCATCCCACGTCAGGCTCCCGGTGCATGGAGCCTGCTTCTCCCTCTGCCTATGTCTCTGCCTCTCTCTCTCTCTCTCTCTCTCTCTCTCTCTCTGACTTTCATAAATAAATAAAAATTAAAAAAAAAGAGACCTGGTTTTTCAGAGATCCTATTACGTTGTTTCAAGTCTTTTATTTAAAATATTAATGGAAACAAGTAGTGTTTTGGGTTTTTCTACTAACCAGCTTATAAAAGGTGAAGGGCATTGGTAGACATAGGATATGAAAAGATGAACCACCATACTAAATGGTATATCCACATGTCATCAAAATAAATAGAGATTTTCCTGATTTAATCAAGAAATTGAGTGATTTCCTGCTTTAATGATCAATATAAATATCAAAGTCAATATTTTCAGTCTCAAAATAGAAGCAGGCAAAGGACCCTAACAGTTCCCTGGTAACGTAGACATAAGTTCCATTTAGCCTGAAATAGACCCAGATTATGTTTGCTGTCCTGATATCCTTATTATCAGTGCCCCTTTCAGTCTTAAAAGAGTTCAGTTTAGAAAATAAATTATATAGTTGCAACATAAAATAGTAGAGTTGTTTAGCCTGTGGCAAATTTATGTAGCAAACTGAGAAAACACTTGACTGTCCAAATGTGATTTTTGAAGTTCTACTATCTACCTGTCTGATGTGAGGATTTCCATGATTCTTCTGGATCCAGTTGAAAACCTTTGTTATTCTTAGAACCCCTACCATATGAGGAAGGATTGTAAACCAAAAGGACGATGTGGTGTTTGAGGACTAGTGGTTTTAGTGATTGACTAGGATTTAATGCTTTGACAATAATCAGATGTAACATATAAAAGTTTCTACACACCACAGTAAAGTACTCTATGCACATCCTATTTAAAGATAACTTTAATCTTTTTGAGTGAAGTATATATTTTATTTATGAACTAATAGTTGTGAAAGTATTTCCCATTCCGATAGCCCTACTACTACATTTAATTACCAAAGTACATGTTCTTGGGAACACATGAAACAGACTTTAATATATTTTTAAAAAGGTAATTTTCTCAGAGTCACACAGAAAAGCATCTCTTTTATTTTAGACAAAGTCACAGTTTTAAATAAGTAGTTATATTCACAAGGTGTTTTAACTTTTTAGAGATTCTCAATATGTCTTTTTATTCTATTCCTTCCAGGCAAACTCTTGCCTTCACTGGCTATCCACCTGTTCTCTAATCAGTATTTTTATTTATTACCTACAGATCACTTCCTTGATGCCAGAGAAAGATAAGATTTAATTGGTAAATTTCTAGAGGACATAGACTGGCTTAGAAGCAAGCAGTAGGTACTAGCTACACATTTAGGAAGTTAGGAGGCCTTTCACATACAAAAAGCTGTGGCCAAGAAGCAGATAAACTACTCCGTGGTCATCATCTTAAAAAGTACTGCTTAATCAGGTCCTAATTAGTCATCTTGCTGTGGATCTAAAGTAGAGTCGTTGTAAATCAATGCTACCCTCTGCTACAGAATATTGAAGTTCCATCACATGTACAGTATTTAATCCTGCATGGGGGTATGTCTGGGAGTTGGAGGTGCCAATCATCCTCCTGTGCCACCCCACAACCCTGATCACAGAGCCACTCTCCTGCTTTTCCCACCTGGACTGAAAGCCCTACCAAGTCATACTCCTGAATGAACAATGCCATATGCAATTACTCCTCAATACTTTTTATTTTTCTGAAATATTTTTTTTTCCTTTTGCTGTTTAAAATCTTTATATGTGATAATAAAAATAGAAGCAAAAGTCAACATTTTTCTGCATCTCCATTTATATGTCTCTAACACTGGGAATTTGTTTCATCCAAAACAATTCATTATCTAAAAAGACATTTATTGAGTCTCGTATTTAGGATCTTCTGTATTGCTCCATGTGGGTTAAATGTTTGAATTTTCCATTTTGCTTTCCACATTCTTACAGGGACATCAAGTGAAATTGAAATCTTGGTTAAAAGTACATCATTTAAGCAAATTATAGGGACTAATTACCTTTTGGGTAGAATTACACACTTTAAGTGAATACAATTTACAGTTGGTATAGGCAGACTATTTAAATAACTAAATTGGAATTTTAACATCTGATTATTTTATTTATGTGTAAGCCCCACTCTTATTTTATGTTGAGAATTATTGGTATGCTTTGACTTGCTCTGGAGATTCACATTAAGTCCTTGGACTTTAAATAATTACTTCACTTATACTAACTCACATATACTAACAGCAAGAATATGTTGCAGTCTATCCCCAAAGAGTTCTCTAAACCTTACAAAATGTTCTTTTATTTAACTACACAGATAGAGTTTCTTTAGAGAGGAATGTGAATCTAGTTTACTTTTCTTTTAGAAAGGGAAAATCCTTTGTCACAAAATAACAAAGCCATGAATCTGTAAAATATCCCTTCAGAATATTACTGTTGGATATTTCTCATTATGCTTTTCAGACTAAATGTATATATCATTAATATAAAAAAGAGCATATAGATTTATGTGTAGAGACTCCCATATAAGTCAGTCACATATACAGTTTCATTTTACCAAGAACATACATAAGACTTTTTTCGACATATATGATTGATTATGCAGCTTTGAGTCCACAGATAGAAATAATTCACCAGAAAACTGTACAATCTCAATAAAGCTACAAAACCACAAATGCTTTTTTACCATCTATTTCATGATATAGCAACTAGAGTAAGTATAAGAAAAATATTTTGACAAATACAATTCTAATCCTGGTCAAGGGATGTAAACTACATCTCCTACATCTTAATTATAGTTAGATCCTTTAGGATAACTACTGGATGACTTGGAGGCTGTCACTTTCTACTGGAAATGAGAAAAAAGTATCCTCTTTTATGTCAAAAATGTGGTTTTATCACTTGGAACCAGAAATAGCTTTAGAAACAATTAGGCCTGTTTTACAATGCCTGTGCATTTGAATAGCAACCATGCAAATAGCAAAATGTTGAATATCTCAGATAACCCCCCAAATTTAAATAGATACTATGTTTTCCAACAGGATAATTCATTCATCTGCCTGATGACACATTTTATAAAAAACATACCATTAGTTAACTTATCAAGGCAAAGCTCAACTCAAAATACAGTGCTGTAGTGTTGGATTTGAGAAAGTTCTTGTTTTTTATGACAAAAAGCTCAAAATATATAAATAGCTGTATTTACATAAAAATAAAACTGCATGTGAAATAATTCTATAAACAAAAGATAAAACTGGGAAAAGTTATAATCCCATTAACAGTTAAGGAAATCCTATTCTTAACCTCTCCAGCATCCATATGAATTAGTTGGGAAAAGACCAGTGATCCAATGAACAATTGGGAAGACCAGATGCATGTGGGGAAAATCTCAGCCCCACTTGTACAAATTAAAGCTCAGCTATATAACATAGGTATCATATCCCTATAACTTAAAAAAAATTGATACAGTGCGTCAATGGGGTATCAGAAAAGCATGCATTCTCACACATTGCTGGTGGAAATATAGATTAATACAACTACAGAGGCAATTTGGCAGTATTTCTCAAAATTGAAATGTGTAATTTCTTTGTCTAATAATTCCCCTTCTAGGAATTTATCCAGTAACACACTATCTAAATGACATCTATGTAAGATTTATTTGGAAATAACCTAGATGTCCAACTGGTCAAATCAATTATAAACATTCTTATAGCCATTAAAATAAGCTCCTGTGCTGATATGGAACAAAGAGTACGTGTGTCCACAGGTGTGTGTGCAAGCACACTTCTCTGTGGAGCTAAGTGATAAACGTTGAAACTAATGTGTAGGATAAAATTATATTAAAAAGAAAGGGTAGGAAAACAAAAAAAATCACACTCAAATATCTTCTCTAGGGAGACATAATTGTTTGGCTGGGATTCTTCTGGCAGCAAGAGACAGAAGGGAGATACACTTTAAATTCTTATGCTGTATACATTAAAATTTGTTCTGTGTATGTGTGTGTGGGTGTATGTGTATGTTAATTTGATAGTATTTTGATTTTTAAAAAATATTTACTAAATGTTGCCTTTAGGAATTTTAATTATATTATTCTTACTCTTCCAGATTCATTTTGTGCATTAAAAGAAACTTTGATGCATGTCCATACTAAATTAAAAAAATGTATTTTAAAATACTTTTAAATTTTAAATTCAGTTAATTAACATATAATGTATTACTAGTTTCAAGGGTAGAGATCAGTGATTCATTAGTCTCATATAATACCTAGTGCTCATTACATCACCTGCCCTCCTTCATACCCATCACCCAGGTACCCCTTCTCCCCACTCCTCTCCCCTCCAGGAACCCTGTTTGTTTCCTATGATTAAGAATTTCTTATGGTTTATCTCCCTCTTTGTTTTCTTCTTGTTTTATTTTTCCTCTCTTCCCCTCTGATCCTTTGTTTCTTAAATTCCATATATGAGTGGGATCATATGATAATTATCTTTCTCTAATTGACTTATTTTGCTTAGCATAATACTCTCCAGTTCCATCCACATCATTGCAAATGGCAATATTTCATATTTTTTATTGCTGAGTAATATTCCACATATATATGGAAATAATATATATATCACATATATAATTTTATATATATATATGATATATATATATATCATATATATATATATATATATATATATATATATATATATATATATATATATCTCACATCTTCTTTCTCCATTCACCTGCCGATGGACATCTGGGCTCTTTCCATAGTCTGGCTATTGTGGGCATTGCTGCTATAGCCATTGGGGTGTAGGTGCCCCTTCAGATCATTATATTTGTATCTTTGGGGTAAAAACCCAGTAGTTTATTTTCAGCTTTTTGAGGAAACTCCATACTGTTTTCCAGAGTGGCTGCATCAGCTTACATTCCCACCAATAGTGCAAGAGACTCTCCCTTTCTCCACACCCTTGCCAACATCTGTCATTTCCTGACATGTTAATTTTAGCCATTCTAACTGGTGTGAGATGGTATCTCATTATGATTTTGATTTGTATTTCCCTGATGCTGAGTGATATTGAACATTTTTTCACGTGCCTATTGGCCATTTCCATAATAACAAATCTTATAAATCAAAGGGTGTCATAATGTTTTTTGTAGGCTCATAAAGCAGGTTTTTTTTTCCCCTAAGGCAATAACATGGTGCCTCAAAACTCAGAAAACACAAGACATAGAGTAACATGATCCTCTTCTTCAACTTATTACATATATAACTATGGCAGTTCACTTAAGTCCCATTTTTCCACTGTTAAATACCCAAAACTTGTTTTAACATATAATATTGTAAAAATCCAAAGGCATAATATTTGTAAAACTGCTTTGAATCAAAGAAGGAATACAAATGTAAATTATAGGAAGAGTAAATTTTTCAGAAGGAACCTATAATAAAGCATGTATTTAGGATACATCATCAGGGAAATTGTTACATTTTCTTATTTTCTTACTTCTGCCTCTAGGTACAAATGTCCTCATCCCAGTGTTGCATCAGATGAAAGGTTAAGTGTACCTGCTTCTTTCCTTGTATCTATCCTAAGAGCTGTTAATAAATTAATTGTGCCTTCATGTTTCCTTCAAATATCTCCAGACTGCCTCCTTCTATATCACAGAAAGCATGGTAGGTTAATTTCTATCCCCAAGCAAAATACATATTTACATATTAATGATTGTGAGATTAAATCCCTTAATAAGATATTTTATGGCTCTTTTCTATAACTGTGTCAGACTTTCAGAGGAGCTATTTCAAGACATGGTGTTCTTAAAGAGTAAAGGAAGATGTGTGATTACGTTAGCGAGCTAAAGAGGAACTCTGCTCATACACAAAAGTCGTTAAATCTGGAAATTAAAACAAATGTAGGCATTTTATTTGAAGATACATAATGTTCTATATGAATGTCAGATTTCTAAATGAAAATGACCTAGCCTGATTAAAGATTTAAATATCACTATTTAAATGCAACATGATTTTCAATGTCTTTCATGAAAGTCTCATTTTACTGGAAAAGGTACTAGAGCCTTGAGAAAGCTACACACAGTCTTTAAAGTAAAATGTCTAAGTGATCTTGCAATGTCTATCAGGACAAGTTTTAACGTAAGTTATACTATTAAAAATATTTTAGACTATATTATCAACTCTTCCCTACCCCACTACAGCTTCTGCCGTTTTCAAGCAATTTCTCAGAATAATAAAACTTTTTGAGTAGAAGAAAGTTCATTATTGAAATGTCTACAACAGAACTTTCTTTAGGTAGAACAAATAATAGATCTGAGAACCAATTAAATATGATTGTTCAGGCACATTAATATTGAGGAATACTTATAAGTATTCCAATTTTCACTCTCCATGATTGGTAGCATTTATCTGATGAGGGGAGTTTTGATTTGGGCAGAATCAAGTGCAATAGGACTTGGGATCTATCCAACCAGCTTCCAAGAATGGAAAAGCAGAAATGCTGAGATAAATATTACACCCCCCCCATGGCCCCCTAATTATGGCCACTAATTTCCTTCATTCTTAGAGTAGAAACTTAACTGCTTTTTATGGTACCACATCAGAAACTTCTAGAGAGCAGATGTATTTAATGTGATTTCTTTTTTTTTTTTTTTTTTTTATTTACGATAGTCATAGAGAGAGAGAGAGAGAGGCAGAGACACAGGCAGAGGGAGAAGCAGGCTCCATGCACCGGGAGCCTGACATGGGATTCGATCCCGGGTCTCCAGGATAGCGCCCTGGGCCAAAGGCAGGCACCAAACCGCTGCACCACCCAGGGATCCCTTAATGTGATTTCATTTTAGCAATGTGGAGATAAAATTGTTATTTTTTTCTTGAAGGGAACTGGAAAATGGGGGAAGGGAGATTTAGTTATTATGTTTTTCATTTATAACATATAATGCTACATCAGAAATAGAACTGACCTGGAGGAAAGAGCTTGATTCCTGTAATAGTAGCTGATCACGGCACTTCTTGATTATATTTCTGAATCACAGATAGCTTGCCTACCAAGACCCTTATGTCTTAGTTTGTTATTGTTGTTTTACTTATTGTCTCCATTCAGTGTCCAATCTCTGATAGTCCATTTTCTAGGTAATCTTTATAACCACCAGCCATTTACCTCAGTTTTATGACCTCTAACGTTGCCCTTTTAAACATGGTATAAAAGGAAAGAGTAAGAGTCGGTGTTCAATAGAAACAAAAGCATGTTATCTTTATTTTTGTTGTAGAGCAAGAAAGGTATGTTTGCTATTCATGAAAGGTATGTTTTGAATTCATAAATATCATTATCTTGGAGATGCCGAGTCACCAGTATAATGAGTTCCTCCACAGACCAGCTCTGTGGTTCACATATGTGTTGGGAACTAATAAACATTACCTCAAGAAACTCCTATAAAATTATATATTGTCAATATTAATGCTATCATTTTACTTTGCATAATAGGTCTCAGTGTTGACTGTGAGAAGTAGAAAAGGAATATTTTAAATCCTAAAATCAAAATGTATATAATAGATTCAGTACTCACTCCTTTTTTATTGATAACTCCAAAACCATTGTTCATCTTCTCTGAGTCACGAATTAGCATCATCAGATGATCTAGCAACTAGGGCTCATTACCTGTAAATTATAAAGATCGATAAATATTCCCAAAGCTTTAAGACTGATATTTACATAACATTTTATGGTTTTTAAGGTGGCCCTAAGTTTTGTTCTTCCCACTAAATATCAGTGACATAAATGGCAGCAAATCACCCATAATTTGCATCTGGATTTTTGAAATTATTATCAAACCACATCACTATCTGCCCCATTTTTAAAATAAATGCCACATAATATTCCATGGTGTATCTGACTAAAATTTATTCACCATCCTCCTACAGAGATCCACGCAAAGCACTCAGTGTCTGCCTATTTGAAAATGTAATACACTTTTCTCTGGTGTACATGCTGGCAAATGGAATCCCATGTGACAGAGTACGTACATATTTAATTTCCCTAATTAATTAATTTTCCTTCCAAAGAGGTTGTACCAATTTTCATTTTCTATCTTTCTCTGTTAATTTTTTTTTTTATTTATTTGAGAGAGAAACAGAGATAGTGATAGAGATAGTGAAAGAGAGCAGGAATGGAAGAGAGAGGGAGAAGCATGCTCCCGTCTGATCAGGGAGCCTGAGTTGGGGCTCAATCCTGAGATCATGACATGAGCTGAAGGCAGATGCTTAACCGACTGAGTGACTCAGGTGCCTCCCTCCAATTTTCTTTCATCCCTAGTTTAGGACATTCCTAAACTCTCAACTGCACTTAAAATTATCCAACAATAAATAATACTTGGTTGATGATTTTTAAAGTGCTCATTGTTTTATGGTGCAATCATGATTATCAATGAGATTGCACATATTTTTATAAGGATTTTTTTTCATAATTTTGTGTTCCATTGTTTAGGTTTTTTGTGAATTTGCTATTTGTTTCTTTATCCATTTAACCTTATTCAATGTTTTGTCATTTCCTTCTTAATTTGATTGTCTTTAGTTTCCTTTATGGTATATTTTGTCATGCAGGAGATTGTAAAGAATGTTGAAAAGGCAGTTAACTTGCAGTGTGAGGACAAGCAGTGGAAACATAATTCTTGATAAAGATACAATATGAGAAACCCAAGAGCCTGTCAAAACATTTCTTTATCCTCGATATTAGTGATATTCAAAGGTTTCCAAAGATAATGCCCATAAATATAAAAGAATAAATACACATTCTTCCTAAGGTTGTAATCTTTACAACTATCTTCTTATATAGGTATAACATCAGCCCTATGTGAATGAGAACAAAAAATAAATATAAGAAAGAAATGTGGCTTGAAGAATGTTGAGTAATCAACCAAGTCACGTTTTAAAAATCTTACCTCCTGTCTTTCATCGTTTCTGATTCTGACATTTCCCACTAAATTTTTATTGTCATAGTCATATTATTTTCAATTTAAATAATCCTGATTGTGGTTAAATAGATTTTGATTGAAATAACCATTTCAAGGATCAATGTTGAGGGATTTAAGTTTCAGGTGGAGTTTAATAGGTGGAAAGAATGTGCATGAGAGCCTATGGTCACGGTTGGTAACCATAAGAAAGTTCAAGACAATGCAGAGTGTCTCTGGCATGTCCAACATGGTGTCTAAGACATAAGTAAGGATATTGTCAACAAAGGGAAGTTTGGATTACAGGCTGGTGACAAACTTCATGTTAATTGATGAATAGGCCAGATGAGGAGTGATGAGACCTTGAACTCATATTGAAAGTGTAGATGGAGGAAAGAATACTTTTAGGACACTACTTAAGTAACAGGAATCCTCTTTCTGCTTCCCCAGTGAGCCTGGCAGGGAAATGAGTCTTGGATAAGATAAATAAGAGCAGGTCAGGTGGAGGAAGTTTCCTCCAGGGTTCTTTGTAATTGGGATATGGTAGTTTTAAGAGATATGTTCATGGCTCAGCAGTAGACTCCTTTCCTAGTCTCAATTTGTGTTTTGGGGTGTGTGAGTGTGTGTGTGTGATTGTGTGTGTGTGTAGGTCAGGCAACATGATTTTAAAGTAGCTTGTTGAAGAAGGGGAAGAAACAATGGTCTAGAACCTAGAAGTACTAACTCAGGTGTTGAGAGATAACTGCCAACAATCAAGCAGTTAGGCAGATGTTTCCCTACTTTCTTAAGACTTTTTTTTTTTTTAATTTATGATAGCCACACACAGAGAGAAAGAGAAAGAGAGAGAGAGAGGCAGAGACACAGGCAGAGGGAGAAGCAGGCTTCATGCACCGGAAGCCCGATGTGGGATTCGATCCCGGATCTCCAGGATCACGCCCTGGGCCAAAGGCAGGCACTAAACCGCTGCGCCACCCAGGGATCCCCCTACTTTCTTATTTGTTTAGACCACGAGTCACACTCATTGCTCATTGACTAACCCTCCTCACAGAAAATTTTTGTTTGGTCTGCACAAGACTTAACTATTTTGAGTCGACATGTAAGAAGCCTAACTTAAATGCTTAATTAGGAGTGTCAAACCCATCTCCCCATATGACTAATCTTATTTGGAGGTATATGAAGGATTCGAGATAACCACAAAATGACCTATTGGAAGCCTACACCACAGCTGCTACCAGAGGGTCTTGTTCTTGACTAATAATA
Source organism: Nyctereutes procyonoides (assembly GCF_905146905.1). Classification (NCBI taxonomy): domain Eukaryota; kingdom Metazoa; phylum Chordata; class Mammalia; order Carnivora; family Canidae; genus Nyctereutes; species Nyctereutes procyonoides. The sequence continues at coordinate 1,242,793 of NW_026575029.1, forward strand.
CAGACCTAGTGTTGCATCCTAAAGACACAAAGGATTTGTATACGGTAAGTCTAGCCTTGCTAGTAAGGAGGGGATTGTCCTAATTGAGGCTGGAGATTCCGAGGCAGAAGTTAGGAATAAGCACTCTCAAAGGCAGGGGATTTTCAGGATTTACTGAAAGACTCTGTATTTACTTTTCAGTTGTATTATCCTTGAAATTTGGCAAAAGTCATATACTGTGTAAAATTATATGTGTTTTTTAATTAATGTTGATGTTTTCATGTGCTTACTTATTTGTACAGACATGGCAACATTGTTTGCACATATACTTTGGTTACCTAAAATGACATCTTGGCAGGCTCTCTATATCCTCACACAGAGAGCTCCCTCAAGAATTTTTTCATCCTTGTTTATATTCCATGGTGTGCTATAATTTACCAGTGTTTTCTCACCTTTCTTAACAAACAATGGAGGAATGAGGAAGAACAACAAAAACATCTTTTGTTGATACTATGCCACTTCCAGAAAATGCGCAGTTTTCTGTAGGACACCTTAGTGTCTAGTGTCTAGGAGGTGCTTCTTATAGAGTGTGACAGTGACCCAGTGGGTCAGGCTACTCCAGCTCCCGCCCAGGCCTCTCAGAGCTAACTTATCTGAGGTACAGTGTTGGAAAATGCTGCATCTGTGAATATTTTTAAATTTCCCTCTCCAAAAGTATAATTTTTTCCCCAACATGACCCTTCAAAAATTTGTTTTTTATATCCTTGATCATTTGCAAGGTTGTGTTGTGAGAGACTACATGTCCAGCTAGAAAAAGACAGGTGTTCCACTCTGACAGCTGTATTTGTTTTTGCGTTACACTGACTTACCTTCCTGGTGGAAGATCAATCCTTATCTGATTCTCTGAATATATTCTGATATCAGTACTAATCGAACTAGATAACTGAGCCAATTCGCAAGCAGAGAAGAAAAGTGTTCTAGAACCACCTTAAGATTCCAGGCTGTGAAGATGTGAACATTTGATGTGCCACTACAATTTTTTTTCCCTAAGTAGAGCAGATTTCAGGATTCATCCAATTGTTTAGGCCATGGGCCAGGCAAGATCATGGTACCACACAGAGGGAGTATTGACATTAGTTACACACTGGACACATTCCTATACTTTTTCCATACAGAATATATCAGGACTGGTTCTAAGCAAAGCTTAAGAGATGAGAGTTATTATTACTATTATTATTATTATTATTTATTATTATTATTTTACTCCTCTATCCTTTTCTGTGTTTGTTTACTGCCTTTTCATTCTCCTTTGACTTCTGTGTTTTATGTTTCCCATTAGTTAGTAAGATTTACCAGGTCTCTCTTCTCTGAAAAATGTCTCAGTGCTCCAAGTTCATCTCTGCTTTCCAGTAAAAACTTTATCTCTTTCTTTTTGGTTAATCACAACTAAGAGAGAAACTTTCTTGGAGTTGGAATGGCTACCGTATCTTGCTTAAGCTTCCTGGAGATATTTGCACTTAATCACCTAACCGAATGTCATATTGGGGCAAGGCAGACCAAGGAGTGTTAGCCAATGGCACAAGATATTCGCCAGGCTTGGGGAAGCTTTCCTATGCTCTTTACATGGACCCCAACTGAAAATCTGTTTCTGGCCCTGCCATTCCCATTTCCATCAGTGTCTTGACCCAGCAGTGAAGAGAGAAAACCAATACTGCTGTTACACATGACAAGCTAAGCCAACTAACATGTTTTCAAGGGCACATCTTCCAATTTCCAAATTATGCTGGCCCTTTGTTTATCACTCTTAGTTCTCACTGAGTTTTTATCATTTTGCTTTTAATTGGCATCTTGACAAGAGAGTAAGCAGGAATTAAAGCACAACGCTATAAATCCTGCTTCTGACAGCAATTCAGGGAAGCATTCAGTAGCAGGAGGATAAAGAATCTGTATTTTCTGACTATTTGCATATTTAGACTATACACTCTGTTTGAGTCTTCCATTTGGATAAGTGATCAAGAATTATTTACATTTGGTCCTTTTCATATTAAAACTAATCTTTTGTGGCCTAAATGTCTATGAAGTATTATAGCAATGATATAATAAGTTGAAATGATTTGTATATTCAAAAAAGCTAGGATTACTAGTGAAAATTACAACATAATTACAAAAATGTGTTATCAATGTGTGAGGCCACATTTTATTGACAGACCTAGAAAAGAGTTCTAATAACAATGTAAATGAAATGTAGTGAAAATGTTGACCTTGTCTGAGAAACAGGGAGCATGTGTGAAGCATATGTGTATGGAAAATGTGTTAGAAATATTAAGGAAGTTATTTTGACTACAAAACTTGAAAATATATGACTTTATGGATTCCTATATACTTTGAAGTTTCATAGGTATTCATGTAAAATCTGTTCTTTCTGTAATCTTAAGAGCCTACCAGTCAATAAATATTACTTTTCCTATTAAGTTTGAATGAATTTTGTTACCCCTACCTTTCTGACTTCTTCAAAAAGGTCACCACCCACAATGAATCATTACAGAACCTCTTGCACATATTTTGCAAAACTGCTTTCAAAACTACCGTCTCATTTTTATACATTTTCACAAGACATACATAGTAGGGTATGTTTTGTTATTTTTACAGGTAAGGAAATAGATGCCCAAAGAGATTATGTGTCTTGCCTGAAGCACAAAAATCAGAATTCAAACCTCATTTTCCCTTTTCTAATTGAATAAAATGTCTGTTACTTTGCTTTTTGATATATGTATATATATATATACATATACATATATAAAGTGTTAGAGCAATGATATAATACATTTACATATATATGTGTATGCATATAAATGTATATATGTGTGTATCTACATACATAGCCTTCTTCTTGACGCGGAGATATAATCACTGAAGGAGACTGATATCACATTTTAGTTGTGGAAGTTCATAAATACGTAATATGATTCAAATGATGGCATTTTTATGAGTAGGCACTAGTTAAAATAGTTTAGATTTGTATATAATTTTGTCTCTCTCATTTTGCATTTTTCACTCATGCCTCTTAGACCTATATTCCCTCAGATAATCCACTTTTCAGATATGTCTGTTTTCACAATACACATTTTACATTTTCTTAGCCTCTGTTTACCTCTCCTTTCATGTTATCATTTTTTTCAAATCAGATCAAATATCTCAGCCTTAAAAAAATATATATATATCTCAGCCTTTGTTTGCATGTATCTTTCAACACAAAAATATAAAGTTACATAAGTATGGAATACTATCAGACTTTGAGGATAGTATTTAGTCACATTTGGGAAGATAAAGATAAATGTTTTAATAGATAAAACAATCAGGGAACTTGATAGGATATGTAGAGAATCTGTGCTTAGGAGATAAATACAATGTTGTCCACGTAGACATGTCTTCTCCAGACCCGCACACCCTCTCTATTCTAGGACCTCATGCCTCATTAGGTCCTACTCAAAAATCACTTGATCTTTAGCCCCTTTCCTGAAAAATAGAGCTGGGTGTAAGGTGTGCCACTGGTATCCTGAATAAATCCCTGATAATTTATCTCACAAATTAGAATTACTTATTTTTGTTCCCACCTGACTGTAGGCTCTTTATGAGTACATAATAACATGTGTTCATCAGTATATCTTATGATCTGAGAAATGCATGTTTAATAAATATTGCATTGATGAATAAATGTCTACAATTACATTTTATCTCACCATATTATAAACTGTGAATATCCTGGCAAGCAAACACAATTGCTGTTCGGCACTGTAAATATTGCATGTAGTGAATATTGCATGGTCACTTCTGTCCAGTGCAATTTGTAGGTATTTTTGCACATTAAGTTGTAGGTTTTACCCGACCCTTGACTTTAGATATATGCTTTACACTTCACATTTTCAGAGTTATTTCAGTTTTGATTATGACATAGAAGATACTAAAACCAAAGGAAATATTATATGAATCAATAATACCATACAGTGGAATAACATGAGGCAGCACATTTTAAAATAGATATTTATGGCTTCATAGTAGCATTCCTTTTTTTTTTTTTTTAGATTTTATTCATTCATGAGAGACACACGCACACACACAGAGAGAGGTAAAGACATAGGCAGATGGAGAAGCAGGCTCCCTGTGGAGAATCTGATTCAGGACTTAATCCCAGGACCTAGGATTAGGACCTGAGCCAAAGGTAGATGTTCAACTACTGAGCTACCCAAGTGCCCTCATAGTAGTATTTCTGATCAATTTCCTGTCAGAATTAAAGTGTAATTGATATAATAACAGGCCTACTTTATAAAAAAGCATTGATAATGAATTTTTATGGTTGATGATACATTGGAGCTGGATTCCTACAAAACAAATTATTCAGCTATACAGTGACTTTCCTAAAGAGCACATTTGCATGATCTTCAAGTTCACTGCTGGAGAGACTCTAAATAATCATCAGGCCATAAAGCCAGAGAAAGCCATATCATTTGCCCTGAGAACTTTTCAGATTGTTGTATCATTTGCCCTGAGAACTTTGAGAATTCCAATGGAGGCTGAACATTAGTAATCCTTCTTGGACAATAATGGAAATAATTAGGAAGGCTTCAAACAGCCTGTCTCTGTAAAAGTTTAGTGTCCTAAATGTGAGAGAGCAAGAACATGGAAAGCTGTTTAATGGCTTTTTTGAACAGATCTAATCAGGCAAGTTTTACTCTCTGACACAAATTGGGTCTTGGCTGATGAAAATTGAACCTACTGTTGCAAAGAACATTCAGATTCTTGTGTCCTTTTTACCTGCTTGAACAAACCATACAGGAAAGTAATGATATGCCAGCCTTAAATCACTTGGCTTTTCAAATTTGATACTCATTTTGAAGCAGACTGGAAGCAAAAAGAAAATATTTCAAATGTCCCTATATATTAATTTTATAACTCTTTCATAAGGCACTTATATAGTCAAGGCAAGATCTCAATTATATTAGAAAAATTAACATGATTAAATAGAAGAGCTTTGAACCTAAAATCTATTTCTGAGCTCTACTTTTATATCTTCCACTGAATTATTGTGTATCTTTAGGATACTTTCAACTAAACATGTTTACAGAATTTCCATTTTATTATGCTACTCCAAGAGAGTATTTATCATTATTTGGAAGAACAAAATCAATTTGAGTTAATGTTAGGGAAGTCACCTATTCCAAAAATTGCTTATCTGTTTTTTTTTCTTCTTCTTACTATTGACAACTGTAGAAGTGTGCTCTTGGTTTGCGAGAAAGACAGAAATAAAATCAATACTAACTCATACTTGACATAACTCATACCCAATCCAGAAATTTTATAAAGAGCATGAAATAACTTGAAAAGGGACCATTTCTGAGCATTATGGTTATTCTAGAATCTACTTAAATATTATTTTGAAAAGTGTTTGCTAACATTAATGCTTTCTGTTACATATTTAGGAGTTCAGATCTCTGAGAAGTACAAATTTTAAAGTCATAAGAGAGCTATTCATTTAATCTAATCTATGCTAGAGGTTTGACTACTACACTTTAAGCTCTCTAATACATTTGGATGGTACGTTGTATATTCAAATTAATCGCAAACATTAAAAAGTTGTGGACACCACTCACACAAACTAACTTGAAATGTATTAGACTTAAATGTGAGATCTAAACCCACAAAATTGCTAGAAGGAAACAGAAAAGCCTCCTGGACATGGATCTTGGCAATGATATTTTGGATATGATAGCAAAAGCACAAGCAACAAAATGAAAAATAAACAAGTGGGACTACATCAAATTAAAAAGCTTCTGCACTGGGGCAACTGGGTGGCTCAGTCAGGGAGTCAACTCTTGGTTTTGACTTGGGTCATGATCTCAGGAAAATAAATGATCAACAAAATGAAAAGGCAATCTATAGAATTGGGGAAAATATTTACAAATTCTATATCTGATAAAGGGGTTATATGTAAAGTATAGAAAGAACTCATAATTCAATAACAACAAAAATAGTCCAATTAAGAAAGGACAAAGGATCTAAATAGACTTTTTTTTCCAAAGAAGACATTCAGATGGCCATACACATGAAAAGTTACTCAACATCATTCATCATGAGGGAAATGCAAATCAAAACCACAATAAGCCATCTCCTCATACTTACTAGAATGGCCATCATCCAAAAGACAAGAATAACAAAGGCTGGTGAGGATGTGGAAAGAAGGCAACTTCGGTGCACTATAGCGGGAATGTAAATTGGTGCAGGCACTGGAAAACAATATGGAAGTTTCTCAGAAAATTAAAACTAGAACTACCATATATGATCCAGAAATCCCAGTTATGAGTATAAATCTATAGGAAGTGAAATCACATAGAAATGACATCTGCACCTTCATGTCCATTGTAGCATTGTTTATAATAGCCAAGACATAGAAATAACATTAAGTGTCCATCAAGGGTGAATGGATAAGGAAAATCTAGAAAATCTACACACACACACAGACAGACACATGAAATATTCAGCCATAAAGATGGAAATCCTGCCATTTGTGGCAACATAGATGAATCTTGAGAGCATTATGCGAAGTGAGATAAGTCAGAAAAAGATAAATACTATATGATACCATTTATATGTGGAATCTAAAACAAACAACAGCAAAAGATCAGATTTGCAGTTACTAGAGGTGGGAATTGGGAGGGGGTGAGATGGGGAGAATTAGAGGAAGTTAATGAGAGGTACAAATTTCCAGTTATAAGATAAATAAATAGTAGGAAAGTAACACACAACATGATGACTATAGCTAATACTGCTATATGGTATATTTGAAAGCTGCTAAAAGACCAGATCTTAAAAGTCCTCATCACAAGGATAAAAACATTTTTTTCTTTTGCTTTTGTATCTATATGAGATAATAGATGTCAACTAAACTTTAGGTGGTAATCATTTTATAATATACGTGAGTCAAGTCATTATGCTGCACCCCTTAAATTTATACAGTTCTGTACACCAATTATCCTGATAAAACTAAAAGAAAAATTTCAAATTTGTGGAAATGACTTTCTATGTGTTCTAAAAACCAAGACAATTTTATAGAATCACCTCAGTAACTTTCACCAAAATACTTATTGGAAATATTCAGTTTGAGAATTATCTTTAAGCTTTTCTGATAAATAATAATTTGTCTTTGAGTGCATCTTTCTTTTCTTCCTTCTCCTGAAAATTGTAGGTAGGAAGATAAATAGTTGATTTTTAATAGACTCTGTATGTGCATGCATGCATATTCATATGTGTAAAATTTAGTAACATCTATTGGTTTTGGATTCTAGGAAAAAGCTTATGCTGGTGAAATCAGTAAGTAATACCGTGGTATTCCTATCTGATATGGGATGTCAATGGAAAGCTTATTGACTTAAGCAACTCTTCATGGATATACACATATTGTTATAAATCTACTTAGTGAAAAGATAGTGAAAGTAGAAATTTTCTATCATATTTCCCATATAAATTACTCAGTTTTCAATTTATACTTGCCGTGTTGCCAATGGGTCTTGGGAAAATAGATCTTAAAATTCAACTGAAATATTTACTTCCTTTTTCTATTTGTTGTTATTTTAACAAACTCCAAGTTTTACTGTGGTGCTTTATCTTCTTCTTAAATGTGACTTCTTCAAGGCCTCTCTATTAAATTTCATTGTTTGAGATTGCCTTTTAGTCCAATATTAAGAGTTGTCAGTATTTTGTGAGCTATTCTTTGTGTTCCAATATTAAGAGTTGTCAGTATTTTGTGAGCTATTCTTTGTGTTTCTGATGCTATTAAGTATCCTCAGACCATATAAAAAATGTCATCCTTCTTTAGCTTCTGAGTTACAATCGCTTGAACAAGAAACCACACAAAAGAATTTCAGAAACACAAAAGTGCCTTGAGGTCAAAATTATTCCCCTCCTTATGTTGTTTTCAAGCTATAATAAACTTCCTTTGCAGATTTAAAATTTCACCATTGGGATGACTCTTTTGAGCAAATAAGAGGTATTATTGCTAGAATGATTCTTAAGAGGATCAAGCTCTATTAAAGGTATCAAATTTGCTATTGGCTGACAAATATTATCAAATCACATATCTGAGGAATTTTATCCAGGATATATATAAAAAATTCTCTGATCAAAAAAAAATTCTCTGATCTTGTCAATTTAAAAAATCAGTTAGATAATAGACAAATCATTTCAATAGACCTCAAAAGGGTATATAGATGGCAGACACATACATGAGAGAAAAGATATTCACCATCATTAGTCATTAGGGAAATGCAAATTAAAGCTACAATGAGATGCTATTGCATACCTATTAAAATGGCCAAAAAGTTTTTAAAAATACTGACAGTATCAAATGCTGACAAGAATACAGAGCAACAGGATTTCTCAAATATTGTTGATAGAATGTAAAATGTCATAGCTGTTCTGGAAAGCAGCTTGGCTGTCTCTTACAAAGCTATCAGATATGTTACAGCCTAGTGCTCCTGTGTATTTATCCTAGAGAACCAAAAGTATGATCTCATGGGAACATGTACACAAATGTTAACATTCAATTTTAGCAGCCAAAAGCTGGACAGCACTCAAAATTCAGCTGGTGAATAGATCAAGTATGATACAATATATACAAAGAAACAAACTAGTGATACACAAAATAATTTAGGAGAATTTTGAGAGCTTTATGCTGAGTGAAAAAGCCAATCTGAAAAAAATTGTATGTCATATGATTCTGTTTATATAACATTCTTGAAATGGCAAAATCATAGTGATGGATAACTAGTCAGTTGCTGCCAGAGGTTAGGATTGGGGAGGAAGGCATAACTTTTAAAGGGTAACATAAAGGAGTATCTTTGTGCTTATAGAACAGTTCTGTACCCTAATGGAAATATGTACTCTGTGGTGATGGTTAAACAAATTTACACTTAGGATAAAATTTCAAAGAACTATACACATAAAAGAAAGCAAAAAAAGAGTGCATTTAAAATCTTTTTTTTAAATAAATTTATTTTTTATTGGTGTCCAATTTACCAACATACAGAATAACACCCAGTGCCCATCCCATCAAGTGCCCCCCTCAGTGCCCGTCACCCATTCACCCCCACTGCCCGCCCTCCTCCCCTTCCACCACCCCTAGTTCGTTTCCCAGAGTTAGGAGTCTTTATGTTCTGTCTCCGTTTCTGATATTTCCCACACATTTCTTCTCCCTTCCCTTATATTCCCTTTCACTATTATTTATATTCCCTAAATGAATGAGAACATATAATGTTTCGATAAAGGAGGAAAGACTATCCATTGGAAGAAAGACAGTCTTCAATAAATGGTGCTGGGAAAATTGGACATCCACATGCAGAAGAATGAAACTAGACCACTCTCTTACACCATACACAAAGATAAACTCAAAATGGATGAAAGATCTAAATGTGAGACAAGATTCCATCAAAATCCTAGAGGAGAACACAGGCAACACCCTTTTTGAACTCAGCCACAGTAACTTCTTGCATTTAAAATCTATATAAAGTCTGCAAGTTAAGAGTATTGTACCAATGTTGGGGTGCCTGAGTGGCTCAGTTGGTTAAGTGTGTCATTATTGATTTAGGCTGAGGTCATGATCTCACGGTCATGAGATCAAACACCATATTGGTCTCCACTCTGGGTGTGGAGACTGCTTGAGATTCTCTCTCTTCTTCTCCCCCTGCCCCTCCCCCTACTCATGTATGTGTGTATACATGCTCTCTCTCTCTAAATATTAAAAATAAATAAATAAATAAATAAATAAATAAATAAATAAATAAAAAGAATATTGTACCAATGTGAGATCGCTGCTTTGACCATGTACTATGGTTATGGAAGATACAACCATTGGGTGAAGCTGCTTTAAAATATACAGAATGCTCATTACTATTTTGAAACTTTTGGAAGGCAACATATTTCAAAATAAGAAGTTGCAATTAAAAGAATGAAGAGGTATTTAGGAACAATTAGAAGTCTGTCACACTAAAAAAAAAGGATTTAAAATCTTGTACAGAATCACACTTCTTAAATTTCATATTTCCCTAACATTACAGTAGTTTAAGCAAAATTGCATTTAATAATATATGAATCTAAAAGAGAACCAGATGACTTAATATTAAGTTGTCAACTAAATATCTTAGTTCAATGTTAAACAGTAGTTATTCTTAAATTTCATTCTTAAAATTATTAACATCAATTAAAACCAATGTTATTATTTTTAGTTTATGAAAGAAGTAACAAAGAAAAATCAGTTAAAAACTTCAATATGCCCATATTAATTACTTGAATAATAAATAAAATTTCAGAGAGAGCATTTAGTTTCTAATTTATTGTATTAATCTTTGCCAACAAAGATTTTCAAAGAAAGAAAAAAAAAACTGTTTTATATTAAACTAATTTATTTATATTTAACTTAAATTCAATTAAATTACTCCATGCAAATTTCTTGAAGTTAAATCTTTATTTCCAGACATCTGAACAATTGGATGAATTTGGACATTAAATCCTGACCTTTGGTCCTTAGATATACTTCACATGCTTCAAATATGATTGATTGCTTGTTGAGTCCAATTATTTCTCCAATGCCTGTGGGATACTTAAAAACCCCTAACATTTGCAGGAAATGACCTTTATTCTACTCCATCATACAACAGCTGTAGAGATGTTTCTGCTGCCCATGCTCTGTCATGCAGTGATAGGGTTTATTCAGTAAAACCTCTGTGGTTGGGCCAGTAAAACTGCACAGTTTCATTTTTTTCAAGAGTCTTTATTTTGACATTGATGAAGATACCAGGTGACAATAACAAAGATAAATGTTAGTGATTACCACATGGGACTTATATATGGTCCATGTCTTGCAGCTATGGAGATAGTTGGAAGCTATGTAAATAGTACAAATCTTAAACTTTTGCCATGTTAAGAATAAATATTTGGATTGAAACCAGGAAAAATTTAGTTGTCAATTACTTGGCTGAAAATTCCCCCTGCACATAAACTCTTATGAGTTCAACTAAGTGCCCCAGGAAGTTGGCACTTTGTTTTGGGCTTGGTTGGAATTACACTGATAATCAGAATCATCAGAGGAGTCTTGAGAGAAAAGGCGTTGACTGAACTTTTGTGATTGTTTTTCCCTAGAACATGAAATCCACTTTTAGATCAAATTATTCAGTTTCAACTCAAGGTAGGAAATAATAGCCTCAGTGATTATGTGCTGTTGCCATTGTGTGTGTGTGTGTGTGTGTGTGTGTGTGTGCTGTTACCATTTTTAAAAAATAATGATTCTGTTCTTTAATACCACTGATTTTTCTCAAGATTTGGTGTTTCCTGGCCAGTTGGTCATATTTACTACCATGTGATTAAAATCTACAGTATATTCAACTAGTATATTCAACATACTTGGCAACTTGTAGAGGATTGGCTTCCTCACAGGACTTTCCCAGAATGAGGGCTATGATAGCAGCTCTCTGTAAGTGAGCAGGGGTAATCATAGTGGTCTTGCCTATAAGGTGACTGAGTGAAGAGCAGACAGTCAGGGTATTAGGAGTCCATGTAGTTTCCAGTTTAGAAAAAAGAATTTCCCTTTAAGGTTAAAAGGCTTTAGTGTACTTCCTCTTTAAAGAAAGTTGCTCTTCACATTTTCCTTTTTTCCTCCTCTGACTTTTCAGGAAACCCAGCAGAGTCCAATATTCACACTAGAAGCTTTCCTATTTAGAGAATTTGCTTTACTTAGAGGACAATTTTCCATACCTAATTCTGGAACAAAAGTCAATGGAGCTGCCATTTTGAATTAGTATCTCTAATTCTTCTGTAATTTCTTCCCATAAATTGCAATACTGCTTTTACAAATTATGAATATAACCCCAAACCATTTGCTGTGTTTTTGAAAGGCAGTTTCTAATAGATGGATGGGATTCTATTTAATGTCACTATCAAAATTTATTTGGTCATGTCCCTGTTAGTGACATTAAGATTATTGGCAATTTTATGATATATAACATTATAATGAGCAATTTTATATAGAAATAGTTGTCCATCTATAATTGTTTCCTAGAAGTAGACATATGGTCAAAAACTGAATAAGCACTTACTTTTCTGGGTTGCCAGGGTTATTGCACTTATTCCCATAAATTCATTAATTCTTTTTTCCCCTTATTATATCTCATATAGATTTTGGAAAGTAGTAAGTACTTTGGGACACATATCCTAAAAATACAACCTCATTAGGTAAAGTGCTAAATACTTTTTGATAAAGTAAGGACAACTGAGTAAAATGTCATCCAGAGAAAGCCAAAGAAGATTCTGAGTTTCAGACAGATAACCCTGAGGTATTCTGTATTGTGATTCACATTCTGTGAAGAGTATAAGTAAATGAATAAGGTACAGAATGATCTCTTTGTTTTTCTGCTAAGGCAGTGTGTTCTTTATCATATTTCTTGAAATAACCTATGATTTCAAGTAGTTCCTGAACTATATATTGAGAAATGCTTAATTGAATTTAATCTGTGGAAACCATCAATAACAGTGTTCCCTCCCAGCCACCAATGGGATCAAAGTGGCAAGAGAAAATGGAAAATGCACAATGGTAGTGATGTGCTTTAAAGCAGTCAACAGACATAAGGATATACAGGAACGAAATGATAGGAATAAGAATCTGGACACAGTGTAGAAAACTCGGTCAAATCTCTCTTTAATGCTCTTCCCTCTTATTCCTCCCCCAACCCCCATGTCTAGAAAGAGGATCATAAGGTATTAGCCCCATATACAGTGTTGTAGTCTACACAGAGATGGAGGGTAGTCCAGCTGACCAAGTCACTTTTTTGTGAACTTTATGCACCTATTCTTATTTCCACTCCAAAAAATAATCTCCATTTCTTTCACTCTTCAAAAGCTAAAAGAAATTTAGCTTTAACAACAAGCTAAGGTGACATTGAAAAGATTTCTGGATGAGGAATAGGTGAAAAAGCAGATGGGGGACAGAGGAGATTGGAAAACAATAAAACAGGGCAAGAAGAATGTACAAAGCTTAAGAGAAGAAAAAGTCAAATTACAAGAAGTGTTATTAGTGCTAGTGTTGTCTCTGTTCAGCTCTCTTAAGCTTTGTATGATTTTTATCTATGTTTGCACTGTTGGTCTGCATTTGGGTTCATTCTTAGTTTGGGTTTATAGCTTTTCTGTAACAGTCATAGGGACTTGTGGTTAGCAAACCACCTACATTTGTGTACTCCCAAACATGCATGGTGCACATATGAATCTAAACACATACTTGGAAGAAGAGAAAGACAAGTGATGAAAACAAAAGCAAAAACAAAAAAATAGTGAAACAGAAAAAAGCAAATAGTTAAGTAGAATTAAATAAGAAAAATGAAGACTATATGGAAGAAAGAGAATTATACGGAGGATTTGTGGCTCTGATTCATCTTCCAAAGATTGAAAAAAAAAGATTTTAATTCTAATTTCTGCCACTGAAGCCTATACTCTAATAGCTGTAGTATTCTAGTTTTACATTTAATTTTTTGTTTAGTAATTTTTATGCATGAAGTGCTGTTAAGTTCTATTCAAAGGAAAAATGTAATAAGGACCCATCCTTGCCTTCCAAGAGTTTAACTTGCTATTCTCTGAAGACCTAACTCAATATAAAAAATGTTAAGGATATTTGATTATCATTTTACCAACATAAATTGAGTGCCTTTTTTGCATTACACACTATGAAGGGCAATACAAATACAAAATAATCCTCGATAGATGGTAGATAGGCAGACAATATAATCTTTGTCCTCAAATAATGTACAATATGGCTAGTGAGTAGATTAGATTATACAGTGAAAGATGAGAATTTATGAGGGTAAACTTAACCCAAATTGGAGCAGGGCCTGAGGAGAATGGGATAGGGCTTTCTTTTAGAAGAACTTTTCTGAGTTGATCCTGAGAGGTTAGTAGGATGACAACAGCATTGCAGAGAGAAGGGATGGAAACCACAAAAACACAGAGAAAATACAGTACAGGACAGGCACTGAAAGGTATTTGATATTGCTCACAATAGTTCCAAAAAATTATTTGAGAAAAACATGTCGGAAATGAAGTCAAGGACCAATCTTAGACCCTCTTGCAAGACATGCAAAGATTTAAGCCTTAACTTCTACTTAATTAGGGAGCCTTGAAGGGATTTATAAAGTCTAATTGTATAATCAGCACTGAGCGAAATGTATACCAAATGTTATTCAGAGAACAGTAAGAGAGTATCAAAAGGCTAATACCAATTAGGAAGGCAGGAAGAAAAGTTGTAAATATCATCAGATATTCAGGAGTTGAGTGGAGGGTGACAAATATCTAAGTGTCCACACTCCCTCAATATATTACATAGCCATGCTGCACACTTCACGAAAGCAGCCTATGTCGGCTTTCTGGAGCTATAAGGAAGTGTGCTTTGTCCTACCTTCAAACCCCACCTGATAGGTCTCTCTCTGTTAGCTAATATGCAGTTCCTACATTTCTCCTCAGACCTAGCTACACATTTTTTTTTTTGCTTTGCCCCATACACATTATGGTTTGAATGACTTGTACATGTATGTGATCTCCAGCTAGTTCTGTTCTGCTTAGTGCTTCAGAGTAGTTAGGAAACCATATAGATAATTATAAGTAGAAAAGACAAATGATTTATTAAACAGATACATATGGTGTAGATGTAGGTAGGGGTGATGATGAATGAGAGATGGTGCTTTTACAGGGAGGAGGAGTGAGAAAAGATTTATCTGCCACAATGCTGCCTACAACAACAGAACAGGAAATCTTATCATTTACTGATTTAGAAAATATGCAAGAAGAATTCAGCATAATAACCTAAGGACAACATATTTAGTTTTGTATATATTGAGATGGAAATGCCTCTAGGATACCTGATGGCAATTCCTAAAAAGTAGCTCAATCTCTCAGACTATGGAAAGAGAGTTGGGAATAATGAATATGTTAGCAGTAGTTGAAACCATGGCAACAGATGAAACCATTTAGATGACTGCATAGAATAAGCAGAGGAAAAATTCCAGACAAGGACATCAAACTTTGCAAGTATGGTCAAAGAAAAAGGAGCATAAAGAAGGATCTGAGAAATCAAACAAGATGAGAGTATTCAGAAGAGTGACAAACAGTATCAAATGTAATGAGTAACATGTAAACTGCCACATGTTCTTTGGAATAGATGGATATTATATTGGTGACCTTGGGAAGGGGATTTCCTCTAAGTGAGTGGAAGTTGGATTAAATGGAAAATGAGAAAGGGAGGCATTACAGGCTATTCTTCAGCTTGCTTATAATTGGTAAGGTAAAAAGCTGAGAGACAAAATTTTTTTAGTTAAAAAATTATCTGGTTTCTATATTGAGTAGGATAATCTAGCAATGAAGGAAAGATAGAAAATTTGGAAAAAAGAAAGCTATTATAATGAATGAGGCAAGTTTCTCAAGGAGGTAGAATGCAATATTCAGAGTAGAAGGGTTGGGATTGATCCAAGAATGCAAGGAAGGATGGTAATCTCTCTCAGGCCAGAGGAACAATTGGCAGTGATGTGTAGAAGAATGCAGGTAGACTCTTCAAGGACAAAGATTAACTAACTATGTAGCAGTATAGGGTAAAGAATGAATGTTTTATCAATTTTAAAACTAAAATAAGTGACAATGATAAGAGGCATATCATTAAAACATTTACAAGCAACTTTCATTGACAATCTAACATGTACCAGCCGCTTGGAAGTAGCAGTTAAAAAGTCACCTATAAGATTGAGGAATTAATAAAGAATAAAAATTTTAAATAAGAAACCTTTGGTGTGATAAGTGTTAAAAAAGAGAAATCAAGGTTTCTAACAATTTTTAAATAATTCAGATACTATGGCTTTCTCTCGTAGTATTGCTAAATGGAGAAAAGTAGGAGCTGTATGTTTCTACCTACATTGAAGCTCTGATCAGCATATTCTCAAGTACAATGTATAGCTCAATGCAGAGACATCTGAAATCATAAAAAAAAAAGTCTAAAATAACTGCCATTGCAAAGCTACTTTGATGAGAGAACAGATGGGTGGCAGCATGGAGTTTCTATAAGCAGTTAGGAAAACAATCAGTGTTAGCAAACAACATCCATGGTAACAAGTTGAAAATCCCCAAGAGGATATTTTCCATTATGGGTGGGTAAACATTTAGCAGTTTTGATTACCAGAAGCTTCTTCTAACCTGGCAGTGCCCACTCTCTAGAGTGTTTTCCAAGAGAGCATTTCATATAGCTCATATTACCTGCAAAACATTTCATCCAGACAGCTTTACTTTATCAAAAAGTATTTAGCACTTTACCTTATGGGTTGTGCATTTAGGATACGTGTTTCAAATCACATAGTATTCTACTTTCCAGATTCCTAAGAGAGGTAATGGGAAAAAAATATTAATGAGTGTATGAGAATTAGTACAATAGCCCTAAAAAATGTGTTGAGAAGTTTAGAAGTAAGATATGACTGCAAAAGAGGAATACATAATTATTCCTGTATATAATTAGATTTACATGAATGGTCCCTCTATCAGTTTTCTATTGCTACCATAACAAATTACCACAGACTTGGTGGCTCAGACCAATGAAAATTTATGATCTTATAGTTCTGTAAGTTAGAAGTCAGCAAGGACCTCACTGGGCTAAAATCAACATATTAGTTGGGCTGTATCCCTCCCTGGAGACTCCAGTGGAGAGTATTTCTCTGTATTTCCAGCTTTTAGAGGCCACCATCATTCCTTGGCTTCTGGCACTGTTTTTCCATCTTAAAAGCCATCAACATTGTAACTCTCTGGCCATTCTCAAGTGGCCACATTTCCCTCTGACTCTGTCTCTGCCTCCTTCTTATATGGTAAGAACCCTTGTGGTGACATTGGGCTCATCCAGATAATCCAAGGTAATTTCCCTATCTCAAGGTCCTTAATTTTAATTACTTCTGAAAGTTCCTCTGCCATAGACTATCATATCCATATATTCCATGGATTAGGATGTAGGCATCCTTGGGGGGCCATTTTTCTGCCTACCACAGACCTATTGTTTAATAAAAACTTGATAATAGGAAAATAGAAAAAGACAAAAATGATTCATATAAATCTGGTTATTTTAATGAACATTTCAAAAATATATATTTCAGTGAGATGAAACTAAGTTTTATATTCCATGTGACCCCAGCAGTACTCTTCTATTTGAATAACAATGATAAAGGCTAAAAAAATGTATGGAAAGACTGTGTAGGAAATAGTGAGGCACACCAGACAAGAAAGCAAAACACTTGTAGGATGACATGGGCTCACTTATGTACTCTGAGATTTAGGAAAATTCATATTTTTAAAGGTCTTTCTCTCACATGTAAAAGGGGATATCTGTTACCATTATTGACATTTGCATAGGTACTTTGTAAATATAATTTCTTGCTCTGCCTCCCTGAAAATATTACTGTAAAAATTACATGAACAATCTGCATGTGGAAGTTCTTTATAAATTATAAAACACTGGGATTTTTACAAGATTTTGAAGGCTTTCACATATTTTACCAGTGACTTAAAGAAAGTTGTGATATATTTACTATTTGTTATTCTTATTTGTTATTGTAGGACTTTGATTTTTTTTTTTAAATATTATAACAGTTGAGACTGACAGGATGTTTTGTTTTCCTAATCCATATAACAGATTCCACATTCTAATCACTCTAGAAATAGGATTCTTTCTCCTCACCTTCTGGGTGCCCACTCCTATTTCTACTTCTGAAAGGAATTAAACTTCAAGGAAAAGCATGTGACATAATTTCAGTCCACAGCTGAAACCTTAGTCTTTAACAAAGAAAGAGGCTACCAATGTTAGGAGAGTTGTCAACTTGTAGGAAAAGAAAAAAAAAAAGTGCACGCAATTAATTCCAGAGATTTATAAAGAGCTGGGATGTAAACCAGTAATCCTGACAACTTGGAGTTATATTTCACAGTTTGTTTTGGTTTGGTTTTTGAGGAAATTACATATAGTGTGGAATTTTGCCAATGTAATGGTATCCTTTGTGCAATGAAAAAGTTCTTACACATTGACCAATGAGCATATAAAAAGATGCTCAACATCATTAATCATCAGAGAAATTCAAATCAAAACCACACTGAGATATCAACTCATACCCAAAATAATGGCTACTATTAAAAAGAAGAAGAAGAAAAAAAACCCTTAGAAATTACAAGTGTCGGCAAGACTGCCGACAAATTAGAGTCTTTATGCACTATGGATGGGGATGTATAATAATTCAGCTGCTAGGAAAACAGTATGTAGGTTCCTCAAAAAAAACTTAAAAATAGAAATACAGTATGATCCAGCAATGCCACTTCTGGGTATTTATCCAAAAAAATAAAACAAAAATTGAAAACAGGCTCTTAAAGAGATACTTGCATGCCCACATTCATTGTAGCAATTTTTACAATAAACAAGAGATGCAATCAACCTAAGTGTCTATTAGCAGATAAATGGATTTTAAACATGTAGTATGTACATACAGCAGAATATTGTTCAGCCTCCAAAAAGAAAGGAAGCCTGTTATATGCCACAACATAAATGAACCTTGAAGGCATTATGCTAAGTAAATTAAGCCATTCAAAAAGACACAAATACTGTATGATCCACTTATACAAGATATCTAAAGTATTCTAATACTAGAAACAGAAATTAGAATGGCAGTTACCAGGCTGGAGGTCAGGGAGGAAAAGGGGAATTGTTGTTTAATGAGTATAGCGGGGTGTTTTTTGTTTTGGTTTGGTTTGGTTTGGTTTTGCCACACAAAAAAGTTCTGGAGACCTGCCTCAAAACAATGGGAATAAACATTATTGAACTGCACACTTAAGAAGGGTTAATTTGGTAAATGTTATGTTAAATGTTTTTACCACAATTAAAAAATATCCCAGATGTCCTGTTGAAGGATATTGACCTGATGAACGAACAAAGGCCTGGAGCCAAGACAAAGAGATGATACTGGCAATAACTTAAAATGTGTAGGGGAAAAATGTATGGCCTGTGAGCTCCAGGGGCAAATACACATCACAACAAAGGATTAATGATACTAATGTACTAACTCCAGAGAAACACCCCCCCAACACACCAAAATTGATGTGTGTATCCCAGAACCACTCATTTCCTGCCACAGACATAGGGTTCTCCTCATAGACACAGATACCCCCAGGGGCAGAAAATGGAAATGAGAAAAAAGTAAACTATTAAGTATCTTACCTAAGAAAGCAAAAACAAAACAAAAACCTCAGTTATCCAAAGCAATCATTTAAAATCTAGTAGGGAGTCCTATTTTTAAAAGGTTCAATATCTAAAGTGAAGGGAGACAACTGAGAAACTCAGTTGTTAACTGGCAATTCTAGATTAATCTAGCCACCTGCTGAAGGTTGTTCATAAGCAGAGCATGGGCATGCTAGAGAATAACACAACTGTATATTCAGTGGACACATTAGTTGGAATATATGTTAAAAATGAGTATCTCTTTTCTCAGTTTTGGCTGAGGCCTCAAGCTAGTAACTGTCATTCATGCCCACCTTTCAAAACAGAATATGAGTCCACTGAAGCAAATCTTGTCATAATTTTTATGAACTTTAGAAAACCATCTGCCTTTATTCTTTTAAAAATGTTGGAGAGAATATTAACACATTTTTTTTTTTAGAAGAGATACTGGTATGCCGTTGTCTAACTACTGTGCCCATTGAGGAATTTTCTGAGGGCCAGAAATGCATAGGATGGATCCACTCTACGTCTATGTCAGGAGGTGGTTGGCTCATTGGATTCACTCAGAGTTCTGGGATGTTGTCTTAGTTTGGGCTAGTTTAACAAGGTGCTGTAGACTAGGTGGCTGGGAAATCTGAGATCAAGGTGTCAGATTTGATGTCTAGTGAAGACATTGTTCCTGGTTTACAGACAGTGCCTTCTTGCAAAATTTTGACATAGCAGAGGGAGAGAGGGAAAGGAACTGAGGTATTTTCATCTCTTTATAAGGGCACCAATCCAATCATTGAGGTTCTACTTCTTTACCCTCATCCAAACTTAATTATCTCCCAAAGTCCGCATCTCCAAATACCATCATATAGGGGATTAAGGCTTCAACATATGAATTTTGGAGAGGTCATAAATATTCATCCATAGTGAATATCTACTCTGGAGGATGTCCACTCATCACATTTAAACCTTGGTTGTGACTTGCTGACATCTGTACCTAGTGCCCATGGCCTTTATTTTTTGACCTTCTTCTGAAGTCCTCACCAGAGGTCACCACTTCATCTTGACTCAAGATGTGACAAAGGAGAGAGGCAGAGAGATACTGTGGCAGTCTAAGGTTCATCTTAAATCCTATCCATGAGGATTTCCTAGAAGGACTGAGTGACATCAAGAAAGGGGTACATGTACAGATTCCTAGAAACTGAGGGGAGGAGACATAAGTGGTTGGCCACAGAGATGCAATCTTGCAATCCTAGCATCATGACCAGAAGGTCAGTAATACTTTCATTTCCTATTTGGGGGCACATGCTCTCTATATGAAACTAGAGAAAAGATAATGGGCACACTTGTTACCGTTCAGCAAATACTGGAACCGAGTATCCATGCTTGCTTCCTTGCAGGGGGAAGGTATGTGGCCCCTTCTGCCATACTTGCATTATGTCAGCTAGCATTTCTTGCTCTGTCTGCCCACTGAGATAGAGCTGGAAGGAGGGAAAACTATTGCATGAAGAAAGTGAAAACATTTACTGAAGCAGAGATTTTACCATGCCCCAAAAGAAATAATTGGTAGATTGAAAATAGCTGACAATGTCCACCCCGTGAGTTAGCATAGACTACTCCAATTAAATAGAGAAATATTTCAATGGTTAATACAAATATACATGTTATGCCTAATATGTCCATATGAATTTTAAGTAGTCTGTTCCCCAGAAAGCACTGAGGAGTGCTGTGCAAAGCAAAGAAATGGTCTTGAATGCCAAAAAGTTCCTTCAAAAAAAAAAAAAACAAAACAAAAACAAAAAGTTCCTTCAAAAACCACAAAGCTATTTGATATACAGTTCACCTGGAAAAAAAAAAATCCCACAAGGTATCACATATTGACTTGCTTAAACACACTTCCCACAGATGAAGTGAAATAGTGATTTAAGCCAGAGATAAAAACTTCATTCCTTTTATAGATTATATCCAAAAGGAAAACATTGGAAATTAAAGATGTTATATTAAAATATGCAGTTGTAAGTTGAAATTTCTTTGCACTAAGTTAAAAATATGGATCTATTCAGAGAGAAATGTGCATGAGAAATTGTCCAAAAGGTGGCTGATATGGAATTGTGAATTTTTAAGTTGAGTATGGACAAATGAATTAGGCCGAGTTTTTTTTTCCCCCCAGATTTATTTATTTATTTATTTATTTATTTATTTATTTATTTATTTATTTTGGAGTTAAATTTGCTAAAATATAGCATAACACCCAGTGCTCATCCCATCAAGTGCCCCCCTCAGTGCCTGTCACCCAGTCATCCCCATCCGCTGCCCAACTCCCTTTCCACCACCCCTTGTTTATTTCCCAGAGTTAGGAGTCTCTCATGTTCTGTCTCCCTCTCTGATATTTCCCACTCATTTTCTCTCCTTTCCCCTTTATTCCCTTTCACTATTTTTATATTCCCCAAATGAATGAGACCATATAATGTTTGTCCTTCTCTGATTGACTTATTTCACTCAGCATAATACCTTCCAGTTCCACCCACGTCGAAGCAAATGGTGGGTATTTGTCGTTTCTAATGGCTGAGTAATATTCCATTGGATACATAGACCACATCTTCTTTATCCATTCATCTTTCGAAGGACACCGAGGCTCCTTCCACAATGTGGCTATTGTGGACATTGCTGCTATAAACATCGGGGTGCAGGTGTCCCGGCGTTTCATTGCATCTGTATCTTTGGGGTAAATCCCCAGCAGTGCAATTGCTGGGTCGTAGGGCAGGTCTATTTTTAACTCTTTGAGGAACCTCCACACAGTTTTCCAGAGTGGCTGTGCCAGTTTTCACTTTCCCACCAACAGTGCAATAGGGTTCCCCTTTCTCCACATCCTCTCCAACATTTGTTGTTTCCTGTCTTGTTAATTTTCCCCATTCTCACTGGTGTGAGGTGGTATCTCATTGTGGTTTTGATTTGTATTTTCCTGATTAGGCCAAGTTTAAAATGACTATTCTCAAAATTAAGCCCACATTTAAAGTATGAGACTTGCAAATTTAAGGCCCTTCAACAGATAGAAAAAAAATTATTTAATTAGCACACCGGCTTCATTTGACTATTTTGTGAAGATTTAAATCTTAATAAGAACTAAGGCAATCATTTTAAAACTAATCCATTAAAAGTATATAGATATGTAATGCTAAATAACATATAAAGCTAGCTCAGGGATTTTTTCTTATTCTTCCATGGGTGTTGGTGCTGCATAAAAAAGTAGCAATGTGGTACAGATTATTTTATGCCAATGTTCACTCTGTGGCAGGATTTTTGGATTTCTAGAATGGAAATATGAAGAGGTTCTTTCCAGAATTGTGAATGTAAGGGAACCCAGTGTCACTGGGATATGGTCCAGAAAATCATTTGAATACTTGTAAGAATGATACCAAGGTCTCAGAAAATATTTAGTAAGCACTAAATGTATTTGCTGTATTGGTCATCATGATGTCCTAAGGTTGACACTGTTGATTTTTTTACAATTACAACATTGACATCATCTCCTGTCTCCAAAAATTAGTATAGAAATTCATGGTATACACAAGAAACAAATATTTAGAGGTTCTGAGTGTGTGTGTAGTGAGCATGAGCTCTGCAAAGTGAACATACAAAATGCAAGGCCTATAACCTATTGTAGTACAAACCAAACTAAAAGATTACAGTCATTTAATGGGAAGCATTCAATACTTCTAGATGCACACCGATTATCAAATTCACCTGTAAGAATAATTTTATTATCGAAAATACAATCTATACATTATCTATAAGATAGCCCTTGACACTGACATCACTATGGAAGGGTATTTGATAATATTTAAGTTTGCTGAATTGGGTGTTCATTGAAAGGTAACAGCTTTGCATGAAAGAAAAAAGAAATAAGTTTTTAAGAACTATGGATTAGAAAAGACTGTTTCCTTCAACAGTGATTTATATTGGCCAAGGGAAAACTTAAACTTGGCAGGATCCATGGTGTCACAGATACAGTCCTTGGGCATAAATATCCAGAGTGTTTTGCCTACCTTTGGAGATAAAAAAACAAAACAAAGCAAGATGAAAGCAAGATGGAGATGGAGAATAAGAATCAAGGAGAGGCTTTACCATTATTTTTTTTTAATTTTAGTGGATTGCCTTGGTTTATTTTGTTCTGTTTTAAAGTAGCTTCAAAATAAATAATAGAAGAAAAAGTATGTAACTTAGAACAAAACAGATAAATTAATATTTTGATCACAAGTAGATTTTCCTATTTAATAGCAATTTGTTCTATAAACTTTTCATATTTCATGCATGGAAAACATGTATACTTGATCTCTTACAGTCAGGAAGAATTTCTCTAATAATTATACCTACTTGTAACTAGCTTGCCTTACTTACATAAAAAGATGTAAGTAAGCCTCATTCTTCAATGTTAATGTGAATACCTAAAGGGAAATATATTTTAATATAAAAATATTTCCTAGTGTCATAATTTTTAAAAATTGGCATGGTTACCTTGAGCACTAAAAAAACAAAAAACAAAAAACAAAAAAAAAACAAACTAATTTTCAAGTATGATATTAAATTGTAAGGCAAATACGCTGCCCCAAGATCTTTTATTGTAAATAGAATCTTTTAAGCATATTTCTATAGTCTCTTCAATGAGATTGATATCTTAATGAAGAAACATAAGTTACATAAGCTTACTCAAATTGAAAAAAATTATTCATATAAAAGTTAACTCATTCACATAATCCTTGATTCTAAAAACTGAATTTACCTTTGGATGAACTACAACCTTTAAAAAAAATATTGATTGATTGGTTGATTGATTCTTGAGAGACACAGAGAGAGAGAGAGAGAGACAGAGAGACAGAGACAGAGGGAGAAGCAGGCTCCCTCTGGGGAGCCCGATGAGGGACTCGATCCCGGGACCCCTGGATCATGACCTGAGCCACCCACATGTTCCTAAAATGCAACCTTTGTTCTGGGACTGCAGTTGTGCTACATTCACTTTACCTCATTACATTTTTCAAAATAGTTAACCAATAATAAGACTCATTTTACAAATTTGGAAATAAAATCAATACCTCACAAACTAGTGGTGAGAATATAACTTAATTATTCTAGACAATAATAATCAGATACCAAGATATATATACTGTTCTCTCTTAATGAACATAATAGATTGAGACACTGAGCACTTTTATGTCATGAAGCAGTGAACTATACAATGTAAAAGACCCAATTCTTTTTCATACTATGTCACTAATGAGTCACATGGAATAAATATTTCACCACTTCTACTTATTTTAAAGAACTTTACATCTGTTCTTCTCTGGGTAACCCACATCCGAAGTCACGTTTTGGACCATTTTATCACTTACCATGGTTTTGCCTCTTAATTTTTGCACTCTTCTTCAACTTCTGTATACCCACTTGTTCTCCACGAGTTCACTTTTTCCTCCAACCTCTTGATTTCCTTCAATTTATACCATGCCGTAAAGCCGGCATTGGATTGACTTGTTTCTCCACCCTGTCAGGATTAATAGCCTATATATAGTTTCATCCAAATACACACAAGAACTCATCATCTCCTTGGTCTTTCACTATACTTTTCCTGAAAATTTCCAGTTCTGGAACGAGGATAGTTAAAAATGGAGAATTTGTGGTTCCCTTTAGACAGGGGTGATACCCTACTATTTAGCAAAGTATCTGGGTACCATTATCTTCAATTGATCCTCTCATAGAATAGTGACTATAATTTATAGATTGCAAGAGAAGTCACAAAAATTAACTGTGATGAGTTTGTCTACACGTTAGGAATGGCAGCTATTCAATAAATGTTAGCACTTTTCTACTCCCGTTTAATTCCCGGGATGCTAAACACAGGAGGGACGAAGCATGCAGGCTTCTGACTAACATTGCTGCTACAAATGCATTGCTTCCAGTCAAAGAGGCATTCTTGACATTGTTCAGAACAGGATGTTTATTTGATTAGTTACTTTCTCTGATCACCTTCAGATATCATATCAAAGCTTGTCTTCCTCTAGTCTCTTACCTTTTGTCAGCATTCTGTAGCCTCAGCAGGTGATGTCAATACCTATTTCATAAAGAGTATCAGAACAACCTTCAAAGCATTGTGGTGTCTATTCTCACACAGACCCTCAGATTAACCACACAACCCTCTACTGCTGGTGTCTTCTGAAGCTGTGGGAAAGTACCGGTGTTAAAGAAGCTGTGTTTATTGAGAAATATATATTTTCTTCTGTAATAATTGTTATGGTTCCTTTTTTAAAATAAAAACCCTTGAGTGTATATGATATTAGGATAGGAATCACATCTGAAGTTTAGATGTTTTTTGGGTAGTGTAGGGTATTTACAGAATGTATGAACACAGATCAGCAGTGAGTCCCTACACTTAGATTCAATAGGTTTGTAAGTATTGAAAACACAGGATGTTGTATACATTTGGGATCCTTAAAATGCCATTTCCAAGGCATAAGTACATTAAACCTGCAGGTACAATTTTGATTATAGCCAAAAATTCTAGCTTTTTTTTTTTTAAGTGCATGCATGATTGCATACCAACTGGAAACATTATGCAGAACTAGTACTGCAAATATAGCCTGGGGCCTGCTTATGGTCTTTTGACATGCTACCTTCTGTTATTCTGCTTAATTCATGACTCTAGAAGGCTAACAGCCCTCTCGATGCACTTTTAAGGAATTAGTGATCATAATGAAAATCACAGCCCTTATTCTCTGCTGCATGGGTTGATATAACCATGTGTGGCCAAATGTAACAGGGCTGGGAGGAAAAATAATGCTTTGCCCTCAGGAATGTGACCCTATTTGAACTTTACTCATGCTTTAGAGGTCTATGGATTTTTCCACTGGTGAAAGAGGGCAAATTCTAAATGATGGCTTCAGATGGAAAAACAGAAAAGCAGGCACTGCTTGGGTCAGCATTTTGAATGAGCACCTGTTTTCTTCTTTGATTATTGAGAAGCTCAGCATGTTTCAAGTTCACAAGCAAACGCTGTTGTAATAATACATGAAATGACTATAACCAATTAACCAGCACACACTATGTATGGTTCCTATCAGGGATTCATGCTTGACTAGCTATCTGTTTTCCTCTCCTATACCTTCTAAATCACAGACCAAGACTATAAGATTAAAGGAGGAAATTCCTAATGGCAATGTTAGAAACCAATTCAAATATCTAGTTATGATTATAAGTAATCCTAAATCATGTGATTATTTTTCTTTTAGAAATCTGTTCAGATCTTAATGACCTAAGTATATGGCCTAAATATACACATGCATGTGCGTGCACACACACACACACACACACACACACACACACACACAATCTCCTGAATAAAATAGTTATTTATATCCTCTCTGACATCCCTTGTGTAAACAAAAATAATTTAAAAAAAAACAGGTAAGAAAATCTATTAAAAATTAATCTTGGAAATGTTATAAGAATATTTTCCAAATACAAGGGCATTCGGCCAAATTAAAGAAGTACAAAGAGCAAAAACATTACCTTCCAGATCCTGAACATAGTACCAATTTCTCCAAGAATTACAATGTCCTGAGAACCTAAAGAAAATATTCTAATTAAAAGAGTGAAGTCTAAGGGATATTCAAATGTCATGGGAGAAGTGGAGAACATTCCTTTTAAAAACTCAGCTCTTCAAGAGTTTTTTTTCTGGGCTCTCTATTTTGTTCTATTGATCTATGTGTCTCTTTTTGTGTCAGTACCATACTATTTTGATTACCACAACTTTGTGATATATCTCTAATTCTGAGATTGTGATGCCTCTTAGTTGTTTTTCTTTTTCAAGATCTCTTTGTTTATTTTGGATCTTTTGTGATTACATACAAATTTTAGGATTATTTGTTCTAGGGAAAATGCAGTTGACATTTTGATAGTGATTATGTTAAATACATAAATTACTTTGGGTTGTGTGGACATTTTAACAATATTTATTCTTTAAATCCGTGAGAATGGTATTTGTCTATGACTTTTTTTCATCAAAATTTTATGATTTTAAGAGTCTAGGTCTTTCACTTCTTTGCTTACATTTATTTCTAGGTATTATTTTTGGTGCAAGTGTAAGACTTTTGTCCTAATTTCTCTTTCTGCTTCTTCATTATTAGTATATAAAAATGCCACATATTTCTATACATTGATTTTATATCCTGCAACCTTATTGAATTTATCAGTACTAGTAGTTTTTTGGTGGAGTCTTGGGTTTTCTATATAGTATCTTGCTATCTACAAAGAGTGGAAGTTTTACTTCTTCCTTACCAATCTGGAAGCTTGCTTTCTTTTCTTTTCTTTTCTTTTCTTTTCTTTTCTTTTCTTTTCTTTTCTTTTCTTTCTTTTCTTTTCTTTTCTTTTCTTTTCTTTTCTTTCTTTCTTTCTTTCTTTCTTTCTTTCTTTCTTTCTTTCTTTCTTTCTTTCTTCTTTCTTCTTTTTCTCTTTGATTGCTGTGGCTAGGACCATTCTAGTACATTCCAGTACTAGAATGAATGAAAGTGGTAAGAGTGGACATCCTCATCTTATTCCTGGTGTAGAGGGAAAGCTCCTAGTTTTTCAACATTAATTATGATATTAGCTATGGGTTTTTCATATATAGCCTTATATAGCCTTTATTATGTTGAAATATATTCCCTCTAAACTTAGTTGAGGATCTTTGTCCTGAAGGGGGCCATTTTTTTTCATTTAACATTTTGCTTTTCTGCTCAAGAACATTTCTGATATGCAATTCTCTTTACATTTCATGTTCTTAAGAGAATTTTAAGAAGGCATCATTAAACATCATCTTTCATAATTTTTAATCTGAAGTCAAACTCTGATTAAAAAGGATATATTAATATTTAGATCAATTAATTCTACTTAAGAAGCAGATGTAACTTAATTTGGTTAATATGTAAGTAATAAAAGTGATAAGTCTTATCATCTTATCATTTATTCTTTTTAAATGACAATATTTTTTCACCTGAAAGTATCTTACTAGGGCAATGATTTTTTTTTATAATTTTTTTTAAAGATTTTATTTATTTATTCATGATAGTCACAGAGAGAGAGAGAGAGAGGCAGAGACACAGGCAGAGGGAGAAGCAGGCTCCATGCACCGGGAGCCCGATGTGGGATTCGATCCCAGGTCTCCAGGATCGCGCCCTGAGCCAAAGGCAGGCGCCAAACCGCTGGGCCACCCAGGGATCCCCACTAGGACAATAAATTAACAGATAAATCTTTATTTTTTATAATCTTCTGTGAATTTGGATCCAATTATAAACTTGTTTCCTTATTTTCCCATTGTAAAAATCTCCAAAACAAAAATATAGAGCTAGGCCAGAATTTGAATCTTAGTATAACAATGTTCAGTATCTATGAACTAAGATAATCTCAATAGATATTCAAGAAAATAGTACTATAAAAAATTAAAATATGTGGCTTTATTATTCAAATTGCTATTATTACTTTAAAAGGAAAAAAATGACCTATCAACTGATTTGGTGGAGGTAAAGAAACCTTTCTCTTCTGTTTCCAGATAGGTTTTATTGTCACTTTTTGTATAACTTTAGAAATCTGGGCAATGAAGGTGTGTGTATATCTGTTAGTTCCCTTCTACTTTTAAAAATCAACTTTACTGTGACCACATGTGTAATGAATAAGGAAGGAGCTGCAGTGAATAAAAATTCCAGTGTGGGCATTTTGTTTTGCAGAAGATGCAATAAATGTTAAGCTCATTTTTTTCACTCTGTAGCAACTGCCCTATGACTGAAGGTACTACACTATTCCCAGCAGCACAAACTCTAAGTCTGTATTTACTGAAAACTGAAATTGAGAATGGTAAAGAAAAATTTGCTAAGGAATATGAAACAATTTATGACATTTCTCATCTAATTCCTATTAATTCACACATATCAAGTATTGTGCCACAAGCCTTCAGCATTCTTTAATTTATATGAAAATAAGAACCTCCATAATGCTGATATATATTCTGATTACATATCAAATTTACCCTTCCTTGTTTCTTAGTAAATGTTTTCCTTTATTTATTGATAAATTTTTATCTCCCATTCCTCATATTGCCTATGCTATTTACAATGCCTTAATTTTTTTAGAATAACTGGAATTTATATGTTCATGTTTTGATGTTTTGTGTATTATGCAAATATAAGCATATATAATGCAAATATAAGCATAAATTGAAGAAAAATGCTTCAGTCATATTCCTAACTAAAACCAACTTTCAATTAAATGCATTTAAATTTCAAGTAATCCTTATTTTTCTACCTAAAAAATCTACCTAAAAAAAATCACAGAAACATGACTGTGCCTATTATATCTAACGTGAGTTAATGAACATAGAATATTAGTTAGCATTCTTCTTGAAATAATCCATGACTATTTCTTCTTTGAAAGAAACTGGATAAATTCATATGAATAAAATATTTCTGTATGCTGTGAACAATTATTGATATCAACATGCCAAATACATATAAAATGCAAAGTATATTTAAATATAACCACCCCAAAAGGTAGATTCCTAAAGAATATATATTTCAAAAACTTACTTATTCTTCTCTAGTTATATAGGTATCAGAAGTAATTACTACAGTGTATTTTAATGAAGAGTTAATACATCTCTTGATGTATGCAGAGTCAGTATAAATACTCAGTATATATATAGAATATTGACTATTGAGCTAGATATGTTACCAACAGGATTTCTGAATGATTTTTTTAAATCTTATTAAATGGCTAACATATCATTAAAGGGAATTTTCCATTCTTTGAAGTTTAAATGACTGGGGGCGGGGGATCCCCGGGAGGCTCAGCGGTTAAGCACCTGCCTTCAGCCTGGGGTGTGATCCTGGAGCCCGGGATCGAGTCCCACATCGGGCTCCCTGCATGGAGCCTGCTTCTCCCTCTGCCTGTGGCTCTGCCTCTCTCTCTCTCTCTCTCTCTGTCTCATAAGTAAATAAAATTTAAAAATAAATAAATAAATAAATAAATAAATAAATAAATAAATAAATAAATAAATAATAATGACTGGGGGCACTGTCCATTTAACCTATATTTGATTATATTTTCTTGATAGTCTTATGGTCTTCTCTTTCTCAGAATTAAATAATTTTATTGGTTGAAATGCATCATGACTATAGAGAAAATGTACATGTGAGAATATTACTTAGAGATTATAACAGTTTAATTCTTTTCCAGGTAAACTCAACATTTTTCTTTTCTTTTCTTTTCTTTTCTTTTCTTTTCTTTTCTTTTCTTTTCTTTTCTTTTCTTTCTTTTTTTTCTTTTCTTTTCTTTTCTTTTCTTTCTTTTCTTTCTTTTCTTTTTTTTTTTAAGATTTTTTTATTTGGTGGGGGAAAGGAGCAGAGAGAGAGAAAGAAAATCCCCAAGCAGACTCCTCACTGAGCACAGAGCCTGACACAGGGCTTGAGCCCAGGGCCCTGAGATCATGACCTGAGCCAAAATCAAGAGTTGGGCGCTCAAATGACTGAGCCATCTAGGCACCCCAAACTTAATATATTTTCAATAATTGTGTTTTTTACTTTCAAAATGTCATGAATACATTTTACATTTATAACTCCTAGAACTGCATTTTTGTTTTAATTGTTTTTGAGTGTAGTTGACATAAAATATTACATTAGTTTCAGATATATAGCATAGTGATTGAACTTCTCTACACTTCACAACTGTAGTTACCATCTGTCAACGTACAACACAAATACAACATCATTGACTGTATCATCCATGTTGTGCCTTTTATTCTTGTGGCTTATTCATTCTATTCCTTCCATAACTGGAAACCTGTATCTCCCACTCCCCTTACACATATTGCCCATCCCCCATCCCAACCTTTCTGGCAATCATTATTTTTTTCTTCGTATTTGTAGGTCTGGTGCTGCTTTATTGTTTGTTTATTCATTTGTAAAACTGCATTTTTAAATTGTCTTTATTTTCTCCCTATTTTGCTAAACATACCTTTAGAGGAGACACCTTTCCTCATCTTTCTCTCTCTGCTTCACCATCTAGCCCATACTCCACCACATTGGGCTTCTGCTGTCCAGTTTGTACAACTTAGCACACTCTCCATATGGTTCTGAATTTGTAAATATTTGCACAGTGAAGTTTTCTTTATTTGAAATCACCAAATATCCACTTAAAATACTGAAAGTCAAAATAATATTTTATTAACATTCATCAAAATATTAGAATACCCTTGAAAATTTGGACTAATTTTATGGGGCAGATCCATATTTGATATAATGATCACAGCAATATTTTCCTTCAAACTTAGCACTGTCCTAAAAAAATAACTTATAAAAAACAATTAGAGGTTCATCAAAATTCATATTAATTCATTTAAGCTCATTAAAGGAATATTTTACTGTGAGTAAATAATACCTCAGTATTTAATAAATAAATAAATAAATCTCAAGCTTGCTTCTTTTGAAGTCAATCTCTGATCCCAACCAATTCAGGAATCCTACCCAATGCTATCTTCATGTATTATGCATAGTATTTGCTAATGGTGGCTAGTTACCTGCATCTAAGGAGTCTTAGTAGCTATGGCAGTTATATTCTGCTCAAGATAGATCCTCCCTCCTCCTAGCCACCCAGTAGTACTCCCCAAAGGTAGCCTGTGTCTACAATCAGAATGGATATAGTTAAAGGGATGGGAAGATCTTTTATTAGCTGTGATTTTCATGGATTCTTTCCTCTACTTCAAAGGTCTCTCTGAAGACCCAAAATGTGAATTTCATGCACCTTAAAATCTTGGATTGAACAACAGACTATAAACAGTAAAGAACAGTTTATAAACCAGTTGACTTCAGTAGTCTTTATTGTCTTCTCTCTTTCCTAATTAAAAAGTGTCTCTTTTTTATGGAGGAAAAAATTTCTTCTAAATTCCTTCTTAATTTCTAGAATCAGACTAGATTTCTATATTTATCTCTATCTTGTGGAGCATGGACGATGTGAAAACATTTAATGGTTGGAAACACAAGTTAAATAAAAGATAATCCAATTTTTTAGGTGTGGAAATGGACTCAGGTACTTGAAATGCATGTACTGAACAAGAGCAATATTTTAAGAGAAAAATACTAATTGACCTTAATATTACAGATGCATTTTTATACTTTTCAAAGTGTGCACATACCCATGCACATAAAATTATATTTCACAGACACATGCAGTGCTTGCTACATGCCAAATACTGTTCTACATCCTTTATAAATACTAACTGGTTGATTCTCATAATAAACTAGAAAGCAAGTACTATTGGGCAGTCCAGGTGGCTCAACAGTTTAGTGCTGCTTTCAGCCCAGGGCGTGATCCTGGAGACCCGGGATCCAGTCCCACATTGGGCTCCCTACATGGAGCCTGTTTCTCCCTCTGCCTGTGTCTCTGCCTCTCTCTCTCTCTCTCTCTGTTTCTCATGAATAAATAAAATCTTTTTTAAAAATTTAAAAAATAGAAGGCAAGTATTATTACTATTTTTACAAATGGAGATGCTTAGAGATTTGCCTACCATCATAATTCGTTAGTGATTTGAACTACTGTGTTATACACAGTCTCATGATTTGAGAAAAACAAGTTTACAATATTGATAGAATAGATACTATCATCTCCATTGGAGAAATGTAGAACTCAGGCAGGAAACATTTAAATGTTCTGCTCAAGGATAGCTAGATAGGAGCAGAGCTAATCCTGGAACTTAGAATGGAAAGACAGTTCTCCTGATTCTTATCCAAAATTTCTTTCCATTATGTTATATTGCCAAGGATTCTACAGTGTGTTAACTACACCAGGTGAATATATGCTTGCTGATTTTTTTTCCCAGAGTAAAATTTAACATTGTTAAATTTTAGCATGGGTGTATTTTTATGAAACACAATTAGAATGCAAAATTTTAAAAATGAAATTACTACACAAAGGATATGAATAGAATGCATAAAGAACCAAGCCACAGATGCAGTATTTCAGATCAATAGTTTTTACCATTTCAGTTCAACAAATGTTTATGGAGTCCCACATAAAATATGTAGGACTTTGAACTACTGGTTTTAGAGTAAGACTGAAAGGAAGGTAAGATATAATCTCTGACTTCGGGTTATCTAATTATCAGACAAAAAAACAGATTTTTACTTTCTAAGAGAAATTTTCTTCCCAAAGTATGGTTTCTGGCAGGCTTAGATTTTTTTTTCCTTTACTCGTATAATTTAAGTAACAGTGAAATTATAATAGGGAAGCGTTGTGTTGAATCATGGCAATTTGCTATCTTAAGCTAATCATAGAATTATTTCATTTTTAGACCACAGATTGGTATAAAATAAAACTGTTAATGCCCATCTCAAAAGGTTATGAATATAAAATATTATGCAAAAGCCCTCTATGCTATAAAAAATGTATTAGCTCATATACGTTATGTTGATATTTGCATTTAAATCATAGACACCTATTTGTAGTCAATTACACCATGCTATCACCTAAGGCAAATGCAAAGGGATAATCATTACTGCACATATATCAGGGGCCAGGTGCTGTACCAGGGACTATAAATACATAATCTCAATTACTCCTAATCATATTCTTACAAAGTAGTCATAGTATAATATGAGGACCTCGGTGTCAAAATGATTTCAGGTGATATCCCTGAAGTAACAACATGAGAAATTAGCAGAAGTATTTCAAGCATTAAATGTCTTTCCACCTTGAAAGGCTTTGCTTACTAAAACACTATGCTGTCTCATCAGTTTGTGTTTGCTAAATTTTTTAAAGTTCATGAGTTAAAAAATAATAATTATAAAATACAATAAAATAATAAATGATATAAAAGTGAATATCTTAACCTTCTTAAGTGTAGAATTATAGTAAATGCAGTCACATTGTTGTGCAGCCACCACCATGCAAGATCCAGAATGTTTTCATCATCCCATACAGAAACTGGACTCATTAAACAAAAACTCATTCCCTCCTCTGCTTGGCCCCAGACACCACCATTCCACTTTTTGTCTCTAAGAATGTAACTATTCTCATTATATAATATAGGTGGAATCCTACAAAATTTGTGCTTTTGTAATTATTTTCTTTCATTTAGCATAATGTCCTCAAGGTTCATCTATATTGTAGCGTGTGTCAGAATTCCCTTCCTCTTTAAGACTGAATACTATTCTGTTGTATCTGGACCACATTTTGTTTATTTATCACTCAATGCTACTTGACTTACTTCTCCCTTTTGGCTATCCTGAATAATGTTGATATGAACCTGGGTGTACAAAGATCTCTTCCAGTCTCTGCTTTTAATTCTTTTGAGTATCCATTCAGGAGTGGAATTGCTAGATCATTTGGTAATTCTATTTTCAATATTTTGAGAAGCCATCCTACTGTTTTCTTTTGAAGCTATTCCTATGAACAATACACAAAGGTCCCAAATTCTCCACACTTTTACCTGTACCAGTTTTATCTGTTGTCGTCGTCATCATTGTCATCGTCATCATCTTTGTTGTTAGTAGCCATCCTATGAGTGTGAGATGCTATCTTATTGTGGTTTTAATTGATATTTCCTTAATGATTAATAATGTCAAAAACATTTCTTGTACTTATTAGGTATTTGTGTATCTTCCTTGGAGAAATGTCTATTCAAGTATTCAAGTTCTTTGTCCATTTTTTAATTAACTTTTTTTGGTTTTGTTGAATTGCAGTTTTTTATATATTCTATAGTAACTCTTTATCAGATACAACCTTTGCACATAGTTTCTCCCATTTTGTGGGTTGCATTTTCACTCTGTTGATTATGTCTTCTTATATGTAGAAGTTTGTGATTTTGGTACTAATTTATCCATTTTCCTGTGCTGCCTTGTGCATTCAGTGTCATATCTAAGAAATTACTGCCAAATCTAATGCCATGAAGCTTTCTATGTGTTTTCATCTAAGAATTTTATCTTGTTGCTCTTATCTTTAGATCTTTGATTTATTTTGAGTTAACTCTTGTAGATGGTGTAAAGTAATGGTCCAGTTTCATTCTTAATGTAAATATCCAGTTTTCCCGATACAATTTATTGAAAAGACTATCACTTCCCTGTTAAAATATGTTTGCACACTTGTTGAAAATCATTTATATATATGAGGGTTTATTTCTGTGTTTTCTATTCCACTGATCATATGCCTGTCATTGTGCTAATACCACACTGTTGCTATACTGCAGCTTCACAGGCAGTTTTGAAATTAGAAAGTGTGAAAACCCAAATTTGGTTTTTCAGGATTGTTTTGATTATTTGGGGTCTTTTAATTTTCTACATGACTTTGAGGTTGAAGTTTTGTGTGTTTAAAAAATTCTCATTGGAATTTTGATGGGGGTTGCATTAAATCTATAGATCATTTGAGGTCACGTTAACATCTTTAACAGTTTCAAGTATTTCAAGCCATGAATGCAGGATGGCTTTCCATTTATCTGTGTGTGTGTGTATGTGTATATATATATACACATACACACACACACACACACACACACACCTTCTTTATCCTTTTATCAGTTGATTGGCATTTGGCTCTTTCCATAATTTAGCTATTGTTGAAAATTCTCTTATAAATATCGGGGTATATATATCCCTTCAAATCTGTATTTTTGTATCCTTTGGGTGAATACCTACTAGTGCAATTCCTGGGTCATAGGGTGGTTCTATTTTTAACTTTTTGAGAAATCTCCATACTATTGCAAATATCTTCTCCCATTCTATAGACTCCTTTTCCTTTTGTTGATTGTTTTCTTTGCTGTGCAGTAACATTTTGTCTTGATGAAGACCCAATGTTTCATTTTTGCTTTTTTTCCCCCTTGTCTCTAGTGACGTGTCTGCTATGCAGTTGCTACAGTCGAGGTCAAAGAGGTTGCTGCCTGTGTTCTCTTCTAGTATTTTGATTTTGGTGGTTTCCTGTATCAAATTTAGGTCTTTCATCCATTTTGTATTTATTTTATCCCACTTCTTCTTTATCCATTCATCTATCAGTGGAAATTTGGTCTGCTTCCTATATTTGGTTATTGTAAATAATGCTGTAGTAAACACAGGGGTGTATATATCTTTTCAAATTAGTGTTTCCCTGATGATGAGTGATACTGAGTACCTTTCATGTGTCTGTTGACCATCTATATGTTTTCTTTGAAGAAATGTCTCTTTATGTATCTGCCCACTTTTGCCATTTTAATTGGATTATCTGTTTTTTGGGGTGTTGAGTTGTATCAGTGCTTTATATATTTTGGATATTCAGTATGTTTCCTTCTAGCTTTGTTGTTTTCTTTGCTGTGCAGAAGACTTTTATCCTCATGTAGTCCCAATAGTTTATTTTTGCTTGTTTCCCTTGCCTCAGGAGACTACCTAGAAAAATGCTGCTGTGGGTGATGTCAAAAAAATTCCTGCCTGTTTTGTCTTCTGAAATTTTTATGATTTTAGGTCTCACATGTAGGTCCTAAATTCACTTTTTGGTTTGTTTTTCTATGTGGTGCAAGAAAGTGGTCCAGTTTTCCCAATGCCCGTTTATGGAACAGACTTTCTCCCATTACATATTTTTGCCTCCTTTCTTCACAGATTGACCAGATAATTATGGGTTTATTACTGGGCTCTCGATTCTGTTCTATTGATTTCTGCGTCTATTTTTGTGTGAGTAATATACTGTTTTGACTACTACAACTTTGTAATCTACCTTGAAATCAGATTTTGATATTTCTAGTTTTCTTCTTCTTTTTCAAGAGTACTTTGGCTATACTGAGTTTTTTTGTGGTGCCATAAAAATTTTAGGATTATTTGTTCTAATTCTGTGAAAAATGTTATTGGTATTTTGATAGAGATTGCATTAAATCTGTAGATTGCTTTCGGTAGTATGAACATTTTAACTATTTATTCTTCCAATCCATGAGCATGGAATACATTTCTATTTGTTTGCGTCTGCCATCTACAACTTTATTCATCAGAATTTTATTGTTTTTAGAATATAGATCTTTAATCCCTCTGGTTATGTTTATTCTTAGGTATTTTATTATTTTTGGTGCAATTGTAAATGGGATTTTTTTTCTTAATTTCTCTTTCTGCTACTTCCATTATTAATGTATAGAAATGTAAAATATTTTTTATAATGTTTTTGTGTCCTGTGATCTTACTGAATTCATTTATCAGTTCTAGCAGATTTCTGGTAGAGTCTTTCAGGTTTTCTATATATAGTATCACATATAAATAGTGAAAGTTTTGCATCTTCCTTACCAATTTGGATTTCTTTTATTTCTTTTCTTGTCTAATTCCTGTAGCTAGGATTTTCAGTACTTTATTGAGTAAAAGTGTGAGAATGGACATTCTTGTCTTGTTCCTCATCTTAAGGGAAAAGCTCTCAGGTTTTCACCAGAGTTCCATGTTAGCTGTGGTATTTTCATATATGATCTTTATTATGGCAAAGTATGTCCCTTGTAAACCTACTTATTGAATGTTTATATATCATGAATGGATATTGTACTTTAGCAAATCCTTTCTCTGTGTTTGTGAAATGGTTTTATGGTTTTTACCCTTTCTTTTGTTAATGTGATATATAATGCATCATGCTCATTGATTAGCAAATATTGAACCACCCTTACATCCCAGGAATGAATCCCATTTAATTTTGATGAGTGATTTTTTAAATGTATAGTTGGATTCAATTTGCTAATATTTTGTTTAGGATTTTTGCAACTATGTTCATCATAGATATTGGCTTATAGTTCTTCTTTTTTTTTGTAGTGTCATTATTTGGTTTTGGATTAAGGATAATGCTAACCACATAAAATTAATTTGGAAGTTTTCTTTCCTCTTCTGGTTTATGGAATAGTTTGAGAATAGGTATTAAGCCTTCTTGAAATGTGAAGTTGTCTGGTCTTGAACTTTGGTTTGTGGGGAGTTTTTTTTTTTTTTAAGATTTTATTTATTTACTCATGAGAGATACAGAGAGAGAGACAAAGGCAGAGGGAGAAGCAGGCTCCATGCAGGGAGCCTGATGCGGGACTTGATCCCAGGACTCCAGGATCACACCCAGGCCAAAGGCAGGCGCCAAACTGCTGAGCCACCCAGGGATCCCCTGTGGGGAGTTTTTTGATTACTGATTTAATTTCATTGCTGATAGTTGGTCTTCTCAAATGTGCTATTTTTTTCCTGATTCAATTTTGGAAGGTTATATGTTTCTAGGAATTTAACCGTTTCTACTACATTGTCCAGTTTGTTAGCATATAATTTTTCACAATATTCTTTTATAATTCTTTGTATTTCTTTGGTGTTGATTGTTATTTCTCCTTTTTTATTTCTGAGTTTTCTTATTTGAGTCTTCTTTTTTTATGTTTTGATCAGTCTAGCTAAAGGTTTATTAATTTTGTTAACTTTTTCTAGGAACTAGCTCCTGACTTCATTGATCTGTTCTTTTGGGTTTCTTTGTTGATGTTGTTGTTGTTTGTCCATTTATATTTTTATTTAATTTATTTCTGCTTGTATTTTTATTATTTCCTTCCTACTACTGGTTTTGGGTTTTGTTTATTATTTTTCTAGCTCCTTTAGGTTTAAGGTCAGGTTATCCATTTGAAGTTTTTCTTGTATGATGCATGTATGACTTTGATCTTTTTAAATTTATTGATATATCTTTGACATCCTAATATGTGATCTGTTCTGGAGAACACTGTATGTGCATTTCAAAAAACTGTATTATGGGGCAGCCTGGGTGGCTCAGCTGTTGAGTGCTGCCTTCAATCCAGGGCCTGATCCTGGAGACCCAGGATTGAGTCCCACGTTGTGCTCCCTGCATGGAGCCTGCTTCTCCCTCTGCCTGTGTCTCTGCCTCTCTCTCTTTCTGTGTCTCTCATGAATAAATAAATAAAGTCTTTTTTTTTTTTAAGTGTATTCTGTTGTTTTAAGATGGAATATTGTGAAAATATCTGTTAGATCCATCTGGTCCAACGTGTCATTCAAAGCCTCTGTTTCCTTGTTGATTTTCTGTTTGGATTATCTATCTGTTGATATAAGTGGCATGTTAAACTCCCCTACTACTATTGTATTACTATCAGTTATGTCCTTTATGTTTGTTATTAGCTGCTTTATATATTGGGTGCACCCATGTTGGGTGCATATTTATAATTGCTAAATCTTCTTGTTGAATTATTCTCATTATTATTTTATGGTGTCCTCCTTTGTCAGTTGTTACAGTCTTTGTTTTAAAGTCTATTTTGTATGATGTAAGTATTCCTGCTTTGGCTTTCCTTTCACTTCGCTTTGCATAATAAATGCTTTTCTATTGCATCACTTTCAATCTACATGTACCTTTATTATTTTTTTAAAGATTTATTTATTCATGAGAGACACAGAGACAGAGAGGCACAGAGACATAGGCAGAGAGAGAAGCAGGCTCCTCGCAGGGAGCCCGATGTGGGACTTGATCCCAAATCCTGGGATCAGGCCCAGAGCTAAAGGCAGATGCTCAATCACTGAGCCACTCAGGTGTCTCTACATGTGTGTTTAGATCTGAAATGAGTCTCTTATAGACAGGATATAGATGGGTCTTGCCTTTTGTCCATTCAGTACCCTTCTCTTTTGTTTGGAGCACTTAGTCTATTTGCATTGAAACTCACTATTGAGATATATGTGTTTGTTGCCATGTTATTACTTGTTTTTGTAGCTTTCTGTTTCTTCTCTTGCCCTCTCATGGTTTGCAGCTTTCTTTAATGATATACTTGGATTAATTTCTCTTTATTTTTTTTAGATTTTAAAAAATTATTTAAGTAATATCTACACCCAATGTGTGACTCAAACTCATGACCCCAAGATCAAGAGTTGCATACTCCTCTCACTGAGCCAGACAGGTACCCCATCCTTTTTCTTTATTAATAGTATATCTATTACTGTTTTTAGATTTGTGGTTACCATTTGATATGTATAAAACATCTTCTGCATATGCAGTCTAATTGATAGTTGCTTAATTTTGAACCCATTCTTTACTCTTCTCCCTTCCACATTTTAAGTATATGGTGTCATACTGGATGTCCTTTTATTTTATGAACCTCTTATTAATTTTTATACATGTCTTATTTTTACTGCTTTTGTACTTACTATTTTTCTTTCCCCTACTTATGGTCTTTCCACTCAAAGAACCCCCCCCCTCCCTTAACATTTCTTATAGGGCTGGTTTAGTGGCCACAAATTCCTTTAACTTTTTTTGTCTAGAAAACTCTCTTTCTCTTTCTTCCAAATGATAGCCTTGCTGAATAGAGTATTCTTGGTTGCACTATATTTTGTTGCTGTTGTTTGCTTTCTTTCAGCACTTTGAATATACCATGCCACTGTCTTCTGAGCTGCAAAGTTTCTGCTAAAAAATCAATGCATAATTTTATAGTTTCCCTTTGGTGTAACTATTTCTTTTTATTTGCTGCTTTTAAACTTTTCTCTTTATCACTACTTTTGCCATTTTAGTTACAATGTTTCTTGGGCTGAACCTCCTTAGGTTGAGTTTTGGGGGGATTCTCTGTGCCTCCTTTATCTG
The DNA here is from genome assembly GCF_905146905.1 of Nyctereutes procyonoides. Lineage (NCBI taxonomy): Eukaryota > Metazoa > Chordata > Mammalia > Carnivora > Canidae > Nyctereutes > Nyctereutes procyonoides. The sequence goes on from NW_026575029.1 coordinate 1,283,651, forward strand.
TTTGTCTGTTTTCTTCCTCAGATTTAGGAATTTTCAGCTATTATTTATAAAAATAAGTTTTCTGCCCACTTTTGTCTCTCCTTTTTTGGGGTCCCTATAATATGAATGTTATTATGCTTGGTGGTATCCCTAAGTTCCCTAAGTCTTTTTCACCTTTAATTATTTTTTCTCTCTCCTGTTCAGCTTGATTGCTTTCCATTGCTGTCCTCTAAGTCACTGATCTTCATCCTGTAGTCAACCATTTTTCCATCTAGTGTAACTTTCATTTCAGTTAATGACTTCTTTTTTTTTTAAGATTTTATTTATTTAAAAAAAAAAGATTTTATTTATTTATTCACGAGAGACAGAGAAAGAGAAAGAGGCAGAGACACAGGCAGAGGGAGAAGCAGGCTTCATGCAGGGAGCCCGATGCGGGACTTGATCCCAGGACTCCAAGATCACATCCTGGGCTGAAGGTGCACTAAACTGCTGAGCCACCCAGACTGCCCTGGTTATTGAGTTATTTATCTCTGATTCTTTTTTTTTTTTTTGATGTTCAGTCTCATTAGTAAGGGCCTCATTGAATCCTCCACTCTTTCTCAGGTCCAGTGAGTATTTTTATGATCATTATTTTCAATTCCCTATTAGACATTTTACTGATATCCATTTCATCAAGGTCTCTTGCTGTGGCTTTGTGTTCTTTCACTGGGGACACATACCCTGTCTCCTCAGTTTTTCCAATTCGCTATGTGTCTGTTTGTATGCGGTAGAAGAATCAGCTATGTCTCTCGCTCTTGAAAGTAGTGGCCTTAAAAAGAAGAAGTGCTGGGATGCCTGAGTGGCTCAGTGGTTGAGTGTCTGCCTTCAGCCCAGGGCATGATCCTGAGGTCCTGGAATCGAGTCCCCCATCGGGCTCTCTTCAGGGAGTCTGTTTCTCCCTCTGCCCGTGTCTCTGTCTCTCTGTCTCTCTCTCTCTGTGTCTCATGAATAAATAAATAAAATCTTAAAAAGAAGAAGAAGAGTAGTGGTCTTCTAAAGAAGAGATACTGTAATGTTCTTTAACGCAGTGTCCCCTGTTCACCAGAAGCTAGCATTTCAGACATGTTACCTCTTCTGGGTGGGTTTTGGCTCCTGTGTTTTTAATGGGACAGTCTGAGGCCACCTTGTGCTCACACTGAGTCAGAGTAGACATTTTCCAGAGATGCAGTCACACCAACTAAAGGAGAAGACGGGGGCTGGGCCCTCAGTGTCAGGAAGGAGGAGTATCGGCAGGAGACCTGTAGCCACAGGGGACTGAGGCAGGTTGGGTTGTAGAAGGTGGATTTACAAAAGCATGTGGGGATGGGACACATGGTTTTAGCAAGGTTTGTGGAGGTCTGCTGTGGTTGGAGACCTGGATCTGAGGCCTGGCTAGAAGGAGCATGTTTGCAGGAGAAGGTGGGTGAGGTGCACTGTTAGCCAACTAGGTAGCAAGTACTGGCACCATGGTGGTTCCTGTAGGTGACTGCATACCTAGGCTGAGAAACAGGGGAGGGAAATGGTCCCTACCAGCTCCTTTGTTCCTGGAGAAGTCCCCCAATGATTCCCTCTCCTCTAGTGCATGCTCTGAGATTAATAAACAAATCTTCTCATTCACCCCAGGTGATTTTCAAACTGCTGCTTCTGTGCTGTTGTCTCCACAGGCTGTTTGTTGTGCTATCTCTTTAAGGACAGGGACTTTGTTTCTTCTTGCCCTCCCAGCTCTCCCATGAGGTCACTGATTTGAAGTTTGAAGTTTTAAGCCCTGGTGATTGTAAGAACTCATGAAAATCCCCCCTCTGGTTTTCAGATCCAAATGTTAGACGGATTTGTCTTTCCCATGTGGACTTCCTATGTCTGGGGTGAGGGTCTCTTTCTTTCCACTTTCTATATGTTTGGTGTCCCTTCCTCCTGTGAACAGTCCAGTCGGTCCTTCAGATCTAAGTCTCTGCCCTTCCTACCCTTTATGATGTGGTTTCTTCTCTACATTTAGCTGTGGAGAGAGTGTTCTGTCAGTTTTGGCGTCATTTTCTGGGTTATTCACCCCTGATATGGCTGTTATCTAGTTGTGTCCATGGACAAGGTTCTCCTGCTACATCATCTTCCCAAGAAGCCCCCCAAATATTTTAATTTTAGTTTTCTGAGTCCCCTCACCCTCTTTTCATTTCATCATTGTAGCTAAAGTTTTGACAATTTTGTTGATATTTTTGAAGAACCAACTCTTGGTTTTGAGAGTGCAATCATATTTTTTTAAGACTTTATTTATTTATTCATGAGAGACACAGAGAAAGAGGCAGAGATAGAAGCAGAGGGAGAAGCAGGCTCCCTGCAGGGAGCCTGATGTGAGACTCAATCTAAGAACCCAGGATCACGCCCTGAGCCGAAGGCAGATCTTCAACAGCTGAGCCACTCAGGCATCCTGAGGGTTCATTAGTATTATATTAACTTTACTATTTTATACTTCTATTCAAATACATTAGCTTGAAAATATGTTGGAGTAATAAAATTGAAATAAAAAATGGTTGATGGAATAGATCTAATCACACCTCTAGAAAGTAGCACACCCAGCAATAAGTACAAGTTTTCTCTACTAAATTCCCACTGTGTCACCCAAAATGTGCTATATAGTTTTTTAAATCCATTTTTAGAATCTTGAATATAATATTGAATGTAATTCCTGGAATGGTAAAGTAGGAGACTATTTAAAAAGTAAAATCAAGAGTTAATATATATGGTTATGTTTAAGAGATAGCTAGAGCAAAAGGAAATTATCAAACTACCCTGACATGTCGGTCCCAAGTAAGACGAGGGATAAACAAGTTGGGAAGGAGTTTAGTGAAACGCTACTCCTAAAGAAAGACTAAAATGTATAAGAGCACATGCATGAGAGAATGAGAGGAAGAACTGATGGAATTAAGCTTGCTTCCCCATTTCTGGGCTCCATCCTCAATAGCACTTTTTCTGAGGAACAATTGACTTATTCCTTTACACAGCCAATTTGTACTCCAAGGTGATTTCTCTCCAGGATTTTATAGACAACATTTCTCAAGATAAAATGAGCAGTTATAGATTAAATATTATATGGTCAAACCTGTAAAATACCTTTTAAAAATAAGTCAAGCCTTCATCTACTTGTGCATAAATCAGATCTGTCATTTACATTGGTCAAAGGATTTCCAAACTGTAAGCATAGTTGGCATTAGTTTAATTAACACTGAAGCTTATAAATCAAAGTGAAGACTTCCATGTATCCTTTGAGATTTATTTGTTACTAACTGCTAAGAATAATTGTGCTTTCTGGAGAGAACTGAAAATTGGAAACCAAGAGTGCAAATTTGGCTAATTTGAAAATAGTTTTTACATCTGTTAATTATCTCCTTTTAAAGAAATATATAAAATATTTTATTATCTACAATCAGATGGCACAGATACTATGGAGTTGGTATTACTGACACTTTTTTATTTCAAATCTTTCATATTTGGTTCTTACTCAAATTACCCAGCAATTATATTTAAAAACAGAACTAAACCTGCTCTCATAAAATTATATAATCATTTAATTAGAAAGGAAATTAGTGGTTCCCTTGTTCTGCTTTGGGGAGATCTCCATTTTAATATTGTTTCATTTAAAATGCTCTTTAGTAATAAAAAAATTTCAGCGTGCTATTTTTAAGCAGTGTTAAATCTCTCTAAGTTCAGTTTTGTAACTTTCTTATCAGGCAAATATTCTTCCCTCCATCTATGTAATAACATTTCTCTAGTTCTTTGAAATTGACATAATGCATTAGAGTATACGGCCTCCATGCTGCTGTGCTCTTTCATTCTTTTAGAAGGCACCAGCACTTAAGATTTGGGGAGGCTCTAAATCCTGGAGCATGAAGCTAAATGCTGTGAGGGAAATGTTGAAGATCACCCACCTCTTTGATCCTGCTCTTTGCTGGGGTTCAGTGGTGCAATTGATGGTACCACCATTCTCTCCTTTCCCAAACTCAAGTTTAGCATCTCTCTCTCTCTCTCTCTCTCTCTCTCTCTCTCTTGAGTTTGCATTTCAGTGGCTCTGATTTATCTAATATTGACTTCCTCTTGGTATGGTATTCACATTACCATGGTCCTCACAAACCCCTACTTAGTCTATTACAGTAACTACTTAACAAGCATCCTTGCTTAGGCTCACGTCTCTAATCAAATCCTCATGTTTCTTAGTGTGTTCCATCTGGTCCCTGCTACCTCTCTTCTACCTGGCTGGTGACTCTGGGAGCTGCTAGGTTGTGTACTTGAGAAGCTAGTATTAGGTTAAGGTCACTGCAGGCTGCTTAGCCAAATAAAATAGTTACTGGGCACAGTAATTCCATCAGGTAGTTGAGCTAAACTTCCAGCACACACACACATACAAAACCACATTAGCTTTGTATCGCTGGTACTATAATGTTGAAATTTCTAGCCTTATTTTCAAGGTCTTGTGGTCTTGCGTGATCCACTATAAATCTACCTAAGTTTCTTTCCAGATCCTTCTGTCCAAATATTATGTACTCCAGCACAAGAGAGTACTTTTATTCCCTGAACTTATTTTTCTTTAAATGTAAAGAAAATTCACAACTCATCCTTTGCTCATGTTCTCCCTTGTACTCCCTTTATCTCTTTTCTTTCACATCACCTTGCAATATCCCCTCAGATGGCATGTTCTCACTGAAGTTTCCATCATTCTCTTTATTCAGAATTAACCTCCCTCCTTTGATCTTCCACCACATGTTGCCCTGCCTGTAACACAGCATGACTTTTATCTTTCTTTCTTACACTGACTGCCTTACATTGCTCTCTCCTCTACTTAATTGGAAACTCATTCCAGACAGAGAAATTTTCATAAATATCTTCTTCTTTATTTGTCTCAATGTCTATCATAGTGCCTTCCATATCATGGGAGCAAGATGAGCCCTGGCTGCCTGAAGGACTTAATCCTCTTTCACCAGACACCCTGTGATATGAGATTCACTAAGGTCTGATGTAGCCAGTGCCTCCTGAACATACTAAGGCTTTAATTCTTCTTCCTCATGACTCCTTTTTCTGATTTTCAATTATTCAAGATAAGGAGAGTCAGTTATAGATGACGTCATGTGACTTCTCTTCTTTTGTATCTGCTTTTGCCTGGATGGGGATGGAAGAAAGAGGCACAGGCAGCTCAGTCCCTATGTCATAGTTCGCCTTCCATTACAACTTTCATAGATTAAAGGTCCCAGTGCCCAAATAGTCTCCTTTCACTCACTAATTATTAATGAGGATGCATAGCAAAACCTCCAGAGAAGGTTTTGCCATCTACTCTCCAAAGAATAGCATCTGAAGAGCTATAATTTTTCAGAGCTCCATTTCAATACCATGCCTCTGAGCATTTAGATTCTCCTCCCAAAGAACATACTGTGTGTCCCCTCTCCACTAAAAATAAAGCCATTTACCTTGTGGCCCAGTGGCTCCTCGTCCTTTGGCACAAGGAAGGGAAATAGGGCACTGTTGAGTGTGCTGCTTCACAATCCCCAGGTGCTAGGAAGTTGTGGTGGACCTGCAGCATTGGAATTTTACTTTTGGAAAATTGCAAGCAAGATGTGTATGTGTGTGGGCTGTGGGTGCATGTGTGTACATCTATGTGTATGTGCATTTGAAATTAAAGACAAATAGAGAAAGAAATTAAATTGCATCTGTATGCCCATCTGGTTCTGAGACTGTGTTTAGAGTAGTGATTAAAAATAGATCTAGCATGGATCTGTTTATCCAACTGACATTTATTATTTGTCCTCATGCAACTCAAAGGCTTAAAGGTGGAAAAGCTACCTACCAAGTACATATAATTTGTATTACAAAGAAATAAAGAACTGCCATGAGAACATTCCAAAAAGACTGAACTGCTCAACTCTGAAAAAGCCATGTTTAAGGTAAACCTTGAGGGACTCATAGCTGTCAGGTTCATGAAAGGGAGGGTTATATGAGGGAATTACAGATGCTAAATCCCTGAGAAAAGGGGTGGTGTGCCTAGAATTTCCTTCTGTCTGGAGCCAAAAATCAGTGCACTAAAACAGTAGGTAGGACCATAACATGGGAGCTATTCTACAATATCCTATATCTTTAGGGAGATGGGAGCCCATTAGAAGGTGCTCATCAGAAGAATGACAAGAGCAGATTTGTTTGTTTGTTTGTTTATTTATTTTTAAGATTTTATTTATTTATTCATGAGAAACATGGAGAGAGAGAGGCAGAGACACAAGCAGAGGTAGAAGCAAGTTCCACACAGGGAGCCTGACGTGGGACTCGATCCCAGGTCTCCAGGATCACACCCTGAGCCGAAGGCAGGCGCTTAACCACTGAGCCACCTAGGGATCCCCAGATTTGCATTTTTAAAACCCAGTCCTATAGCATGGCAAGAGGACAAAACTGGTATGGTTTGGCTGTTTATAGTAACATAATGGCAGCATCTATGTGAACTGAAATACTGTTGATGCCTATCTACTCTGTCATGTTAAAACAGTTACATGTGTCTTTACATGTATATCAGGTTAACAGTACATTTATTTGACTACAATATTATATTCTGCAAATACACTTAGCCTACATACATAAAATAGTACGGTATTACTAGAACTGGATATTGATTTTATTTTCCCAAACTTTCCTTTGTATCCTCTCAGATTATGATCCAGTTTCCCTTATCTGATTTATTTCCATTATACAAAAAGATGAGAAATCTTCATTAATTTCTTTGAGTCTATATTTTCCCAATTATTTGTAAGCTTAAGGATCCTGTCTCTAACTCTTCTGCTCTGTTTTAGTGTCAGTTGACAACTATGGAAGCATTACTAATTACTAATTGTGAAAAAGTATTCTTTCCTGCCCAAGAGAAAAGGGATGGTGGCCTCAATTCAATCTCATGATATAGTTGTTAGGAAAGATAATGAATTTTCTTTTCAGTAAATTTTCTATTTCTTCTTAATAGATTACTATCAATAGCTATCCACTGTCTATAGCCAAAGTTAATTTTGTCCAAATTTTGAAATTTTGCAGAACAGACTTGAAGCCCAAAATAATGTCATAGAAAATTCACTAAATCTCCTTTTAATGATGGGGAATATTGAGGACCAATTTATAGGAAGGAACATTATAAATGTTATGTGGTAAACATCAGGGATTAGGCTATATGCTTTTTTAAAAAATCACTCATGCCTGATTTCTCCTTATAAATGGAAATCCAACCTCGTCTCAATTTTTTTAAATAAAATTTTAAAGATTTTAAGTTTTGAAGAAAATAGAAATTTCAGAATATGATGCAGAATCTTGAAATTAGAAATAATCTGATACCATCTGATATTTTAATCTTCTTGAGAGTATTCCCATGAATTGGTGGTTTACCTTTGTTACACATTTGAGGTGTCAAGGGTCCCAGTAATTTCTCCCAGAGAGGACTGCTATCTTCTCAGTTCCCCTTGGGGTCAAGCTGAATTAGTCTACTTCCTCTATACCAAACAGTCTCACAGCAAATGTTCCCTGTTTCCCACCTGGGCCACATTTGACATGGTTCCTGTTATTTGTTTCATCCTTTGAATGAAAACTTCACATCTTCCTTTCAGCTTTCTGGACTTTGCCAGGCTTGACTTTTAATGCTTACTGTACAAGCAATTAACAGGATTTGAAAGGTCAATGGGAAATGGATTAAAGAGCATTCTCTAAATGCCAGCACTCCATGAAGCCAAGTCTGGTATGTGCAGGGTCATCCCTGTAGACATTCTGACCCCCCATCCCCACCCCATCAGTTATTAGATGGTTTACAAAAGTCCAAACAGTATTAATCAAACTGACAGGAAAAAAAATCCTGTATTTGTATATGCCATTTAGAAAAAGTTATTTTAGTATATGAAGTTTTGTTCTTAAAAATGTGCAAGCATGCAAGCACAGAGGCATTTTTCTGCTTAGTCTGGGAATGTAATAATCACTGATGGGACACTTTGCACAGAAGGTTTCCTGAAGCCCCATTTCCCCATGCTTCTCTTATCACCCTCATTCCTAAACCAATTAGAAAAATAAGTTAAGAGCTCTGGGCAAATTGTCTCTCAAATGAAGACAAAGGTTTCAAGGAGGCAGGGAAATGATTGGATAACACTGCTACAAGAGGGTTGAATATATATATATATATTTTTTTTTCTTATAATGCAACTCTCAAAGGACATTTGATTCATCCCTTGGGGCTTAAAACTACTAGTATCAATCAAAATCATCCTTCCTGTACCATAATACCTTAGCCTTGGGTTCTTTCAAATTGTACCAAATATTTTCCAGAATTGAAAATTGGGATGCATTATAGATACTCTTTCTCATTTTAGCATCATATAATGATTTAATGAGGCTCACTGGGTTACAAATGGGATAGAACATGTTCCCTTGTATTCCCTTTTTTCATCTAATAAAATGATCTCATGAGAACGTTGCTATTACTTTATTTCCTTTGAGGGAAATATAGTGCCTTTCCACTGACAAGAATGGTTAATTTCAACCTTACTTTCTTTTTACTACTTTCAACTTGACTTTTTGTTTTACTACTTTGGGAGGGGGGAACATCTTCCTAATATCCCCTTAAACTAGTCTAATCCGGTATGAATCCAGTACCCTCAGTTCCCTTAACTGGGATATGTGCCTAACCTCAAAAAATTATTTAGCATTTTTTTCTGTTCAATATATTCTACTCCTCATGAGAGTATCAAGAAATAGGATTTAAAAAATCATTATCAGATGAAAGATACTCATCAACTATATGATCATTCTTAAGGAGAAACAGGGGATTGATTTTTTTTTTCTCATTTGAAAGCATTGACTTCAGGCTCATTTGTAATAAAATGATTTATTTATCATTGCTGAACAGGGGAAATTGCTTTTCAAAAATAATAATGCTCCTTTATTTTCTAAAAAATAGATAATTATAGTAGCATATAAAACACTAAGAATTCTACTGCCACCCTAATTCTCCCTCCCCATTCTCCAAATCTGCTATTTCCCTGAAAGTTTTTAAATCAGAAAGCTTGAAATGAGTTTCCTGAGAGTTCTTTTTCTGTCTTTTTCCAAAATTTCCTAAGGTTACTCTATATCTACGTAAATGCCAATATTTGTCTTGAATAGACTGAAATAAAATAAATGAGATGGCTAAAATTCATTTTTATCTTGTAAATGTTACACCTTGTCAATTAAAACAAATACTCCTTTTCTGTGCCAGGAAAACATTTTCTGTTACATTCCCAATCTGCTTCAACTGCCATTGGGTACAAGAAAAACCTCTAACAGATGGGAATCAGTAAATAGCAATTGCAAGTAGAACTGACTATCTGAATAACAAATGGGAGACATATTTTGTGAGTTACCTTGGCAGTCAGACACGATTCTGAGGGTTTTTTGAGGTGCTATACTACTGATTCTGTGGACAAGACTGGGGCCAGACATACACACCCCCACCCAAGAAAGAAAATATATGTATGCTTTACACAGATAGCCTTTTATCTCACTTGTCACACAGTTGAGGTTGTCAAGACCTTTCTGTTCTTCTGAGAAATATTTGGGAAACATGAAATACAGGAAATAAAGTATGCAGACAAAGGAGGTGTTTGTCCACGGTCAAGAAGATAGTATAGTCACGCTGGAGTTAAGGATCGCAATGTCCTTCTTTAACTTCTAACCTCACTTGTAACAAGAGAGAGACAGAAAAATTATTCAAGTGGGCAAACACAGTGATTGCTCTCTTTCTAAGAGCACAAACTGCTATAGAACATCGTGCCTAGGGGAAAGCTTAGATTAGAGCCAGAAAAGAGAGAAAGTTGCCTTCAGTACCAGATGTGCTGGCTAGCTGAAAACACCCAACCAGTGAAGTATCTGACCTCTTCCAAGGCAAAACTTCTAAAAAGCCTGTCTCTGCTTTCTACCCTCACCCAAACCTGCTTCATGAGTTGCTCCTTTGAAATTTGTTTCAAGTCTGAATAGCATATGCAAGAGGAGTACATGCCATCAGGAAAGGTCTTAGATATGTGCTGAGATGGTAGGTAGGAAAGACACAGGTGGATATCCTCTGTGGCTTTTGCTCTTCCTCATTCACCTATGCTTATGGATTAAGGCCTGAACCTTTGAGGAATAAACCAACCTATTTATCCCTGGGCTAGTAATGTGAAAATGTATAAGGAAATCTAACTCATAATTGGAACCGAGGAACCATGAAGGGAGGGTTCTCATGCAGGTATCACTGCAGCTTGCACAGTTCAGCAAGAAGAAGGAAGATTTCCTATCGCCACCAGGCAAAAGCAAGCAGCACTCCCTGGCAGCCAATAGAAAGCTACCACCACTTTGAACTCTCATTTTCCTCCAATGAACTTTTGTTCAAGCCACCTCTCTCCCTACTTTCTCTTTTTTTCTGTAAAAGGATACTCTCCACCTTTGTTCTCTGGACTTGCCTATGGTTTGCCATGGTTCACTTTTCCTGAATTGTAATTCCTCTGCTATTTCTGAATAAACTCTGATTTGCTGGCTGAATTGCTTACCCTTCCTTTTAAAAGGTTGACTGTAACAACCTGAATTCTTTTCTATCCTTTCAATTAGAGGGATACAGATCCTAGAAGCACTTGGCAGGAGAAAGCAGGCTTGAAGGAAAGGAACACATGAGGGCAGTTAAGAGAAGGTTCTCTAAACTTCTAAAATGTCCTGGTTTCCCATGCCCTAGCATCTCTTTCCGCCTTTTCTTCACCTCGCCTTCTGCAGGGTCCTAGAACAGTGGAGTAGCTAAAAATGTTCTATCAACTATACTTTTCTTCTAGGACCTTTTGTCTGTTTTCAGAAATAAGACTACCAGCCAACAATAATATGATACATATATTGAAAGCTATGCATGCTTCATTATGCTCATTAATCTTTGAAATGTTTTTAATATATTCCTATGAAGCAATAGAATGCACTTTGGGATGAAATTTTGTCTAAGTGAGATTTAAAATATTATTGCTGTGAAGGATTTAGAAATTAGGTTTTATACTGATGGCTCTTCAATTGTTCAATCAGCCAAAAGGTAAATAGGGGAATATACTGAGTTTTCTTAACCTCAAATGGATGGAGAACATCAGAGTTGTTGTTGTTGTTGTTTACAGCATAATCTTTGAACAGATAATCGTAAACATAGTATGTTTTTATTCAAAATCATCATCATCATCAACATCATTATCAACACAAAACAATAACATCATGCTTATACAAACCTACTTGTCTATGCTGAGTCACACAGAGGAATTGAACAGGGCTCTTGGCTTTCCTATCAGTTCCATTGTTTTTTGTGAGGTTTAGTTTGGTTTGGTTTGGTTTGTGTGCCCTGTCTTTCACAAGTCTCCTTTTTTTTCTTCTTCAGGGACCCACTCTGCTCATTACTGCTTACTGGCCCTCCAAATGACATTTGTGTACCTCTTACCATCTCTCTGCATCCCTCACCATGTCCTTTTCCAGTATTCAGCAAATAAAGCTAAGCCACTCTGCTCTACATATACCCTAGTAAATGTCCAACCTGTTAAATTGCAGTGTACATATGGCTCAAGTAAACATATTAGGAAAGTCCTTATGTTCATGTGGTATATTGCTGCCAACCTACCTGGAACTCATCTGTTATAATACACAGTATATACATATATGTATAAGTTCTATACAGAAATAACTTGCACTAAGAAAATTACATAATTAGCTCTAATAAGAAAATGCATAGCTACTTAATCATAATAGTAATATTTGTATTCACTATTTTTTAATGATTTTATTTATTCATGAGAGACAGAGAGAGAGAGGCAGAGAGAGAAGCAGGCTCCACGCAGGGAGCCTGATGTGGGACTCGGATCCTGGGTCTCCAGGATCACGCCCTGGGCTGAAGGTGGCACTACTGCTGAGCGACCGGGGCTCCCCATGTATTCACTATTTGTATACTCTACAGAAACTGGCATAATAAAAATATAAGCTGGCAGATTCCAGGGCTTCACATAAACTAGTCTTTGTATATTGTCACCGTCCTAGAAACAGCACAACACTTGGTGAATAATCAAAACTTTCTTGGATAATTTTTGAGAGCAGGATGTAGGAGTACCATACATTGCTTGTGTCTACCCATGTCCAGTTAGAAAAACAAAAACAACTCTAGGTATTTCAAATAGATTTGATTAGATAATTGGCTATAAAAGTAACAAAAAAATCTATAGACAAAAAAAGTAACAAAAATGTATAGACAAAAAAAAGAGAAGGAAAGAAGGAAGGAAAGAGGAAAGAAGAAAAGAAAGAAAGAAGAAAGAAAGAAAGAAAGAAAGAAAGAAAGAAAGAAAGAAAGAAAGAAGAAAATGAAGTTCCCCCCAGAAATTGCAGAATTTACTGCCATTAGTAACTTCAGAATGCCATCACCACTCCCAAGGCCAAGAAAACAAAAGGGAGATGATGTGACCCCATATCCATATGGGTGTGCTGCTGTGGCTGCTAGAGTTCCTCCAGAGCCACTGCTGATGGCATCTAGGAACCCACACTCCTCGTAACACTGCAGGAGTCAACCCAAGAGTGCTAAGCTGACAGAGCTGCTGGAGTCATCACTGCTGCTGATGCAGGAACCCAGGCTGGGACTCCCTTGTCATTTACCAAATGCACTGCCAGGAGTAAAACACTAGCTGAAAATAAGTATCTGCCCTTCCTTGCATCTTCCAATCTCTTGCCAGTGCCTCCCATTATCAGCAACTTACTGGAAATCTATCCCAAGGGAGTCTGGAAAATGTAATTTGCAGATAGCCTGGCCCCATGATACAGAAAGGATCACAAAAGGAGAGGACTGGGGCAAAACACCAGACAGATAGACATTCCAGTGCTTTGTATAGAAAGTCTTATATGTAGATAGCTCTAGAAGAAGCCTGGATGGCATCTACCTCTTTCCCAAATACTCATACTCCTATCACTTGCTAGAAGCCTTCCTGATTTGTGTGGTCACTATTTCTAACTTTCCTGGTTCTTATGGTCTTTATTTGTCTCTCTCTCCCTCACCCTTTCTCTGTCACCATTCTCCATCCCTGAATTCTCACATGCCACCTGCATTTTTACTTGTGCTTGCCAACTGTGTCAAACACTCTAAGGCAGCTGGAGCTTCACTGTCTCCTTGTCCTATTTTCCCTTACTCCATTGTTCAAAGTAGTGTGTGGGTCAGCATGGAAACTAATTTTGTTTTGTTTTACTTTTCCTAGTTGGTTTCATTAAAAAAAAATTCTCCTTACGTTATAGCCTGAATGTAGCCCCTCAAAATCCTTAGGTTGAAATCTTAATCCTAATGTGATTGTATTAAGATGTGGGCTTCTGGAAGGTGATTAGGTCATGAGAGTGAAATCTTCTTGAGTAGGGTTTGTGCTCTTATAGAAGGGAGTCCCAGAGCTTCCTCTTCTTCTGCCATGTAAAGACACAGCAAGATAGTCATGCATGAATATGGAAATGGATTCTCACCAGACATGAAATTTGCCAGCCCCTAGATCTCAAATTTTCCAGCATCCAGAACTGTGAGAAGCAAACTCTTATTCATAAACCATCCAGGCCACGATGTTCTGTTAGAACAGTCCAAACTTAGACAACTTACTGCAGTAAGAAAACTTAGATTGGAATCAGAGACAGGCTCTGGTTCCTGGATTCACTAATCCAATGATTAGGATTAGGATCCAATAATCCAAATTATTACAAATTTAGGGTAATCTCTTTTTTGAATACAAGTTTCTTCATGTTAAATAGAAGGGGTTGGGTATGATGTCTAAATTCTGTCTTAGTCAATTATATGAGTTTTATAAAATTCATTTATATTTAAAATAACTTGTCTCAATTTTGAAAAAAAAACCATGGATATAGCATTTAAAAAGGAAGAAAGGTAGAGTCCCATACCCGGAAAGAAAACACATATCTATTATAAAATCAAATACATACATAGAGTCTAGAAAAAGGTGCAAAATGCCCTTTCTTGATTTTCGTCGTTATATGTAATTCCATAGCAGTTCTCTTGGATTGTCTCCTACCTTCTTTCTCCCACACTTCACAGTTCCTCAGTTTCTTTGCTGTCACCATAGAGTTGCACTTTTTCTTCTTTTCCTCCACCTCAGAAAGACTTGCCATTCAATTTCACATGGTTTTTCCCTTGTTAAACCTAAAAGAATATGGCTTTCAACCTCATGTCATGACAACGTGATAGTCATCTGCTCTTCCTTTAAAACTTACAAGGACACATCTACCAAGCAAAGAGACTCCCTCTTCCTGACATTGACCAAAACTTACACTATTTCAGGACATTATTATTTCTGTATCTCTTTCCTCATCTTTTCAATAACCTTATTTATTACCCTAGATATCTATAACTAAAGATACAAAAGTACAGATCATATATTTATTACCCTAGATATCTATAACTAAAGATACAAAAGTACAGATCATAGTAAAAGAGATATAGAATGAGAAAATCCTGGTCGACTTTGCTACAGAATATACATAGAATTAACTACATCATAAACTATGAGTAAGAACAATAGAGTTTCAGAATAAAAAAGTAAGAACAATAGAGTTTCAAAATTAAAAAAGACTATAGCACAAGGAAGGAGGGAAAAAACAGATTAATTTACTTAACTTCTTGGCCTATGGCCATGCATTTCTGTACACACAGTTTATTGGAATCTTCCTTCTCCCAATAACAACGCTTCAGGAGTTGCAGAAAGAAAACTAAGACGGTAGTAAAATGTGCTAATGTTTATTGGTAACACTCAAATCCGAAATGTATATTAAAATGAAGTTTTAAAACTGATTTTCATATTTGATTTGAACAACACCAGCTTATTTGTAAGATAGTCCAATACATTCCCAGGTCTTGCCCGGATTTTGTAACATCTGCTTTTATTATTTAGAAGTAGTATTTAGATCACTGCATAAATCAACCCTTGAAAAATTGTTTATAGTAAGGAACATGATGAAACAAATCCCACTTTTTAAAAGTTTTAAAACAGAAGGAAAACTAGAGTAAACAATAGCAATATGCTCATTTTATATATTTTGAGGTCCACCTGTTTAAATGTTTTTCAAAGCCACTAAATGCATCTGTTACTTTTTTCTGTGATAAATTATATGAAATGATTATTACATATAAGTATCTAAAGTCAATTTGGATGGGCTTTCAAACAGAAAATTAGGAAGATTCAAGAGGTACCTCAGATTCAATAGCCAGTCCCCATTTTGTATATATGCTGCCGAAGCGAGCACGCCAGTCCCCATTATGAAGTTGGGACAAAGTGGGCTTAGCTATGTAATCTTGGGTACTACGTAATCTTGGATACTTCATCTTCATCTTCTATAAAAATAGAATTTTATTATTTACCCTTGTGAGTTTTTTGAGGAAGTCTTTAGTCCTTGTATAGTAAGGGCAAGGTACCTAGCCATCCTTCAGTTAAAAAGGAAATATATATGAATATAGCTCCATATGCCTGTTTCCATACACATTTATTCTTCTTGTACATTAGATCTTGTGGAATCTCAATGCTGCATTTACTTTCACTAATATGCTCCAAGGAGCACTAGACCACAGCTGTCTGTCAGATACAGGAGCAGAACTGGCTATTTCTGGCTCAGCAACTACAGTCTGCAACACCTTGAGCAAGTCATATACCCTTTGTCCATTTCTTATATTTATAATTAGGAGATGATAGGAAGTGGTCACAGGAGTGCTTTGTAGCTCTCATATCCTGTGAATCTTTGAAGCTGAATCCTATACACTGTTATGTTATTTTATTACTATATTATTATACACCTCCTACTTTTTAGGATATTTCACAATCAGGAACACATAATATCTTCTGGGATATAAGAGTCCTGAGTGACATAATTGCATAGTCAGCACAAATAAGTGACACCTTGATACTCATAGTTTTACTTAGGTGAGGGACTTAATATTACTGTATAATCTACATGTGATTCTGTGCTGAGAGCAGCTTCTATCCTTAACCTGTGGCATTCCTGAACAGTTCTCATTATTTCACTTTATCCCCCTCCCCAAAAAGAAGAACCTATTTCAATGAGCATTACTGAGAAATGGGCATTTTATTAAAAATCTTTTGAAGAAACATGAATAGGGGAGGCAGTGTTGTCAAAAGCACAGCAATTCACCTCTCTTTTAGTCTGGGCCCTTTGGGAAGCAGCCATTGGTGCAGGACTAAATATGCAAGGATTTTATTTCATTCCTATGAGAGAAAATGGTAAAAGAGTTGGAGAAGCCTGGAGAAAGCAGCTTAGACTGTCATTAAGTGTAAGTTTCAGCAAAGCCAATGGGGAAACTTGAGCCAATTTCGGCCACAAGGAGCTCATGTCCTCCAGAAATAGATGAATTTAGTGTCCCTGCTGCCTTCAGGCATTGGCTGGGAGCAGCTCATGACACATGCGGCCACAGCACAAATCCAAGATGGATTTTAAAGCTCATCAGCTAGGCCCTAGGTCAGTAATCCTGTCTCTATTTGGAAATCTGTAAGGCATAGTTTCACAGCCACTACTGACATCTCTTTCAAGTTTTTCTTCCAGTATCCATTGCAAAGTACCACCAACTGCCCTAATGAACCTTCCTTTGAGCTAGTCTTTCAAGCTTCCTTCACATTGAGAACTCTCCACCTCCATAGTTTTTCCACCTCTCTTCCTTTCTCTTGTCTCTTCTGCAGGCTCATCTAAATTTGCATCATCCATCATCATTTTCAGGTCATGACCTCGTATTCAGAGAATTAAACATCCATTAGTTACCAGAGTTCACCATCTCATAGAAGGCAGTGAGTAGAATAACACGGATACAAAACATTTCCTGCTGTGTTACAGCAAAGCTGTGCTGTCATCAAATGCTTCCGGATCCATGAATATACTGAAACTGCTCTATAAAGTCATCAGTGTCTTTTTCATTGCCAAATCTATTGGCCATTTTAGTTATTATTCTTGACTTTTATATCCATTTGACATTATTGATCATCCATTTCTCAAATTTCTATTTTTCATGGACCACTGTGATTGAGTACACTGCATGGTCTCCTCACATCTTTATGGCCTTTCCTTTTCTTTTTTCTCATGTTTTTCCCTCTCTATTCCTTCCTTCCTCTATTAAATGGTGGTGTCCCCTAGGCCTTGCATACTTTTCATTCTACATACTTTCTGTAGAAACTTTATTCTCTGCTGTGTAATAATTTTCATTTATTCATATCAAGCTCCTAGTATGAACCATGTACTATACCATGTCCTAAGGACAAAATTATAGGAGAAAAAACAATTTCCTCACTTCAAGGTACATATCGTCCAAAAGGGGAAATATAAAAGTCAATAGGCAATTACAGGACAATGAGACACTGCTATGTTAGGTAAGTGCACTTGGTTTAGGGCACCATAGGAGGGCATCTAACTTACACTTGGGAAATTAGAGAAACTTCTCATAAGACAATCAACAGTGTGTAATAATAAAAGTAAGAGGGGCAGAAGGCATTCTGAACTGAGAAAGCACCACATCTGAAGGCATAATGAGTTTGGTACATCTGCAATATTAAATGAAAAGAAAAGGGAGAGGCTGGGTGAAGAAAGTGTTATAAATTGAACCTAAGGAGAGGAAGAAACTTATGTGCTATGTTGTGGTCCATGGGTCTTATGCTAAGAGCAGTGAAGATTGCTAATGGGTTTGAAATGAGGGCATGACTTAATTTCTTTAAAAGTTTTGAAAGCTCACATTATAGAAAGGATGGCTTAGAAATGGGATATCCTTGAAGTAAGAACACTAGCTAGGAAGTACTTCAGCTCAGTGCATTAAAATATTATTTAAGGCTACTATGTATCAGGCACTTTAAAATGTGTTTAAAAATTGATAAACACATGCTTAGAATCGTGTGTATAATACAATGCCATTAAATCAAAGCCAAAATAAAATCAAAGCAAAACAAAAAAGAACACTAGAGGTATATGTGTATATTAACTTTATATATAACTTAATGAACTACTATACCCAGTTACCAAAGCCAGAAATCCTTCACTCTTCCATTTTCTTCTCTCACATTCAATATCCAATATCACAGTTGACTACAATTCACCAACCCCTATTTATATATCTGACTGGTCTCCTCACTGACCTCATCTTCCTTCTACTTTTCTGGTCTAATTCCAAAGTCAAGCTTATATAGTTTCCCTTTTTTCATCTCTGTCTCCATCCCAGTCCATACCACCATCATCTCTCATCTAGCCCTTGGCCAATAGCTTCCTAAATGGCTCCTAAATTTCCATTCCTCCCCTCTGTGATCTAGCTCCACTTACTAGACACAATAATCTTTATGTAATGGAAATCAGACTGTATGATTCCGCACTTCAAATCTCCCAAAACTTTTCATTGCATTTAAAATAAAAAACTCTGTCCCAGGCCTTAAAAGGCCTCTTCTAATCTGATCCTATACAGTTTTTTCGTCTCATACTACCCAGCTTCATCCCCCTCACGTGTTCAATCACATTGAATTTCTGCAGTTTTTAGAACAGGATGTGCTTTTCTCAATATTCCATTCTGCAGATGTATCCTCTGTCCACACTTTTTACCTCCTTCATGGTGACCACTCTGGTCTATCACATAATCATTTCTTGCCTGGCTACTCAAATAGCTTCTTATCTGGGCTTCTTGCTTCCACTCTGTGCTCCATAAAGCAGTCAAGATGATCCTTTTAAAATGTAAATGCTCCCCTGCTGAAAATTCTTCAATAGCTTCTCATCACATTTAAAATAAAATCCAGTAAGCTAAGCACAACTAAGCAAGCCATACTTACATATATCTGACTGACCTCCTTGCTGACATCCCCCTCTACTTTCCTCTGTTCTCTCTCCACTTTCATCACTTTGGCCTCCTCCCTAATCTTCAGACACACAACTTACCTAAGGATCTGCTGCTCCTCCAGCCTGGACCCTATCTCTTCAGAAGTCTGCAGGCTCTGGACTTGATTTCTAGTTGTCTACTCAAATAGCATCTCCTTAGATCTTACCTGGCTACCCCCACATCTCTATACTTGCCCCCATCCATTTCTATTCCATATGTTTCTTTATTGTTCTAAAAGTTTTCACTATCTGACATTATAGTGTATGTTTGTGCATGGCCTACATCCCTCCTTACAATGTAATTTCTTGAGGATATGAATATGAATTTTTTTTGTTTCCCCAATATTCAGAACAGGGCTTGACATACAATAGGCATCAATATATAATCGTTGAATGAAATTATTGAATCAGAGCCTCGGGAACCCTATCAATTAACACATGGAGAAAATAAGCCTTTATTAATTAGAATAAATTAAATAACTTCTGAGAATTTTCTTACCCAATTTATTCTTTTTTAAGATTTTATTTTTTTATTTTAGAGAGAGACTGTGAGTGAGGGGAAGGGCTAGGGGAGACGAAGAGGCAGGGAATCTCAAGTAGATTCTACATTGAACACAGAGCCCATCATGGGGCTCTATCTCAGGACACTGAGATCATGACCTGAGCTGAAACCAAGAGTCCAAAGCCTAACTGACTAAGCCATCCAGGTACCGCCCACCCCCACTTGCCCAATATCTTAATAATGCTACTAAGCTATGCTCAGATGAGAGGAATGCAGTGCAATAATTAATTTCTGGGAAAAAAATATTAACAGATTTACTTTTTAACTAATAATAAAAAGATATTAAGTGTATAATAAATTATTTAGCATTGTTATATGCTAATTT
The DNA here is from genome assembly GCF_905146905.1 of Nyctereutes procyonoides. NCBI lineage: Eukaryota > Metazoa > Chordata > Mammalia > Carnivora > Canidae > Nyctereutes > Nyctereutes procyonoides. The sequence goes on from NW_026575029.1 coordinate 1,303,426, forward strand.
TAAAATATCAGTGATTTTGTTAGTGATATCTTTTAAATACTATTCATATATTCCATTCTTTTTTTAACCTCATAGATTAATTTCATAAACATAATCAGCTGAATGTCACTCAGTAAAGATGTGGCTACCAATATTTAACTGTTGAAGGAAGGAAAAATGACTCTTTGCTGAATTATTTTCATAACAGATGACTCTCTGCAGAGTTAGTTTCACAAAAGAATAAATACTGGTGCATAAAATATTTTAAAACTATTAAAATAGGCTTTTTTTGATAACTTAAGAGGCTACATTTTAGGTCCATGGATTTCAATAGAACTTTTTCTTTGGAGAATGAAAACATTAATTGTCTTTGACTTCATCTAATTTTAACAAAAGTATTTTATTCCATGGAGTTAAATTTTGCAACTCCTTCATACTGTATTAATTGATTATTGCCCCAACTATAAACTACAGCCAAATTAACACAGGTTTCAAATAAATCAGTGTTTAAAAAAGTATAAGCCTCAGTCATACATTAATTGTGTTCCAAATTCAAAGTCTTGTTTTGTGAAAACAAAGGTATTGTTCTTCCTAAAAATATTTAGTGACCATTATTTCAAGGGGGCAACTGAATCTGCAGATCAGATCCTGTTAAAATGTCAATATATTCCTGTCTGCCAAATTTACTCGTCAGTAGATTCAAAATATTCTCTAAAAAACAAATCAGTAAAAAGGCCTAAAAATTCTATTCAGTTTATTCAGAACTATTTCTTGAGGACCTTCTTCATGAAGGACTGTGCCAGTAAAAGGATCAAAAAATGAACAAACATGCTCTGAGAGCACTCGAGGTGCTCATGAAAGTCTGTTCTTAACAGCTGGGTAAGCAGTGAAGTTGATCACAGATGTAGAAATGCCCATGTTTGGAAGGGACTCTTCAACCAATCATTTGAGATTAGCATACTTTCTGTGATACTCCCACCAAGTGTCTAGTAAGCAAATACCAATGAAAAGAAAAACATTTTCTTCCAAAGGACAAGTTAGACCTCTGTAAAGTGTATATGATTAGAAGTTCTGGAGATTGTTTTTGTTTTTTTGTATAGCAGCTAATTACATAGCTCCCAATAATCAAATCTATTTCTCCTCCTTAGGATCATTAGTAAAAGATGTAGAAAAACATGAACTAAGTTCACCATGACCATTAGTTGTGTGTGTGTGTGCGTGCACGTGCGTGTGTGCATGTGCACACATATAGATGTGTGAGTAGAATAGTAGTAGTGTGGTAGTGGTGTTTACTGCAGATTAACTGACTCTGGTAAGTTTCAAAGCTGTTGACTATCTACCTTTTCCTTCCCCTCTCTGTTTCACCTGAGAGTTTCTCTGAGTTAATTATCTGTGCTGTAGAAAAATTGAAATGGCATATGCAAGCACATCATAGCTATGTCAGTTTTCTACTTTCTCCATTGACCAAATTTCACTGTATTTAATAAATATTACTTATAGTTTGTAGTTTGGGATTTGAGCACTACTAGTAATGAGTTTTTCTGTTAAGTTGTACAACATTACGGAAACATTCACATGCCACTCTGCAGTAAATATATAATGAAAATAAGAACACTTCACATAATGCAATATGCTTTCTTTACTTACTAAGAAAAATACGCATGTGTTGATTAACTAGCTGTGTACACAATTATGTTATTGAATTAACAGAAAACCAAGGACCATGAGAAACATCAGAAGGAGATAAAAGCAAAGAGAAAAAAAGTAAAACAGGAAAATGCTGAGGGTGACAGACAGTAGGGAAGATTAATGTAAAATGACACAAACTAATAGCAAGGCTCAGTGACAATGCTGAGAATCGAAGGCTTTAAGAGCAGAGAAAGAGCCTATTCTAAACAACTTCAAATTGAGTTCTGAGGTTGGGTGAATGTGTGCATGTACATGTGAGTATGTGTATGTTTATGTCATGGTCATGGTAAAAGAGGATTCACAAAACATGTTGAAATTAATTGTCCCTGAGGGTATATATTAGGTTATTTTATTGCTGCCGTAATAAATTATGACAGACTTAACCACTTAATGCAATGCCCATTTCTTATCTCATCATTTCTATGGATCACAAGTTGCGGCATGGTGTGGCTCAGCCAGGTTCTCTGCTTAGGATCTCACAATACTGCCCACTCACCCATGCTCTTTTTGGAGGCTCTGAGGAAAAATCTGTTTCCAGGCTCATTCAGACTGTTGGCAGATTTCAGTTCCATGTTGTAAAAGGAGGGTTCTGTTTTTCTGATGACTGTTGGATGGGGATTATTCTCAGCTTCTAGAGACTTTCCACATTCCTTGGCTTGTGGATTCCTTCATATTCAAAGCCAATAATGGCATTTTTTTCTTGTATTTATAATCTCTTATATTTTCCCTTCTTTTAAAGGATTCAAGTTGATTATTTCAAGCTCACATAGAATATCTAGGATAATCTTCCTATCTAAAGGTCAATTGATCAATAATATTAATTACATCTGCAAAGCCCCTCTACCATGTAACATAAAATAATTATTGATGGAATACTAGGTAATAAAGATAGATCTAAACCTACCTAAGAAAATTTGAAAACTAGCTTTCAAACAATCAAGCTGATCTACATGTTATTTAAACAGTTGATAAAATAATCTGAACACATTAAAGGGAGACAAGGGGCACCTGGGTGGCTCAGTTGGTTAAGTGTCTGACTCTTGATTTTGGTTCAGGTCATTGTGTCAAGGTTGTGAGATTGAGCCCTATGTTGGGTTCAGCACTGATGTGAAGCCCGCCTAAGATTCCCTCTCTCCCTCTCCTCTCCTGCCCCTCTGCTCAGGTTCTCTCTCTGACTCTCTAAAAAACAAATGAAGGAAAGAAGGGAGGAAGCAAAGAAGGAAAGCAGACCACAAAATTCAGGCACTCAGTAGTATAACATTAATAAATCATAGCATTTAATAAAAATTGTTAGATAAAGGAATGAAAAAACAAAAAAAACAGACTCCTAACTAGGATAAAATTGGTCAATATAAACAGATGCAGAAAAAACAAAGACCATGGAATTTTTGGATAAGGGCCTTAAGGTAGGTATTTCAAATGTGCTCTAAGAATTAAAGAAAAACATGATAAAACAAAAGTGGAAGCTATTAAAAAAATGAAACTTTAGAGCTAAAGAATATAATATCTAAGTTGAGAAGTTCACTAACTAGGTTTAAAAGCAGATTAAAAACTATGGAAAAATATGGAGAAAATAACATGAAGATATCACAACAGAAATTATTCAAAATGAGTCATATTGGGGGAGACTAAAAATAAACACTCAGTAAATAGTGGGAAAACAGAAATCATGTAACATACATGTCAGTGGGATCCCAAAGGGAAGTGGGTTGGGAGAAAAGAAAAATATTTACTGAATAATGACTAAATATTTCACGGGTTTAATGAAAATCATTAACTCCCTAATTTAACAAACTCAGCAAACTACAATCAAGACAAACCACAAGAAAAACATCATAAGTCATCAGAAGATGAAATTTTTGTAAACCAGTGGTAAAGAGAAAAACTTTAAAGCACCTAGAGAGAAAAAAGACAAAATACACACAGGGGAACACAGACCAACTTCTCAATAGAAATAAAGCCAGACAAAAAATAATGAAAGAACATTAAAAAAAAAAAAAAGGTCAGCCTGCAACTCTATATTTAGCAAACGGAAAAACCATCCTTCAAAAATGGTGGTGAAGTAAAAACTTTTTTTAGGAACAAAACCTGGAATAATTTGTCACTAACAGACTTGCACTAAAAGAACTGTGAAAAAGTTTTTTGGGGTAAAGAAACTGATACCAAATAGAAACTTGGATTTACATTGAGGGGGAAAAAAGTACCAAGATATTACTTTGGAAGAAATATAAAATACCTTTCTCATTTTAAAAATTAATTTAAAAATAAATGGTGTAAACACTACATTTAAAAGCAGAGATTATTCAGACCAGTTGTAAAAGTCGACAACATTCTGCATTAAAAAAAAAACACTTCATCATTAAGTGGATGTACTTATAAATTTTAAAATAAATTATATATAAAATTTATAAATATATACATATTCATAGAAATATAAAAACAGAGATCAGTGTAAGTTCTTTAAAAAAAGTTAAAATATTTGACATAAACACAAATCATAAAGAAGGTATACTAATATCAAGAAAAATGTTACCAGGGCAGCCCAGGTGGCTCAGTGGTTTAGTGCCACCTTCATCCCAGGGTGTGATCCTGGAGACTAGGGATCGAGTCCCACATCGGGCTCCTGCATGGAGCCTGCTTCTCCCTCTGCCTGTGTCTCTGCCTCTCTTTCTCTCTCTCTCTTCTTCTGTGTCTCTCATGAATAAATAAATAATTTTTAAAAAGAAAAGAAACTGCTACCAGATAAAGATATTTCATAATAGAGGACATAACTGTCTTAACTGTGTGTACACCAACTAACAGCATCAAAGCATAGGAAGCAAAATTTGACAGAACTTAAGTAGAAATAAATAAATTCAAAATTAGAAGGCAGGGAAGACCAAGGGGAAACTCAGTAAGAATGTTATTTTTATTCATGATTTCCAGCTCCCTTCTAATATGAGTTTTCAAGACCTTGTAGTTCCATTGGTGTCCATATTATCTATTCCCAGAGCCCGTCATCAAACCAAGGGCAATTTAAACACAGAGGCAGGGTGTCTGGGTGGCTCATTCAGGGTCCTGGGCTCAAGTCCCACATCGGGCTCCTTGCTTAGTGGGGAGTCTGCTTCTCCCTCTCCCTTTCCCCACTGCTAATGCTCATGGTGTCTCTCTCTCCGTGTCTCTCTCTCTGGCTGTCTCAAATAAATAAGTTAATTAAAACCAAAAACAAACACAAAGGCAGTACTCATTCTGCCAGGACTATCAGGGCTCAAGTCAAAGGATTTGAGGGTCCAAGTTTCTTGTCTTCATCTTGGTCTGCCACAGAAAGAGTCCCTTTCCTTCTCAATCCGTTGTCTGACTCCATCCAAATGGAGTCAGTGACATTATGCATTGAACACATTCTACAATTATGCAATCTGTGAAATTAGTTTTCAGGACTTATTCTATATGTAGCTTACTTTTGGATATGCAAGGCATCTTTTAAGGTCACCGCAGTAGTTTGGGGGCTTGTCCACCAGTGCCTTGAGTTGAGATTTCAAACTCTAAAGCTTTTTGCTTTCTGTAAGTTCCCCAGCACAGCTAAAAGCAGTATCAGCCCATAATATTTGTAACCACCATTGGAAATAGAGACAGATCAAGGCTCTGTCTTCTCTCTTAAAACACCTTACCATTGTTTCTCTGTGAGGTTGGCTGCATTGCTCTACCCAGAGCCTCTCCTCACAATCCCAGCCTCATGGGACTTCAGTGGTAACACCATTTCTCCATGTAGTCCCTTTAGCACAAGGAGTGGTAACTGTTATAGTTTATGGGTGACTTGATATCCCTTGTTTGTTCCTTTAAACTTGCCTCACTTCTGTAAATAGTCTATTAATTAATTATCTATATTCAAACTCTTTGAGTGAATTCCATCTACTCTTGTACCAAATGACAAGTATTTGGTACCAAGAGTGGCTATACCCAAGATAGAAATCTGAATCTAGAATACTTACATATTAAGTAAGCATATGGATGATGCCCCCTGTAGGAGTCTTTGAAAAATGACAATTTGTGGCATGCGGTGGCATTTTGAGTAGTCAAATTATCACTGGTGACATAGAATGGAATACTGATATAGTGCAAGTCTTTGGATAATCATGTGGCTACTAAATTTGATAACTGGCCAAATCCAAAAAATAAAAATATGATATTTGGGAGGACAGCAAAGGAGGTTTAAGAAATATATTTGGTGTCCTTCAGAAAACCTTTGTTATTTTTACTGAGTCATTAGGCTGAAACATTTCAATAGCTTTTTAAGTATCTGTAAATAAAATAGTTAGGCAATTGTCAATAGCCTTTTGAAATTCAACACTATTTTAGACAAAAGGAGAGGACTCTATCAGAACATGAAGAGAACAATGTACTTTTCTCAAAGTCTAAGTGAAATTTTATTTTTATTATGTTTTCTATATGAAAATAGTTCTTTCAAATTCTACTGGTACATTGTGATATTTAAATAATTTCACACTGTTTTGCTTGCCTCATGGATACACAAGGGATGAAGCTGGAGATTTTGTTATTTTTAGAACACTTCTAAGACAAAGAAATTATGACATGCTATTTTTTTTTCTGTTCTGTAATTGATACACTAATTCCCAAACTAGAGACATGGTTTTTTAGGACAATCACAAATGCTTACTTGCTAATATTTCTCTCTCAAACCTAATAAATTGAAGTGAATGAAATGGGGGATTGGATGATTAGAAATCATGCTACACAACAAGTAAAACTGCTCAACAGGGACACACAAATAAACACATATAAAGTTTAAAGCAGTGGATGAATCTCATAAAAACCTGCATGGTCAAGAGCTAACAAGCACAGGGAGAGAAGTACTCATGGAGTCACTAGATCTTCTAAGACCGTCAGATATCCTGAAGGGGATCCCTGTGGCCCAAAGTTCATGATCTGAGACCACCTACACAAATCTAGAACCCTGGGAAATGGGAAATCAATTTTCCTAACTGCTGTCTCTACTTGAATGACATTAAGGAAAAATAGAAAGATTTTTCCTGTTCATCTGATTTTCACTGGCCTGTTATTGGCCTGGAGCCTGAATCTATACTGTTTATGTAGCCCTCAACATACAAGTTGGAAACTGTAATATAAAGTGGACCTGGGTAAATCATGCTTACATGTACCTGAGAAGACATCAGTATTTTATAAAATCAAAATGTATGTAGATATATCCTTACAAGCCTTACTCTCTCTTCTTTGATGGATTTCAGACCTTCCTTAAGGGACCATTTTCCTTCCTTTTTGAAGCAGAAGTGATTTTATTGAGCAAACTTGTTCACTTTTTCTGCATTAATGTTTTTTTGTTTTCATTCTTAAAGATTATTTTAGGTGTGTAAATAGTTCTAGATTGACTATTATCTTCTCTGAACATATTTCACTGTCTGTTGGTGAGCTAGTTGTACATTATAAATGTGCTCTGTGAAAGAAAATAAGACATTTCAGGGTCTTTGGATTTAAAAAGTAAAATGTTTATTAATTTTAGATATAAATACAAGCTCAAATTGTAGATATTATAAGGCAAGATGTAGTTTCCTAACAGTTAAGGAGAAGAAAATTAAAAACTTTAATGACTTCAGGGCATCTTGGTGGCTCAGTGTTTGAGCACCTGCCTTTAGTTCAGGTTATGATCCCAGGGTCCCGGGATCAAGTCCTGCATTGGGCTCCCCACAGGGAGCCTGCTTCTCCCTCTGCCGGGGTGTCTGCCTCTCTCTGTGTGTCTCTCATGAATAAATAAAAATAAAAAAAAACTTAAAAAAAAACTTTAATCACTTCATATGGAGCCAGAGAAGGGGTATATGGACACAAGAAATATGAAAAGAGGAACATACAGAAGGTTCAATAATACTTATAATCAAGCCTTAAATAGTGCTTTGAACTGCTAATGTTTGATACATGTATATACCGGTTCATTTATTACAATCATCTTTTGAGGCACCTATTATTATCATTATCCCATTTTATAGGTAAAAATCTTATGCAGTGAGAGAATAAATTATTATTATCTATGAGAGAAGGCTAGAGAAGGCAAGATTCAAACCTAAGCAGTCTGCCTCAAGAGTCAATGTTTTTAAATGCCACTCAAATACAGAATTTAAAAAGAACTATTATTTTACCAAACATTGAAATAAATATACTGACTGAAATATCCAGGTTTCTAGCAAGGATTGTCTTACTGAATTGGGAAAAAACTTAGAAGAGACCTCCAAAGTAACCCAAGATCCATGTTATTGTAACCATCAATAGTTTGTTCCTTTATATCGAATGTTTCCTTGTATGCACTTACCATTATTTGTTTCTCCACATCCATGATTTGATGGACATTGGATTGTGATCCATTTGGGGCTATTATAAATGAAACTGCTGTGAATATTTCTACATAGGTATTTTAGAGGGTATCCATTTCCCTAAGAGTAAGAAATTGCTAAGGCATTCCCCAGAGTGGTTGTACCATTTTACAAGTCCATCAGCAAATATATAAGAATTCTGATGACTCAACAACCTTCCAAATCTTATGATCTTAGGATTTTTAATATTAGTCAATTGTGTGTACTGATATGTCACTGAGATTTTCATTTGCATTTCTCTAATATCTAATAATGTTGAACAGCTTTCATCTGCTTGTGGTTCATATATCTTCCATCATTAAGCATCTGTTTCAAACTTTAGCCTATTTGCAATTGTGCTTTTTATTACTATTATTGTGGTGGTGGTGGTTGTTAAGTAATAGTAAAATGCTTTATACCTTGGGATACAAGTCCTGTGTCAGATATGTGTTACAAACATTGTCTCTTAGTAGGTGGTTTGATTTTTCATCTGCTTAACTGATTTTCTGAAGCATAGATGTTTTAAATGTTTCTCTGCACATAAAAAATTCTAAGAAATCTAGAAAAAGTTTATCAAAACTAATGAGTGAATGTAACAAGACTGCAGAACATGTTACCAATGTTCAAAAATCATTTTCATTTATATATGAGCAACAAATAATTAAAACTAAAAATTTTAAACATATCTTACACAAGAGCATTAAATATTTATATTTATGGAAAAATTCAACAAAAGATGTGGGAAAGCTTCCACAGTGGAAACTTTTAAATATTGTTGAGAGAATTTAAAGTTCTAAATAAATGGTGAGGTATGACCTTGCTTATTGTTTTTGAAAATTCAATATTTTTATGATATTATTTTTACTCAAATTGATCTATAGGTTCAAGCAATTCCAATTAAATTAGCAAGATTTTTATGGAAATTGGCATGGTGATTATAATATTTTAAATAAAAATGAAAACAATAGAATAGTTAAAACCATATTTTCTAAAACATACAAAAAGTAGCTAAGATTTCCATATTGATTAATTTTCTTTATGAGAATTCCAATCTAGTGTGATATACTATCCTTCCATCAATATTAATTTAAAATCTTTTTTTCTTAATTCAAGTATAATTAGCATACAGTGTTATATTAGTTTCAGGTATATCATAGAGTGATTCAACAATTGTATATTACTCAGCGCACATGACAGTAAGTGGATTCATTATCTGTCACCAAAGTGTTTTTACAATCTTATGGGCAATATTCCCTATGCTATACTTTTTATCTCCTTGAGGTATTTTTTTTTATTTTTTTTTTCGATAGTCATACAGAGAGAGAGAGAGAGGCAGAGACACAGGCAGAGGGAGAAGCAGGCTCCATGCACCGGGAGCCCGACGTGGGACTCGATCCCAGGTCTCCAGGATCGCGCCCTGGGCCAAAGGCAGGCGCCAAACCGCTGCGCCACCCAGGGATCCCTCCTTGAGGTATTTTGTAATTGGAAGTTTGTACCTCTTAATCCCTTTTATTTCACCCATCCCTACTCACCTACTCTTTGGTACCCACCAGTTCCCTCACTATATTTCAGAGATGATTTTTTTCTTGGTCTATATTTTCTTGTTCTTTTGTTTTGTTCTTTAACTTCCCTATCTAAGTAAAATCATATGGTATTTTTCTTTCTCTGACTTATTTTACTTAGCATTATACCTTCCTTCTATATCCATCTAATTGTTGCAAATGACAAGGTATTATTCTTTCCATTTTATATATAACCACTTATTTATCCGTTCATCTATCAAAGGACGTTCAGATTGTTCCCATATTTGGCTATTTTAAATAATGCTGGAATAAAAATGAAGGTGATTTTTTTTTTAAATATTTTATTTGGGCAACCCAGGTGGCTCAGTGGTTTAGCGGTTGCCTTTAGCCCAGGGCATGATCCTAGAAACCTGGGATCGAGTCCCACATCGGTCTCCCTGCATGGAGCCTGCTTCTCCCTCTGCCTGTGTCTCTGCCTCTCTCTGCGTTTCTCATGAGTAAATAAATAAAATCTTTAAAAAACCAGAGAGAGAGATTTTTTGAGAAACCTCCATACTGTTTTCTACAATAGCTACACTAGTTTGCATTGTCACCAACAGTACATGAGAGCTTTTTCCTTCACATCCTCACCAACAATGGCTATATACGTTGTGTTTCTGATTTCAGCCACTCTGCCAGGTGTGAGGTGATAGATGACTTGTTGTTTTGTTTTGTGTTTCCCTTATGATTAGTAATGTTGAGTGTCTTTTCATGTGTCCATTGGACATCTATATGTCTCTTTGGAAAAATGTATTTTCAGGCCCTTTGCCCATTTTTAATTGGACCATTGCATGTGTGTGTTGACTTGTAAAAATTATTTATATGATTTATATAATAACCCCTTCTAGGCTATATCGTTTGCAAATTTTATTCTCCAGTTCAGTGGGTTGGTTTGTCATTTTGTTGATGATTTCCTTCCCTGTACTAAAACTTTTTGTTTGGTGTTGTCCATTGTTTAATTTTGCTTGTTTCACCTGACAGAAGAGATACATCTAAAAAAATGTTTCTATGACTTATATCAAAGAAATGACTACCAATTTTTTTTTTCTAGGAGTCTTATGGGTTCAGGTCTCACATTATATCCAATTTCATTCTTTTACATGTAGCTGTCCAGTTTTTCCAGCACTATTTGTTGAATGGCTCTTTTTCTCATTGTATATTCTTATGTCCTTTGTCAGAGATTAAATAATCATATAAGTGTGAGTTTATTTCTGGGCTCACTATTGTACTCTATTGTTCTATATGTCTTTTTGTGCTAGTGCTATATTATTTTGATTACTATATTTTTTTGTAATCTATCTTGAAACCTGGGATTGTGATATCTCCAGTTATACTTTTCTTACTCAAGATTGTTTTTGCTGTTCATGTTTTTTATGGTTCCATGCAAATTGTAGAATATTTTTTCTAGTTCTGTTAAGATTGTTGTTGCTACTTTGAAAAAGATTGCATTAAATCTATAAATTGCTATGGGTAGTATGGATATTTTGACAATATTAGGTTCTTCCAATTCATGAGCATACAATATCTTTGCATCATCTACAATTTCTTGTATTAATGTTTCATAGTTTTTGGATTACAGGTCTTTTGCCTCCTTGGTTAAGTTTATACCTAGGTATTTTTCTTTTTGGTGTGAGTGAAACTGGGATTATGTTCCTAATTTCTCTTTATGTTACTTCATTATCAGTGTATAGAAATATAATAGTTCTCTGTATATTCATTTTCTGTCCTGTGACTTTACTTAATTTATCAGTTCTAGTAGCGTTTTGGTGGCATCATTGGGGTTTTAACAAAAAGTTTCATGTCATCTGCAAATAATGAATATTTTAACTTCTTTATGAATTTGAATGCCTTTTATTTCTTTTTCTTGTCTGGTTTCTGTGGCTAGGATTTCCAGTACTATATTGAATAAAAATGCTGAGAGTGGACTTCCTTGTCTTGTTTTGGTCTTAGAATAAAAGCCCTCAGTTTTTCACCACTAACTATAATGTTAGCTATGAGTTTTTCATACACGGTCTTTATTATTTTAAGGTATACATACTTTGTTGAGTTTTTCTCATGAATAGATGTTGTACTTTGTCAAACATTTCCTTTGTATCTATTAGAATGATAATATGGCTTTTATCCTTTCTCTTCTACTGTGACATACCGTATTGGTTAATTTGCAATACTGAACCACTCTTGTATCTCTGGAACAGATTCCACTTGATCATGGTGAATGATTTTTTTTATATCTACTGTTTCATTGGGTTTCCCAATATTTTGTTGAGGATTTTGCATGTATTTTAATCAGAAATATTGGTCTAAAGTTTTCTTTCTTTTTTTTTTTTTTTTGTAGTGTCTTTATCTGGTTTTGGCATCTAGACAATGCTGACCTCACAGAATGGACTGGGAAGCTTTCCAACCTTTAATTTTTTTATTTTTTTAAGATTTTATTTATTTATTCATGAGAAATACAGAGAAGAGAGAGAGAGGCAGAGACACAGGCAGAGGGATAAGTAGACTCCCTGCAGGGAGCCCGAGATGGGACTGGATCCCAGGTTTCCAGGATCAGGCCCTGGGCTGAAGGCGACGCTAAACCGCTGAGCCACCCGGGCTGCCCTCCATCCTCTTATTTTTAGGAGAATTTGAGAAAAATAGATATTAACTCTTCTTGAAATATTTGAGAGAATTAATCTGTGAAGCCATCTGGTTTTGAACTTGGTTTGGGAGTTTTTGATTACTGATTGAATTTCATTGCTAGTAACTTGTCTGTTCAAATTTTCTATTTCTTCCTGATTTAGTTTTGGAAGATCATATGTGTCTAGAAATTTATCCATAACTTTTAGATGATCCAATTTCTTCACTTACACTTTTTTCCTAGTATTCTGTTATAATCTTTGGACTTCTATAATATCAGGTTATTTCTTTCTGATTTATTTGAGTCCTCTATCTCTCTCTTTCTCTCTTTTTTTTTTTCTCAGAGTCTAGCTGAAGTTTTCTCAATATTGTTAATCTTTCCAAAGAACCAGCTCCTGGTTTCATTAACCTATTTTCATTGTCCATTTCATTTATTTCTGCTATAATTATTATTCTTCCCTTCCTTTTAATGGTTTTGGGGTATATTTTTTCTTCTTTGTATAGCTCTTTCAGGTGTAAGACTAGGTTGTTTGAGATTTTTCTTGCTTCTTGAAGAAGGCCTGTATTGCTATAATCAGAAAAGCTTTTGCTAAAAAAAAAAAAAAAAAAAAAAAAGCTTTTGCTGAGACACAAAGATTTTGGACCTTTGTGTTTTCATTTTCATTTGTTTTGATGTATTTTTTCATTTCCTTTTTGATTTCTTGGTTGACCCATTCATTGTTTAGTAGCACGCTATTTAGTCTCTACATATATGTGTTCTTTGTAAATTTTTTCTTGTGTCTGATTTCCAGTTTCATTCTGTTCTGACCCTAGAAGATGCATAGTATGATTTCAGTCTTTTTGAATTTATTGAGACTTGTTTTGTGGTCTAGTATGTCATCTAGTCTGGGGAATGTTCCATATTCTCTTGAAAAACACATGTATTCCACTATTTTTGAACTGTTCACAATATATTTATTTGGTCCACCTGGTTTATTGTGTCATTCAAAACCACTCTTTCCTTGTTTATTTACTGTCTAGGTGATCTATCCATTGATGGTGGGGTATTACAGTATTATTGTATTATTGCTGATTTCTTTATGTCAATTAATAGTTGCTTTATGTATTTAAGCACTCCCATAGGTATCTACAATTGTTATATCATCATGTTAGGTTGTTCCCTCTATCAATGCAAGGTCCTTCTTTGTCTATTGTTACAGTCTTCGTTTAAAAATACACTTTTTCAATATAAGTATTGCTACCCCAGCTTTCTTTTTGCTACCATTTACATGGTAAATGTTTTTGCCCCCCTTTTAATCTGCATCTGTCTTTAGGTCTGAAGTGAGTCTCTTATAGGCAGCATAGAGATGAGTCTTGGTTTTGTTTGGTTGGTTGGTTTTGTTTTCTTTCCATTCAGTCACTGTATATTTTTTGATTGGAGCATTTAGTCCATTTATATTCAAAATAGGTATTATTGATAAGTATGTGATTATTGCCATTTTGTTACTTGTTTTAGCTTACTTTTCTAGTACTTTTGTTGCTTTCTTCTCTTATTCTTTTCCCTTATAGTTTGATGGCTTTCTTTGGTGGTAATGATTGGATTTTTTCTCTTTATTTTTTGTGTATCTATAATAAGTTTTTGATTTGTGGTTACCATTAGGCTCATATATAACATCTTAGGCATAGTAGTCTTTATTAAGTTGATGGTAACTTAAGTTTGAACCCATCCTAAAGGCACTAAATTCATACTCCCTTGGCCCTACATTTTATGCATATGTTATACCTTATATCATTTTTTTTGAATCCTTGAATGATTTTTATAGATACAATTGATTTTACTGTTTTGTGTTTTAACTTCCATACTGGTTTTATAAGTGATTAATCTACTTTTATTATGTTTGTAATTACGTGTGAAATTTCTTTTCCTTTATTTTCTTACTTCTGATTATGGCCATTTTTTCTAAAAGAATTACCTTAACATTTCTTGTAAGGCTGGTTTAGGGATAATGAACTCCTTTAACTTTTGTCTGGAAAACTCATTATCTCTCTTCTATTCTGAAAGGCAGCCTTGATGGTTGAATATTCTTGGTTATAGATTTTTTTTTTTCTTTGCAGCACTTTGAATATATCATGCCACTCTCTTCTGGCTGCAGAGTTTCTGCTGAAAAACCAAATGATAGACTTGTGGAGTTTCCCTCATAATTGATGTTTTTCTTTTTTTTAGAATTCTCTCTATAGTACTATATTTTACCATTTTTGTTATTATGTCTTGGTGTGGACCTCCCTGGGTTGATAGTGTTGAGGATTCTCTGTGCCTCCTAGATCTGAATATCTGCTTTTCTCCAGATTTGGGGAGTTTTCCGCTATTATTTCTTCAAATAATTTTTCAGCACCCTGTTCTCTTACTTTTCCTTCTGGCATCCCTATTATGCAAATTTTATTATGCTTGATAATATCATTGAGTTCCCTTAACCTATTGTTTTTTGTTTGTTTGTTTTTGCTATTTAGTTTGATTGCTTTCCATTACCCTTTCTTCCTGCTTGCTGGTCAATTCTTCTGTGTCCTCCAATCTACTATTGATTGCTTCCAGTATATTCTTAATTTCAATTATTGAGTTCTTCATCCTGGGTAGGTTCTTTTTTATATTTTCCATTCCCTTTTTGAAGGTCTCACTGAGATCCTCCACTATTTTCTCAAGTTCAGGGAGTATCTTTATGACTATTTCTTTGAATTCTTTATTAGGCATATTGCTTATTTCTGTTTCACCTAGCTCTCTTGTTTGACTTTGGCCTGTTCTTTCATTTGTAGCATCTTCCTCTGTTTCCTCATCTTGAATAAATTACAGTGTTTCAATGTGTTAGAAAATCAGCTACATCTCCTGAACTTGAAAGTAGTGGCCTGATGAAGAAATATTTCTGTGGTGCCTTGTAGTGCAATATTCCCTCTTCATTAGAACCAGACACTCTATGGGTGTGTCATATGTGGGTTGCCTATGCTTTACTTTTCTGGTTTTGTTTGCCTTCAGTCTACTTGGCTGCAATGGCCCACTTTTCCTATTGTGGACAGGAATCGGTACCGAGGCTTTTAAGGAGCCTGTCTGTGGCCACCACGGGCTTATAGTTGAGCAGTGTCAGCAGTCAGACTGGATGCTTCCCCTTAGTCCATTTCCCTGGGGCTATGATCATACCAAGTTACAGGTCTTTCTCCCTCTGGTGAACTGAGCTTTTATTTGGTGGGAGGGGCCTGCAGACAAACCATATCCTGCCCCTAATTTGTGGGAGCTGCAATGACCCCAAACTGCAGAGCTTTCTCCCTATTCTGCTCCCTGAAAGAATTTTGTTGATGGGTGATGCTGGCAGTCAGTTCAGATGCCTGCCCTTAGTCTGCTTGGGCTGCAGATAAACTGATTGGCAGGATCTCCACTCTCTCTGCACTGCTGGGGCTGCTATTGCACTGTCATGTGTCGTTATCTTTCCCTTTCCTCAGGACAGGTATCACTTTGGAGTGGAAGCAGTCCCACCCAAGACTGCTTGCAGAATAAGATGGTATAGAATCTGCTTTGGAGGGATTCCTGCCTAAGGGAGCGACTGGATGAGACAAATCTGTAGGAGAATATGGGATCAGGATATGTGGTTTTGGCAAGCTAGGTGGAGGGTATTTCTGCAGGTTCCTGTAGGTGTCTAGCTATCTTAGGACTGGGGGGAAAAATGACACTTGCCAGCTCTTTTTTTCTTGGAAAATCTCCTTAGTAAATAAATCATCATGTATCTTAGATTTATAATATTTGTTAGGTCTCTTTTCATATGATTTAACTAGGGGATTCTTCTGTGTGTACTTGAAAAAAATGTATTTTATTTTTTGGGGGTGGAATGTTTTATATGTATCTTTTAGAACCATGTACTCTGAAGTATGTTTCAAGTAAAAACTGTTCTTGTTGGAAAAAAAATAACTTTAACTGAAGCTATTCATTTAAAATAAAGCATGTCGGGGGATGGGTAAAATAGGTGAAGAAGATTAAGAGTACACTTATCATGATGAGCACTGAGTAATGATGTATAGAATTGTTAAATCATTATATTGTATACCTGAAACTAATATAACACTGTATGTTAACTACACTGGAATTGGAATTTTAAAAAGAATATATAAAAAATGAGGAAATCTTACCATTTGTGACAATGTGGATGGATCTTGAAAGCGTTATTTTAAGTGAGGTCAGAGAAAGGTAAATACTATTATGATCTCCCTTATATGTGGACACTAATAAAAACCAAAAACAATGCACAAAATTCATAGAAAAAGAGCCATATGTGTAGCTACCAGATGTGGGCAGTGGGAAAGGGGAAATAGAAGAAAGGTGATCAAAAGGTACAAACTTCCCATTACAAAATAAATAAATGCTAGGAATATACTGTACAACATGATGACAATAGTTAACAGTGCTTTATGTTATAGAGGGAAGTTTTTAAGAGAGTAAAACTTACTCTCTTAAAGAACACTGAAGTGTTCTCATGAGAAGGAGAAATTTTTCCTTTGTGTTTCTTGGTAGCATTCAGATGATATGATGGATGTAAACTAAATCTATTGAGGTAATAATTTCACAGTGTATATAAATTAAGCCATCCTGCTGTACACCTTAAAGTTATATAGTAACATATCAATTATTTCTTGATAAAACTGAGAAAAATAAATTAATTCCCTTCCTTTACTCCCCACAAAAAATATATAGTATGCTAGCTTGATGTCTGGAGGCTGACAAAGTTAGCAGTCTAAATTGCAGTTCTACTCAGAAGTTCGGTTAAAAGGGAAGTAGAAATAATGATAGTTGGAAAAAAGAAATTAGTTGAATGCAGATTAAGGTCTTTGGAAATGTATTACTTATTTTGGTGGGGTTTTTTTGTTTTGTTTTGTTTTGTTTTTCCTTAAGATGATCAAAGTTTGAAAATCTTTACAGGCTGAGAAGAAAATCCAGTAAAGATATATGATTTTGGGACTGGAAAAAAAAACCAACAAATACCTCATGTATATCCCAGGTGCATTTCAAACTGCTGCTTCTATGCTATATCTCCAAGGGGTTGTTTTCTTGGCTCTTTAAAGACAGGGACTCAATTCCCTATTGTCCTTAGTGCTCCCAGAGCTAAGCCCACTGATTTTTAAAGTACTGGAATTAAGCCCTGCTGGTTTTCAAAGCCAAACATTATAGGGACTTGTCTTCCCAGTGCAGGTCCCCAATGCCTAGGATACCTGGTTGGGGTCTGCTTTTCTACCCTCTGCTTCTTTATGGCGTCCCTTCTGTTTGTGGCTAGTCTTAGCAGGAGTTGAGTTCCCAGCCCCATCTCTATCCCTCTTACAGTTTTTGATGTGGCTCTTCTCTAGGTGTAACCATGGGATAAGGTGAGCCTAGGATCTTCCTACTCCACCATTTTTCTAGGAGTCTCAATTTAAAAAAAAATGGTTTTTTGTACAAACTTTATGGAGCTATGTGCTTTAAAAGATGAAATATTGGGGCAGCCTGGGTGGTTCAGTAGTTTAGCGCCACCTTCACCCCAGGGTGTGATCCTGGAAACCCAGGATCAAATCCCATGTAAGGCTCCCTGCATGGAACCTGCTCCTCCCTCTGCCTGTGTCTCTGCCTCTCCTTTCTGTATGTCTCTCATGAATAAATAAGTAAAATCTTAAAAAAATAATAAAATAAAAAGATGAAACATTAACTTTTCATAGATGTTCAATCAGTTGATTAATGCAAAGCGCAAAACTTACATATGATTTTGCTAAAACCAAATCACAACAAAAATTATACTTTTGTATAAATGTATAATTATTTTACTAACATAATTTTATATTAAAACCTTTTTTACTTTAGGTTTTATTAATATTTTTATCAAAACAATGCAATTTCATTATCAAAAGTCATATACAGCTGTGTGAGGCCAAAGCAGTACTTTCTGTTGTACAGAGAGGGGACCCACACTGGGCTTATACGGGGTCCATGTTTACTCATCATCCTGCTGCTGAGACCAATGTATAACTTAAAAGGGAGGGAAAAGAGATTAGAGGCAATGAGTATTTTGCCTTTGCTCAATATCATTGATCAAATAATCTGTCTGTGCCTATATAACATGCCTGAGAAAATAGTGTAGTTTTATTAGTGGTAACTTTCCAGAATCAATAACTTTTCTAATGAATATAAAAGCCCGGGTGCCTTGAGTCCAAATTCATGCAATTGGATTGCTTGTTGTAATCAAGCACTGGCATTAACGCTCTGATGTGATAAAATAAGTGTTTAGTAATTTAGTCTTCAGCTGCTTCTGGCATTTCAACTCTTTGTTGGCATATAAAGCAGAAAATTCTCCTGTAGTAAAAAGTAATTTATTGACTTTTTTTTTTATCACCTGTGATGAATAGGCTATTGGCCTCACAAGCCTTTCTATCAGATATTGCAGGACAGAAGTTGGCTTGCACCAACCTTAGCAAATTGAAATTCAATCCAGATCAATAAGGCGTTTTATTTAATTTGGTCCTGGAATGGAAATAATCATCACATTTTATAATAAGCATGTCTAATTTCAATTTTCACACTATGTATTTATTCTGTATAATCAAGCATAACTGCTGGCCTTGTTCTTCTGAGTTGACAGATGCATTGCATAGATGTGCACTTATCAGGTAACTATGTAGGAGGTGGTGGAGGAAGAGTGTGCCTAAACATAATAATGAAAATTTAGTAATGTCTACCTAGAACTTGTAAATATTCCTAAGACTTAAATTATAATGTATGCATAAGGATATATAACTTTCTTTTTTTATTTATATATAACTTTCTTTACATATCAACTAACTTGTCTTTATGAATTATTTTCAAATTAAGGAAAATATAAAAGTCTACATGGATAAGATTATGTAATTTTTGGCTACATTAGCCTGTGATAGGTTATCAGCATTGAAGTGGTTAAATATGCTATGTCAGTTAGCTTTTAATTTATAACAAACTGTCTCAACCTTATTAGTTCAATACAATAGCCATTTATTCAGTTCATTATTCTATGAGGAGGCAACTTGAGCTAGATTTTGCCTGAAGGTTCAGGTTCTGGTCTCAGAGTTACCTGAGCATCTGTCAGCCTGAGTGTCAACTGAGACAGCCTGGCCTCTCAGATTTGAGTTGGTGGATGACTAACTATTAGTTTGGTGTCTCTGTCACACTCTAGAGGCCTGGTCTGGATTTATTGGTCTCAGGGTGTAAGAGCACTAATAAATAAGCATTAATGCACAAGCACTTCTACAGCTTCTGCACTCACGATATTTGCTAATGTTCTGTCAAAGTAATCAGTTACCCAGTCACAGACTCTGCATGAGAAGAGACTACCAAAACACATGGATATAGGGAGGTGTGACCAAACTAGAGTCCACTGCTGTAATAAATCTGCCAAATACCTTGCCTGAACCACTGGCTCAGTTCCTTGTTCCTTTAGCACTCCATATCAATAGCTGGATTCATCACTTTCTCATTTCTACTGAGCTAAGCTGTATTTTTGAAGATTTAAACATCTTTTTTTGCCTACAATTTATTAGTCTCAGAACTATGCACTAGGGGGGGAAGGAATCTTTAGGAGACTTCTCCAAGAAGAAAAGAGATAGCATGTGCTATTTCTTTCCCCCCCAAGCCAGCCTAGATAACTGAACACTTGTGGAAACCAATGTGAGCATTCTCCACCTATCTGGCTATAACCAAGGCCTTGCTACGGCATTCTCCTGTAGATCTGACTCAAGCAACCTGTCTCATTTCACAGGCATCCCTCCAAAGGAGCTCCTGCCCCAACCCACCCTGCAAGCATCCCCAGCTGTTGCCATTCCAAAATAACTCCTGACCTGGAAAGAGGAAAAGACGATGACACATTAGTCTATCTGCAGGCCCAGCAGCCTAACCTCATAGCTAGCAATGCAGAGTACCCTACCAATCAGTTTAACGGTAGCCTCAGCAAATGGACTGTTATAAAGCATCTGCTCTGATTGCCAACCCCAACCACCAAGGAAAGCCTCTCAGGAAATAAGGCAAGGGAAAAAACCCTACAGATTGGTGCTTTGCAGCCACAAAGAGGAAGGGATAGGTATCTGGTCTGACTGCTGACATTACCCAACTTCTAGCCCATGACAGCCCCAGACAGGTCCCACTGCAGCACACAGACCAAACTCTCCTGGTGTGCCAACAACAGGCCAGGTGGGCCATGGCACCTGATTAAACTGAAGGCAAATGAGGCTCAACTAGGATGCAACATAGGACATACTTCTGAAATCCCAGATTCTGGTGAACAGGGGACACTGTGTTACAAGGCACCACAGGAATGCTTCTTCATGAGACCACTACTTTCAAGATCAGGAGACGTAGCTGATTTTCTTAACACACACACAGACAGAAAAACACACAATTATACAAAATGAGACAGAATGAAATCGGTCTCCCCCCAAATGAAATAGAACAAAATCAAGCAAAAGAGCTAAATGGAACAGAGCTAAGCAATATGACAAGCATAATAATAGTCACAATGTGGGATCCCAGAAGCAGAAGAAAGAAAATAGGGAGCAGAAAATTATTTGATGAAATAATAGATGAAAATTTCCCAAATCTAAGGAAAGGCAGATATCCAGATTGAGGAGGCACAGTGATCCTACAACAAATTAATTGAAGCAGGTCCATACCAAGATTTACAATGATTAAAATGGCAAAACATAGTGATGAGAAAATCTTAAAAGCTGAAAGAGAAAACAATTATGTACAAAAGTAGCTCCATGCGTGTATCACTTGATTTTTCAGCAGAAACTTTGCAGGCCAGAAGAAAGTGCCATGATATATTCAAAGTTCTGAAAGGAAAAAACAACACCTACAACAAAACCTGCAACAAAGAATGCTCTATCCAGCAAGGCTACCATTCAGAAAGGAAGGAGAGATAGAGTTTCTCAGACAAACAAAAGTTAAAGGAGTTCATCATCACTAACCCAGTCTTACAAGAAATGTTAAGATGATTTCCTGAGTACAAATCAAGGTCACTCAAAAGGAAAATTAGAAAGGGAAAAATTAGGAAAGGAAAAAATTTTATAGGTGAATCAAACATAATAAAAGACATCAATTAATCACTTAAAAACCAGTACAACATTTAAAACACAAAAGCAGTAAAATCCATTATACTAAATTTTTTTTTAAAAAAAATCAGTCAAGGGATTCACAAAATAAGAGATTAAAGTGTGACTCATATACATAAAATGTGTGGGCAGGGGAGTAAAAATTTAGTACTTTTAGAATGGGTTCAAACTTAAGCCAAAATCAACTTAATATAGGCTGCTATATGCCTAAGATGTTATTTATGAGCCTAATGGTAACCACAAATCAAAAACTTATTATAGATACACAAAAAAATAAAGAGAAAAAGTCCAATCATTATCACTAAAGAAAGACATCAAACCACAAGGGAAGAGAGAGAACAAAAAGAACTAAAAGAAAGAAAAGAAAAAATAAAAATAAAAAATAAATAAATAAAAACAAAACTAAAAGAAAAAAGGAATAACAACAAAATAAAAACTAAAAAAATCAACCATAAAATAAGTAACAAATGGCAATAAACACATACCTATCAATAATAACTTTGAATGTAAATGGACTAAATGCTCCAATAAAAAAATATAGGGTGACTGGATGGGGAACAAAACAAACAAAAAACCAAGACCCATTTATATGCTACTTATAAGAGACTCACTTCAGACCTAAAGACAAATGCAGATTAAAAGGGAAGGGGGGCAAAAACATTTACCATGCAAATGAAAGCAAAAAGTAAGCTGGAGGTAGCAATACTTAGAAACATTTAATACATTTTATATAAATGAAAATTAAAAACCAGTGGCCCAAAACCTTTGAGATGGAGCAAAAACTCTTCTAGGATTAATACAGGCCTAGCAAGAAAATCTCAAACAACCTAAATTTACACCCAAAGAGCCTAGGGAAAAAAAGAAAGAAAAGAAAAGAAGAAAGAAAGAAAGAAAGAAAGAAAGAAAGAAAGAAAGAAAGAAAGAAAGAAAGAAAGAAGCCCCAAAGCCTGTAGAAGGCAAGTAATAATAAAGATTAGAGCAGATATAAATTAGATGAAAAAGAGAAAGAAAGGAAAACAGTAGAAGAGATTAATGAAGCCAGGAGTTGGCTCTTTGAAAAGATCAACAAAATTAAGAAAACTTTAGCTACACTCAACAAAACTTTAGCTACACTCACTCAATGAGGCTCAAAATCAGAAATGAAGGAGGAGAAATAACAAACACCACAGAAATACAAAGAATTATAGGAGAATCTTATGAAAATTATAAGCCAAGAAATTAGACAATTTAGAAGAAATGGACAAATTCCTAGAAATATATCTTCCAAAATTGAATCAGGCAAAATAAAATTGAAAATATGAACAGACCAATAACTAACATGAAATTGAATCAATAATTTAAAAACTCCCAACAAGCAAAAGACTAGGACCCAAATGGCTTTACAGGTGATTTCTACCAAACATTAACATTAACATAGCAAAAACCTATTCTCAAGCCATTCCAAAAATTAGAAGTGGATGGAAAGCTTTTAAGTACATTCCACAAGGCCAGCATTACCTTTATGCCAAAACCAGTAGATTACAGAAAAAGAAAACTACAGACCAGTATGTCTTATGAACACAGATGCAAAAATCCCTAACAAAATATTAGCAAATCAAATCCCATAATACATTTAAAAAATCATTCATTGTCATCAAGTAGGATTTATTCCAGGCATGCAAGGATGGTTCAGTATTTGTAAATCAGTCAGTATATATATCACATTAACAAGTGGAAGAATAAAAACTATATGATCATGTCAGTAGATGAAGAAAAATTATTTGACAAAGTATGACATCCATTCATGATAAAAACTCAACAAAGTAGGCTTAAAGGAAATATATCTCAATATAATAAGAACTACATATGAAAAACCCACAGCTAACACTATACTCGATGGTAGCAAACCTTTTGAAAGCTCTTCCCTTAAGATCAGGAAAGACACGGATGTTCACCCTTTCCACTTTTATTCAACAGAGTACTGAACTTAGCTACGGTAATCAGACAAAAAAGGGAAATAAAAGGCATCCAAATTGGTAATAAAGTAAGACTTTTTAATAAAGTAAAACATTAGTTGCAGATGACATGATACTATATATAGAAAACTCTAAAGACTACACCAAAAAGCTACTAAAACTGATAAATGAATCAGTTAGGTCACAGGTTACAAACTCTATATACAGAAATCAGTTGTATTTCTATACACTAATAATAAAGTACAAAAAGAGAAATTGAGAAAATATTTACAATTGCACAAAAAAGAAAAAAAAAACTTGGAATAAATTTAACCATGGAGATGAAAGACCTGTGCTCTGAAAACTATAATGCACTGATAAAAGAAATTGAAGGTGACACAAACAATTCCCATGAGCATGGGAAAGATATCCCATGCTCATGCACTGGAAGAACCAATATTTTTAAATGCCCATACTATGCAAAGCAATCTACAGCTATAGTGTCATTCTTATCAAAGTACCAATAATATCTATCACAAAACTAGAACAAATACAGTTTGTATGGAACCACAAAAGACCCAGAACAGCCAAAGCAATTGTGAGAAAGAACAAAGGTAGAGGTATCACAATCCCAGATTTTAAAATAAGTTACATAACTATAGTAATCAAAACAGTATGGCCCTGGCACAAAATTAGACACATTAATCAATAAACAGAAAGCCCAAAATAAACCCACACTTAAATGGTCAACCCACACTTATTGGTCTCTGCCTCTCTCTCTCTCTCTGCCTTTCATGAATAAATAAATAAAATCTTAAAAAAAAAAACACCTAAATGTGAGACATGAAACCATAAAACTCCTAGTAAACCCAAAGGCAGTGATTTATTTGATATTGGTAATAGAAATATTTTTCTATAAATGTATCTTCAGACAAGGGAAACAAAAGCAAAACTAAACTATTGGGACTATAATGAAATAAAAAGCTTACACATAGCAAAAGAAGCCATCAACAAAACAAAAAGTCAACCTACTGAGTAGGAGAAAATATTTGCAAATGATATATCTAAGAAGGGGTTATTTTTCAAAATAAAGAACTACAGCTCAATACCAAAAAAAAAAAAAGCCAATTAAAAAATTCAGAGGCCCCAAATAGACATTTTACAGACATATAGATGGCCAAAATGGCTAAAATAAAATGCAGACAATATAACAAGTATTGATGAGAATAGGGAGAAAAATAAACCCTTGTGTTCTGTCAGTAGAAATACAAATTGGTGCAGCCTCCGTGGAAAAGAGTATAAAGGTTCTTCAAAAAATTAAAAATAGAATTACCATATTATCTAGTAATCCCACTACTGGGTTTTTGCCTCCAAAAACAAAAACGCTAATCCAGAGAGACATATGCACCTAATGTTTAATCCAGCATTCTTTACAATAGCCAATATGGAAGCAACCCAAGTGTCCATCTTTAAATAAATAAAGAAGATGTGGTATACACATGCAATGAAATATTACTCAACCACAAAAAAGAATGAGATTTTGTTATTTGCAACAACACAGATGGACCTAACAAGGTAAAATGCTAAGTGAAAAATGTTAAAGAAACACAAATTCCATATGATTTCACTTATATGTAGAATTTAAGGAACAAAACGATGGAAAATTAAAAAAAGGAGACCAAAAAACACAGTCTTAAATACAGAGGACAAATCAGTGGTTGCCAGAGGGTGGGCAGGCAGGGGAATGTTAAAATAGATGAAGGGGATTAAGAGTATACTTGCTGCGATGAGCGCTGAGTAATGTATAGAATTGGTATAGAATTGGTGAATCATGATATTGTATACTTGAAACTAATATAACAATGTATGTTAATTATACTTAGACTTCAATTTAAAATAAAGCCTTTTGCCTAATCCTTGAAAACAAAAAAAGGAATCTTTATGAAAATAAGGTATTTTAGTGACTGCTATAATTAAAAAGTTTGAAAATATTCCCAGTATGTTAATTTTAGATTTTCTGTTCTTATAGCTATTTAATTCCAGATATGTTATTGTCCAAGATTAAATAACATTTGTAACACTTTAAAATATTAAGTGACCACTCTATTTGAAATTGAAATCCTAAATCTGTAATTCCTATCTTTCTTACCTTTTACTATATTATTCCAGTAATACTCATACCCCATTACAGTTCTCTATAATTTACTTCATATTGTGTTTATTATGTGATTTCTCCACATTGCAATATATGTTACTTATATATCCCAAACTCTGAAATGTGCCATCCCATGACAGGTGCTTAATAAATATTTAGTGGATGAATTACATCATTGGACTATGCTAGGACACCATACACAGAGCATGCCGACTCAATACTTAGTCTGAGGTTTAATTTGTATTGGATAGAGTCTTGGTTGATGAGTCAGGAGCACCCATATTGACTGTTGCTTTCCTTTAGGGGAGTCTTGCCTCACTATCTTCTTCCCAAAGAAATATACAAACAGGTAGTTATAAGGTCCTAGGGTAAGAGAAAATGGGGGTATATGTGTATGTTCATCTGCCTATATTCATATGTCCATGTTGATATATGAAACAAACATGTTTATTATTGTTTTATAATTCATTTCACCCTTTCAATAAAGTCCTATTCATGAAAGAACATTAAAAAAATATAGATGTCCAATCTGGTTGAAACTGAGATTAGATCCAATAATTTAAAGAGTCCCTGTGTTTTGTTTCTTAAATTCTACATATGAGTGAAATCATATGGTTTTGTCTTTCTCTAAACTATTCTGCTCCACATTGTACTCTCTATATCCATCTATGTTGTTGCAAATGGCAAGATTTCATTCTTTTTATGGCTGAAAAATATTCCACTGTGTATGTATATACCATCTTTAACCACTCATGTATCAATGGACACTTGGGATGCTTGTATAATTTGGCTATTGTAATAATGATGCAATAAACAAAGGCACATATATCCTTTAAAACAAACAAACAAACAAAAAACAAAAACAAAAAAACAAAACAAAAAACAAACCCAGACACTTAGCTAAGAGAACAAATAGATGGTTACCAAAGAGGAGGTAGGCAGGGATGGGTGAAATAGGTGAAGGGGATTAAGAGTACACTCATCATGATGAGCAGTGAGTAATATATAGAATTATTAAATCACTACCTTGTACACCTGAAACTAATACTGTATGCTAACTATACTGGAATTAAAATAAAGAGTCTTTTGTTTACATTTTGGGGTAATAGCTTAGTTTCCAGTAATGTAGCACAGTGACTAAATGTATAAATTCTAGATCCAAATGGCACAGGATGTAATTTCTTTTTCTCTACTTAATAGTGTGATCTAGGACAAGTTTTCTCATTTAAAAAAAATATCTTCCCCAAATTCATAGTATTTTTGTGAAGATTAAATGGGTACTTACATATGAGGCATTAAAGTAGTGTCTTAATTATGGGTATTAATAAGGGCACTTGATATAATGAGCACTGGGTGTTATTATGCAACTGATGAATCACTAAATATGAAAGTAATAATATACTATATGTTAATTAATTGAATTTAAATAAAAATAACTACAAACATAAGGTAGTGCCTACATGTATCCATGATGAAAGCTTGGAAGACAACATAGACATTCCATGTCAAGACAACTGACCATTTTATTAACTATGTGACCCAACTCACATAGTGCTAAAACCCTAAGGAGCAAATCCCCAAAAGTCTTAAGTCTGTTAATTCTTCTCTGCTCTTTGCCTTTCCTCAACTTACCAGACTCTCTTCTTTCTTAACTTTATGTAGGCTGGAGTCTTAATAAAGGCCATGGGGACACATGCCTGCATGACAACCTTCCTCCTTCGATCTCATTTCTTATTTTTATCCTCTTTTCCATCTTCCAGGGCTAGAAAGGAGTTTGCTTTTCCCACTCTTCTGGATCATATCTTCTTTCTATATAAGACAACAAACCTAAGACTTAACTATCATAGTGGAAAATGTGGGGGCTTTTTTCTATACTGAGAAGTAAATTCCATAATTTCCATGACTGCAATCATCCAGAATTCTGCTTAGCTAAAAGAGCACTAAAGAAGTGTAGGAAATTCTTTCTCACAGAGTCCAGCTTGCAAGGTTTGTTTTGCTATAAAATCTTATTAGATATAATTTAACTTCTCACATTCAAAATTTTAATTTGGCATGTCTTCTGTAATAAGTCATGATCTCTCCTTAAGCTGATGGATCTCTTGGGGTAATTGGGAAGGAAGTAATATACTCAAGAAGCAAAAGAAAAATTCATAATTTTTTCAAACTATACTACATTTTTCACACATTACTTTAATAGAACATAGGCTTTTTAGTCATATTATGCTTTAAAAAAAACAAAAAAAGCAATTGTTTCAAAGAACTAAAAACTTTTGATAGGAAATTTAAAATAAATAAAAGTTTATGCTGTATATGAAGGCAATAAGTAACTTCATTAAAACCTTGTTCTACATTGTTGAATAATTAGTAGGCTGGAGTATAAGTTAGATATACTTTAGGAGACCATCTATAAGGATTTACTTAATGATCCCTATCATGAGATGGGACCTATAAATCAATTTCATGGCATGTGTGGTAGACTAAATGGTGAGTCCCCTCAAAAATATGTCCATGTCCATATTCCTGGGAAATAGAAACTTATTGGTAAAAAGTCTTTGCAAATGTAATTAAGACTTTGAAATGAGATCATTCTAGATTACCTCGAGTGGGCCCTAAACCCAATGAAAATTATCCTTGTAAGAGTCAGAAGAGAAGACTCACAAAGGAGAAAGCCATATGAAGACAAAGGCAGAGATGAGAATGAGCATTCACAAGCCAAGAAATGTCAATAACCACCGGAAATGGAGAAAAGGCATGAATATCATATTAGACAATGAATGTAAACTACTTAACAAGAGGACTGGTACTTGATAAGAATGCAATAAGTCATCATAGTTTTTGTTACACCACTTCTATTAGCAATACATTTTTGGCACCTTTTCCTCCTTACCTGTAAAAACAGGATGGCAAGCAATTTGTAGAATCTGGATAAGGATGAAATTATATGAAAGGCTAATTAAGCATTAGCTTCATTCTTTAATTTTATATGAAGTCTTATTCATTGTGAGCATTCAATTTCCTTTCTCGTCTTTTGGACAATGTTTCTCCTGGTTGTACTGTGTTGTTAGTAAAATGTTTATTGTATCTGCTAGAGTAAAATTTTTTACACACTGCTTTTGCATTTTTTTTGGTGCAAATAGAATATTTATCAGTCTATAAATCATCATCTATATAGCCTAGTTTTAATAGGCATTTTAAGCCACTTCCACAACCTTCAGTTGACTATATTCTATCAAATAAACAACAAAATAGAAGTTGTCCTTCATATCTTAAGACCTGTGTAGTTCCAGTCTCTAGGGCCAGTTTCTTGATATCATTAGAGCACCTACACTGTATAACGTAAGACTTGTTTACATTCTTTGATTCTGATTTTTGCATTGGCTCAGCTATACTCAATATGTATTTTCAAAAATTATACCATGTCAAGCACTGTGATAGGCACAAGATTAGAACAGAGACCAAAATAGACATGAAGCCTGCCCTCAGCGCTTAGTATTCTGGAGAACCTAGATAGTTATAGGCATTTTATACACGTTCTGAGAATAAAATATAAAATACTATTAGATACTGTGGACACACATATATAAGGATTTCCTCACTTAAACTTGAAGATAAGGAAGACTTTTCCTGAGCCTATTACCCAAAATGAAGATCTAAAGGATGGATAAAAATAACCCATGTGAAGCATTGATTATGAGTATAAAGGAAGAATGTTTTAGACAAAAATCTTTGATATAAGAATAACATGAAATAATCAGAGTAACTGGAACCTATGTATATATGTGTGCGAGTTTGAAACTAGAATCAGGGTAGACAGGAAGAATTCAAGGGTGATGAGTCTATAGAAGTAATACATAATATATAAATTTTATAAATTTTGACTTATTTTTTGGAATCAGCTACCTTAAAAATAACCTAATTTGGAAAGAAGAGTTCAGTGTATTTACATATTTATATATGTATGCGTGTTTGTATACACACATGTATACTCAGTTTCTTCAGTTACACTGGCTGGTTTGGGAAGGCTATTAATCTTCAAAAGGAAGAAATAATTTATTAAGACCTATCACAAACAAAACAACAACAAAAACCAAACCATTTGAGTCCAGCAGATAATACAAAACACTACTCTACTTTTCCCCTCAAGAAGACTGCCCATAGGAAGTCCACTATGAATGAGCATGGGGAATCATGTGCCATGGGACATTGCCACTGCTCCCTGCCATTCTCTCACCCAGTTCTTTCTTACTCCCTCCATCTTCCCCTTGATTGTTTCTACAATCAAGCAGAGGTCTACTCTCTGCTTACCATGAAAGGGCACCAGATACTTCCTAGTAGTATACTAGAAACTCTAGGTAGATTTGGTAAATGTGAAACCAGAGGGTCCCTAATCTTCAGGAGAGTCCAGAGAAAAAGAGCCCCTCCAGGACTCCAGATAGCCAGAATGTCTGTATTATGTGTCAAAGTTCTCTCACCAAAGATTCATGGAGATTTGTACTTGATGACCTAAGGCCTCTAGAGGACTGGGTAAAAAGCCAAATACTTTTGTTTACCAAAGAGCGATGAAGAAGCAGCTGAAGGAGAGATATGGGCAGAGAAGAAAAGATTCAGTGGAAAATTGGTAGCTGGGGAGTCCTAATGAAAATATGTATATCTCTGCAGATAATAATGTTCAGAGATGACCATGACCAAAGTCAAGAGGTCCCTCCACCTCATAGATTTGGCATAAAGAATGCTTCCAAGAATTTAGATTTGACCCTGGAGAAAGAGGGTACCTAAGGTGTCAGATGAAACTCTTAATTAATGAGTACAAGTTTCTACTAAATGAAATACAATTCTCAAAAATTACATTCAGCTATAGAAGAAATTGATACTTTTTCACCTATGACATTTGTCCTGAAAATTATACATGCTATACTACAAAGCCTTGGATGGCCCCTTCTCTCTTTCTCTTTCCCTTTCTCTTTCTCTCTCTTTCTCTTTCTCTTTCTCTCTTTTTAAAAGATTTTTATTTATTTATTCCTAAGAGACACAGAGACAGACAGAGACATAGGCAGGGGGAGAAGAAGGCTGCCTGTGGGGAGCCTGATGCAAGACTGGATCCCAGGACCCCAGGATCACAACCTGAGCCAAAGGCAGACACTCAACCACGGAGCCACCCAGCCACCCCCCTTCACTATCTTTTAACAAAGACCACTTCCTATTGAAGAAAAAGGGAATAAAAACTACAGAGGAGATGCATAAATATTTTCTCGACATGTAAAGACAATTCTGACTAGTGGAAACGACTATTTTTGCGGTAATTATTGCATATACTTTTCTATTCAAAAGCATATCTTGACTACTCTGATCTTATGTTGTTAGAAAAGACTACTCTTATGTTGTTAGGAAAATATATATTTACACATACAGATATATATAGAGAGAACATGCTACCCCTAACACTTTTTAACTCACACAAGAACAGAATAAAGATGCCTGTGAATAAACTTCCTGTTTTACTAATGATAAAAAAATAATAATTTCCTGAGAAAAATTAAAACTCTATTTATTTTAATTTATGCTAATTATTTGGATTTCACCATTGGACCTTGTTCCTTTCTTTAAGATTTTATTTATTCATTTGAGAGAGAGAGCATGAGTGGAGGGGAAAGGCAGTGGGAGAAGTAGCAGCAGACTCCCCAGAGAGCCCGATACAAGGCTTGATCCCAGAACCCTGAGATCATGACCTGAGATGAAGGCAGATGCTTAACCATCTGAGCCACCCAGGCACCCCTGGACCTTGTTTCTATATTAAACTTAAAGCCACAGAGTCATCCATAGTTCTATTAACAGCTTTTTCTTAAGTTTCATTATTGTTTTGAAGGACATATTTTACATAAGTTATCAGAATTTGAGAGAAACTATTGACGTTATGAGATGTTCAATTTAAAAATACATTATTTAAACTATTTTATTTACAAAATAATTTTTAAATGATATTTGCTTTGATAAAGATTGATTTTAACAAAAACATTATATGTTGAAAGCTGTAAGACACTCCTAGTTTCTTTTCTTAAAGACGATTAAATTAAATAGAAAGTTTTGTTGAAAGAAAACGGGCAAAATTGAATTTACTGGCAAGCCTCCTGAAATTAATATTATAGAAATTTACAAACTAAGAAACAAGAAAATGCACAGTGGTCATTATGCATAAATTAGTACATAAAATTGTATTGTTTCCTAATTCAAATTATGCTCAATTTCCTGTTCCTTATTTGTTCCCACTTCTGGATAGAAACAATAGAGTACATCGCAAGTATAATCTAAATTTATTTTGCTAGTGATGCTTGGCAAACAATTGCCTTAGTGATTTTTGTGGCTGATCAATTTAATTAGATGTCAAAATCCATGCACCATGGGTGAATGAGGTGATTTGCAACTATGCAAATCTTTTTTTATCCAATGAAAAGATATATTGAACTGGGGTGTTCATTGTTTTAGCTTTCAATGAGTTGAGAAGACCATCAGAGAGCTTGTGTTTATTGAAAATACACAGTTCTGCAGTGCTTACAGATTGTAAATGACATCTGAAGCTTTTACAGATTTAGCTCTGAATTATTGGGTATATAATCTAAGCCCATTTAGATTTAGAATTTTCCCTTATAGAACCCCTCAAAGCTAAGTGAGGGTGTTCTATAATATCTGTGTGATACTTCCCAGCATGATTAAGCTGGGATCATATAGATATTTGCCAGCATTGATTAAGCAGGGGTTGTACAGAGACGTTAGAACCTAGAAACATAAAGGATGAACTCCAGCTACAACCTATCTAATATAAGCACACAGTTCCAGATAGCGTCAGACTGATTAATAGGTGTCAGCAGCTCAGAAGCAGTGGCAGTTCAAAGACAATAAATCTTACACTATAGCCAAGATCTAGCCAGCAGTTTTGAAGAAGACAAGGAGGCAAATATGTGGCATAATGACCACAACTGTGAAAAATATAACTATCTGGATTTGTCTGGACAGACAAGTTGGACAAGTCTGTGTATCCTAAGTATAATTATACAAAATATCTAAGACCCAACAAAGAAATCAACAAAACATTTATCATTTAACATGGAAAATAGCAAGTATTTAATTTGGTAAAGATAATCTAGTTGTCTTAAATATATATTCAATTTTAATATATATTTGTTAAAAACACAGATACACCAAAAACAAATATAAAGACTTAAAAAAATAGAATCAGTGAATCTGACTCCAAAGAGCAGAATTTCCTTTGAAAAACTGAAAAATTTTTTAAAAAATGAGTATTTTTTGAAAAGCTGTTTATAATTTTAAAAGACCAAATATGAGATTATATTCTAAAAAGAAATGAGTTATACTTCTTTCAATCTTGAAGGAGAAAAAATTTTCATAAATAAGAATCCTTTTTTGAAAAATGACATATCCAATGTTCAATTAAACATACAACACCTATTAATTGTTTTCATTTCTATCTTTAATTTCTCCAATTACCATGATGATCATGATGATCCCATTTGGAAAAGATCATCTTCAATTTTATTACATTCTAAACAGCGATTTATAGATTTTACTTAGTGTCCTAGATACTGAAGTCAGAAGATGCAATCTTTTAGTGAAATAGGATCTAGTTGAGAGGTCAGAACCCAATATTTAGCACTAAAGTGAAAAAACTTCAATATTGTATACAAGAACTTCTAGGAAGTTCTTAGGAGGATCCTAAGATCACTTCATCCCAGAGACACACCTATAGAAAATCTGCTTCAGTGCAACTAACAGAGAAAATGATCTGATCTGAAGACTGGTGGAACAGACTTTCCACAGCTAATCATAGATAGGAGGCCACATTGAAAATGTAGGAGGGGCCGAGGCATAGTCAGGAACCAAGCTCCCAGTGAGACTTCAAATGGGGGGATACCACCATAAGAAAGGGAAGGGAGCAGACCTCACATCAAGCATCCCAGGCACATAGGACCTCCACTGGGAAGATGAATCCAAATAATAATTGGTTTGAAAATCAATGGGGCTTAACTTCACGAATTCTTAAAATTAGTGGGGCTTAAAAATCACTGAGCCCTAAAAGAGGCCGAGAGCAATAGGAAAGTGAGTCCACGTCCTTAAAGACCCAGCATAATAAACAAACCCCTGGGAGATACAACATAGAAACAACAAATTGAAAAGCACCTGGGAGGGCAGCCCAGGTGGCTCAGCGGTTTAGTGCCACCTTCCACCCAGGGCCTGATCCTGGGACCCAGGAAATCCTGCGTCAGGCTCCCTGCATGGAGCCTGCTTCTCCATCTGCCTGTGTCTCTGCCTCTCTCTCTCTCTCTCTGTGTGTGTGTGTCTGTCATGAATAAATAAATAAAATCTTAAGAAAGAAAGAAGAAAAGCACCTGGGATATATGTGAAGGAGATTTATTTACTAATCTTAGAACACGTGCTGGAGAGCAAGGATCTTTAAGAAACTTTTCCAAGAACAAAAAACTGGCAGGCTCCATCTATCCCCCAACTCCCAGCCTCAATAGCTATAAACCTGCAGGAACCAGTGAACACCCTCCACCTAACTTGCTAACACTGTGCACATCACCCCAGCATTCTCCTTCAAGTCTACTCTGTCCAACCTATTCCACTTTGCAGAAGACATCCAATGTGGTTAATGTTCACTCTAATCCTGTAAGCAGCCTCAACAGGGATTGTCACCATTCCAGAGTGATTCCTGCCCTGGGGAGGAGGGAAGATAATCATACACACCAATGCAACTGAAGCCCCAACAGACAGACTGGGGGTAGCCATCTGATCTGACTGCTGGCCCCACTCACCAACACAAGCCTCTTAGGAGACAAGGCAGGGAGAGCACCAGACTGGCCAAGAGATGGCATCTGGTGTGACTGCTGACACCACCTACTATAAGGCCATGGCAGCTTCAGTCTGGGCCCTTAACAATACAGGAACTAAATCCTGCCCAGCACACCAAAAACAAACAAAATGGGCCAGTTCAGGCTACAGGACTAAAGGCAAATGTGGCTCAACCACAAAAGGCTGCACACAACACACATAGCAAATATACCTGAAGGGCATTTTGGTGAATTGGGGACATTGTGCTATATAGCATCAAAGGACTTCTTCAGAAATCAGTACTTTCAAGATCAGGAGATATAGCTGACTTTCCAAATAGATAGAATCCAACAGAGTTATGGGTCACTCTGTTGGTTAAGCCTCTCACTCCTGATTTTAGCACAGGTCTAGATCTCAGGGTTGTGAGTTCAAGCCCCACATTGGGCTTCATGCTGGGCACGGAGCCTATGGAAGGAAGGAAGGAAGGAAGGAAGGAAGGAAGGAAGGAAGGAAGGAAAGAAGAAAGAAAGAAAGAAAGAAAGAAAGAAGAAAGAAAGAAAGAAAGAAAGAAAGAAAGAAAGAAAGAAAGAAACAGAATTAGACAAAAAGAGAAGACAGAGAAGTATATCCCCAAGAAAAGGACAGAATCACAGCAGGAGAGCTAAATGAAACAGAAAATAAGCAATATGCTTGAATATCAAGTAATAGTTATAGAGTCACTAGATTTGATAAGAGTTAAGGATCTCAGTAAGATTTTCAACAGATGGAATTATTTTTAAAAATCAAAGTTGAAGACCTCAATAGCTAAAATAAAATTTTTAAAAATTTTGTAAATGTAATGGAAAACAAGTAAGCTGAACAGTAAAAAGGAAAAGCAGAATGGTAAAAAGTGAGAATAGATTGCAGAAAATAAGCAACATCATTGAGCATAATAAGGTTTGCATTGTAGGGATTCCAGAAGCAGAAGACAAGAGAAGATGGCATAAAATTTATTTGAAGAAATAATCATTGAAAATACCCAATGTGGGGATCCCTGGGTGGCGCAGTGGTTTGGCGCCTGCCTTTGGCTCAGGGCGCGATCCTGGAGACCCGGGATCGAATCCCACGTCGGGCTCCCGGTGCATGGAGCCTGTGTCTCTGCTCTCTCTCTCTCTCTCTCTCTCTCTCTCTCTCTCTCCACTATCGTAAATAAATAATAATAAAAAAAAATTAAAAAAAAAGAAAAAAAAAAAGAAAATACCCAATGTGTGTAAGGAAACACACATCCAGATCTAGGAAGCAAAAGGAATCCCCCCAATAAAATCAACCAAAGAAATTCCACACCAAAACACATAATAATTATGTAATATTATTTTAATTAAAGTGACAAAATGTAGTGATAAAGAGAGAATTTTAAAAATACAAAATGGTTAGATATAAAAGAACCCCCATAGGGCTATGAGTTGATTTCACAGCAGAAACTAGACAGGCCAGGAGGGAATGGCATCATATATTCAAAGTCCTGGAAGTCAAAAAGAAAACAAAAAACTCCACAACCAAGAATAATTTACCCATCAAACTGACATTCAGAATAGAAGGAAAAATAAAGAATTCACCAGACAAAAAAGGTAAAGGAGTTCATCACCACTAAACCAGCCCTACAGGAAAGCATTAGAGGCAATTCTTTTAGTGGAAAGGTAAAACCATAATCAAAAGAAAGAAAATTATGAAAAGGAAACATTTGAAAAATAAATTCAAACATAATAAACAAGTATATTAATCAGTTATAAAACCAGTATGGAGGTTAAAGCACAAAAGCAATAAAATCAATTATACCCATAAAAATCAGCCAAGGGATTCATAATATAAAAGAATATAAAGTACAACATATACATAAAACATGTTGGTGGAGGGAGAATAAAAACGTATTGTTTTTAGAATGGGTTCAAATTTTAGGAAATATTAACTTAGTATAGAGTGCTATATGCATAACATGTTCTATATGAACCTACCAGTAATCACAAATCAAAAATCTGTAATAGATACACACACACACAAAAGGAAAAAATCCTGGCATATCACTAAAGCAAGTCATCAAACTACAAGGGAAGAGAGCAGGAAAAGAAAGGAACAGAGGAGAACTATAAAAAAATTTTAAAAATTTAAAAATTTAAAAAATTTAAAAAACCAAATACCACATAAATAACAAAATACAATAAGAATATACTTATCAATCATTACTTTGAATGTAAATGAATGTTCCAGTTAAAAGAGATAGGGTGACTGAATGGATTAAAAAAAAAAAAAAAAAGCAAGGCTCGTCTATATGCTCACTACAAGAGTTTCAATCAGACCTTAAGACACATGCAGACTGAAAATTAAGAGGTGGAAAAACATTACCACACAAATGGAAATAAAAAGAAAGCTAGAGCAGTAATACTTAAATCATGCAAAATAGAATTTAAAACAGAGATTAAAACAAGAGACAAATGAACGATGTGTAATGATAAATGTCACAATCCAACAAGAAGGTATAACAATTATAAATATTTATGCACCCTGTATGGGAGTGCCTAAATATATAAAACAACTGTTAACAGATATGAAGGAAGAAATTAACAGTAATACAGTAACACTAGCAGGCCATGACACTCAGTTTACGTCAATGGATATATTATTGACAAAAAAAAATAAAAATAAATAAGGAAACTGGTTTTGAGAATACATTGAATCATAGGGACCTAACCAATATATTCAGAACATTCCATCTAAAAACAGCAGAGTACACATTCTTTTCAAGTATACATGAAACACTCTCCAGAACAGATCACATGTTAGGCCACAAAAGAAGTCTCAATTAATTTAAAAAGATTGAAATCATATTATGCATATTTTTGGACCACAACAGTATAAAACTAGAAATTAACCACAAGAAAAACCTGGATGGAACGCAAGTATATAAAGACTAAATAACATTCTACTAAATAATAAATGGATCAGCTAAGAAATAGAAAAAGGAAATAAAAAAATTGAGACAAATAAAAATGAAAACACAATGGTCCAAAATCTTTGGGATGCAGCAAAAACTGTTCTAAGAGGGATGATTGTAGCAATATAGGACTACTTCAAGAAGCAAGAAAAATATCAAATAAACCACTTAACTAAATACCTAAAAGACCTAAAAAAGAAGAAAACTCATAACCCAAAGCTAGTAGAAGAAATGGTATAATAAAGCTACAGCAAAAATAAATGAAATAGAAGAAGAAAAAACAAAGTAGAACATATCAGTGAAACCAGCAGCTAATTATTTGAAAAGATCAGTAAAACTGAGAAAACTTTAGCCAGACTCAACAAAAAAAAGGAGAGAAGATTCAAGTAAATAAGATCAAGAAATCAAGCAGAAGAAATAATGTTGAATATCACAGAAATACAAAGGATTTTAAGAGAATATTATGAAATATTACATACCAACAAAGACAACCTGGAAGAAATAAATAAATTCCTTGAAACATATGACCTTCCAAAACTGAATCAGGAACAAGTAAAAAATTTGAATAGACCAATTATTGGTAGTGAAACTGAATCAGTATCAAAGAACTTTCAGTACAAACATCCAGGATCATATAGTTTCACACGTGAATTCCACCAAACATTTAAAGAAGACATAATATCTAATCTTCTCAAACCATTCCAAAAATACAAGAGGTAGGAAAGATTTCAAATTCATTCTACAAGGCCAGTATTACCTTAATGCCAAAGCCAGATAAAAACACTACAAAAAAGGAAAACTATAGGCCATATCTCTGATGAACATTGATGCAAAAATCCTCAGCAAAATATTAGTAAACCAAATCCAACAATACATTTTTAAAAAACATTCCTACAAATCAACTCGGACTTATTCCAGGGATGCAAGCATGGTTCAATATTCTTAAATCAATACTGGATGTATCACTTTAATAAGAGAATAGATTTTTTTTAAATATGATCATCTCAATAGATGCAGAAATAGCATTTGACAAAGTATGTCATACATTCATGATAAAAACTATCAATAAAGTATGTTTAGAGAGGACACACATTAACAAGAAAAAGACCATGTATGGAAAACTCACAGCTAATATTTACCATTCTCAATGGTAAAGAAAGAGCTTTTCCTTTAAGATCAGGGATAACACAAGGATGTTCATTCTTGCCACTTTTATTAAAGAGTACTGGAAGTCCTAGGTGCAGAAATCAGATAAAATGAAATGAAAGGTATCCAAATTGATAAGGAAAGAATTAAAACTTTCACTATTTAAAGACAATATGATACTTTACATAGAAAACCCTGAAGACTCCACCAATAAGCAACTAAAATTGATAAGTGAATTCAGTAAAGTCACAGGACACAAAATGAATACATAGAAATCTGTTATATTTCTATATACTAATAATTATTTAGCATAAAGAGAAATTAAAACAATCCCATTTATAATTGTACCAAAAATAATAAAATACTTAGGAATAAACTTAACCAAGAAGGTGAAAGGCCTGTGCTCTGAAAACTATGAAACACTGATGAAAAAAATTAAAAATGATACTAACAAATGGAAAGATGTCCCATGCTCTCCCAATCCATATTGGACTGGAAGAACCAATATTTGTAAAATTTCCATACCACCCAATGCAATTTATATATCTTGTGCCTTACTCATCGAAATACCAACAACATTTTTCATAGAACTAGAACAAAAAATCCTAAAATGTGTATGAAATCACAAAAGACAAGTCAAAGGAATCTTGAAAAAGAATAACAAAGCTAGAGGTATCACAATTTCAGATTTCAGGATAAGTCACAAAATTGTACTAATCAAAACCGTAGTACTGGTACAAAAATAGACATATTGATCAATGGAACAGAATATGGAGCCCCAAAATAGTCCACATTTCTATGGTCAATTAATCAATAACAAAGGAGAGAAGACTATACAATGGGGAAAAAGCATTCTCTTCAGCAGATGGTGCTTGGAAAAGTGAACTGCCAAAGCAAAAGAATGGAATTAGACTATTTTCTTACATCATCCATAACAACAAACTCAACACAGATTAAATACCTAAATGTAAGACCCGAAATTCCTGGAAGAAAACATAGGCAGTTATTTCTTTGATATGGGTCATAGTAACATTTCTCTAGATACGTCTCCTCAGACAAAAGAAATGAAAACAAAATTAAACTCTTAGGACTACACCAAAATTAAAAGCTTATGCACATCAAAGGAAACCATCAACCAAATGACAAGGTAACCTACTGAATGGGAGAAGACATTTGCAAATGATATATTCACTAAGGGGTTAATAACCAAAATATGTAAAGAAATGTGCAACTCAATAACAAATTAAACAAATAATAGATTAAAAAATGGGCAGAGAACCTGAATAAACACTTCCTCCAAGAAAACATAGAGATAACCAATAGACAAATGAATAAATATTCAATCATCAGGAAGATGCAAATTAAAACAGCAATGTGCACCTCATACATCTCATAATGGCTAAAATAAAAAAGACAAGAGTAATAAGTGTTGTTGAAAATGTGGAGAAAGCAGAATCCTTGTACATTGTCAGTGGGAATGCAGATTGGTACAACCATTGTGAAAAAGCAGTATAGAGGTTCCTCAAAAAATTAAAAATAGAATTATCATGTGATCTAGTAATTCTACTACTGGATATTTAACCAAAGAAAACAAAAGCACTAATCCAAAACTATAGATGAATCCTTATGTATTTGCAGCGTTATTTATAGTAGCCAAATTAAGGAAGTAATCCAAATTTCCATTCATAGATATATGACTAAAGAAGATGTAGTATGGATATATAAATGAAATATTAGTTAGCCATAAAAAAGAATGGAGATCTCGTCATTTTTCAACAACACGGATGGACCTAGACCTATCATGTGGCTATTTGGAGCTGTAGATGAGAGAAGATTTGTGCATTTTCTCTTCTGGTATGGGAAGTAAACTGGAAAAATAAATGAGCTAATTCTCTTTAAAAATATAAACTTCTTTTTTCTTTAAGAGTCGGAACAGCTGAAAAATATCTAAGCAGGGCTTAGGCAGTCCTGAAGTATTTTTTCAGTGTCCTAGGGAAGTGTTAGACTAAATGTATGAAAGCAGTATTAAATGACAGAGCATATAATCCCAAAATATCCTGGAAAACTTTAACATGTACACAAATGATAAAATAGTCACTATTTATAAAGTGCTTCTTATCTGTCAGGGAGTTTAAGTACATGGTTTCATTTAATCCCTTCCACAATGCTTGGAGATAGCATCCACATCCTACAGATAAAGAAGTAAACAGAGCTTCCTACTTTATCAAAATTATACAGCTAGTAAAATGTGGGGCCCATGTTTAATCTTACAACAATCTGATTTCAAAAAATATGCACTTTCTACAACATAACATCTCCCAAGAAGTTCTCTAGGAGGGGCCCTTTACAGTGGAGGAAATGCACTGTAACTAGAAGTAATATCTCCAGCTAAATGGTCCTAAAGCACCTGGAACTAATATTTTAAAATCAAACCAGAGAAATATTATTTCTGCACTTTAAGACCTATCATTCCTTTTCAGCTTTAAAATAATTAGGAGACACAGGAGCAATCAAAGAAGAGAAAACCACTCTTCCTGACCTCATTGAAGTTCAGATCAAAGTCACAGGGGGTGTTCTGACATAGCAGAGGTAGATGTCATCAGACTTAGAAAGATTCCAAAATGCCTTCCAGGATGGACTGCTCACTGCAAAAAGCAGATTCAAGGCATGCTTTGAGCAAGGAGTTGGTTTTGTGACCAAAATAATTTACTCTGGAATTACCCAAGCCAGACAAAATGAGTACAAGTGAAGGGCAAAGAGAAGCATGATGTGAGGTTAATAACCTTAACTTGGGATGTCCCCAAAAAGAGACACTGAATAGATAGAATGGAGATGACAGTGGGGAGGATAGTACTGGTAGCTAATACCTGAGGAAATTGTAGTTTTAGAATTGGATTTCATTAATTGAAAGCAATAAAATGAGGCAGTGAAACAAATGCTTTAGTAGGAAAGGACAAACTAGAAATGGGTAAATCTCAAAAACCTAGTGATTTCAACACATTGAGTTTATTAGATGAGGAAAAAAGTATATAAAGTAACTGACCTCTATAAGCTTGTAACATTTTTTTTTCTTTGAAGATGTCCGTTCTACAATATATCACCTGTAAAATATCATATCTACCAAAGGAGATGTAAAAGTTAATTCTATATTGATTCATAAAAAAAATGGTTAAATCCTCCAAACTTACAGTTTAATGTTAACATTTGGTTTGACTACGAAAACAATTGGTCAATATGAAACTGAAACTGGAACATTTTTAATATGCCATCTTGCTGCATACACACACACATAAAAGTTATAAGTAATACAAATATGAAAGAACTCCTAGAAAAAGAATGAAAGAAAAAGGGAAAAATCTTACATGAAATTTTCCTTGAACTATCCCTGCTAAAACTTCTGGTTAAATGTGGTAGTTTGAGTTTATATATTATCTGCCCTCCCTCAAGAAAATCAACTAAAAAAAGAGCAAGGAAATTAAATACATATAAACCCACAAGCACAAAATGAATGGAGAAGCGGTAATATGAGATAAGAAGGTGAATATTTTTTCTGCAGATTTAACAGACTAGTGATAACTGATTAAATGAAATAAAGAAAAATGCAATTAAGTGCTGGAAGAGAGGAAATATGATTCACCCAAAGAATCGGAAAGTTTTATAACTTGGAGTCACCTGATAGATCAGAAGACATGAAGCTAAACATTAGGGATTGGTTGAAAGTCTACATGCAAAGAAGTCATGTACTCAGTCCTCCACGAATGTACTGGGTTTTCACCACTGAAGAAACTGAACAGAAGAGGCCCAATCAGGGCACCTGGGTGACTCAGTGGTTGAGTGACTGCCTTTGGCTCAGGTCATGATCCGAGGGTTCTGGGATTGAGTCCTGCATCAGGG
Organism: Nyctereutes procyonoides; assembly: GCF_905146905.1. NCBI lineage: Eukaryota > Metazoa > Chordata > Mammalia > Carnivora > Canidae > Nyctereutes > Nyctereutes procyonoides. The sequence goes on from NW_026575029.1 coordinate 1,345,680, forward strand.
AGAACCTCTGCTTATGTCTCTGCATCTCTCTCTGTGTCTCTCATGAATAAATAAAATCTTTAAAGAAAAAAAAAAAGAAGCCACCCAATCAGAACACCAGGGGCCTTGGTGGATTGGGTGAGATATAAGGCTAAAATTGAGAAATTTAGTGATAATAGACATTTTGAATAATGGAACTTAAGCCCCTTCCTGCTCTGCTTTCAGAAGGTTTCAGTCAGACATAAACCCCAAAGAGGAGGTTCTACTCTAGACACTGGAGTTCAGTGATACCCAACAAAAAAAAAAAAAAAAAAGGATTATTTTACTAAGGAATCCACTTGCCAACAGTGCACTCATACAGTGAATTCCCAATCATTTGCTAGTGCACATCACTTATTTATGTATGGAAAGGCAAGGATCACTTGGCATGTGAGACAAATCTGTATTAGGAGAGGAACAAAATCAGTCAAATAGATAATAGATAAAAGAACAGATAATAGAAACCCAGTAGGAAACAAAAACAAAACAGAAACAAAAATTATCTTTTAAAAAACTGTTTCTCATACTGTTAAAGATACAGGAAGACTTACAAAAAGAAAGAGATACGAAGGAGAGAAATTACTAGGTAATGCATGTAGGTGGTAAAATTAGAAGCAAACTTGAGAAATGATTACAATAAGGACAGAAAAGTAGTTGCCTATTGAGTGTGTGGTGGAGAGTGTTGTGATTGGAAGGGAGGGACACACTGGGGACTATAAAAGTGTGGTAGTACTTCATTTCTTCACTTGTGTTATTTTTAGTATTGGCTTTATTACTACTTGTAAAATTGTACATTTAAGTTTTGTGTGCCTTTCTATACATATATCATATGTCATACACACATATACATGGACACACAATGAAAAGGATCAAAAAGAGCAATCAAAGAATGGGGAAGGACTCTTGGAAAATACAATTCTGACAATACCATGGATACCTTCAAAAAAAGGATTGGAAGAAGTTGGGAAATCTGGAAAGTAGGGAGAAAAAAGATAAGGGGTGTTGTACGTGTAATCTGAAGATGATATAAAGATAGCATTTCCCCAAAATAACCCATAAAATTAAAAACAGAGGCAAAGTCCATTTTAATCAAAACCAACAGTGTGGTAAAAAACCAAAACACCAAATAGAAGCGAGGGTGGTAAGCACAGTGCAAATTGACCAGGGCTCCTTGTGGGCAAAAGCAGAAAGCTGACATTTGGGCCACAGACACCAGAAATTCCAGCAAAGAATATGTTCCATTGTGAGAGGTCCATCCTAAAGCCAAAACATGAATTCCTTGCTTGAAACAGTAGAATGGCAGGCATGGACCACCTACCAATCTTCCTTGGTCCTGGGTGAAATTCTAGAAGCGAGATAGGGTTAAACATGGAATCATGTATACATATGCAATATTTGGAGGAAGCAGAGTCTCCCTGAGGGAGAAGGAGGACCAAGAGATTGGCCTTGTGACCACACAGCAGCCAGGCTTCAGAGCTCAGGAAAGGAACAGCTGCCTCAAATCAGACACGGCTCTGCTGGTCTTGCATATCCTAATCATGCCTCCAACCTACCTTCAACTTACAGTGTTATGTGTCAATTATATCTCAATAAAAAAATAAATAGAACATTTAAAATAAATTTTAAAAAATAAAACTAAAAATAAATCATGGCTCTCATCTCCCTTAATGCCGTCTTCCACTCATGATGAAGAGCTGATCCAGGAAAAATGAAATATATTCCAAAATGAGTAATCAGAACTAAGCATAAATGATTATTTTTTTAAAAAGTTAAAACAAATGTGTTGGAAGGAAGCTCGGCATGACCAGAGGAAGGACCTCTGAGGCAACAACCCACGACCTGGAAAGGGAATGATGGAGACAAGAAATGCAGGCAAGGACAGTGATAAATAAGCTGCACATGATAAGACTGGGAGCATGACATCCTGACCTTGTGGCTTCTGAGACCTTAGGGCGGAGAGACCAAACAGCCACAGGAGCAGACCATATGCTGCCTCCCCTCTTCCACCTCTACTGAAGGATAACCCTTAGACTCATCCAAATGCACTTGCACTATAGGAACTGCCTCTCCAGATGGAGAGAGGCTGCCATAAAGGTTCTGGTCCAAACTCTTGGATCAATACCTCCACCCCCCACCAACATGTGGGAGGAGTCTCCCAAATGATTGAAAACAGCTTCCATTGGAGACCACTCATTGTCTGTCTTACCTCCTCCCATCCTGGAGAGGTCCAATAATATTCAACCCCAAAACAACCTAGGGCCCTCTCAGTTCCACCTCTGGAACCAGCTGGTTTTCCACCCAGAAAGAGTACTTTCACTCCAATAAACTGCTTTGTGCTGGCTACTTTCCTTCTGGTTGTCTTTATTCTGAGTGTAGATCCCCATGTAAATCTTCTTATGGGGAATCCAAGGCACAAGACAAGTATATATATATATACATATATATATATATATATATATATATATATATATATATATGCAAAATATGTAATTGCAATTTTCAGAATTTTTACTCCATAGCCATTGGAGTAAAAATTCTGAAAATTGCAATTACATATTTTGCCATTGCTTAATAACACTAACAAAAAAAAAAACATAATGAATCAATCCCCTCACTGAGCCAAAAAAAAAAAAAAAGGCAAATAAATAGAACATGTAAGCTCAAGATACATTTGGTGAGAAAGTAGATGATGGAATCTAAAAAGATAACTCAGAAGAAGGAGAAAAGTGGAAGAAAAACTGAAAAATCTCACAAATGATGGCAAGATTGGAAGTAGCTTAAGGAAAAATAGATACTGTAGACAATATAGTAAGGGGCATGAAAACAGAAATAAGAGACATGATTTTTAAAAAAATCAAAATAAATAAAAAAGATTAGGGAGAAAATAACTAGGAGTCAGGGGAAAAAGGGATTCAGCCCAAATAAATTTTGTTTGAAAGAATAAAAAGAAATCAGGGAACAAAACACCTTTTTAAAGATATAGTGAATAAATAATGGAAATAAAAAACCTGTATAAAATACTAAAAGTAAACACCACATCATGAGTAAAGTAAACTGCGGATGATCCTTACCAAGACATCTTAGCAAAATCAGTAAACCTTTAAGGAAAGAATCCTTTGGGTAGTTAGGCAAGAAAATAAAGTTTCACGGTGTGAGGGTAGAGGGCGGGATGGGAATCAAACTGGCTTCAGCATCTCATAGCAGTTGTAAAATGTCTTGCTGGAAAGGGCTTCAGAGTCTGTCTTGTCACAGTGCTGTTTCCTTGGTGTGATCATTTTGAGCTAAACTCTGAATCTGGGCTTAGCCATGTGACTTGCTTTGGCCAGTAGGATGTTAGTGAATGTGAAACAAGCAGAAGAATGCTCCTTCAGTGCAATCGTCCCTCTTTGTAATTCAAACTCTGAACTACCAAGTGAATGAGGTCTTTCCTGCCTGCTGGGTGATGAGACTCATAGCCCTGTCATCATCATGCCTGAGCCCAGGGGGAGCCAACCGCCAGAACTGTGTGCAGGCTATCTGGAACCAGCCAGTGCTCCACCAAAGTGCCAGTTGATCACAGGCCCATGAGCAAGCCTGGTCAAGATTAGTTAGACCACACAGCCCAGACCATTGAACTATTCAGCAGAACCCTGAGTCAACCTGCTGTTTTTATTTTAAGCTACTAAGTTTTGGGATCATTTTTTAAAGACCAAGAAGCTACCAGGCACACTTGGAAATTATATATTTGAAATAAATATGGAATGCCTTCCCTCATCTCCTGTGTTCCTTTGCCCCAGGAATAAGGGATCTGTTAATTGACATGCAGCTTATGCTTTTCTGTCTAGAACCATTTAAAACATTGATGAGAAATCCATCAGTGGATCCTCAGTATCAAGATGTCCCTAAGAACTTTGACATTTGTTTGTGCCAACCGTACTTGCCCCATATAGAGGAGAAGGCCAAAGGCACTGCTGCATTTGCCAATGAGATAAAGTTTCTGTACCAGCTGTTTCTCCTGTCCTGTATCCTCTATAAAGCCAGGTAAATGCAGTATCACATTAAAACCTATTTGTGTCTCGTGAGTCTGACTGCCAAGTTGGATCTGTCTTCACAGAAGCAGGGGTGTAGCAATATTCAACACCAGGAGAATGAGACCCACAAAATTCTTATATTGGAATATTTTTTGCTAAAATATAGTTTTATTTAAGTATAAAGGCAATATTGATTTTGAATGCTTAAACATAAGAGAATATTGTTTCCACAGAAACTGCTTTAAAAATTGACTATAGGACAAACATCAGTGAACCATATGTTGATATGACATGTGAATTTGCAGCCAAGGGCCTAGCAGTGAGCATTTAATCTAACTGGAGGGTGAGAAGTTGTTTGTGGGAAATATGACCAGAAAAGCATATCAGCACTATAACATTTATACGTATCAGTATAGCTGTGATATGACTAATAAGAAATGTGAGTGAGTTTTCTGGGATCACTTATTCTCTTATTTTTAGTAACTGCAGAAAAGCACGGAAGAAAATGAGAGGGGGAAAAAGTGTGCAATTCACAAAGTATACCAGTTATGAATTCTAGAGATCAAATAACATGGCATCAACATTCTTAAAACAAAAAAATATGTAGTGTATAAGACACAAAATCATGCCAGCCATAGGAGAAATTAAATCACTTTCATTAGACTGCCAAAGAAAGCCAAAAATATGCTATGAAAACCTAATCACTTAATTGACAGACACCAAACTGTGGCACCTTAAAATATATGGAATGCCAACCCATCTTCCCCAAAGAATCCACAGACCATTAAAAAGATAAACCATATTTCAAATCACAAGAACTACAATGATTTCCAAAGAATAAAAAACAAACAAAAAACACAATGTTCCCTAATTAAAATGCATGGAGATACGAAAATAATAAAACTCCAATAAATACTATAAAACACAGATCTTTTTTTGAAAAGTTTTCTTATATAATTAAGAGTCAAAGAGAAAACAAGTTAAATGTCTTTAAAAGAAATATAAACTGTACAAAAAAGACTTTAAGATAAAAGCAAATCTGCCCTCAAGAAATGTCATAGCCATATAATTGGGCTAACAAAAACAAGAAAAAATATGTTTAAAATATCATCAAAACATAGAAGAAAATAAAACAGAAGAAAAATTAAAGTAGACTTAATAACTAAAGTAAAATAATAGCATTCATTTTTTTTTAATTTGAAGACTGTTTCTTTGGGAGGAGATTTAATGAAATCAATAAACCTTCTAGCTACCTTATTCAGAAAATCTAGCACAGAGAAAATAAATAAAGGCCTAAAGGAAGAAATAAGTGAAAGATAATCATGGAGAGAGTTACCTGCAATAGATCCCATAGCTACCTGACTTCATGCAAGGAGCCAAGAGAAGCTCTGCATGATCTTCTTGAACGGGAGGCTGTTCCTGAGAGGGTAGACATCATGTCTGCTTGGACATGACCAAGAGTCCATAGTCTGGAGGAATCTTTGGATTCAAGGTTGTGTGCAAGTGACCCTACAGAAACATCAAATACAGAAATCAGAAACTATGATTAATGCAGTCACAAGCCAAGGAAGCCAGGAAACACCTGGAGCCACCAGCAGCTAGACGGGGCAAGGGAAGACTATGTCCTAGAAGGACAACCCTGCCCACAACTTCCTTCAGAACTGGGAGAGGATAAATTCTGTTGTTCCAAGCCTCCCAGTTTGTGGCAACTTGTTACAGCACCCCTAGAAAATGAATACACTTCATTTCCCTTCACTTCCATATCCTTGGTGTGCCGAATCAGGGCGCTACTGATATGTAGCACTGACTGACTCTTTGGTTGGGGACCATCCTGAGCACTATAGGATGTGCTCCTGTAGCAGCACCCCTGGCCTCCTCCCAGGAGCTGCCAAAAGCACTCTCTCCCCCAGTGTGACAATGAAAAATATGTCCAGACAAAGCTGGGTCCCCTGGGTAGCAAAACTATCTGTGAGAATCACTGTGCAAGGCTAGTGGTGAGTAAATATTTAGGCAAGACCAATGTTTTTTAAGGCTTTTTAAATTTATTATTCATGAGAGACACAGAGAGAGAGGCAGAGACACAGGCAGAGGGAGAAGCAGGCTCCATGCGGGGAGCCCGATGTGGGACTCGATTCCAGGACTCCAGGACCTCGCCCTGAGCCAAAGCCAGACGCTTAACCTCTGAGCCACCCAGGTGTCCTGCAAATGGACTAATTATAGAAAAACTTCAGATGTTTATGGGCTGAATTTTTTAAATACCAAATCTAGGGTACAAAACAAGAGTACTTTATTAATCCCTGTTTTAAAAGTATGTAATATTACAAATATGTGTCCTTGAAGCCTAGAATACCAAATTATTAGTGAGTTCAATAACATCAGTGGGAAAATCAGCTAGTCATTAACACATGTAACATATGGGCATCTTTGAAAAGCAGCAATGTGTAAATAGCTTTCATTTGTTTACTTATCCATTCAACAAATATTTACTCATATTCACAGAAATGCCAGGACAGTGTCATATACATATGACAAACAGACAAGATCCTTGCCCTCCAGAAGCTAATATAATGACTACCTTTTTCCCCTTCAGATCAACCACGAGCTGTATGTGCCCAAGCATCCCTGCAGCTTTAACTGTTTCTGGGACTGAAGAGTTGCAGGATTTTCCTGGAAGAGGCAGCCTCAGGCCCCTACAGGGGGCCTTGCACCAGACCTTGAACTCCAAAGAGAGATCCCCAGAGAAGGCAATTTGAACTCTTCACTCTGTGTCCCCACCTATGCCTTATTTAGTGTGTACAAAACTGATTGTGTTCTATTGACTCCTAGGAACTCCTACTCCTTATGGGCATTTTAGAAGAAAATTTCAAACTTTCCCTTGGGCAGAGATTGCACAGCTAATAAAACCTCTCTTAATGGTTATTGGAACCGTAGAGCAATAAACCCTATGTTTATTGATTAAATTTTACCTATGCTTTCACTCAAATGAACCTTTTAACATACACTCTAAACAAGGAATACAAAGTTTGCCCGAAATAGAACTCTGCTATCAACAGTTTTAGCAGTTGAATCAAATTTCTATCAGCAAATGATTATTTGTTTCCTGAACATGCTGTAGGAAAGCCTAAATATTATATTAACTATGGCATGACCACACTGATAATTTAACTTGTTTTATAAAGAAATAAAGCTTGTAAATATTAGAGAACATGAATAATAATTCACCTATCTGCAGATTTGGATCAGAAGCCCTCTAGATATAAGAGCCTTTTAAGTCTCAGTTTCTTAGACAATGGTATAAACTTTCATTGAATTTTTTAAAGATTTTATTTATTTATTCATGAGAGACACAGTGAGTGAGGCAGAGACAGAGGCAGAAGGAGAAGCAGGCTCCCTGCAGGGAGCCCGATGTGGAACTCCATCCCAGGACCCCAGGATCACATCCTGAGCCTAAGACAGATGCTCAACCACTGAGTCACCCAGGTGTCCCTCTTCATCATATATTTTTTTAAATTTTAAGATGTTATTGGTAAATTCTGACTACTAGCTTGGCACTAAAATTTTTTAACATACATATTTTTGACCCAGGAAAATGCTGATGGTATTCTGATGTGGAACATAGAGATAGTGTATGCCCATTTTCTACTTGTTTTTATAAAAATCTATATAGGGCTGGTAATAGATTAAAACTATTTTCAGGATATCATGGAGAAAATACTAGATAAATTTAAGATGTCATTGCTCTTACTATGTAGGTGCATAAATTGGCCGTCAGCTCTCAAGGTCTATAAATGATAAGTGACTCCTGTTCTAAATGGAGATTTACCCTTATAGTCATACTGTATCCTATTCTTGGCTTATAGTTCTCTGTTAAACTCCAGTCTTTTTCTGTTGAGGGGAAGGGAGTGATTAAAGAGCTCTTGCGACCGTATTAGAAACCAGCCCTGACCACTGCTGCTGCAGCACACTGAAGTATTTTATAAATAATTTATGAACCTCGGAGGTCTGGCTTTGGGAGATACTCACCTTTTCTCCATCTGTGCACCACACCTCATTCATCAAAATCGAGACCAGCACATGCAGTTCTGTTTCAAGATGGGTAGAGCTACACATACAATAAATAAATAAGTCTCCCAGCATAACTCTGCTGCTGCCCAAAGACCACTTGCAGTAATACTGGGAGCAATCTATTCTGACCATGAACCTTGACCAACTATATCATAGGAAAGAAAGGGTGAAATACCTTTTTATAAATGACAAATACTACTGTGAAACGGAACACTGAAGGTGGTCTTAGATGCTGGCAAAACTGCCAAAGAAGTTTAATTATGACAATGTGGTCCCAATGGCTGCTTTAAAAACTGTAACTTTTTAGAAAGATCCCTACAACTTAATGTTGCATAAGACTTGCCAGTGGAATTTCTCCCATTACAAATTGTCTCAAAGGAAAATGCTGTTGCACGTACATTGAATTTGCTTTCTAAATTATATAGAATTTAAAAAAAATTATCACCCAATATATTGAGCAGAACCAATACTTTTAACAGACTACACATACCAAACTGAAACGGCTCATTTATACCTTATTCACAAATATTCCGAATTTCTCATTTTATCATTTTGCTAACAATGTAAAAGTCTGTGATAATATAGTTAACTCTTACCTACAATTTGAAGTGGATACTCTTAAATTATGAGCTACTTTTTACATTTTATTAGATTTTCTTAGTCTTTAGAGTAGCAGGTAATACCTTTGAACTTCATTTCATCAGTGATTTCAGCTCAATGACATTGCAATATTTACTAGATATTTAAAAATTAATTATCTCTTAAAGACTTATTTGAAAATAATGGTCATTTCATAAAATATAACTGATTTTATATGCAACAATATATTAAAAGGTGTAAATTCCTTAACGTATATATTAATGCTCTATATTTACAAAGTTATTTAAAAATTTCTGGGATCCCTGGGTGGCGCAGTGGTTTGGCGCCTGCCTTTGGCCCAGGGCACGATCCTGGAGACCTGGGATCGAATCCCACGTCGGGCTCCCGGTGCATGGAGCCTGCTTCTCCCTCTGCCTATGTCTCTGCCTCTCTCTCTCTCTCTCTCTCTCTCTGCGTGTGTGTATGTGACTATCATAAATAAATAAAAATTAAAAAAAAAATTTCCACAAGTACTCTGAAAAAATGTGAGGCATTTATTATTTTTGCCAAAGCAAGTTTAGCCTTCTTAATTGCAAGGGAATCAAGGGTTGCGTCCATTTATGTATTTGCTTATTATACCATATGATCCAATACTGAGTATTTACCCAAAGAACATGAAAACATTAATTCAAAAAGATATATGAACCCTATTATTATTATTGCAGTATTTATAATATCCAAGATATTATTATATTATTATTATATTATATTATATTATATTATATTATTATCCAATCATATAATATTACTGCAGTATTTATAATATCCAAGATGTGGAAGCAAACTTATGCTTTAATAGATGAATAGATAAGGAAGATGTGATGTGTATACACACACACACACAGAAACACAGGGATATTATGCAGCCATGAAAAAGGATGAGATCATGCCATGCACAGCAGGGATGGACCTGGAGGGTATTATGCTCCATGAAATAAATTAGATCTGAGAAATGTAAATGCCACACGATTTCACTTATATGTCAAATCTAAAAATCCAGATAAAACAAATGAATAAATAAATGAAAAATCAGAATCAGACCTATAGACACAGAGAACAAACTGATGGTTTCCAGAGGGGAGGGATGTGGCGGTCAGGAAAAAGGGTGAAGGAGAGTAGAAGAAACAGGCTTTCAGTTATGGAATACATAAGTCATGGGACTAAAACATATGGGGGGGTGGTAGAAAGTAATGCATGCTATAAGATTTCCACATCAGCTACCATAAAAAGATGATAGAAGGAGTTAGCTAAATTTTGAAAGAAACAGTGGTAAAATTAAATTATTAAATGATCTCAAAACAGACTTTTACTGTTTGTTTTTCCTTTGATTATTTTTTAATAGATTTAGCATGTTTCTCTCCATATCCCTTTGCTCTTAGTGCACACTTCTTTGACATACAAATGCCAGCATATGCATTTTTTTTTTTTTTTTGCTTAAAGGCTTTCTGACTCTGAAGACTTCTTGGCCAGCTTCACAGCTTCACTCTAGACATAAAATACTGAAGAGTGAATAATGATGGATGCTGGCTCAGCCAATGGCTGATGGAAATTGGTATGCAATTTCTTAGGTAGGATTACTTGACTCTTGAGTAGTTTTATTCAGGTGCATATTTTTCCCTGTTCCTACAGTTCCAAAGGAAGATTAAACCAGTTGTCCATGGTGGTCACTTGCTTCAAAATGAAGGCTTTTCAAAAGCTTTTATTTCCTTCCCTGTCTATTCTTAGTCTCTTGGAATCTCCTGTAAAATAAACCACTTACACTTGAATGGCCATTTTGGTCTGGGTCCCAAATTAAAATATACATTGGGATAAAAGCACATAAAATAAAATAAAATAAAATAAAATAAAATAAAATAAAATAAAATAAAATAAAATAAAATAAAATAAAATAACATGAGTAAGAAATAAACTTTACTTATAGTAAGCCACTGAAACTATGAGATCATTTGTCCCTGAAGAGTAACAGAGTAACTAGTTTTTAATATACTAAAAACTAGTATATTAGGGAAAAGAGGGCATCTATAAAATTAGAATAAAAGACATATTATAAATACCAAAGAGGGTATTGGAAAAGAGATTCTTGTACTCCAGGAGAAAGACCATGTATTTACCAAGGAACACAGGTTGGGCCAAAACATGGAGATGGGGGGGGTGCAGGGAGAGGGGAAGAAACTTATATAGGATGTTTAGCAGAAAAGCAATGAATTTTAGAAAATTATGGGAAGAGAAAATTGAAAGGAAATGAATTTATATAAAGGTGAGTTCAATTTCTTAGCCCCCAAATCTGCTTTATCCACAAAATCCTCTGTCTCATGAAACATTGCCATTATTTTCTTTGTAACTGAAACAAAATTTGCACACATTTAATTCTGTACCTTCATCCTCCCCATTCAGGGCCACTCCCCCAACCCATGCAGTGGGCAAGTCTTGCTAATTCTACCTCCTAAATATTTCTTAAATCTTTCTTTTCATCCTCATGACTTCTGCTCTTGGAGTCGGGAATCTCATCTTCTCTTGTTTGGTGCATGCAGCACACTGGTAATCAGTCTCCCTTCCTCAGTCCTGTTTACCTCAACTTCCAGCCTCCACACTCTGGACAGAATGAGTTAAGGAAAAGGTAAATCTGATCACCTCACTCCCCTTTTACAATCTATCAACAATCTACATGACCACAATGGAAGTGAAAAAGACAATCAATTGGGATGTAGAAAAAAATAGTAGAAACTTCACATATTTTCACTTTATTCCATAAAATAAATTACTAATACCAAAATAAGTATGAAATTCATAAATACCTATGTAGAGATTTATTAGAAGTGACTGTCCAAAAAAGTTTTACTAAAATGATTGCATGTATAACCTAAACCGTCTGGAGGTGAGCATCTAGCAAGCATCAAGTATACAACTGAGTTCCTTAACATGACACCCTAAGCAAGCTCCAGCTTCAATGTCTGACCGCTCTACTCAATGAGCTTCACAACCTAGTAACATTGTTTGTCTTTAGTTCCTTCATTATATATTTTACTATTTTGTATTCCCTATATTTGCTTAATTGCTTTATGTCAGAAATAGTCTTTTCACCTGCCTTCATGTATCAAACTCAATCCCCTTCAAAACTGACCACACCTTCCACAATACTGTCCAGAACTCTCATGACAGGCTGAGATTAAAGGCACCTCTGTGCTCACTGAGTACCTTTTGAATATTATTGTCATAACGTGTACTTGATGCTATGAAAAATACTGTTATTAGTCATCTATGTGTCTTTGTGCCTGTCTCTTTTACTCACTGGAAGCATTTTGGGGTCGATAATCACATTTTTTTATTTATCCTTGCATTTCTAGGACCTAGAACAGTATGTGTTGGAAGACAGGAGTCCAGTGAATATCTGTGGAACTATTATATACTACAGGGAGAATGGTTAAAAATCTATTATGAAAGCCCAGGTGTGAAATATATAGAGAAGAAACAAAAATCTGCATGCCTTGATTCTTCAGTTTTATATGAATAGAGGAGAGACACTATTGGCTGTAAAACGTCAAAGGTCCTACTCTATTTGCCACATAACAAGTTGCATTATTACTGTTTGATGGATTCTGTTAGAAAATATAAGATTCCTGGGTCAAAGACAAAGAGCTTTGTAATTTATGGCATAGCAGGTAGCATGAACTTTAGGTTCACACCCATGGGAGTGTTGTGTGGTGTCCCAGGAGGATGCTGCACATGCAGTGGATTTCCTTCATAGCTGAAGAGCCCCAAACTTAGGAAACCCCAATCTTTTATGATGGACTGAAGGCAAATGTGTTCAAAAATTTCCCTGAAAAGAGACATTTTCTTGGTTTTCCTGAATAGCAAGCAAACAGCAAACAAACAACAAGCAAGCCCTCTAACCCAGAGAGAGATATTGTATCTGACTTCCAAGGCTATTGACCATATGAATATCCTTGAAAAGATAGTCTAGAACAAAAGTTTCCAGAGCTGCTTCTTACATGACTTACAGAAGTATTAAAGATTCAGCAAAATTACCCCTCAAATACAAGTAATTAAAATTACCTAAAATTTGTGCAAAGGTCCTGAGAAGTTGATTTGGTCATGTTTATGAGACTCTACTTAAGATGAACTGTTCTTATTCTTCAGTTTTAATTTCAGTTAAAATTCTTTATTTGAAATTTCAATAACACTGATTTATTGAGTTTTAAAATGTCCCTCTGTATAATCCAAATTCATTTAAATTTTAAATTTGAAATAACTTTATATTTAGAAAATAATTATCAATGTTTCTTCTGCCTCCAGCTCAAGTTATTCGACATCCATAATATTCGTGTATGTATTTTCATTCACCCTTGTGGGCAGAGATCTTTGAATCTCCCATCATACTCAAATAAGAGATTTTAACTTTCCTTTTATTTACTTTTTGCTTGTATGTTTAATCTTAAACCATAAAAACAAATTATTTATTCACAATTGTATATAGATACACACTTAATCAGAATTATCCTGTTATCTAGGATTATGATTCTCCCATTTTAGTGTCTATAAGAAATCACTTGAAACAAGTGACAAAATGTAAATTCTTAAGCTTCCAAAGTTTCTGGTTTTATTAATCTTAAGTGAGGTATATACTTTTAACAGGATATCCATATGATTATAAATTGGCATTGTACTTTTTAAGGTCATATGTATACTTGTTACATTTTTTAAATAAGAATTTGCTGTGTTTTATGTAAAATAACTTTAAAGTATTTTAAAGATATTTTTAAAGTAGAAACACAAGTGGTAACACAGATCCTAGAAGCCTTGGTACCGAAAAGATGGGATCAGTTAACATCATGTAGAGGATTGTTAGTTCACATATTCAAGAAGAAATGGCCAGAAGGCAACTTGAAGTGCTAGACTGGGTCACAAGATTGAAGTCCCACTGGCCACTATGATTTAGGAATTGTGTGTGGATATCACCCATGTAACTGTAGTCATAGATAAATGAGGAAAATCAGATATATTCTTAAAGCACCAGAGAGAAGTAAAAATGTGAGGACAAAGAGCCTATGATAGAGGGGAGTAACAAGAGAAGCAAAGGGTGAAAAAAAAATACATGACAGTGTGGCATTATGAAAGCCAAAAGAGAAGCTGCAATGAAGAATGGATGATAGTTAAAAGATGAATAAAAATAATAATAAAATAATAAAATAAGATAAAATGGAAAAATGTGCCTTATATACTGGTTTCTATTCCAAGACTATGCTCTTTATAGTCATAAAATTATCATTCCCATTTTACAATTGAAGAAACAGAAACAGGAAGAAAGATTAAATAAACTGCCCAACTATACCGAGATTATATGTGTTGGAGCCAGGATTGCAGTTCAGGCAGTCAGACTCCAGAGGCCATGTTCTAAACCACCAATCTAGGCTGAGGATAGAACACATGCCACTGGTTTCAGGAGAAAAGGTATATGCAAGCCAGACCACACATGGCTCCTCTGGCACAAGCTCGTGAGGGAGCGGTGGCAGTACAGACCGCTTTCTCAAGAAGTGTGTGGTGAGATGGAAAAAAGAAATGGTTGGAACAACTTTAGAATCTGAAGTCCTGAACAAGTTTAAAGACAAAGAGAAAAGAGTCAGTTGAGGAGGAAAATCTGAGGTGCAAAAGAGGGATGAGATAATTAATGACACCAAGTTGCTAAGGTGGTGACAGAGGAGAGATTGGAAGCCACGGAGGAAAGAATTGCTTTTGAAGCACAGGATCAACATCTCATTCTCTAAGGTAAGTATAATAACAGTAAGAAAACATTTTAAAGTGGAAAGACAAAAATCTTAAAGAATTTATAGGAGTTAGCCTTTTGTTGTTCTCAGTAAAATTTTAAAGTAATGGCTGTTCTTCTAGATGAATGGTTGGATAGATAGACAGACATCTATGAGGGAAATAGATATGTGGCAAGCAACCAAGGCATAAACTATAGCAAGAATTGAGAAAATTCTTCAAATTACTATGAATGAACTTTAATTTTAGGAAATCGTATGACAATTACACAGTTATTAAGATAGCTGAGTTAAATAGCTTCCTTCTGCCTATTCAAACTTCAAATTTACAGTCACTCCACCTTGTTTATAAAGTGGCTGTTTTTCAATCAGGATATATTGCTTTCTAGGTTAAAAGGCACCCAATCACTAATGACGATGATGTATGCATTCATTCCTTTTCGTACAATTGTTACTTTTTTCTACCACATAATTTAATGTTCTGAAAATGTAAATCCATCTTAGGTAATGGAATTTTAAATCAAACTACTACTGGTACAACTTAATTATATAATTTTCCCTGTAAAATATCCAAGTGAACCAAATGACATTTTATTTATTTACTTTCTATGAACACATTTTCCTTTCATGCTACCTTTCCTTTATTCTATAAAAGTACTATCCTAAAGCATTTTGAAATCCACCAAATAAAAGTTTCATGTAAATCCAAAGTGTAGTAAAAAAATTTTCCTCTCCTGTATACTTGTGTGTCTACTCTTCTGATGTGCACACCATTCACCACCATCATGAGGCTTACATTTTCTTTCTTCTTCTAGAAAGCTATTATTTTCTACTTGGTTCGCTCTGTACCATAAATGTTCAAATAATAAAGTGATGCTACAAAAACTATTTCCAGAGTAGAAACAAAGACACTAGAATAAAATGCTCTTTGCATTCCTGGTTCACCCTTTTGTGTGAATGATGGTTATGGAAATATTGGGAAAAAGTCTATGTTCAGTGCCACAATGCAATGCAAATGATTCCCTTTATGAAAGAAAGGCAGATTTACTGTATAATTTTCTTTTTTTTGACGATCATTGGCGCCATTAAATTGATAGTTAGACCTAAAAGACCACTGTTGTTTGAAAATAGAATAGCCAAAATCCTGGTACATATAACCAGTGGTCAAATACCTTAAAAGACCAAGCAAAACAAAACATTTTATACTGAGAAGTGGCCATTTGTAGTACCTTTACTACACAATAATAAAAGAACAGATATTTGTAAGCATTGTCTACAAAGGATTACATTGCAGAAACCACTACCTTTCTCAGATGCATGCAACTGGGTCTATCCAGTTTGTTGTCTGAAAAAGCCAGTGCAGCATTTACCCCATGACTGTCAACCTGGAATTCACAGTTCCAGAGAAGTGTTGCCCCCGAATCACCCCATGCATTCACAATGCCATACAAAAAAAATTAAGATTTGAGATTTAGTGCTGGGGCTCAGACAAGTCCAAGCTGTCACAAATAACAAGCCCAGAGCAAGGCAAAATTAAAAGGGAAAGCCAATAATGCAAACCAAGAAAATCCAGGGGGCACCTGGGTGGTTCAGTCAGTTGAACATCCTACTCTGGATTTCAGATCAGGTCATGATCTCAGGATCCCGAGAATGAGCCCCACATCAGGCTCTGTCCTCAGAAGGGAGCCAGCTTGAGATTCTCTCTCTCCTTCTGCCACTGCCCCCACATGCACTCTCTCTCTCTCAAATAAATAAATAAATCTTAAAAAAAGAAAAAAAAGACAATCCAGGAACATAGTGAACTTATAGAGAGAGCAGAGCAGGGCTAGAGGGGGAAACTGAGACATGAAGGATTCTCTGAGCCTATGAGCAAGAATTGGAGTAGATTCCTCCCAGGTCACTCTGGCTAAGGACAGGGGCCTTCCCTGAAGGCTAAGGTACTTACCCAAGAAAGATAATTACCCAGTCACAGAACACAAACAAAAGTATAAGAACCTTTCATGTCAAATAGTCATGAACTATATGCAAGTCTCTTTGGCTTTAGGCTTTCTTCTTTCATCAGACTTAGGGGAATCAAATAGTGGTATCATGAAACCCAGGGCAGAAGAAGAAGACAGATGTAGTGAGTGGCACTGACAATGCAATCATCTTTTATGAAGAAAAAAAGTAATTTAGTCCCTAAATTCTTGGAGAATGATATATAAGATGATGTTTTTGTATGCTCCCTTGCTTGCTTAACATTCACTGAACAAGAAGAATTCAACATGGACCATCTTACAAGGTAGAGAAGTGGTTAAGAAGATTGGATAAGGACAATTGAGCCCTCCTTTCCTGTAAAGAAAAGAAGTAGAGTGGAACACCATGGAAATGGGTCATTTGGTAAATGGGCGCCAGTGGAAGAAAATGTGAAGAGACTGGGGCTGTATTTTGTAGTAATTAATCTCTGTAAGAGCATGAAAGGGGAATGTAGAAGACACATCTTTGGTTTTGTTTTATTCTTATGATTAATCAACTTTCTTTCTCTCCTTCTTACCTTCCAAGTAGGAAGCCAGGACCTCTATGCTACTACATCTCCTGTCCCTCTCTCCTTGCTCTGTCTGTGTGTGTATCAGCATGTGGGGTGTGGGTGAATGTGAGGTGTGTCTTTTAGTTAATATCTTATTAACTGCCTTTTTTAATAAGTTTTTCTTTTCACACTATACCTAGGGGATTTTTTTTAGGGTGTATCTATTAAGTGTCCAGAGTGGTTGGGAGCCAGAGCAGTACACTCTGCTTAAAATAGATGAACCACCTTTGTTGCTGTGATCAAAATTGTCTCATTCATGTTCTGGATCCTATTCCCTTCATTTTTTTAAGAATTTTGTTCATGCAGTCCTCCCCTTTCTGTCCTGGACCATGCATTTTATTCTAATAGATCAGGCCTATAAGCGTCTAAACATGCTATACTATCACCCATCTTAAATCCTCTCCCTTGACAGGACAATCACAATTCCCCATTTCTTGTTCCCTATTACAGCAGAATTCCTCAAAATAGTTTCTGTCTTCATGTCTCTACTCCTTTCTTTTTGTTCTCTCTTATATTCTTGACAAAAAGTCTTTCAGCCTACATTCCACTGAAACCACTTTTGTCAATGTCACCACCGACCTCCATACTGCTAAATTCAGTGATTCATTTGAGGTCATCATCCTTTTAACCTCTCATCGTATTTGAAATGGTGGACCATTCTCTCTGTCTTGAAGTCCTCCCTTTCTTTCATCTGTGTGGCTTCATCTCTGAGCCAGGTATTCACTTTTGATATATACTACTTATTACTCTAATATGGCTATTTCTACTATCTGTCTAGATCCTTTTTCTTATTCCAACCTCTAGATATAAAGAACTCAGGGCTCATGAATGATCTTCTCTTCTCCAGCTGTGCTCACCATACAGATGACTATAATACTCTATAAGCCATCTATCTGCTGTGACTGCAAATTTAATACCCATAGCTCAATATTCACCTAGTGAAATGTATCTGCCTTTTATAACATATCTACTTAGATGTTTAATAATCATCTGAGGTTTAACATGTTCAAAACAGTTTGCTTTCCCTAATACCCCTGCTCCTTCCCTTACTCTGCAACCCATTAATTCTAAATCTTTTCCATTTTTGGAATTGTCATAACAATTTATCCAGGATGTCAAGCCAGAAATTCCTCATACCTCACATCCTATCCTGTGGTAAATACTGTTGCTTCTTTCCTCAAAATATATTAGAACTTTAATCTAATATTAGATCTTTAATCTAGAAATTTCACTACCTCCACTACTATCATCCTAGTCCAAACCCCCATATTGTGATGGCCATGGAGGTATCCTGGCCCTTCACAATATGGACCTTCCCTTCAAGGAATATCATGACTGACAGCCTCCAGTGGCCATACATTTGTCTCTCCAAAGCCATTCCTCCTCAGGCTCTTTCAGTGACCAGCTTAGTAGCAGGGGAAGGAAGACTAGAACAGGGTTATTCCTACCTGACTTAGTCTCTACTACTGAGAGACTCCCATTGAGCTAGCAAACACCTTCGTAGAGCCATGCGGCAGTCTTATCTCCCCTCTCCTTTCAGGTTGATGGTGTTAGCAACTGCTGTCTGAAGTCTCCTGCTGCCTACTCCTGCTCCCTATCCCTAAATTCTTGTCAGTTATTTAGATATATTTTGTAATACCTAATCCTGTTTGGCATTTGCTTTTCAGAAGAAGACCTAAACAAACAAAAGAAGAAAGAAGAAAGGAGAAAGGAGAAAGAAGAAGAAAGAAGAAGAAAGAAGAAGACCACCTAAACCAACACAAATATGTTTCATGGGTACTTGATCCTAATATTTCTCTCTATTCCCACACTTGGTCCCCATTAGAAGCAAGAGGGGGCTTTTCAAGCCCAAGTCACACTATGTCAGTCCTTTGCTTAATGGTCTCCTGTGGCCTCTCATTATTCTTAATACCAAATCTAACCAGTGCTCTAAAACTTTAAAAATGTGGACTCTGGCTCCTTCCCCAAATTTCTCCTTTGCTCCTCTGTCCTTGCTACATTGTTCTGGGTGTTACTTGAATTCACCTGAGACAGGCCCACTTCAGAATCTTTTTATACCTCTTTTTCTTGCCAACATCAAGAATTCTTCTCCGGAATGGCCACATGGATAACCCTTGACTTTATCTGAATTCGTGTCCCCATGTCTTCTAAGGAATACTTTGCCTGACCTATCCAAAACAGGAAGTATTTTCCACAAATACCACTTCATATATAAGTTAAATATGTGTAAAGATCCAAATCTATAACAGTTTTTCAAAGGATCTTTGAATAAGCCCCAGATAAAGGTCAGATAAGGATGCAAAATAAAATTATAGGTCTTTTGACAGCACAAAACATTAGATATAAACACTCTGGAAAAATATTTTCTTCTGAGATTGAAATTACACTTCCTATTCTTCATATGAGAGGTTGGATATTATTTCCACTAACCTATCTATCAGTTATTTGTAAAATAAAATAAATGCATTGTGCAAATGGATGTAAATGAACTGTGACAATTGGTGTTTGTTTTATATTCTGAGTACATTTGCCATAGTTTGCATTTTAATAGCCTTGCCTAGTAGCTCTTTGAGAATGTTGTTAGAGACTAATAATTCTTAGAAGAGTGCCTATAATGAAAATAGAGATTTGATAAAGTGCTTATTATTTTGGTGGCTAAGCTATAAGGACTAATGTCTAAAGTTGATTTAAGACTATTTCTTAAAATTGGTCAAAATGTGATTCTAATGCCTTCTGTTGTATTCATCTAATATTAATTATTTAGAATTTAAAAATCATATGAAAGTATTTTCTTGACATATATTATTGAGTCAAATTTCAATAGGCGGATTATCAAGAAAATATCCTACGGCACTGAGTTGTCCTAGGGATGAATCACTTTATAATCTAATATGTACACAGTAAATTCAGACATATGGAAAATACACTCAGATACCAAAAAGGAAAAAGATGTATTAGAGCTTTTTATTAAGAAGCCTTCAAGTGATGATTTAACTTAGTCCTTTTTTTTATATTTGAGCAAATTTGGATTTTGAGCTATTCTTTTTCTTTATGAAAGACTTTATTCTTCCAAAGTAATATAATATTAAAAGGGAAGACACTTTAGACATAATCCAACCAAATGACCTCATTCTAAAATGAGTAACCAAAGGCCTAGAGAAGTAGGTAATTCACCTAAACCTATGGAACTAACTGAAGTTAATCAAATGGCACTAATGGAGGCTGAACTCCAGTGTAGTAACTCCAAGGTAATGTTGTTTTCAATGAGCTACTTATTTTTATTACATAATAGTTTCCTGAAAGAATGATTCACTCATTTTTTTTCTTCCAAACTTGTATAGAACAAGTATCATACAAGACAAGGTGCCTGCCTCAAAAAGCTTGGGGCTTAATTAAAAAGATAAGGTATATTTACTGAAACAACAAAGTAATGGCATGTGATTATTTTTAAAAACTATATACATATAAAAATACCATTTATGATGATATACTTGAAATAGAAAATACAATGCAGTATCAATAGTAGTGAAAAAAATGATTCAAAGACAAAGAAAAATTATTTTAGTTGTGTAGACCATCACAACAGATATCCTAGTATAAAAGTTAAAACTTCCTTTTTCTGTTTTTTTTTAAGATTTATTTATTTATTTATTTATTTGAGAGAGAGAGAGAGAGAGAGAGAGAAAGAGAGACTGAGAGAGAGACAACACACAAAGGGAGAAGCAGACTCCTCTGCTGAGTGGGGATCCCAACCCAAGCCTCAATCCCAGGACCCTGGGGTTATGACCTGAGCCAAAGGCAGACATTTTAAGCAACTAAGCCACCCAAGTGCCCCAAAAGTTAAAATTTTCTCTACTTAACATGCACTATCTCTATTAAGGTACCACCGTATTATTACTACCATAATTACATTAAAAAAAAAAAAGTATAGGGACACCTGGATGGCTCAGTTAGTTAAGTATCTGCCTTCAGCTCAGGTCATGATCCCAAGGTCCTGAGATTGAACCCTGTGATAGGATCCCTGCTCAGTGGGGGGAGTCTGCTACTCCCACTTCCTTGGCCCCTGTTTGTGTGCTGTTTTTTTGCTCACTCTCTCTCTCTCAAATAAATAAATAAATAAATAAATAAATAAATAAATAAATAAAATGTTTAAAAAAAAAGAACAAGAAAAGTATATTCTTTTCATATCTTGCTATCTATTTTTTCAAACTTCATTTTGTTTTGAAGCCACTTAAAGTTATGAGGGAAAAACTAAAGCAAGGTGCATTTGTACCAGCAGGGTGTTGAGACCTCTTTCATATATAACATTGTGATTGGGTGACACCTTCCAGAAGTAGAGACAATGATTGAAAAAGTTGACCTAAAAGGATAATGATTTATTTTAGAAATTACATTATTTCTTTTTTTTAAGATTTTATTTATTTACTCATGAGAGACACAGAGAGAGGGGCAGAGACATAGGCAGAGGGAGAAGCAGGCTCTATGCAGGGAGCCCAATGTTGGAAATGATGTTGACACTCCAGGGTCACATCCTGAGCCATGGCAGATGTTCAACCACTAAGCCACCCAGGCGTCCCTAGAAATCCATGGTTTCAATAGACTTTCTCTAATTGTTTTAATCTTCCTTTTGATACCAACTAACTTTTTTAATGGGATAAAATAAATGTAGCCAAAAGAGAAAAGAACATAGCATTTTTATTTGGAATTGACAAAGTAGTAATTGAAGAAGTTTTTTCCACTGTATTTCTTTTTTGTTGCTTCAATGAGTTTGATGATAATGATGGTTGTGATGATATATTAAATAAATATAAAAGAACAGTCTACATGTAAGACATAAAGAACAAAGCTGGAGGGATGACACTTTTGAATTCCAAACTAAACTACAAAGTTCTAGTAATCAAAAGAGTATGGTACTGAACTAAAAACAGACTCATAGACCAATGGAATATTATGGAGCCAGAAATAAGCCTATGCATGTACAGGCAACTAATCTTCAACAAGGATGCCACACATACACAATGGTAGGGCAGTCTCTTCAGTAAATTGTGTTGGGAAAACTGCATTTCCACGTGTAAGAATAAAATTGAAGTTTACCTTACAACATCAATTTAAAATGGATTAAAAACTTAAAGCAAAATCTGAAGCAGAAAAAGTCATAGAAGAAAACACAGAAGAAAAGCTTCTCTACATTACTCTTGGCAATGATTTTTTGGATATGGCACAAAAATCACAGACAACAAAAGCAAAAATAAACAAGAACAACCACATCAAACAAAAAGTTTCCTCACAAGGGATGCCTAGGTGGCTCAGTGGTTGAGCTTCTGCCTTCAACTCAGGACATGATCCAGGAGTCCTAGGATTGAGTCCTGCATTGGGCTCCCTACAGGGAGCCTGCTTCTCCCTCTGACTGTCTCTGCCTCTCAGTCTGTATCTCTCATAAATAAATAAGATCTTGGGGTACTGGGTGGCTCAGTGGTTGAGCCTCTGCCTTTGGGCCAGGGCATGATCCCAGGGTCCTGGGATGGAGTCCCACATCAGGCTCCCTGTGGAGAGCCTGCTTGTCCCTCTGCCTATGTCTCTGTCTCTCTATGTATCTCTCATGAATAAATAAATAAAATATTTTTTAAAAGAAGAAATAAAATCTTTTTAAAAAGCTTCCTCAGAGCAAAGAGAACAACCAAATAAAAGGCAGCCTACAGAATAAAATATCTGCAAACCATCTATCTGATGAGGAGTTAACATCCAAAATAGATAAGTAACTCATACAACTGAATAGCAAATAACCCAGTTAAGAGGCAAAAGATGTGCCTCTCCAAAAGACATATAGATGGCCAATAGATATGAAAAGTTGCTCAATGTCACCAATCATCAGGGAAATACAAAACCAATGAGGTATCACTATGTTGTTAGTATGGCTATCATCAAAAAGATAAGCATTGGTGGAAAATGTGAAAAATGATAAGTGTTGCGCACTGTTGGTGGGATTGTAAATTGATATAGCCACTATGGAAAACAGTATGGAAGTTTCTCAAAAACTTAAAAAAATTAGCAATTCTACTTCTGGATGTATATATCCAAATGAAATTATATCAATACCTCAAAGAGATATCTAACTTTCCAAGTTCATTATAGCATTATTCACAACAGCCAAAATATGGAAACAGTCTAAGTGGCCACCAATGAATTAATTGATAAAGAAATTGTTATATATAGTGGATAAAGCATTATTATATTTATATATATATAATGTTATACTATATATAGTTGAACATAAATGTTATACATATATATGTATAAGTATATGAGTGTGTGTGTGTGTATGTGTGCATGCATGTATGGCTGACCCTTGAACAAGATGGGTTTGAACTGGGTATGTCCATTTATATGCAGATTTTTTTCAATAAATACAGTAGAGAACTGTAAATGTATTTTCCCCTGTTATTTTCTTAACATTTTTTCTCTAGTTTACTTTATCGTAAGAACACAGTATATAACACATATATGAAATACGTGTTAATAGACTGTTTATATTATCAGTGAGGCTTTCAGTCAACAGTATGTTATTGGTTAACTTTTTGAGGAATCAAAAGTTATATGTGAATTTTCAACTGCACAGAGGTTGGTGCACCTAAGTCCTATGTTGTTTAAGGTCAACTGTATGTATGTATGTATGTATGTATGTATGTGTGTGTGTGTATACATGCCTGTGTGTGTATGTGTGTATAGAATATTATTCAGCCTAAAGAAATCTTGCCATTTGCAACAATGTGCATGAACTTGGAAGACATTATGCTAAGTTAAATAAGCCAGACATAGAAAGACAAGTATTGCATAATATACTTACATGTGGAGTCTAAATACAGATGGAGTAGAAAAAAAAGACATTAAAGGAAGTGAATGACACCACTGTAACAGGATATTTAAATTTGTCTCATTTTCCACTGAAACCGCAACATAGGAGCAGCAAATAATTCCCTGCAATCCAAAGTAAGGTGCTAGACTGCTCAGAGAGGGCTTGATGACCTCATTGGCAACCTGTTTTATAGTCTTTTCTCAAATTTGAAGATACATAAAAGACAAAAGGGGTTTGAGTTGGAAATTAGGTTATTTCTTTGGAAAAGTTGCTAGTGTTGTTTCCCTCTCATTCTTAGTTTAATAATAGAGCTTCAATAAGACCTGCTGGAGAACATGTGACATGTGTCCCTAGTAGTTTATATAACACTGAGAATGGGTGCCATCTGCTTAAGGAAGAGTCTACAAGCAAGAGACTAACTACCATGACCTCTAGAAAGAAAACTTAAGAAGAAACTATACTCTTCCCAATGGAACCACCTAGATGTGGAACCCGTGTAGCTGCACTAGCTTATACAGTTAAAAGAAATTTTGTCCAATGTGATGTAAAGAGCACTGGGTGTTATGTAAGACTGGTGGATCACTGAACTTTACCTCTACTAATAATACATAATATGTTAATTAATTGAATTTAAATTTTTAAAAATAATTAATTAATTTAATAAAAAAAGAAAAGAAATTCTGACCCAAAGAGATTCTGCAAAAGTGAGGCATTCTCAGCAGAAAGAAGCTGGAGATGAACCTTCTGTTGCAGAAGCTGCAGCACGGACCTAAGCAGCAGAACGAGCAAGATGTGAATAGAAGGAGCTGTGGTCAGAGGGCCAGGCAGGGAAGTATGCATATAACCCATGAAAATAACCACAGAAGAGAGCTTTCAACCTTAGGCGCAAGAATGAACTTGCACCTGGTCACAAAAGTGCCAAGCAGTAAGACCTTTTCTGCTTTTCACCTCTCCTTTCTTCTCCCCATTTCTTCCATCTCTGAGCTGCAGGTAAGAGGGTAGAAGGGCTCACTGGGAAAACTGAGGAAAAAAATAAACCCTTCTCTTCCTACCATGGGCTTGAGGCCTGAAGCAGAACAAGTGATAGAGGCGAGAAGCTTCCGTCTGGGAAGAATTTGCAGCACTGATGCACTGATTTTTAAACTGGGCTAGATCCCACAGATACCAAAATGAGAATTTCTATCTCAAAGTAACTGGGAAGTTTTTTAGTGTCTATGAATAATCAGAAAAGTCATCTGGATGAAAATCCAAGGGACAGAAGAAACATGGTTGATTGAAGCGATTTAAAGAAATAATGATGTGGACTGAAAGAATAAATTTGCTTTCTGGCTTCAGCCTACAGTCCTGCTTATTTACCAAAACAATCACACAATTACAAGTTGTGTGTGTGTCTGTATGTACAATGTACATGTGCATGCACACTTACATGTGAATGTTCTATGTCAAAATAATTTGTTTTCTCTTTTTTGGGACAATGCTACTCACACATGTGCATGTTCACACACACGCACACACACACACACACAACCATGTATTAGCACCATAAGAAAAATCACAATTAATACCTAAAAGCTAGAGTCATACATATTCAAGGAAGCCAAAATAGTAAAATTAGAAAGTTTATATATACACATTTAAATCACATAGTCCCCTTGCCAAACACCATAAAAGGGAAAGAAAACAATTAAAGAATTCTTTTTGGGAATTCTTAAACATTCTTTTGAAAAAGCCTCACACTGGAAAATGTTTATAACCAATGGTCATACTGGTTCTAATGTGAAATCCATATTTATATTCACTGACAGATTCAGGCCAAATTTCATGAGGGGTTGGGTGCTGAAGTTCACAAAGCATTTGCACTCAGACTCAGGCTGCTTAGATTCTGAATCACTGGGTAGAAGTCAAGGGCAGGAGGTAAGAGAAGAGCTGGACCTACTAGTCAGAAAAAGATGACCCCAAGGGAAAGAGTGGGTGGCATTTATAACAGAGCTGAGAACCAGAGGTTGAACTGTGTTTTCAAAGTGAGAGGAGATGGCTCGGTTTAAGTGTTAGCCCTTTTGATCTCCCTGAAGCTGCAGAGATCCCTGATGGTCTAAGAATCAAGAGCTTGTCCTGAGTGGCATGTCTGGTGGGACAGAAGACATGCCTTGGTTAGTGGAGAATTTTGGATGTGCCAATATGTAAATATATTTATATAGCCTGTCAGTGTTTTTTCTTCTCATTTGTACTGTATGTTCCCTTTAATCAAATACATTCTATAAGAACAGCTGATCCACTTCTTCCATGAAAAATGAAAGCTGTCTTCTAATCAGCCACATTTTGAATTCTAATTTATTCCAGAACCTGTAGATTATAGCTATGGATACTTTGTCATCTGATCCAAAAAGTTTTCTGTTATGTTCACAGATACACTGTGATAAGCCGGGTATCATCACCATACACAGAAATTTAAAACTACTTTTTTTAATGATCCAGATTTTCTTTAGATTTGATGAGTATCTCTAACTGTACTAAAATACAAATACTCTTGAATCTGTTCTTCAAATTTAACACTACAAATTTTTTATGTCTTTGAGGCATATGGGAAACATTTATCAATTTAGACCAAAAAAAAAAAAAACCACACAAGAAATAGATGATAGAATACACAAAGGCAAGCAACCCTCAATCTATAATTAAGCTTCTTTAAAACTGCTATTTGTGAAGGAGGTTACGTATACGTGGGGAGAGGGGTTTATGGGAATTCCATGTACTTTCTACTTATTTTTGCTATTTCCCTAAAACTGCTCTAAAATATAACATCTGTTAAAAGGACACTGAAAAACGTGGCTGACATTTAAAATCAAACCTCATTTCAGATAATTAATCACATTTTCTAGTTGTTGGATGACCATTTTCGTTCACTGATTACCTGGGAAAGAAACACTAGTATGTATATCTAAATGGTGCTCTCAGATTAATAGCTAAAATTATGCTACATGTTTTAATTTAGAAACATGCATTAAGGGGTGCCTGGGTGGCTAGTGAGTTCAGTTATATCCCTTCGATTCAGGTCATGATCTCAGGGTCCTGGGATCCAGCCCTATACCAGGCTCCCTCAATTGCTGAGTGGAGAGCGTGCTTCTCCATCTTCCCTTTCCCTCTGCCTCTTCCCCCCTTCATTCTCTCTCTCTCTCTTTCTCTCTCTCTCAAATAAACAAATAAAATCTTTTTTTAAAAAAGAATATTACTTGAAAAAGATACATTAAGTCAGCAGACACATATAACGCTCAGAAAGAATGTTGAAAGACATCACTTCCTTCTACACAGCTAATCCTTTCTTAACAATAAATAATAAGAGCTCAAATTTGTAGAGTACTTACTATGAATTAGTAGAACTGTTATTCCACTTTGCCATAAAGAAAGTCAAGGCTTAGAAAAAGTTTAAGTAAATGAACTACCCAAGGCCATATAAGTAAGGAATCTTAAAGACGGAGTTAAAATCTACTGTCTTCAGGGCTTGCACACCCAAGCACTGTGGATATGCTGCTACCCTTGACAAATAACGTGTTGAAAAAGGAATCTATGATCAATTTTAAGTTCTAATCAGCTGTTATAATCAACCCATCTTATTATTAATAAATTTTATTAATTAGAATATATTATAGGACTATCTCATTCCAGTGAATTCTCCATAAATAATTTTTTTTTAAAAAAACAATCTTTACAGACAGAATTTTCTAACTGCAATATATTATGGCTTCTTTTGTTTTTGTTTTAAATCACTCTGGACAATAGATGAAGATGAGGCATGATGTCACTCCTTACCAAATCATATATAAACTTAATCAGAAGGAGGTGGTCTAGGTCCATCAAGAAAGGCTCTTAAAATTTCCTGAACTGTAAATTCAGCTCTACTGAGTTCAATCACTAAAAAGAATTTCATTTTTACTTCAGAACGTATACAACCTTGAGCTAAGGAATCCCGTGCTCTGCAAATCAGGATCCTTGAAACCACTTCTTCAGCAAATTGGTAACTATGTGGTAATATAATATGAGAGAAAATAAAGAAAAAGTATACTTGTGATGCTGAAACTATATCAAAAAAAGGATGAGTGGCTAAGATAGGGTTGCAACATAAGCTGTGTCTGAAACTATATCAAAAAAAGGATGAGTGGCTAAGATAGGGTTGCAACATAAGCTGTGTCTGCATATATTCCGTCAAGTGGACAGTAGAATCTATTACACAGATAATTCAAGCTAAAATACCACTTTGCTTCAGTGATATGGATATTTCAAACAAGATACTTTCCTTGGCCCAAAATTTGGGGCAATTTCTAATTTTCACCTTTTTTATGGTTCTTTTGCAGTCTTCTATTTGAAGGGATGTGAGGGAAAATTTTTAAATTCCCAGAAAAAACCATGAAGATATGGAATATTCACATATACTGGACTGTGTCTGTTGTTGCCTCCAGTTTCAGCGCAGTTCTACACTAAGCTTATAACAGTAAGTTCTGTTACAGCAGACTTAATAGTAGCTGGTTCTCTATGAGAGCTGGGAAGTGGTCAGAGGCACAAATGGCAGAAGGAAGTAGCCTCCAGATTTAGAAAGACTATTCAAAGCTTCAACATTGTATGTTTAGAGTCCAAGTAATCTTTCCTAAACAGAAGGCACACCAAGAGTGAAAAATGTGGACTGCAATGAAGAAGATATAAATAAATAAGAAAATGAGAATAAAAAGAGGGCATTTAGTCAGAACGTCCAAGATGCTTTACAAATAAGAAGGCCTATTATCTGTTTCATATCAGATAAACAAAATATAGATAAATGAGAACACACACATATATCTCAGAGGTGAAAGAATGAGCAAAGTGATGTGTGTCGTAGAACAGTGGCAAGCGTATCTCAGTCACACCGTGTTAGGGCACTCAAAAGGAAACCTCTACAGGAAGCTTTCGCTACCCACTTGCAATGAATGGACATTAAATACTATTCAGATTAGCTATATTGTAGGGGGAACTGGTAGGTGATAAGGCCAGAAACATCACTGGGAAGCAGCATATTTAGGACCTCAATGTTGGTTTAAAGACTGAACATCATTCAAAAGGCAGCAGGGTATTTTTGAAAGTTTTTGAGAATAGAAATAACATAAATGGAACCATGCCTTAAAAAATTATCCAGTTACTGTACATAAAATAAGTGTCTAGGACACAGAAAAAATTAAGACCTACAGCAGAATCCATGAGAAATAAAATTAGTATTTAAACCAAGACAAACATGGTATACACAGAGAGGAAAAAAAAAAACAGATGACAGAAGTCTTAAACAATAGTGATTTAATACTGAGAATAAGGGAAATGAGACTGATAAATTTTAGAGTTAAAGCTACTATCTACATTAAAACATTACACAGGAGGATGAAAAGGTTTGATTATATGCATTTGTTTTGCTCTGAGGCAATCTACTGGAGATATAACAGTAATAATAGTGATAATAGTGATAACGATGATGATAATAGTAATAGCCAAAAACTTTACAGTGCCAAGCCATGTTCTAAATGTCTTACTTACAGTAACTCAGAACATGCGACTTAATGCAATGGGTATGGATTTGGATGTCATCTACACAAGAGAGATTAGATGAGGTCACAAGACTAACATGAGAGAACATTTTTTTCAGGTAGGAAATGTCAAGCATATTCACAAAGGAATAAAAGTTACAGCAAACTCAAATGTCTAATCAACTAAAAATAACTCTGCTATTATTATTGAGGGAAAAGGAAATTTTTGAGGGAGATTTCCAGGAGAGCAGGAGGTCATCCTTATAGCATGGAAGTAACATTCTGTAGTCAGCAGGGCCTGGATCATGGTTTAGAAATTAGGATTGTGACTGTGACTCCTGAAATGTAAAACAGAAGGTGAACACACATTTTGGAATTAGTTTCTAATTTTTCCAGGTATTTATCTTTTTTTCCCAACTGGATATTAATATCCATAGTGACAAATAAATTATTTCTTTAGTATCTTCCACAACTCCTCACACAGTGCTGGACACTTAGTTATACTAATACCTACTTTTAAAACACATGTTTTAAAAACAAACCTAGATGATTTTTTTAACAATTATTTTTTTTTAAGATTTTCTTTATTTATTTATGAGACACAGAGTGAGAGAGAGGCAGAGCACAGGCAGAGGGAGAAGCAGAGACACAGGCAGAAGGAGAAGCAGGCTTCATGCAGGGAGCCCGACATGGGACTCGATCCTGGGACTCCAGGATCATGCCCTGGGCTGAAGGCAGGTGCTAAACCACTGAGCCACCCAGGGATCCTTTTTTTTTTTTTTTTTTTTTTTTAACAATTAAAGCAAACATAGTGATTCCAATTCTGGTAAAGTAAATATCCTAACAGGTGATCAACTTCAAAATAAAAAGTATTGCATTTAAATCACTGATAATCCTAATAAGGCTGTTCAATTAGAAAATAATTTACACCAGACTCTCTATTGGTCCAAACACAAGGCCCTGCAGTGCTTTGATTCACAAAGTGCATGCATAGGGGACCATCTGCTATCTTTTGTTCAAAGATCCAAAGTCTACATAGGGCTATTTTTAAGAATGGAAATTATTTCTTCTCATGATATATTAAGTACATCCTATTCATAATCACCTGGATTTCCAGTTGCAAAGAGGACTTTAGTAACCACATTCCATTGGTGTATTTGAGTTCTAACATGATATGCTATTTACCTATTGTTTGCTATTTTCAATTTCAAAAATATAAATTGCTAATTTCAAAAATATATCATGAGAATATGGAAAGGGAGAAGGTTTTTTTAAAAAAAAATTTTAAAGATTTTGCTTATTTATTCATGAGAGACACAGAGAAAGAGGCAGACACATAGGCAGAGGGAGAAGCAGGCCCCCTGCAGGACCCTGAGATCAAGACCTGAGCCAAAGGCAGTCACTCGACCACTGAGTCACCCAGTGCCCCCAGAAGGCATTTTTGAGGATGTGAAAGAGAGTGCATGAGATGAAGAGCAAGAAGAGGGGCAAACGAATATAAGAAATCTCCAGGGATAGCCAGCATAATCAAGAGGTC